>NC_090647.1:512983136-513643136 GCF_040937935.1 Hyperolius riggenbachi | reverse complement strand
AATTAAAGTATAATATAAAATTATTATTTTTATTGATTTACAAAGTGCCAAAATCTTCCATAAACCTGTACTATGAATGTTTAACGGGCAAACAGTGGCTGTACAGATAATATAGCAGCAGGCTAAAAACGACCAAAAAAAAGTTTCTTCTAGCTTACAATGTAATTTAGAGCTCCACCTACTGCCTGCAAATGGTAGATGTGAAATATCCATAGATAATATTTCATTAAAAGGAATGAACAAAACTTTAAACCTGTTTTTGGCTATATATATATATATATATATATATATATATATATATATATATATATATATATATATATATATATATATATATATATATATATTAGGGAACCTAAACTGACAGTAAGGTGGCCAGTTTACCTTATCTGGGGCTTCTTCCAGCCTCCTGTAGTTGTCCTGGTCCCTCACTGTCTTCCCGCTCTGATCCCTTTACCAGCTGTGCCCCTTCAAAAGCTACATACGCAGCCCCATCCACGTACCGCCTCCAACCTCCTTCCTGTGGCTGGGAGCATTCAGCGCTTGCGCAGTTCATAAAAATTGCAACTGTGCTTGCCCCAAATGTTCCCACTTCAACGGGAGCGTAATCTAGGAGACGCGAGGCCGTGCATGCATAGTAGCCTCAGTCCGTCAGCTTTTGGAGGGACACAGCTGCTGAAGGGATTAAATCAGAACAACAACAAGGGACTAAACTGGCCACCTTGCTGCCACTTTGGGCTCCCTTTGTAAAGGGATCCAAGCAGCTTTTTTCTGCAGTGTGTCCTGGTTTCTAATAGCTGTAGGAGCTGCCAATTTCCTCCCTCCCCTTTCCTCTGCCCTTATTTATCCAGGGAAAGGTGTGACTGTAATTGTCACTCCTCTAAACTGTCTGAAGCACAGTGTCCTATCTCCCACTCTCTGCTGATCAAAGCTTTTGTTTGCTCATTGCTACTGATAATTACAGCAGTCTTTGTCTGCCTGTTCTTTCTGGGGACAACAGGCTGTGGAAGTAGGGCGATAAAATTCTCTAACAAGTATTTAAATTTAAAAAAAGGAAAAAGCAGTAGAATGGAATTTTTTTAGTAACGATGCACATTGTTAGCATGCATTTTTAATGTGCTATTAAGATGCCTTGGGGGCTTAAAATGCTGCTCGGTTCCATTTAAAGACAGTCTGAAGTGTTTTTTAAAATACCTGTTTTTATGGAGCAGGCCACCTTAGCGTTATAATCCAAACTGATTTGCCACATTCCCGCGGTAGAACAAGGTCTTAATCACCCAGAAATCCCCGGGGCAAAATCTGGGGCTCCTTCCGGGTAGAGGGTTTTTGCAGTAGCTCTTCCTCTGCTTCAGTCAATCTCCGCCTCTCCCCGCCCCTCTCAGTCTTTTTTCACTGAGAGGGGCGGGGAGAGGCGGATATTGATTGGACTGGAGGCAGAGTACAGCGCAAAGCTCTGCCTACCCCGGGCAGCATAATCCACGACCTGGAAAGTCGTGGAATTTTGCCCTGGGGATTTGGGGGGGTATAAAGACATCGTTCTGCCGCGGGGATACGGCAAATCAGTTTGGATTATAATGCTGAAGAGGCCTGCTCCATAAAAACAGGTATTTTAAAACGCTGCAGATTCTCTTTAAGAGGCTTTAAGGGGTGGTCAGCGAGATGCTAACTGGGAATTTGTATTTAGTTTGGAATAATTAGCATTAGCCATCTCTTGTGCTTAGAATAATGTATGGAAGGAATGGATGCTGGCGCGCGTGTTGTGTGAGTGGTTAGGGGTGGCGGAGGAGAGCAGAGCCAGCACAGCAGCGGAGCTCTTCCAGTTCACTTCAGTCCAAGGTTGCTGTATGGAAATGCAGTTTGGCCAGCTGCTAGAGGAAATGATAGCCTACGAGTTCTCCGGGCAGCCTGAGTGCTCTTAGCAAGCTTCCAGGAGCTCCTGGGCTTAATGAGGAGACATTGCCCTTAATGCCAGCTCCCCCACTCTGCTTCCTTGTCTCCCTGCTACTTGCCAGCCGAGGTGTCAAATATGTTGCTCGTTTAACTGACGACTAATGGGATGTAAATCCAATGACCTATTTACTGAGACTGTTGCGTTGCCACCATTACCACTGTGGTCTCGCTTTTTCTCTTTCACTGGTTTTTTTTTTGTGTGTCGTTCTTTCCCTGCACATTTATACGGAAGAACAATTTGGGGAATACGCACTGTGGATTTAGGTAATCTCAGCATAAGCCGCAACAAATTTATTTCGGCACGCACGCAAAATAAAAACAATATCCCTTTTTAATGACCCGGGAACTTTCGTACTGGTTGCCTGGCAATCAGGAGATGGGAAGCAGTGCGGGTAGCCTATCTGGTATAATATAGCTTTTGCTTTATTTTTAATGAGCGAACTTGTTACTGTACTCCCTGTTTAGCTCTAGTTCTGACTCCTAAATATGATAAAATGTGTGCAGTGCACGTATGTAATATTTGCAGTAAATACATGGAAGACACTTGGCTGAAAAGAATTCAGTAATTCTTTGTTGTCAACAGAGTGGGATTTGCTTTCCCAGCACAATGCAGATCAGTGATAAACACTTTGTGGCCAGGACTACAGCTGCAGTCAGCAGTTCCTCCCTGCTGGGTGTGTATGAAAGAATGTTCCAAACTCCCCCCGGTGCCTTATAAATTCCACATTAACATTATCACCCTTATAATCAATACTGGGATGTCAGCTCTGAACTTTGGGGGGACACTGAAGCCTTCCATCACAATAAAGGACCAATAGGCTTGCTTGAAAAGTCTAATGGGAGGGATTTCCTAAGTGAGATGCCTAGGCCAGTCAAATTTACCAGGAAATGCCTGTGATAGGCCCTAATCTAAGCTGCATAAACTTTGCATGCAATACAGAAAAATTAGGCACTCATTGGCCATCTCTACTCCCGACATATAGCAGTTTCCTCCTGGCCAGAATTCTGTCAGAAGTCGCCTGACCTCTGACGGGATAATGAGTGATGCTCTTCTACCCAGATAAACATCTAGAAACGGCAGGTATTTCCTGATCCTAAGCTCATTTAACAGTGTATATAGAAGGCTCTGTAGCTGGGCATACACGGCTCGATTTTGCTGCTCGATTCCGCGCCCGATCAGTTTCCCTGCTCGATTCTGCAGGCGATTCTTTTATCTTCCGCTTGTTTTTCTTATCTTTTACCATTGTCCTCATTGCAGAATCCAGCGCGGAAACGATCAGGCGGAAATCGGACATGTCAGAAATGATCTATCGAGCTATCTAAATGGCTCAGAATCGAGCCGTGTATTCCTAGCGTTTAAGTGCTGTAAGAAAAAAAGAGCCCCTGGGGAAAGACTCTGGACCCTAAAGAGGCTTCCTCCATAGCAGAGGGGATCCAGCGCTTGAACCCTTGCAAGTTCTCCTTATCGGCACTTGTCGACCTGCACGCATGCGCCAAAGTGACTCTCCACTCAGGCTTCGTCGGAAATACCTGAGCCCGATCGGGTCTGCTCTACTGCGCAGGTAGGGGACATCTGCACCTGCGCAGTAGAGCAGACCCAATCGGGCTCGGATTTTTCCGTCTGAACCTGAGCGGAGAACCACTACTGTGCAATGGATCTGTTGTGGTAGGCGGAGCGCACTCTTGTGTGGTCTGCGATCTCTCTCAGACAGCAGATGTGTTTCCCATATAACCTATGGTGGATACGCTTCTGTTCTGGGCTACAGACAGACCATGGGAGCAAACGCTGCACTGTCCGCTGGCTGTTCGATATCCGGCACAAGTAGGAACCCAGCCTTATCCTCCCCAGCAGTCCGTACACTCTGTGCTCTGCTACATATTCATATTATTGCTGAGCCAGCTAACCCATCCACTGTGTTACATATCTGAGATCTGTTGTCAGGTCTGATCATTGCTTTTTGCATACCCCTTCCTGTTCATCGCTGGGCCTGGAAAGTAGAAGGGGTCCTTGCAAGAACAGGGAAGATAGCACAAAATAATGATCATACACAATCTACCAGTCCTGAGACCTATACCTTCTACGCAATGATGCAGAGACTGTAGACTTGGTGTCCAGTGTACATACTGTGGAGTGGAAGTGTTGGAAGTAGACATTAGAGGGAACCTTAAAGAGACTCCGTAACAAAAATTGCATCCTGTTTTTTATCATCCTACATGTTCCAAAAGCTATTCTAATGTGTTCTGGCTTACTGCAGCACTTTCTACTATGAAAGTCTCTGTAATAAATCAATGTATCTTTCCCCTGTCAGACTTGTCGGCCTGTGTCTGGAAGGCTGCCAAGTTCTTCAGTGTTGTGGTTCTGCTATGAACTCACCCTTTCTGGCCCCTCTATGCACACTGCCTGTGTGTTATTTAGATAAGAGAGAAGAGAGAAGCTGCTCTAATCAGCTGGATAAATCGTCCTCTGAGCTGGCTGGGCTTTCACATACTGAGGAATTACAAACAAGGGCAAAGCTGTTTGCAAGAAGAAAAGTGCAGCCTGAAACTTCAGTGCATGGGGGAAAGAAACACACAAATGATCTCTTGAGATTCAAAAGGAATGCTGTATACAGCCTGCTTATGTATGGATGTATTTTCTATGTGTGGACATACTGTACATCAACCTACTTCCTGTTTTGGTGGCCATTTTGTTTGTTTACAAACAAACTTTTTAAAACTGTTTTTAACCACTTTTAATGCGGCTAGGAGCGGCGAAATTGTGACAGAGGGTAATAGGAGATGTCCCCTAATGCACTGGTATGTTCACTTTTGAGCGATTTTAACAATACAGATTCTCTTTAACTGAGAGGGATATGGATGTTTCCTTTTAAACAGTACCAGTTGCCTGGCATCCTGCTGATCTCTTTGGCTGCAGTAGTGGCTGAATCATACACCTGAAACAAGCATGCAGCTAATCCAGTCTGAATTCAGTCAGAGCACCTGATTTGCATGCTTGTTGAGGGGCTGTGGCTGAAAGTATTAGAGACACAGGATCAGCAGGAGAGTCGGGCAACTGGTATTATTTTAAAAGGAAAAATCCATATCCTCCTCAGTTTAGGTTCCCTGTAGGTAGCCAAGGGGATGAACAGATCCCTGCAGAGGGGAGGGCGCAACATTAGTTTGTGGATTATATTTGCTATATTGATCAGAGAGCAATTAAAGTCTGATATTATATGTAGACTTAAGGTGGCCATACACTTCTAGATTTGCGGCAGATTCGACCATCAGATAGATTTCTGTCAGATGCCTGTCAAGTCGAATCTGACAGGAATCTGATGTGTGCCACACACTAGAAACAGATTTCCAATAGATTTCAGAATTAAATCATTGTATATCAATCTAAATGCATTATTGGACCATTAGAGCCAATGCAACTCTATGGGCTGTCGATCTGTCCATCCTGTCAGATAGATCAAATCGATAGAAATCGGCCGCAAATCAATCGACCTGTAGATTTGATAGAATCGATTTCATAGATTCCATAGAATCGATCGATGGCTGAAAACGACCAGTGTATGGGCCCCTTTAAAGTGGACCTGAACTCTTGCACAAGACAGAAGGAAAACTGAGAGAAATGCACTCTGTGTGTATTTAGAGAGTTTAGCCTGTCTAATTCCCCCTCACCTGTAAGTTATCACAAGTGTGGTTTGATCTCTCAGCTATGCCAGCTCAGGAATCTTGGCAGTCCTCCGCAGAGCAGCTAATTTATAAACACCGGATGTTAATCCCATGTCTGCTTTCATGGTAGCAGGAAGTAGACCCACTGCTGATTTATTACAGGATTTGTATCAGCTGTAACAAAGAAATGTTTTTCTCTAAAGGTTATTATGCTGTTGTGTATTTTTTGGAGCAGGGAGGATGTTCTGAGTTCAGGTTCTGAGTTCAATTTATCTTTCAAGATAATTATGCGACTTGATGTGAACGATGTGATGCTTTTTTATAACTGATCGCGGATACGGATCATTAAACAATGGCGGGTGCCAAAGACTGCACAGACACATTGGTTAACAATCGTTTTTAGCTCTGTACACGTTGCTGTCTATCGACTATTAATCTGCAGCGTGATGCATCATGGCGGTCACACGAAACGCCCGAGAATCGTCGCAGATCATTTGTCGTAGGCCGTCGTTTGCTGCAATTTTCAGGAATTATATTTGAATGTTTCGTCCATCTTTGATTTTCACGTTTTTTTTTTCCTGTGGGTATGGGCCTCTATACTACCTACTATATACCTTTAACATATTGTTTTAAAATGAACATGAATACTCATAGGATCATTGCTGGTATCAGTTGCAGATCTGTGATGTAATCACTTGAACCCCTGCCCCCCATTAGCATGCCCCCTGCCATGGTACCACCTGGCCAGTGTGTCTCTACATCAGGAGTTCACAGCCAACTATATTACGTTATGCCAAGGAGTGCAGCTGCCTCCTTTGTCCCCTGTCCCCTAAAAAACAAAAAAGTCACAATTTACAGCTCAGTCCAGCTGTGGTCTAACTGACATCGCCGGCTGCATGGGCATCATTTCCTGTGGCATTGCCAGCCCTAAGAACCCATTGTTATGCCATAGGCAGGGTGGGGCATCTTTTGTTCAGTGGCTGGATAGTGTAATGGTTAAGGGCTCTGCCTCTGACACAGGAGACCAGGGTTTTGAATCTCAGCTCTTTCTTCAGTAACCCTGCACCTATTTAGTGAGGAGACCTTGGGCAAGACTCCCTAACACTGCTACTGCCTATAGAGCCACCCTAGTGGTTGCAGCTCTGGCGCTTTGAGTCTGCCAGAAGAAAAGTGTGATCGCAGTGTTCTGTGCCTTGTCTTGTATAGGTGGCCCTTCCTCTGCAATGGGGACAAGAAAAGGAGGGAGAGGTCCTCTTTATCCTGACCATCTGAGTTGGGTGAAGGGCCTCCTTGGTGGTTTGGGAACTATTTTGCATAGTACAGACATTACACAAGCAGTACATTCCTCCTTCCTCTGGTTTAAAAAGAAGTCACAGTTCATTTTTTATTATTTCCCTTTGGTGTCTTTCTTTCTAATAATATCTTCATTGTAAGCCGCTATCTTGAAATCCCATCAGGTACTACCCCCCCCCCCCCCCCCCCACCATACCTGTCTTACAGGCGAGAGGACACATTAAGCATGTTCGCGTTCACTTTCCGTCCTGTCCTTTGGCACACGGTGTCCTCTTTTGTTCTTATTGTTGTGCGGCGTGCAACGAAGTTACCGCTCTGAGGTCACCACTCTCTATTGGATTATTAGTCAGATGCCACTAATCTAGCAGGTGAAAATGTTCCCACGTTGGGCAGTGATAAAGCACCACCCTGGCCCGCGTTCCAGACGTGCGCACAGGTACGGGAAACGGCGGCGTCATCACTCGTGGCAATCCGCGATTAACCCCGTCAGGGCTTTGTGTTCGCAGACAAGGAGCTCAAGTTCAAGAACGTCATTGTGGAACGCCGGAGTGACCCCGGGGCACAACCCTGGATATTAAAGACGAGCTTCATAGCTCGCTGGCCCAACACGATGACCTATTTCCACCAGACCCCCCTCCTCCTCGTCACCCCCTGCCTGCGCCGTTTCCAGCGCATAAAGGGTGGTAAGGTTGTTGTAATTGGCACCAGCAGCTGCTGTTGCTTTTGACAAGGGATAATTTTGCATCCAGTGCTTTGTGTGACAGCTGCCTAATTGGGCATTCTCTCCTTGTAGCTAGCATGCCTCCTTCAAGCCTCCCCGCTGACAAATGGTGCTGGATTATGGATGGGGACACGCTGACCCATTCGACCTTGCTGAGGCAGCAGGGAGGAGCATCCTGCATCATGCGGGAGGCTTTCGGGGTCAGCTAGAGGACAAGGTCAGGAGCCAGGTGGGGGGGGAGAGAGAAAGCCGACTGGCTGTCACATGACCAACGGGCGATGTCACCATGTCAAGGGCAATTGTTCCATTATTGATTATTGTCCTTTTCATGATGTCTCATTGCGGCCGCTTATATATTGGATGTCAGTGTTTAAAGCGTGCTGCAGCGAGGCAAGCCGCGGAGAATGGAAATTATAATACGGCGAGGCTTGGGACATCGATCCGTATCTCTGTCACTGGAATTAGTGGCAATGGGTGATGCTGTCAGGCCGGGAGACAGCGCTGATAATCTCCCTCGCTGTGCTGAGCCACTCATCTAACACTTTCCAAACTTTTATGTCCAGATATTTTACAGTCCAGCTTATTTGGGTGACATTTTCTATTCATTTTGATGTTTTGTTTTTTTTTGCTCACGTCATTTCACTTTTTTCTTTAAAGAGACTCCGTAACAAAAATTGCATCCTGTTTTTTATCATCCTACAAGTTCCAAAAGCTATTCTAATGTGTTCTGGCTTACTGCAGCACGTTCTACTATCACCATCTCTGTAATAAATCAACTTATCTCTCTCTTGTCAGACTTGTCAGCCTGTGTCTGGAAGGCTGCCAAGTTCTTCAGTGTTGTGGTTCTGCTATGAACTCCCCCCTCCAGGCCCCTCTCTGCACACTGCCTGTGTATTATTTAGATTAGGGCAGCTTCTCTCTGCTCTATTATCTTTTACAAGCTGGATAAATCCTCCTCTGAGCTGGCTGGGCTTTCACATACTGAGGAATTACATACAGGCAGAGCTGTCTGCACTCTGCAGGAAGAAACAGCCTGACACTTCAGTGGAAGATAGCTGCAGGGGGAAAGAAACACAAATGATCTCTTGAGATTCAAAAGGAAGGGTGTATACAGCCTGCTTGTGTATGGATGTATTTTCTATGTGTGGACATACTGTACATCAACCTACTTCCTGTTTTGGTGGCCATTTTGTTTGTTTATAAACAAACTTTTTAAAACTGTTTTTAACCACTTTTTTAATGCGGCGAGGAGCGGCAAAATTGTGACAGAGGGTAATAGGAGATGTCCCCTAACGCACTGGTATGTTTACTTTTGTGCGATTTTAACAATACAAATTCTCTTTAAAGCGCACCTGAACTTCCTCTCTGCTCTAAAGATAAGCAAAAGCATAATAACCTTTAAAGGAAAAAAACAGTTCTTTGTTGCACTGGTACAAAGCCTGCAATAAATCTGCAATGTGTCTACTTGAAGCAGACATAGAGGTTAACATCCTGTGTTTACTAATTAGCTGCTCTCCTGAGGCAGAGGAGATTCCTGAGCTGATGCAGCTGAGAGATCAAATTACAGTGGTGATTAGTCACAGATGAGAGGGGTTTAGACAGGATAAACTCTCTGAATACACACAGAGTGAATTTCTCTGTTTTTCTTTTGTCTTGTGCAAGAGTTCAGGTCCACTTAAACCACTTCAGGACCAGACTTACACCGCCCTAGTGACAAGATTATTTTTTTTACAAATTAGTGCTCTGCAGCTTTTTTATTTGTATTTTTTTTTTTTTTTATAAATTTGACTATTTTTTATTTATTTTTACTAATCCCCTCCCTCCCAGCCAATCAGGACGCTCCTCTCTCATAGGCATCATCCTATGGGAGGGGATCGAGTTTGGAGCCTCTCCAGGGGACAGCCGAGTGACACGGCTGACTCCCGAGTACAGCGCTGCCTTAGATCGCAGCGCTGTACAATGTAAATAGACGGCGTCGTCTAACAGTCTCCTAGTGGCGATCGCTGCTGGTAGACTGATGGCAGAGCGGAGCTCAAGCAGGGATGCGATCCTCTGCAAAACTCCGCCCCAGGACTTGACGCCTTTCGACATTGCGCGGCCCTGGGGCTGCCACCTTCCCAACATCGGCGTTAGGTGGTCGGGAAGAAGTTAAAGGACATCTGAAGTCCGATGGATATGGAGGCTTCTATGTTTTATTTCCTATTCAACAATGCACATTGCCAGGCTGTCCTGCTGGTTTAGGTTAAACCTGTGTTGTGTTACCCTATTTTACCACTGAAAACAATCAGTCTATGGAGACTTTCACTCCTAGGGCTTAACGCAAATTATCACTCGAATTCGCAGGCGTCTGCGTGCGAAAAGTTACACTCGTTATAGCGCGTGCAAAACGCTAGCGCGACCATGCTAAGCGTTATCACGGCTTTGTGAATCAAGCCCCTATTCCGTTACGTTGCAGTGCGCCGCAAGTATCCGATCAGACACAAGGGCTACAACATGTTACTGCAAGTACCGCGCTGAAAGGGGAACTGAAGTGAGAGGTATACGGAGGCTGCCATATTTATTTCCTTTTAATCAATACCAGTTGCCTGGCAGCCCTGCTGGTCTATTTCTCTGCAGTAGTATCTGAATAACACCAGAAACAAGCATGCAGCTAGTCTTGTCAGATCTGACATTAATGTCAGAAACACCTGATCTGCTGCATGCTTGTTCAGGGGCTATGGCTAATAGTATTAGAGGCAGAGGATCAGCAGGAGGGCCTGGCAACTGGCATTGCTTAGATGGAAATAAATATGGCAGCCTCCATATCCCTCTCACTTCAGTTGTCCTTTAACCCCCTTGGAGGTATGAAAAATACCGCCAGGGGGCAGCGCAGCAGTTTTTTAAATTTTTTTTTTTTTTAAATCATGTAGCGAGCCCAGGGCATCCCCCCGGCATCCCCCCGCCCGCTTCGATCGCCTTCGGCGATCTCCGATCAGGAAATCCCGTTCAAAGAACGGGATCGGGACGTCATTGGGAGACCCGATCCACCCCTCGGCGCTGCCTGGCACTGATTGGCCAGGCAGCGCACGGGGTCTGGGGGGGGGGGGGGGGGCGCGCCGCACCGGATAGCGGCGATCGGGCGCGCGGCGGCGGCGGCGATCGGGGTGCTGGCGTCCAGCAAAAAAAAAAATATTCAAATCGGCCCAGCAGGGCCTGAGCGGCACCCTCCGGCGGCTTACCCCGTGTCACACATGGGGTTACCGCTAAGGAGGTTAAAGCAAACCTTAACCCTGATTAGAAAAAAAAAAAGTTTCACTTACCTGGTGCTTCACCAAGCCCCCTGCAGCCGTCCTGTGCCCTCGCTGGTCCTCAACTATCCTCCAGTGCCCCGCCACAGGTTACTTTTGTAACTTTCGTTTTCGTCCAAATGAGTCTGCCACTGTCCATGCGCCTCCTTGTACGTGTTAGTCATACAAGGCTCTCTTACTGTGCCTGCACAGGACTTGCTTGACGATGGTAACGTTGGGATAATGGAAGTCTATGGGCGAAGCAATATGTGTAAACGACATGAATCCCAGTGACTTACTTCCTGCCCAGCAACTAAAGAGGAGCTGTAACCAAGGATTGAACTTCATTCCAATCAGTAGCTGATACCCCCTTTCCCATGAGAAATCTATTCCTTTTCTCTAATAGATCATTGAGGGGTCTGTATGAATGATATTGTGGTGAAACCCCTCCCACAGTGTGATGTCAAAGCCATGGCCCTGACAGCTTCCTATCTGTAAACCTCATTGCATTGTGGGAAATAACGTCGGTTTCCTGCTGCCAAGTGACCAGTATGACCCTTTATGCATAAAACTCTCTGGACAAACCTTCTACAGAGATGCACCTGGAAGGACTAAAGATGTTACCTCCTGTGATACATTTTCAGAATGAAAATCAGGGAAAGATTTTACAATGGGAAAAAACCCTGACTAATCTATAACTGAAGAAAAAAAAAATAAGCAATTTTATTTGTTTTTTCACTACCGTACCTCTCTAAGATACTGACCTGACACAAGGAAACAGGGTAGGCTGCTCTGATACTTCAAGGTCTGTGAACAAGCAAGGATAAGGAAACCAGCTGTGTAGCTTGCACCTCTAAAAACAATGTTATGAAGGCAGCTCCCCTTTTTTATTTGATCAGGGCTTTATAATTTCAATGTAATGTCAAGCTCACGTAAGCTCATCATCGACTGTCTGTTAACACTTACACTAAGCTAATTATCACATCTGTTTTATCACCTGTGAAATTGTGCCGTTAATTGACAAAATATTGTTATAGTTCAACGTAGTCATAATAGAAAGTCCCCCCACCCTGTGAGGACGATTCACTGTGCAAAATGGGCAGTAGTAAGTAGAGAATTAAATCAAATCCTGCAGTGATGATAATATTTTGTTTTGCTAGTTTGGCCACTCCCTCCTCAGTGTTGTATCCTTACCTCCTCTGTATCCATGGCACCACTGATTGGTCCTTTATTGCCTTGTTGCCGGGTCGACAGATCTCGTTAAGAAGTTCATGTCTGTATCAGACATTTTTTATAATAAGGTGCTGCTACTTGGCTAAGCATATAGAGCCTCATGGATTTTAAATGAAAGCTCAGCAGAAGCTGAATTATTAAACATTTTCCTCAACATTGGATTCATTAGAATTAGTCCTGCAGATTTACCTATATGAATTGCTAACTAGTCTGCCTTGTCTAGCCTGGTGTTGCACCAGATTCCTAGAATGAGTTCACAAACAGTATTCAGAAACACATATTTCCTTTTACAGGAGTTAAACCATTCCAAATCTTTTTTTATGATTAGTCTTTTTTTTTCCCCCCTACAAACTACCATAAAGGAAAAAAAAAAGTACTAAAGATTCCCTTTAAATCAGAACTGTAAATAGTTTTTAAACACAGTGTTTCACTTACCTGGGGCTTCTGCAAGCCCCCAGCAGCCACCTTGTCCTGCGCCGGTCCTGCCTGAGCCTCCGTTCTCCCGCCGCCGTTCCGTTCTGTTCCTAGACTTCTAAGTCGATGCCAGCGCGGCTCTGGCCAAGCGTATCTTTTCTTCGCGTTCCCCCTCTGCAATAGCTGGGGACGCGAAGAAAGGATACGCGTGGCCAGAGCCGCGTAGGCGCAGTGGCCAGGCGGCGAAACCCGAAAGCAGCTAGCGGCAGGAGAATGGAGGCTCGGGCAGGACCATCGCGGGACAGGACGGCTGCTGGGGGCTTGCAGAAGCCCCAGGTAAGTGAAACACTGTGTTTAAAAACTATTTACAGTTCCGCTTTAAGGTCCTTAAAGCGTAACTGAAGATCTCTTTAAAACAAAGTGTTTCACTTACCTAGGGCTTCTGCCAGCCCCTGTGCAGCCTTCCTGTCCCCCGCCGGTCCTCCATGAGCCTCCGTTCTCCTACTTTTGTTACGTCAATACCATCGACTTGTAAGTCGACGGCAACTGCGGCTGCACGCCCCGAGCCACGTGTATCTTTTTCCGTGTTCCAACTGCAATAGCATCCTGCGCTATTAGTGCAGGATGCTATTGCGGGTTGGATTGCAGAAAAAGACACATGCGGCTCGGGGCGTGCAGCCGCAGTTGCCGTGTTGGTGGTAACGAAAGTAGCTGGCGGCAAGAGAACAGAGGCTCGTGGAGGACCGGCACAGGACAGGAAGGCTGCACGGGGCTGGCAAAAGCCCCAGGTAAGTGAAACACTTTGTTTTAAAGAGATCTTCAGTTCCCCTTTAAGTCATTAGAAATGTAAATGTTTGCATTCCAAATGTGAAAATTCACAATGAAATACTAAGATTTACATAAGTAAGAAGGTCAGTAGTAGAAACACCTCCAAAAAGACCCTAAAAAACAATCAATAGAACGGGAATCACAGAGCAATTGCCCCCAAAATGCTGCATGCCTCACGTTTGCGATTGATCGAAATCGCAGCCGCTGCAGTGCGAATGTATCCGTAGGGATACATTGTAGCAGCGCTTCCCCCCCCATTGTAAAATCTATCCTCTCCCTGATTTACTTTTTGAAATTTATCACAGGTGGCAATATCTTTGGCAAGTACTGACAAGCGATCTGCGCTGAATGTTTGTTCATTAAGGGCTCAGACACACTATAAGTGTTTTTCTAAGCGCTTGCGGTTGATTAGCGCTTTCTAAGTGTTCGCTATCATTCTCTTTCATTAAAATCGCGGTAAAAAGCGCACAAAATTTCCGCAATTGCGTACGCGTAAAAACAAACGCGTTTGCTGCAATTTTTACTGCAATTTTAATTAACGTGAATGGGAGCAATTTTTAAAAAGCGCTAATCAATTGCAAGAGCTCAGAAAAGCACTTATAGTGTGCCTGAGCCCTAAGAGTTCTTAAGCCATTAAAAAAGATCTCTGGTCTCCCAGAATGCTCAGAAAAGGGAGGGGGGGATTCAGCATAATAAACAGCCTAGGCTAAGCTTCAGTGGGAGAGCTACATACCAATATACAGCAATACAGTATATAGGAAGTATTTCTGATGCTGAAACCAGGATATTTAATGTAAAAGTAGGTATTTGGAATAATTAACTACACTCTACTCGGAGTCACTACAGTGCCTCTTTAAGAAGCAAAGTACCCCTGAAAATGATTTTAAATTGTTGGCAGTACCCGGCAACCTTTGCAAGGATGAAATGTAGTGAGAACGGAGTGTTTAGCTTAGTTCTCATTGTCTCCCCTCAATCCCGCCTCAGTAACTCTTCCCTTCCCAACCTCTTATGAAAGGTTAATAAGATGTTGCACGCTTGACTGGCCCCCTCTACTTTTTTTTTTTTTTTTTTTTTTAATGGTGATTTTTAAGTAGATGTTCAGTCAAGGGGAATTGCTCGTCAGATATTTTTTCTTTCTATTTTTTTCTTCCCCCTCGTCTGGCCCAGACGTCTCCGGACAAAAGAGGTTACCTGCTGTTTGATGCCGTAGCCGGCAGAGCAAGCCATGCACGGACAATTCAATTGTCACTCAGGTGTGGTGGCACAAATCGAATGAAAATGAACAGGGTTTTTTTTTTATCCCTTCTCTTTCTCCTTTAACAAAGTGACCTCTGTCAAGGTGCACGCCACCGGATCGCCATAAAAATAGACCTCTTTGTAACTGTAATAAAACACAGGAAATATGATTTGGACGGGAGTGCATCAAACTGGCGTTTTCTGGGAAAACACAAAAGCCCATCTGATGCTTTTTATTTTTTCTTGTCTAGCTTATTGGTGCACGAACATGTAATTGCCGTCCCTGGAGGTAAAAAGTCAATGGCAAGAAGTGATGGATTCGTTCTGTGAAGTCCACTTGCCGGTGGGTTGGGGTGGGTGGGCAGACGTGTTAACTACTGACCTTGCTATGCATACGCTTAGCTGCACTGAGCGAGTCAAGCTTGGTCGAGGCTTTAATCCAATACTCTGACACGCACACACACACACACACACACACACACACACACACACACACACACACACACACACACACACACACACACATTGTTGATTAGCGCCAGTAGGTGTCTTAGAGGATATTGTCTCCTCCGCCAAGCTGGTCGGGACCCGGGCACCGGGGAGTCAAGTCGAAGGAGAAAGGAAGGATGCTTTTGCATTAGTATTCTGAGGAAGCCGTTCTGTCTGCAGAACAAATTGATTGCAACACTGTACCTGCGCTGGGCACTAAGCTGCGAGAGAGAGAGAGAGAGAGAGAGAGAGGTACGCTTGTAATCTGTTGTTACTCTGTCGCAAATTCCGGCATTCGAGGATTCATTATTATTTTCCTTTTCAGACAGTCAGAGGGCTAAAAACATTGACACTTAAGAGCAGAGCAAGTAAGAAATGCTGAGTGCGTTCTTGGATTTTTATTTTTTATTTAACTGGAAAAACTGGAAGAAAATATTTGTGTTGGATGTATCAACCAGTTAGATTCTAGTTGTTTTGTTTTTGTAGAATTTGTTTTGCTAGTTGTATTTGTTTGTTTTTTTTGTGTGTGTTTTGGCGGGTTTGTTGTATTTATTTTGTGTGTGTCTTGGGGAGTTTGTTTTTAACCACTAACCAGTGATTTTTTTAATGAATAAAACATGAGTGAGAGTATTGGGGTGGCATTGGTCAAACATCTATCAGCCAGCTGGTACATTTCTGAGCAGTTCTTTTCTGGTTGATACTTGTACCTCTTTAGGAAATCGAGCAGGTAACCAGTTCTGACCACTTGCAGCATTTTCCAAGTTTTGAATTTTCACGGTTTCTCATAGAGAATAGATCGAGTGGCCTTGTAGATCTTCTGTGATAGCAGGCACATCTTCAATTTTTCATTATAACCAACTTTTAGCCAACTGTAGAAACTGTAGGGAAAGGTATGTGGAGGCTGCCAAATTATTTCCTTTTAAGCATTACCAGTTGCCTGGCTATCCTGCTGATCCTCTGCCTCTAATACTTCTAGCCGTAGACCGTGAATAAGTATGCAGGACAGATGTTTCCGACATTGTCAGATCTGATAAGATTAGCTGCATGCTTGTTTCTGGTGTTTGTCAGACACTGCTGCAGCCAAATAGATCAGCAGGGCTGCCAGGCAACTGGCATTATTTAACAGGACATAAATATGGCAGCAGCCTCCATATACCTTTTGCTACAGGTGTCCTTTGATGTTTGGCACATCTGACCCAACTTTAGCAGATAGTTGCATTTCTTCACTTAGGTTTTCTCAGATGTTCACCAGATTGTCTGGTGTTTTACAGGAACCTCTAATATGCCATGTGAGAATGATGGATGTCAAGCTTGTTTTGAGTTTTAGTATAACAGTGAGCTTCCTTGATTTGAGGTATGAATCTAGATCTACATAAACTGTGCGCCTAGTGCATGGTGAAGCTGGGATAACTGGCCATTACACATGTGCTCCCTGTAGAAGGTCACATGATCACATGGGGGCCATGGGAACATCTTCTCAGTGTTGGCTGGGATGGAAGTGTAAAATTATTTTTGAAAAGGTCACTATGAGTATTGGAGGTACTTGGGGACTTATGTCAACAACAGACAAGAAGGCTGGTCATTGTTGAACTGGGAACTATTTTATTTATGCATACCCGGCCCACCCATGTCCCCGGCTGACCCTGCTCACTCTAAAAGCTACTGGTTGGACTTTCCTGGCTGTTCTCTAGGAATGCGTTGTACTTTTCCATCATACGTTGCATAACTTGACATGCTGTGTAAACAATAAGTTACTTTCAGATTTGTTATTAATAGTGGTATATATTTTTGTATATTCAATATGTTGATGACCATGATCTTCTAGTTTTGGCATCCATTTCTGTATGTTGCTAATGGTGTTTATTGCTGTGTGGTGGCAAAAACTGCTGCTGCAGGGATCCAGTCCTGATCCCTACAGGCAACAGTTGTGGATCCAAGATGAACTTTTACTCCTTGCATTATTGTGTTCCTTTCCTATTGTTTATAGGGCATTCCTCAAGCCAAATACTTTTTTTTGTTTTAATACTCTAATTCCCTATAAACTAAACAAGCCACGCCCACAGGTTTTCAGAGAGCCAAGGCATTTTCAGACAGTAGCAAGGGCTCTTGGGAGCTCAGTCTGGGCAGGAGGAGGGGGAGGTATTACTAGCCAGAGATTTCAGAGGCAGAGGGGAGGAGAGAAGAGGAGGGGGGATTAGTTTTTTTCACAGAAGATGCAGATAAGCTTGCCTGTTTGTATTGTTTACAAACAACATGGCTGCTGTCATTGTATCACAGGAAGAAATAATCATATTCTATTGAAGCTGTTTGCAGCTACATTTGCTGTGTAAACTATCTAAACTTTAGATAAGATATATAGACAAGTTACTTGTTATAGTTAGTTTTTCGTCTCGGATCCACTTTAAAGAGTAACTGTCTAGCATAAAATAAAAAATCAATTCTTTATTTTTATCTGGTAAACAAGTAATAAGGATGCTAACCAGGCAATCCAAAAGTTAAAAGTCACTCTTACTTTTCCTATTCATAAAACAACATTCCCCAGTTTCCTTGACTTATTTGGTACATCTTCCGCACAAAGGAAGTTACAGGGCATGCTGGGTTGTCCTTTTTTGCTTCTTTACTTTTTCCTCAGACTTAACTAATGCAGGCTGATTGGCTGAAGCCTCTTGTTTTCCCCTCCCACACCTCTGTTCCTCTTTGATTGGCCAATATTTCTCATGCTGAGACAATGCACTTTCTATTGCAGAGCTGGGTGGGAGTGCATAATGACTGGGAGGAGGGCGGGCAGTTCATACACAATCAGGCAGAGGAGAGTTAGGGAGGAAATGGCATCAAGATTGGCTTCAAGATAGACACAGTTAAAATTGAGAATCCGAACAAGGTTTTTCTCTTTTTTTCTTTTTTTTACGATAGAAAAATCACTAAAATCAGAACGTGGACAGGGCAATACATATGTTATGTAAGAAGAGCAAGTATTTATCTATTTATGCGTGCGTTTTTCTGAGATTGTATGGCTAATGGCTCCTCTTTAAGCCTTGTACTCACGTTAGATCTGCCAAGACTCCAGTGTGTGTTCAGTGGCCCTCGTACTTCCTCGGTGCGTCAGTGAGCAATCTCCCTGTGCAGGCCGAGCGCATTGCTCTACTCCACCTACCCCGCTCTGTAGTTCCCCCTGCTGTTAGTCCTCCTACCCTCTCCATAGCAACAGGATGTGCTGCTATCCTGCGCGTTAGTGATGCATCTGTACAACCTTGGCCCTGATTGCTGCCTTGCAACAGTCCTTGTATGTGTCAAGGCTTTATAGTGCGTGTACGCACTTTTCTAATTGATCACAACCTCTTGCCTGTGAACTACAAGTTCTCGCCTGGCTTCTGTTTTTCTTCCCACTTTGAGTTTTACATGCTCCTACCTGATTGACCTGCCCAGCGGCTGAATGCAGAAAGGAGAGGAAAAAGGCTGTGCTGCAGTAGGAAACACATTTTGCTTCTATGCACTGTTTATTTTCCTGATTTGCTCTTTAAATTTACCTTGTGCAGTTTGGGGGTTTAGTTAGGTTTTGAAAGAGGACCTTCAGAAATGGACTAATATGGAAACCCACCTTGTATGGGTGGAAAGAGAAGAATGTAGCTTATTTGATAAACTAGGAGGTTGTAAAACGTCCCATTGCAAGCAGCTGTGTATTTCTATTGGTCCTTTATATATACGATGGTGATTAGTCCTTTTCTGACCACTTCTGTTCACGTCCCTGCCCCCCCCCCCCCCCCCCAAAAAAAAGAAATACTTTGTGTTAAAAATAACTAAAAGGTTTTTTTTCTTAGGTAATGCATATCATGGCTAACTGTAGATGGTCTCTGTGATGGCTTTGAAAGCATGGAAGAAAAAATGTGTAGTTAGTCATTAAAGGACTACTGCAGTGAAAAAAGTAAGCAGTTAAAATCTGACAGAACCAACAGGTTTTGGACTAGTCCATTTCCTCATGGGGGATTCTTGAGGTTTTCTTTGTATTCAAAAGCATATCCTGATGGGCAGTTGCAAACGGAGCAGTGCTTTTCGGCGCTGCTAGATTTGGGCGCAGCTGGTGCCACCATATGCTACAATAAGAATCACAACTGAGGAGCGCTCAGCGAGTAACGTCGGCGCCGTCAGAAGACTGAGCCGAGGTTGCTTAAAAAACACAATAATTCGGCCTCCAGCAATCACTGGAACCTGAATTATATCATTCCCCTAATATCCATGGCGGCCTGCAGCCAAATAGAGCAGCAGGACTTCCAGGCAACTAGTGTTGTTAAAAAGGAAAAAAAATATGGCGGCCTCCATATCCCTCTCACTTTAGGTTCCCTTTAAAGTGTAACTGTCGGGCATAAAATCAAAAATCAATTCTTTATTTTTATCTGGTAAACAAGTAATAAGGATGCTAATCAGGCAATCCAAAAGTTAAAATCTCTATTACTGTTGTTTATAAATGATCATTCCCCAGTTTACCTGACTCTTATTTGGTACATTGCCGCACAAAGGAAGTTGCAAGGCATGCTGGGTTATCCTTTTTTGCTTCTGCACATTAGTTAAGTCTGTGGCTAGCACACCGCACATGCACATATTTAACATTTGGAGTGCGGATACTACTATTTCACTATACACATTAGTTAAGTCTGAGAGGAAATAAAGAAGCAAAAACCCACCCAGCATGCCCTGCAACTTCCTTTTTGCGGCAACGTACCAAATAAGAGTCAGGTAAACTGGGGAATGATCATTTATAAACAAGAAAAGTAATAGAGATTTTAACTTTTGGATTGCCTGGTTAGCATCCTTATTACTTGTTTACCAGATAAAAATAAATAATTGTTTTTTGATTTTATGCCCGACAGTTACACTTTAAAGGGATTACCCAAATCAACTTGTGTTATTTTAGCAAAACTAATTCTGTTTTTGGACCTTCTACCCGACCACACCTCACCCGTCTCTGCCAAGTGAGTCTTTCTTGGTAGGATGTCTTCAGTTGAATGGAAGGAGATGGACTTTCCTGGAGATGTTTGTTTAGCTGGTTTAGCAATGCGGTGTTGATATTATCGGGGAGGACAGCCCCCGAGAGTTATGCCGTTAACATCGCCAGGCAGGTGGCAGATTCACACGCGTTTTAAATCTGGATGGAGGCTTAGCGTGGCTGGAGAAGGTAACATTGGGAAAAGGTCTTGTGAGGTCCCTCCCTGCAGCCGTGACAGATTGTTAGCTAATTTTCTGCTTGCTGATCCCTTTATAATGACGGAGAGCATGCACTCCTGTACGTTAAATGAGAGTGCGTGTGTATAATATGTACATAATTATAGGTCATTTTTCATGGGGCCGGTGTGTTTGCACAGCTACAGCTGCCCTTTGCAGTCAGAGTCATTTATAAGCGGAGGCCGCAGTGTATATTTAGCCAGGACATATTTCCAGCGATTATAGTAAGCCTGCCCGAATAGTGGGAAGTCGATACATTCTTCCAGGGCTTTGCCTGGGCCATTGCACCTCTGCAGTCAGCGTTTGTCGCACTCAATGTATTCATTAATAAACAAAGGGCAGGTGAGTGTTGCCCAAGGATATATAAAACTATGTTAAAAACAACTGAAATGAGAAAACAGGAGGTGGCTTACCTCAAAAAACGACATATAACAAAATGACAAAAAGGCACCTTTTGTTTGGCTGAATCTATTGGATGGCACTTTATTTGGCCTGAAGAAGTGAGCTTCGACTCACAAAACGCGTTGGCAGTGCATAATACATTGTCATTTGTTATATGAAGTTGTCATTTTTGAGGTAAGCTGCCTCCTTATTTCTCATTTTAGTTGTTTTTAACACCGTTTTATACATCCTTGGGTGCCTCTTATCCCCGTTTGTGCTTCTCACCCTCCTTCGGAGGCGTGATATTGGTCTTAGGCCAGTTTGTCCCACCTAGCATTGACCCAGACTGAAACTTGTCACTTGCGTACGTGCTATTTAACTCTTTCAGGCAGAGAAAGAAAAAAAGACCACACGGCTGCTCCTTGCGACATGGTGATTGGGTAAGGAAGCCTAATACACAGATGTATGTTTAATTAATGGAGAATTTCCCAGGCATTTTTTATATGCGAAGGGGGAAAGTCTGTTAGATAGAAGGGCTTGAGTGACAGCGCTGTGGGAGGTACTGAATTAGCATGTTAGGTGTTGCAGTTCCCCATCAGGTCCGTGGGACACCTTTGGAAGTCCTGATTGGCTGAAGGATCTTTGAATTGATTGGTGTTTTAAAGGTGGTTGGAGTATATAAGGAGGAATGATTTTAGATGTCAGTAGATGTGATGCTGAATGGCTTGAGAAAGGTTGCATAGACCGAAACAGCAGGGCTGTCGCTGTTACAGATTGCTCATCATGCTGCTTTAAATAATGAGCTTTAATACATTTGATGGTGCCGACTCCACTGTGGACTGATAACTGGAATATCGGAGTGTGGAGGTATTGGGAGTCTAGGGCACATCAATCAATTCTCTCCTGGGTGCTAGCTTCATACCGAAAAGTTCTTGGAGAAAGGAAAAAAAGGAACACAGCATAGTTGTTTGTGTGCTTGGCCCTGTACATACACATGTCAATCTCATGATGTCACATGTCACCTCGGGTATCCTTTAACCTCCTTGGTGGTAAACTCGCAGCTCAGAGCGGTAACCCCGTCCTGCATTCGGGGTAGCCAGCGGAGGCTGTATGAAGAGCAATACGCGCAGCGGGCATTTCAACTCACCTCCCGGGGGATCCCGACATCGGCTGCCATTCTTCATCCGCTCTTCCGAGGCTCTGCTTCCACCTGGTGAGACCACTCTCTTTAGGGTTGCAGCACCAACTGGAGGACCGAGGGAAAGGGAGATGAGTGAGTGCTGGGGGGGCTGCTGCAGACTCTCTTGTGGTATGGTGGTTTTTCATGATTTTAGGGTCTAAAAGCACATGAAAAAATTGTACCGCTTTTAGACCCTAAAATCAGAAGCAATCTTACCGTCAGGGAGGTTAAGGGACCAAAATATGCATATGGGAAAAATTGGCCATTGCTGTGATTTTCAATGGGAAATGATTGATTTTTCATGCAAATTTTATGTGCCAGGGCCCCTCTTGGAACACATCCTCGGCATGAAGGAAGAGCCACTATCCTGTAGAGAATTATGACCTTGTATTTGCGCGCTGCTTTCCCACAGATAGCGTTCTGTTTGAAGAAGTCTTCGAGGTGCAGTGGTAAAATTGTTTACACCCAATAAGACATTAGAACGCTGTTTAAAGCCATTGAAAGCTGAAGGGATAAAAGAGACTTTGTGCCGAGCACAAAAGGCAAAATAAGTTGTTGATTCAATGACATGGCCAGTACAGTGCAAGCATTGTTTACAGCTCAGAGTTCACGCATCGGGTCACTTAGCGGCTGTAAGTAGGTACAGCATTGCACTGAATCTCTTTGTGCCAAATTAGCTGATGCTCCGGGGTTTAGCGTGAGGTCACGGAGCTGCAATAAATGTATGCTTTGTTCTATAATAAGACAACATGTCAAGATTATGCAAATGGCGGTTCAGAGATACGGCAGGAGATGTGCTTGCTGATATTAAAAGCTAACCAGTCAGCGTGGCTTCCCGTAAACGGTAGAAATTGCTTATACTTAAAGGCAACCGAGCACCACTTTTAAGCACCAAGGGCATCTCAATAGCACATTAAAAATGCATGCCAACAATGTGTCTCATTATTTTGAAAAACTTCCGTTTTACCTTTTTTTTTTTTTTACATTTTAAAAGTATAGCGGAGGTTTTGTTAGCCCACTTCTGCTGCCTGCCCGACCGTCCACAGGAATGTCAGGCAGCTAAGGACTAATGTAATTGTTTTATTGCACACATTATCAGAGTAAATGATACCTTTCATCAATGGTGGGTAATTAGGACAACTGCTTCAAAGAGTTTACAGAAGTCACAGATGCTGTCTTCACACCTTCCCTCTGGATAAATAAGGGCAGCTAGAAGAGGAGGGGGTAACATGGCAGCTCCTATAGCTATTAGAAACCAGGATAAATTCCAGGGAAAAAAGGGTGCTTAGTTCCCTTTAAAGCTGTGCATCTCTCTCCCGCAATCACTGCTCCATAGACAGGAACAATCTTTCTTTTGTAATAAATTTTACATTTTCCGTATCATGCAGTTGTGCCTTGTAATGCAGACACAGTGCTTCCCAGTACAGGAAATATGCTGGTGTATTGCAAATAATATCTTCCATCTCTTAAGATGGAAAAATAGATCTACAAATCACAATTTTGCTGACTGATCTGTTTATTGAGAGGAATAGCAGAAAGTTCCCGTAACATAAAAATATCCACTGAGCCGGGGAGGGAAAGCAATCTTAGGGTGTGTTTGACTTTGGTGGTGGCCATTTGGGCACTGGTATAGCAGTTCAGCTTTGCAATGCTTATTTGGCTGGTGTTTGGATACCAGAAACAATCCCCATTGCAAGATCTGCCCTACTGATTTTTAAGCTTCACCTCCCCCGTCCCTCATTGGGTTTGATAAGTTCTTTATATATAGCCTTCCCCCTCCTAATATTAAACACTTTCCTAACGCCTATTTTTTTTTATGCTAATAACTAACCTCTTCCCGTTTTATCTCCTCTTAAACTATACCTAAAGTTTACGATACATACCTTTCATCATTTTTACTCCCGGTGCCAAATCCAAGCATTGGAGTTTGAAATCTTAAGCCCTTTTTCTCATGGGTGGCTGAACTGCATCTTTGTTAAGTTCAGGCTGCTGGCCACAAGCGCCATTTGGCGGCAACATGAAGCCAAGCGGCACTGTTTGGTAACACCACACGTGCCAGATTGGACACACTGTGGCGTGGTGGCGTTACACAGCAGATAAAAAAAGGTTTGTGTTGTGCCTAATGATACAACTATAGGGTGGTGCTTGTCCACCACCTGGCTGGTGGACTGGAGAAGCTGACAGGCAGTAAATTCCCTGCCTTCCGCTGCCTGTAGAAGAGAAACCGTTTTATTATACCCGAATGACGGCGCCCGGATTAAAGGTCTATACACAAATGCAATTTTTATCTGCAGATGACTGGCCAATTTTACCATTCCATGTAGTATGAGAGCATACCTACACACTCTCTTCACAGTATTCAAAATCTGTTGGCCTTCATACTACATGGCAGTAATAAAATTGACTAGTCATCTGCAGATTAAAATTGGATGTAGGTACGGAGCCTAACCCTTCGTAACCAGACCGATTGGCTATGTAATAGCTGATTACTAGTGCCCAAATAAATGATGCCAAACTGAGTGTGTTCCTGAAATGTGGCAAATGAAAGACTCGAGCTTCTGATGAATTTCCCGATGACTACAGTAGTCCTACGTCGATCCTAGGCCAGTTAGGGGGAAGCCAATTGATTTATCTGTACGTTTTTGAAATGTGTGGGGAAACTACAGGGAGAACATACAACTCCATGAAGACAAGACACAGAACACTTACATTGTCTTTTTCTCTTGGTGTACTCAAAACGCCAAAGCTGCAGCCACTAGGGCGCTCACTATAAGCGGTAGCAGTGTTAGGAAGTCTCGCCCAAGGTCTCCTCGCTGAATAGGGCTGGCTTATTAAACAGGAAGAACCGTGATTTGAACCCTGGTCTCCTGTGTCAAAGGCAGAGCCCTTAACCAGTACACTATCCTGCCACTCCATGAAGATAGTGGTATGGCCCAGGTTCCAACTAGAAGCCCAGCACTGCAAGGGGAGAGTGCTGTCCACTCTCATCATGGTGTCCTCTTTACTCACAAGGGGCTTGTGATTTGCGTAACTAAGGAAGGCACGCTCCTTACATGGCAGCAAGCGCTGCTATGTAAGGCGTGCATAGTGTGCACATTAAGCTTTAGCAGCGCAGCTTGATGAACCAAGCCCAATGGGGAGTACTTGGTAAACATGGCCTGTCCATAAAGGGGTACCCGCTGTAACAATGTTAATACACACTTCCCTTTGCTTAGGCCCCGTTCACACTTGCGGTTTTGTCAAAACCGCACCGGATGTCCGGACCGCACCGTATCCGGACCGGACCTGATCCGTACGGTTCCTATCCGGATCCGGTCCGGATCCGGTCCGTTTGCATCCGGTTTCCGTGCGGTGTGAACACGGTTGCGGTCCGGATCCGGTTTCTTAAGGAGATAACAACCTGTAAATACCTGGGGTCTGGGAGGTCAGCAGAAGGGTCTGGGGTCATTGTTGGAGACAGGTGGACGTGTGGAGACCATCCGTGGATACAGAGACTGCAGTTGGGACCATGGATCCAGGCATTTTTCGTATACCTGGGAATTCTCTGTTGTTCGCCTCCTCGTTATCAGACTTATATCAGACATGTTGCTGCCTAGAGCTCCAGCATGAAATCGCTGCTGCCCCACTCTGTGAACTCCATGTGGTCCCCATCCAAAATGCATAGGAAGTGGGGTAGAACGTCCGGTTTTTGTAGCCAGTGTGTTGTGCGCTCTCCGGTTCTCATTACTTTGTATTGGCCGGATGGTGCAGTCCGGCTCCGCCCCGGATACGGCTGCCGGAGGAGCCGGACCAAAAAATAGCGCATGTTGGAACGGACGCCGGGAGTCCGGATCCGGTCCGGCTCCGGTCCGGCAGAACGGACGCATGTGAACGGACGCATAGGCTTTCATTGCTATTGCCGTGCGTCCGTTCCGTCCGTTCTGCAAGCGGTCCGGCTCCGGCACGGTGATTCCGGACGGCCACCGCTAATGTGAACCGGGCCTTATTGAGCCTTTGCAGTAATTCACCCCTCATTGCAGAAGACACTCCATGGACTGATTACTAGAGCCGGAGTGGGGAAGATCAGGATTGACCCAGGTTCAAACGAATGGTCTCCTTCTTTTCTGAGTTAATTAACTAAATATTCTGAAATCAATATGTGACGTTTAGGCTGTGGCACCTCCCGGAGCAGCTAGCTGTCTTCTTAATAAATGATATGATGTACATAGCAGCCTTTTCCTTCCGGTATTGAGGTTTTTAGTCCTGAAAGTGGTGGAAAAGTTTACACTGGCTGGATACAAATGCAGAGCCGACGCTAACATTATTACAGGAACAATTCAGGGATTGAAGATTAGCAAGAAAAGCTGAGCTGTTCCTTCCAGGAATCTTAAGTGAAATATCAATTACTGTACACCAGGAGCAACCGCTAAGTTAATTCTGCTGTCAGTCAATAGATGAATGTCCAGTGAGCCAGCAGACTCATTTAAAGGAAAAATACCTCATTCTCACGAGGTCAGATTCCTCTGCCTCTTAAAGAGAAAGGATAAGAAAAGGAATCTTCTTTGGTTCATTTGTATATATTACAAGGTTTTTAAAGGGAACCCGAGGCATGAGACATATGGAGGCTGACATTTATTTCCTGGCTGTCCTGCTGATCCAATGCCTCTAAAGCGAATTACCCACAGAGATATGGATCAGGGAATGTGTCTGTCTGCCAACTTCGCCGTGTTTTTCCCTCCTACATGCATCTGTACAGAACTCGGAGCAAGTATGGTTGAGGTGAGCCAGCATGAAAGTCCATAGGGAACGATCACCAATCACAACAATGTCTAAAACTTGAAGCATTCTAATATGCTGAATAGAAAAGGTGTATTATTACTACAACCGATCTGAAACCTAGCAGTTCAAGGGGGTGCTGTCCACCCAATCGTGTTAGTGGAATTTCCCTATGGACTTTCACACTGGCTCACCTCAACAATTCTAGCACCCAGAACTCATCTTCCAACTGTTGAGGGATGAAATCCAGATCCATGTGGGCCGCAGCCCGTGTGTGTGTGTGTGTGTGTGTGTGTGTGTGTGTGTGTGTGTGTGTGTGTGTGTGTGTGTGTGTGTGTGTGTGTGTGTGTGTGTGTGTGTGTGTGTGTGTGTGTGTGTGTGTGTGTGTGTGTGTGTGTGTGTGTGTGTGTGTGTGTGTGTGTGTACGCATCTCGTGTCTTGGACCTCTGAGTATCTTATCCCTCCCGATGTGGTTCTTCAGGCAAGGGTCCCAAAATGTTACAAGAAAGACAAATCGCTTTTCAATCACAAACTTGACCACAAATAAAGTTTGACAGCATGTTCTCTCCAGCCTGTTACCTTGCCTTGTTTATATTTGACCCCTCTCTCTGTGCCTGTCCATATTCCTTTCCGGTGAATGTCACACCAGGCCAAATAGTTGGTTGTTCCTAGTGATAAACATTTTGTAACACAATGTACAGTATGCGTAAATTGAGTGTGTGTACGTTACGTGTAGTCTAAACCCCGACAGCTCGGATCAAATGCCAGCTGTTACTCCAATCCAGTCTGTAATCTTGCATGCTGCTGTATGACCTTGACATTGCCATTGTGGACTTACTTTGTATTAAATCTATTTTAAGGGTGGTTAAGTTGACTTTTCTAGTGTTTGAGTTTCTGTCATGCATCTTGAGTTGTTAAACAACCAGGGGAAAGAGAAGCGGTGATGGAAAAACCTACGAAAACAAATAGTGAAAATTGTTATTTTTGTTGGTTTAAAGGCACTTTGAGTAAACGTTTTATATGGCACCAGAGCTCAGAGCTATCAAGGCTGCTATCTTCATTTAACTTTAGAAATTATGAGTTGTCTGGCTGCAAAGCTGATCTTTTGGCATTAGAAGTTTGGGTTACACAACTGGCATCAATCCGCAGATGATGCAGTCAGCAAAGAGTCAGAACATAGGTTTTGCATACTTGGTTTGAGCCAATGATTCCCAAAAGTCTAAAATGCAGAAGACCATAAAAAGCCAGGCAAATAGCATTCTGAAAGGTAGTGGTGCTATCTACTGTATTTTGTGGACTATAAGACTCACTTTTTCTCCCCAAAAAGTGGGGGGGAAAAGTCACTGCGTCTTATAGTCCAAATGCGGGGAGTTCCTGACTTGTGAACGCCTGCCAATACCAACCTCCAACCTGCCACAATGTCGGGGACTTAATGTACTGTGCCCATGCAGAGGAGGACACGGGACACAAGGGAGACACGAAGGAACATAGAGGAGGACAGAGGCAGACACATTAGGACACAAGATGGACAGAGGAGGACACAGGGAGACACAAGAGGTACAAAGGGGGCATAATCCACAAGATGCCCCTTCACCATGGATGCACCAGTTTTAGCACATATATATTTTTCCCTGGTTCTTGCCCTCTAAACCTAAGTGCATCTTATGGTCAGGATCGTTTTATAGTCCGAAAAATACGGTATATTCCAGGTCACTTTATTTTTCCTTTAAAAATACACTTGAACTGAGAGAGATATAGAGGCTGCCATATTTGTTTACTTTTAAACAATACCAGTTGCCTGGCAGTTCTGCTGATGTCTTTGGCTGCAGTAGTATCTGAATCACATACCTGAAACAAGCATGGGACTAATCCAGTCAGACTTCCATCTTAAACACCTTCTGAAACACCTGATCGGCATGCTAGTTTAGGTTCTATGGCTACAAATATTATGCCTAGTACACACCGTGCAAAATCCTGCCAGACGGATCAAATCGATTACGTCCGATCTGATCTCCGATCGTTTTTCTGATCGATTTAGTATAAAAGTGATTAAAAAATTGATCAGAAAAAGATCGGAAATCAGATCGGACCTGCCGTAAAAAAAATATTTTTGACACGTCTATCTGATTGGAAATTGCTTGGTGTGTACCAGGCATTAGCAGGACAGTTAGGCAAATCTGCATAGTTTAAAGAGACTCTGTAACAAAATTTTGAGCCTTATTTCTTCTATCCTATAAGTTCCTATGCCTGTTCTAATGTGGTCTGTCTTACTGCAGCCTTTTCTAGTTGCACTGTCTCTGTAATAAATCTTATCTTCTTTCCTCTGTCGGGCTCAGGCTGGAATGTGTAGAATGTGCAGCACTGCTTGTGATAGGCAGAAGCTTTACACACCCTCTCCAAGCTCTCCTCTCAGCCTATCACACTGTGGTTAGCAGCCATGTCTTTTGTTTGTAAACACTGCCTAAAACTGACAATTACAAGCCAGGATTGCAGCAGGGAGTGGCAGCACAGCACAGCACAGAGGGGCCCAGGAGAACATAATACAGAGAATGGTATGCTTTTTATTGTAAGAATTTTAGAGTACAGATTCTCTTTAAAAGGAAAAAGAGATCTCAGCCTCCATATCCCTCTCTGTTCAGGTATGCTTGAAAGCACACCTGAAGTGAAGAAGATATGGAAGCTGCCATACATTCTAGAGGAACTTTGTGCCTTTTTCAAACTTTTTATAAATTTGCCAGTAAGCGTACATACACATTCAATTTTGATTGACCAATTTTACAACTTCCACGTAGTAGGAGAGCTTACCTACACCATCTGTTCATAGTGTTCGAAATCCGTTGGCACTCATACTACATGAACATGGTGGAATTGGCCAATCAAAATTGGAAGCATGTACACAACTTGTCTATGGGCTTGAATAAAACTATAGTTATAGTATAAAACCCCTCTGAAGGGCTTATCTATGTAAGATATGATTGTGACCGCTTGATGATATGATTCTTACACTTGTTTTCTTTTCTTTGTTTTGCAGGTAAATTCTTGAGGACAACTCAAAGTGCCGTTTCTGTGGATAAACTGTGACAACTTACTTATGTCAGAAATATTACGAGAAGCTGACACATCTCAGTATGCTGTATCAACCCGGACTATTCAACCTTCTTGGCATCGGTTCTTCAGAGGACATATGCTAGTGATTCCTTGTTGACGGCAATGGTTGTAAAAGAGCAAAGACTGCCTCTGCCTTATAAACTTTAACTCTTCCACGTTGTCTGAAATAGATAAAGACAGAGCTCTTTCGAATACGTTTGTTGAACATGACTCATGGAGAAGAGCTTAGCTCTGAAAAACAACAGGATTCAATTGTTTTAACGTACCTAGAAGGATTACTAATGCATCAGGCAGCCAGTGGCTCTGGGACAGCGGTTGACAAACTCTCTGTTGGCCGTGTAAAAGTTGACGAAAGTTTCAAAATTTCCGGAAATGGTTTCAACAACTGTAAAGATAATGCATCCATTCACAACAGCAGCCAAGGGTCCAGCGTCTTGCATCTTAAGAAGGCCAGGCTCTTGCAGTCTTCAGAAGACTGGACTGCTGCAAAGAAAAGGCGGTTAACCGATCCAAACGGTGTGAACGGAAAGAGCGACTCTCTTTTGACTGGAATGGTAGACAGTGTACCCAAAGGCAAGCAGGACAGCACACTACTGGCCTCTTTGCTTCAGTCATTTAGCTCCAGGCTGCAGACCGTTGCTCTGTCTCAACAGATAAAACAGACTCTGAAAGACCAAGGTTTTCCCATTGCCCAAGATACTGCACATGAAGAAAAAGATGACCAGTGTTACGGTTTGGCCTCCAATCACCTTAAGGCTCTTTTAAACAAAAGCAGGTCAAAGGATAAAATAGTTGAGAACAATCTGACTGTTTTAGCTAAAAATTCTTTACCAGAAAAATATGTAGAACCTCCTAAAGGCACAGGTGAATCGATTTCATGTGCTGCAAGGCTTCAAGCTGTGGCAAACATGGTGGAGAAAAGGTCAAGCCCAACCGCCTCACCTAAACCAAGTGTGGCCTGCAGCCAGCTGGCTCTGTTGCTTTCTAGTGAAGCACACTTGCAGCAGTACTCTAGAGAACATGCCTTAAAAGCACAGAGTGCGAGTCAGTTGGCCAGTGAAAGACTAGCAGCCATGGCACGGATTAAAGAGAGCACAGAAAAAGATATTGGTCAGTTCCAACTATCTGCAAATGTTTCAAACAACCTCAACAGTCATCCTCGGACAATAACCAATGGACTGAATAGTCCAGGAAATGTATCTCCATTTTCAAGTCAACTTGGAGTTCCAAGTTCTCCTCTCAGATCAGTGACTTATAAGAACCATGTGGATAAAAACCATCCAAAGTCTCTGCCCAATAACAGCTTGCTTTTGCATCTTCTCAAAAGCCAAAATGGTTCAACTGTTGGGAATAGCCACGCGCACAATGAAAAATATGCTATGTTTGAAGAAAGCGCTACTCCAACAACTACGGACGACTTCTCTGACCACAATCCAAGTTTCACTGAAGAGGAGAGCAGTGACGACGAAAGTACTCATTCAAACTGTGTTCCCATCGATCTATCCTTCAAAAACCGGGCAGATAAGCCTGAAATATTGCACTCCGCAGCCTCCATAGACAATTTAACTGAATCACTGCTTAAAAATTGGGATCCAAAAGTTAATGGACTTGATCATATTAAGGAAAACAAAGACTCTTCTGTGAACTCTACACTAAAACCATATCAGAAAGTAACACTATTGCAATTGCTGCTTGGCCACAAAATGGATGACAGTCCACCAATAATGGAAGACCCTAGGACGCCACAAAAGACAACTGATTTGTCAAATTTTAATTTGACGCCTCCTGTCCGCCTTTCTGAAAGTCCTATTATTCACAATACTTCGCCACTGAACACACTCTCTTTGCACAGGTCTACAACATCTGCTTCTCCACTAAATCTTACTCACCAGCCTTTTCCAGTCAAGCCAAACTTCCCATCCTATGTGAGCAGTATACAGGCAGACAGACTGGTAAATCCAGCATCAAAGCATTTGATAGAACTTACAAGAAGTAAAGGAATTCCGACATCTGCCCCACCTCCAAACGACAATGCACAAACTAATGCTGCCTTCAGTGCCAGCAAGCTGCTACAAAATTTAGCTCAGTGTGGAAAGCCAAGTGCCACCCCTGAGGAACAAAGGCCACATAAACCTGCTAGTACAATCAATTCCGGTGGATTAATCGATAAATTAAACAGTCCTCTTATGGCAAACCCATCAAATACATTTGATGAAGGCAGATCCTTTAGTAGTCCACCTACTCCAATAGATTCTAGGATTTCTGGATCTGAAATTGAGAACCTTTTAGAACGACGCACAGTTCTTCAACTCCTCCTAGCTGCACCTAACAAATGCAAAAATGAAAAAGTGAAAAAGCCCATTGTAAAAGATGAAGTTATGCCAGACAGGACTGACGATATGGCAAATGAGCAGTTTGTTTCCCTCAAAGTCAAAATGGAGCCCCAGGATGATTCCGGTATACACCAAACAAAAGAGCCAAATGCACTCAACACATTAGGGGTATCATTGCTGAAACCACCCAGACCTGTCCTTGAGGATATAAAACCTTTGTATGCTCCTCCACAGGACTTTTCTGTTTCTAAAAATGGTCTTCTAAGTCGTTTATTACGTCAGAATGATGTATTTGATCACAACGATCTGGATTTGAACAACCGTCACTTTGAAACAAAGCCAGGGGAATCAAAAATGTCTTCTATAGTGCCTAAAAAAAGAAAAATGCATCAAAATGACCCTTTAGAAAACCAAGCAAAAGTAATGAAACCTTCCACACCAGACATTGGAATCAAGCAGTTTTGTACCGCACCATCTTCAAGGGAGCTACCATTTCTTCATGAGGAAATGGATAGCACCAAGACTGAGCAAGACCAGAGGAACTTTACAGCTCAGAATGCCTTTAATGAAAATAAAAATGTAGGTTGGTCGAGAGAGAGTAAAGGCTTTAATGTGCTTAAACAGCTCTTACTTTCAGAAAACTGTGTTCGAGACTCTCAGCATAGGAACAATGCAATGGTTGAAGAGTTGATGAGGGGAAACCGAACCAACTTAGCAGGCAGTCCTGAATTCATTCTTCCACCCCTGAATATGTTTATGGGAAAAGCCCCTCCACAAAATAGTTTTGGTCACGTTACATTTCAGTATCCGTCTCCTTTGAAGAACACTCCTCATTCTTCCCCAGACATTCTAAGAAATAACTCCCCCCGGTCCGAGGTTGGACACATAGGTATGTGCCCAAATCCTAATGACAGAGCCCCCACTAAATGGGTCATTGCAGACCATGAGAAGAACGAGCGTGGAAAAGATTCTCCAAGGTTGACAAAAACTAATCCTATATTGTATTATATGCTGCAGAAGGGGGCTCAGTCGGCCTCTGGTCAAGATTTACATGATCGGACCAGCTGGGCAGAAACTTTGTTGGGCCAAGCAGCGGAGATGACCTTGAAAAGAGAATCTCTCTACGCTACAGGAACCAGTGGATTTGGTTTTAATAAGCCTTCCAATAACAATGTAAATACTTTTCATAATTCCAATGGCAGCCAGTATGGGCTTTTCGACATGCTTACAATAAAGAAGGAACCTGAGTAGCTAAAAAATTCTACTCTTTGCATCAGATTGTTTCACAAAATGTTTATTTCAGCTTGGTCCATGCATGATTATAAAAGAACAGCATGATCTTGCGGACATAGGTTAATTTCATGTACCTAAGTTGAATATTTTGCTTGTGATTGCAGACTGTTGCTATGTGTACAGAGATTTTCTTTTTTTTTTTATTTTACATTTAGCAGCTGAAAATTGGAATTTCACATTTTATACTGTAGATAATATGAATAGTTTGGGCACACAAAATTATTATTATTATTTTTTGTTCTTATTTTGGGTCCCATTGTTCGTATGTACGTTTGTTTGAAAATTGGAAGTGGTATAAAGCTCATATTGAGATAAGAGAGTCTAAGTTAACGTAGCAAACTGTTGCATTCCACTTGAAGGCAAGTTTTGACAATTAAATTGTTAGCTAAAAACACACTTTTTCAGTATTCGTTATTAAGATTCTTCAATCTCTCCCTGGGTTTCAATCAAAGATCAGCATAAGTAACAGAGGCGCCAGTTCAACGGTTTCAAAAAGGGAGGAAGTGGTGGACTTACCTTCCCGTAAGTAGACACCTTAGTTTGCATTCACTGAAAAAAAATATTTATTCAAAATACTCCACAGATTTATGCAAATTCTTTCGCAGGTGCTGCCCCGCTTCCTAATGCAACAATAGGAGCTTTCTGTGGTCTATGTAAGCCAAAGCTACCTCCAAGATCAGGCAGATCTACTCCAGGCAAGATCAGAACTGGGGGAAGGGGATAACTCAGGCTTACATGCAAATTTAATGCAAATCGTATGCAGCTTGACATTGGGCCGGTCAAAAAGTCAGAAAGTGCATTTGATTGGGTTAATTCCACTCTCCGTATAATTGGCAAGCAAGTCAGAATTATTAGCATCCTGTTGACCATCTATAGTCAGAACCTTAACTCTGACTTGGGGATGGCTAGGGATGACCAATGAGTTTATGCAAGATTATGCAATTTTTTATACAAATATATGCAGCTTGAAAATGGAACAATCAAGTCCCACCCATGTTTAAACGGAATGGTCCATTTTCAAGCTGCATATATTTGCATAAATATTTACATAATTCTGCATGAATGCTGGGTATGGCCAATGAGTTGCAAATAATTCCAAGTTGAGGCAAGTTTTATGGTAATTTTATGCAAATATACACAGCTTGAAATTGTAGTGGTTGCAAGCAGCATACATTTGCATAAAATATGCATCAATTGAATTATTTTCATCTCTTTGACCATCCCTAGTTTGAGCGATCTGGGGATGGCATAATTGAAATGATGTCCTACTCTCATATGTCTGTGGCTCTCGTCTTCTGTATGTACAGAAGAGTATGAAACCTATCAAGAATCTACATCACAGCAAACTTTCCACCACTGCTGATTGGAACTGTGGGAAGGACTGGAGTTTAGAGCGAGGATAGAACAAGAGAACACATGCCAAGTTCTGTTATCTTCTAAAAAAAGTCCTATATTGGACAGGTGGTAGGACATCCAGTTCATCCTGATGTCCTTCGCTCACCCCTAGGCTTGCAGGTTATAGATACATGAAGATTCATGGGAGGGTACTTAACAACGTAGATAAGCTGCCATGATGTTACACTGTGTTACTTTTAAACATCCAATCTGTTGGATGGAAAATAAAAAAGAGAGAAAAAAAAAACAAAACCTTTTATGCATGTGGTTGGAATTTTTTTACATCAACAAAGTATTGACTTCCAATCTGCTTTGGCAAATCAAGCCCATAATCCTTGTAACCAGTTACACCAACTATCCTTTCCAAATGGCCATGTGCACAAGTCATGGTCTTGTACTAAAAAATAAAAAAACTAACTGCAGTACACAACTAGCACAACTAGTTCCATCTTTCACAGATGCCTATTCCGCAGCTGCTAGAGACCACGGGATCCTCCATTCCTCCACACTACCGTGAAACATGTTGGTGGTGTGCAGAAAGGCCCAACCCCATCAGTCATGTGTGAGTCAGACGCTCACATTCAGATAGTGAAACCCAGAGGTCTCGATTATGTGCCTCGGAGGATCCAGTAGTGGTCTGTGGCTTCAGACCAGGCATCTAAACTGTTGAGTTTATTTCTTTTAACTTTAGGTACACTTAAAGGAAAACCATTTGTTTTGAATTGTATATGGAGGGATCAGAACTTCTCTTGAGTTTCATTGCTGTTCTGTGCCTGCATGTGTGTGAATTTCACTTACCAACAGTGTCAAAGCGGCAAAAAAATAAACAGGGATGTCAAACTCCAGTCCTCAAGGGCCGAGTTCCTCACACATTTTTGGCACAGCTCAAATTGATGGGACTGGAATCAGGAAATGTGTGGTTCTTCAAGCAGAACATGAGTCAATTTCTCAGTCCTTCCTGAATACTGGCATGGATAAACCTACCCCCCCAGGACTGGAGTTCAACACCTGTGCTGTAGAATGAGAAAGAAATAGATTCCCTGACAGGTTTTAGTGGTGTCCTTCATTTCTTGTCCATGGAACAAGCAGATTTCAGATTAAAGCCGTGAGGCTATATAGAAATTCCAGGGACAGAAATGAAGGAAGATCTGGGCAATAGACAGCAATAATCCGCTAAAAGTTTCTAACCAGTGTTCACATTATTCTGGTTATATGCAAATCCACATTTTGTCTACTTTGTTAAATGCCCTTAAAATATTCTACGTACAATTTTGGTTCACACGGCCTTAGAAACCCAGAAAATAATTTGGCACAGACAAGAGTGATGAAGTTTAAAGACTGGTTCACTCAATGGCCCATATGTAATTCACTTTTTCTCCTAGGTAATATTTTCACACCTTGTCAGTAAAATGCCTTTAGACCCCCAGCAAGCAAGAAAAAGCATACAAAATAATTTTCATAGTACTTTTCTTTACTACTTTTGGTACTTTTTCAATTACAAAATGATGAAATTTGTTTTAAAGAGAAGATGAAAAATGATCGCCTAGGAGAAAACTTTGGATAAAAAGTGAATTGCATATGGGCCTCTTGAGTTTTCTCCTGGGAGATACTTTTTTATTTTCTCTTTAAATAATTTTTCAAAAAATGTACTTACAAAATTATTTGGAGTATTTTCTTGCTTGCTGATGGTTTAAAGGGCATTTAATTGACAAGTTGTAAAAATATCACCTAGGAGAAAAGTCAGGAGAAAAAGTAAATTGCATATGGATAATAAGCCCTTGTTCAATTCACTTTTTCTCCGAGGTTTTCACCTTAAAAATGGTTGTGTTTTCTTGCTTGCTGGTTGCTTAAAAGGCATTGGCCTATATGTGATTCACTTTTTCTCCTGAGTTATCTTCTAGGAGATACCGTAATTTTCATCTTCTCTTTAAACTAACTTTTCAGCATTTTACCATTGAAAAAAATATCCAAACGTTGGTGAAAAAGTATTATCAAATTTATTTTGAGTATTTTCGTGCTTGATTGGAGGCTTAAAAGGTATTTTATGACACAATGTAAAAATATCACCTAGGAGAAACCTCAGGAGAAACAGTGAATTGCATATGGGCCCTTGTCATAAAATGCATTTTAAGCCACCAGCGAGCAAAGAAATACTCAAAATAATTTTAATAGTACTTTTTTTAACAACGTTTGGGTACTTTTTCAATTGTAAAATGATTTTATTTTGAAGAGAAGATGAAATTTTATCTCCTAGGAGAAAACTCTGGAGAAAAAGCTAATTGCATATGGCCCATTGTATTGATAAGGTGTGATGATAACACCTTGAAGAAAATATAGGAGAAAATCTGAATTGTATAAGGACCAACAAGTCATCGAGCCAAACTGATGTTCTGTTGTGTTATGTGTTAGGCTGAGATGAAAATAATCCATCCAACCTACAACTGAGCAGGAAGAGTTCGCCCTTTCTTCACTACATTCTGCATGTGGTATTTCTTTCAGTTATGCACCAGTGAGGTAGAATGCTAATAAAAAAAGAGTGAATATAAAATCTCATTCTTAATGTCATGGCACCGAATTTTTGCCAGCAGCTCATTATTAGCATGGGAACTACCTGAATACATTTAAAATTCTTGTGAATAGCGTGGTTAGCAGTGTTGGGAATGTGTTTCCATTGCAAGAACAGATCAACAAGTCCGCTCAATCACTTGCCATGTTATTCACCACAGAGGTAAATGCATTCCATTGCTAGCAATGTGACGCTTAGCAGGATAATTGCCCGTGGGCCGTGGCCTTGAAAGTGTACCTAAAATATGGATGTTTTGTTTTTTTCAAATAAAACTTATTTGTATGGACTCCCACAAGGCATGATTAGCTACATAACTTTACTTGGTGTCCGTGAAGTCTATTCTTCAAATATTCCCATTTCCAGCTTGTCAACTTGCTCTCAGTCGAGAAGCAGGAAATGGCACTCTGAACTCGCCCCACCTCCCTCCTGTCACTTTTGATGTAAACATTTTTATCCAAGAAAAGCATACAGACAGAACAGAAAGGCAAGAATAAAAGAGAAAAAAATGATTTAGATATAGTATGTACAATACGGCAGAAATGTCATCAAGGGAAGGGAAAGTTTTTGATCCATGTTTGCCAATTATTTAGTGATAGCTGATTGGTAGATTTGAAGTCTGTTTTGGATGGTTTATTAGTTAGCCACTTAATGACATGCTGACTTATAAAAACGTCCTGCTAGAGCCTCTTAATGGCTCCTGGAAGTTTTTTTAAGTCAGACAGTGCTGCTGTCACTGTGCGCATGCACCTGCGTGCTCCCGCGGGTGCTCGTGCGTCCCCACGATGTCTCCCACGATGCATCACTGCTGAATATACAAATCATCCTTTGATGTCCCTGTAAGCTAACCACACCACCAGAACCACTGAAATGCAATGATGTGTTAGCTGGTTAATAGTAAAGGGATGATTTGCATATTAAGCAGTGATGCATCGTGGGAGACATCAAATGCTCACTCCAACTTGAATTATTGCAAAAACCTTCTACAAATTTGGTGAACCAAACTGCAAGAAGTTTTCTTGTTCCTCCCTTGTTTGTGTGAGGCCTTTTTCTCAGATTTTTCATCTTCTTCCAACATCTCAAAAACATAATGGTAAGCTTATTGCTTTCCCCGGAAAACTAACTGTAGACTTAGTAGGGCCTCAGACTATGGTAGGGAGTGTAGTGTGAGCTGCTTGGATGGACTGTTGGTGACCTGGATTGTCCAATGTACTCTGTAGAGCGCTGTAGAAGCCGTCAGTGTTACATAACTGCATTATCGTAATAAAGCATGGTTTTATATTGCTGGCGGCTAGTTTTAATGTAAAAATCAATGCTGCAAGCCTTGACTATTTCCCACAAGGTCACCACTGCGTAACCTGGTGAAGTGGGGAGTGCCAGCTCCTGCAGCTTGTAGTGACTCTGGCTTCCCCTCGCCCACAAGCAGGGCGTTACTACGATCATGAAATAACTCCAGAGAGATGACATTGTTGAATATCTCTGACAGAGATTACTTCATAGGGAGAAGCTTCTAACACCGTTCTGTCTATGAAAAACACTCAGAAGGAAGCATTTTCTTTTCATACAGCTTTAGAACTGATGACATTTTTGTGCTTATCATGACGGGCTTTTATTTTTAAAAGCAAACCACCCAAAGAGTGGGCACTCCGCATCTTAATAAATCACCCCTGTGGTACTCCAGTAATGTCACCCTGAAATATATTATCTGATTGAAACCAATAGACTGCCTTTATTCTGCTGTATAATATAGGCTTAGAGATTGTTTACTTCCTAAGATTTATGACAGAAATGCCCTTATTCAATTCACTTTTTTCTCCTAGGAGATAATTTTCCATCTTCTGTTTCAAAAATTACTTATCAACACTCTGCCATTAAAAAAGTAGCAGAAAGTAGCTGACAAAGTACTCTCAAAGTACTCTCAAAAATTAAAAATATATATATATATAATAAATGTTAGTTTTTTTCTCACTTTCTGGTGGCTTTTTATGAATAAGGTGAGAACATATCACCTAGGAGAAAATGTAGGAGAGAAAATTAATTGAATGGGGCCAACATGTCTTTTACCCAAGTGAAACCCAGAAAATATAAAGTCTTGCTGCACATTTTATAATAACAATAGAGAGGACATTATTAATCATAATAATGTCATTTGGTGACCTTGACTTCATTTATTTTACTCATAGGAATGACAATGTTTACTGAGAGATTTGCTGTAAAGCAATCTTGAAGTGTCTCAAAATTTTTTGTATATATAGCTCCAAATTTTCAACCACTGCTAATCTGGTACCACCGATCATGTGTCCTCTGAGAGGAAGTCCTCTCATTTCCTGCCACTGTGACAGTGGTCACATCTGAGTAAATGGTGTCACAAGGCAAGGAAGCCTGCAATGACAATATAAGTAAAAAAAAAACCTGCCATGAGTTCTACTTCTTTCCTCTCTATCAAAAAATAAAATGTTCTTCAATTATGTTTCAATTAATTAAATATACACGCTTCCTATTTGGACAACTGCCGATACGCAATTAACTTTTTTCCTGAGTTTTCTGCTTGGAGAAAGTTTTTTTTTTCCATCTTCTATTTAGAATAACTTTTCAGCACTTTGCAATTGAAAGGGTACCAAAAAGTAGGCGGAAAAGTACTGTCAAAACTATTTTAAGTATGTTCTTACTTGCTGGTGATCTAAAAGGCATTTTATTGAAGAGTTTTTTCCTAGGTGATATTTTCACAACTTGTAAATAAAATGACTTTTCCACCACCGGCAAGCAAGCAAATACTCAAAATAATTTTGACAGTACTTTTTCCCCCCACTTTTTGGTGCTTTTCTATTGCAAAGTGCTAAATTATCTCCTAGTAGAAACCTCTGGAGATCAAATGAGTTGCAAATGGCCCAGGGTGCCAGGAGTCTTCTCCCAAAAAGGGGACATTGACAGCAACTAAATCTGTTTCAAAGACAACCCAAGCCAATGCTCTGGTTCAGAAACACTTAACTAAGGAGACAAAAGCCTCTGGATCCTGATGAGGCTTCCCTCGCGGTCCTCTAGTCCCATTGCCACTTGCGAACCCTCCAGCTAATCTTATGTGGTCCACACTCAGTGTTTGGGGGACCAGAGGACAGTGTGTATCTTAGGCAAGTACGTGATTTTGTACACACGTTAAGCTTTCTACTCTATCCAAACAGAATTTTAAATGGAGTTGGGATACTTTTCATCTCTGTGTTTCTTTACCCAAGAATGGATTTTCAGCATACCCAGTTATGTCATGGTGAATCAGAATCATTAGGGTTTTTTTAAAGGACTAAACTAAATCTAAAAGTCCCCATACTGAAAAAAACTAATATAAATATAGTTTTGCCTTTTTGTTTTTTAGAAGGCAAGTTTATATTTCACCAAAAGACCAATATAATTTTCAAGCAAAACAATTTGGACTACAATGGATTAGATTCTATTGTTTCACAGGCAGCTACAATAAAGGTTTACTAATTGAAAACACATAAAAAAAGGAAAAATATTTGTATGTTTATGCTCTCAAAAATTGTGTGCCTCAAATATGTATTTTCTGTTTAAATAGCACTTATAGTAAAACAAAAAAAAAAACCAATAGAAACAAAAAAAAAGAAACAAAAAAGCAAATTTCTTCCATACTGTACAATACGCGTTTACGCTTTCTATTGCCATGTGCACAATCATGTCTACCATTCATTATACTTCCAACAGCGTGATCAAAGAGCCAGTGCCACAAAGCAAAGGCTGTAGAGAGAACTCCTTTTTATCTATAATATATTCTCATGGGCCAAGCATAACATGGTTCCCGGAAGGCTTGTGTTCCCATTTTTTCAGCTATTGCTCAAACTTGATTGGCTGCGGCCATTAACATTGTTTTTGAAACATTCAACCCTGGCCTTGACTTACTATGGACTGGAAAGGCTGCGTGATTTCAGCAAACATGGACTGGATTTTTTTTTTAATTGTCTTCACTTGTTGCTGCCGTCTGCGGGGATGGATTGGATCCTAGTGAAGATTACTAAAAAGTTAATGCAGTGGTGGTCTTGCAGTTGCCACTTGCAGCACCAATAGTGCAAACTATTTTTAAAATATTCATGCTGGAATTATTGCACTTGCGTTCTCGCTGAATGTTTGTGTGCATGCCACTGCAATTGCAAAACAGCAATTTCACTCTCCTTTTATCAATCCTAATGACCTGACTCCAGAGAGGGTTGCAGATTTTGCCACTTAATAAAAGTCGGTTTGGTGTTTGCTGGATCACACAGGCTCTCCAGTCTTTTTAAATCGGTGGCTAAACATTACAAGATAGTCTGGTTCTCTTTAAAATATGGTGAATAAAATATTAGCTCTGCCAAGAGCTTCCATTTTAGTTTTGGCTAATATCGAAAGAGAATCAGAAACACTTTAATATTTTTATTGATACCCGCATCTTTATCATCTGTCAGGAATCTCTCCAAAACAAAAGACCAAAATGAAAAAAAAAAACATATTACCTCCTGGTGACCATAAGGTTTGCATTAGATTAAAGTGGTCACTTGGACAAAAAGTTTAAAGAAAAGATTTCATTAGAAACACAGAAAGACGCTACATCCCAATAAGGACTTTCCCCACTTTTATACAAAACTAAAAACATTTTGGCTGGAACAGAGTTTTCATTTAGTCCTTAAAGATTAATTCCAGAATTCAGGAAGAAAATATTTGGTCCAAACACTGAAAAAGCTGGCATTTTTATTTAAAAAATGGTCAGACACCAAACAATGGTTCCACTGGAACAACTAATGTGTGTCGGGCTCACAATCTGCCTTAGTCATAGTTTTGAAGGTCATATGGTCATATGATGGGATACGGCAGGAACACAAAAACCGTGTAAAACTGGCCTCAAAGAAACTGAGCCATACATATAATTACATGTAATTAATTATATGGTACAGTGATAGCTATCTAAAAACTAACACATTAAAACAAAGGTCATTTCTAAAAACTCACAGTAAAAGCAAACCTGTATGGCCCAAATGCTGATGATAAAAAAACAAGGAAAAGGAAGTTATAAAACCACATAGTTTTAGAAACTTATGAAATATTAGGTCATTAACGTTGAAACTCTACAGCATATCTATAACACAAAGGGTACTTTCACACTATGCACATTGCATTGTGTACTCTGAAAAGGATCACAACTCACGTGCTATGCAACGCATGCAGTACATAGAGGGTACTGTAGGATTTAATAAAAGTAAACGTACATTTCGTAGGTAAATGCACAGCATGCTGCGCCTTATTCCAACGAAATCCACCGCACCTATGTACCATTGCAATATAATTGCATCACATTGCACGATGATACTGTATTGCCCATTGCAATGCAACAGGTTCAGTGTGCAAGTACCCTTAGACGTTGCTGCCTATTGAGCAACCTGGCTAAGTCATTTTCGATGATTGCTCTGGTGTACTTGCCATTGACCTGCTGAAACATTATTACTTTTAAGCACTACTAAATTTTTCAATAAAAGATAATTATTATTTTTTTTAAGTGGTTAAAAAAAAATCAGTACGGCTTAACATTTGCAAAATAAAGTGTATTTTTGAACATGTACAAATATATATATATATTAAAAAAATGTCTTAGGCGTTTGCCTTCCTTGAAAAAGATGTACAGATGTATGGCTGAAGATGTAAATATAATATATCAGTCAGTTAATGCATTGGTATGTTCAAAGGTTTTTTCTTTTTTAAAAAGACTGCTGTATATATAATGTTTTCCATAAAAGTCCAGAGAACTTTTTTTGTATTGTTTTATTGAAAATCTTCTTTGGGGATTATATAAAGTCTGTGAATATATTGTAAATATATTTTTGTTTTTTGGGGGATTTTTTTTTTTTTTGCATGAATGCATATCGTACCTTGACATTGTAACTGGGGAAATATGTACAGAATTTAAGTTTTATTTAAAACAGTGATTTCTTCTGCATGGACAGTGCATGGGAAAATGTCCTGTGCATAGTGACTTTCAACAGTCAGGTCAGACAATAATTAAAATGACAGTATTGTGTTTTTGTTTTGTTTTTTGTATTTTTCTTTTCACTTTTGTCAGATAAACCATTGATGGGCTATAATTTCAACAGGAATTTTAGTTTCGATTGGAAACCCCAAATTATAGTGTTATGTGACATATAGTTTATATATTTTATATAAAAAATAAAATAAAATATGGTAAATGAAGTAATCTAGCAACAATAAGTGAAATCTGGGTTTGTTCATTTTATGAATCATGAAGTTTACAGAAAATGGTTTATTTGTTCTGATGGAATTTTTTCTTTCCTTGTGATGTCACAAGCCTTGTACATAATGCGGTGTGATTCTTTTATTATTTTTTTAAAAACATTCATCTCCTGCATAGGATTTGAATAAAGAAAATAAATAGCAATTTGCTTGTTGTTCTGCTTCTCAGACTCATTATTTGTTTTATCCTTCCTATATGTGGCTTTAATATATCAGTGTTGTATATAGCAAACCTAAGAAAATTAATTTTGAAAATATGTTGCAGGAGGTCTAGAGGACTTTGTCCTATCAGGCTTACAAGCAAGAGGAGGAACCTCCAAGAATTAAACAAAATTTTTTTATTATGGGACAAATACAGCACATTTTGTAATTGCTTACAGTACATTGTTGAGTTACTTATACTTTAGTGTGTTTAAAATATAGGTGAAACTCAAAAAAATTATAATATCGTGTAAAAGTCTTATTTATTTCAGTAATTGAACTTAAAAGGTGAAACTAATACCATATTTGCCACTGTATAAGATGCACTTTTTCTACCCACAAAATGGGACGGATGCAGGAAATATCCGACTTACGAACTGCTGCTGGCTGTGACACTGGGGACTCTCTGCATTGTCCCTTGTGTGCCTCAGTTACCCCCGTGTGGGTCTCCAGCTCCCCCTGTGTATCTGCTCACACTTGCCCCCCATCTCCCCCCCCCCCCGTGTGTGTACGCTCCACACCGTGCGTGTTTGCTCCCCCAGTGTCTCCCCCCGTGTATGATTAGCCGTGTAGCTGGTGCTTCTCTCACCTAATACAAACCTCGCAGGCCGCTCCTGTTTTGCACAGCTACCCCTAGTGACTTCTCCTGCTGATGATGTAATCAGCAGAAGCCAACACTAGAGGAGCAGTGCAGGAGGTAAGAGCTCTGCGATCCCTGCGGAGCCATGGTTAGAGATGTTCCTGCTACACTGCCAATTATACATGGGGAGGGGGGGGACAGGAGAGGCGGCCAGGCACACATCTAGAACCGCTGATGTATAGTGAGTCTGTAACTTATGCATTTTGCAGAGCTACATCAACCTTTGCCTGCCAGACTGCTTTTCAATACTGTGCAGTTCTTGTTAGCTTTTCAGCACCTACCAAGTACAGAGTAGGGGTGTCGTAATAATTCATTTTTTAAAACAAACCCATGGTAAAAAAATGCAAATACTTACCTAGGGAGATGGAAGCCTCTGGATCCTGTAGAGCAGGGATGTGAAACTCAAATACAAACATAAACGTGAATAAAAAGAATGATATTCCTGGAACTGCCGGTGCTACACCTCGCTCAGGTCACCCCCCCCCCCCCCCCCCCCCTGGGCAAAGGATATGCAGAAAGTGATGAGGCGGCACACAACGGGCTTTGCTATTTCAAGAGTATATTGGTAGCAGAACAACACTACATGTTACGAGCCATCACTGCTCTTCATCAGGTGTATAATGCACCACACATCACAACCTCCATTTATAATCATGTAACCACGCCCCTTACCTAGGGGGTGTGGTGAGGGCTCACTAGACATAGGCCACTCCTAACTGCTTCAATATACAACATTAATGTCTATATATAGCATAATATAACAAGCACAATTATTATGATCCTACACGTCAATTTAAAAGTACAAAATTACAAAAGTATTAAAAGTTCAAAAATTCAAGGGTACTCCTAAACGGCTGCCCAGATTACTACATAATAACTGACCGTATTCCTGGGGCACTCCAAAATGGCTACCCGTAAGCACCAGGCTGTAAAGAGAAAAGTGAATGGCATAACAAACAGTACCAAAGGTCTCAACCACATATAATTATAAAAAACATTTCCATTGTGTATGCTCATTCATCCCTCTAGGATGTACAACATCCAAAAAATTGATCCAGCGGGCTTCTTTTTGAAGCAACAATTTTTGTTTGTCGCCCTGCTGGATTTAAGATCCAGAGCATTGAGCACCAGCCAACGTAATTGCGGAGCTCTGTGTCAAGCGTCTCTAAAGCGCCTTGCCACAGAGGTTTCGTAATTCAAATCCTCCTCCAAGAACATGCCAATACAGCGCTTATGTTCTTGTATGCGTACTGTCACTGCACGTGTGGTCATGCCCACGTACATCATGCCGCACGGACATTTCAATCCGTAAACGACACGTACTGGCACATGTAAAATTGCCTCTGGTTTGAACTTGTCTGCCAGTGTGGGGATGAGAGATCAAATTGCCTTTCATAATGGCAGAACACACATTGCAATTGCAACAGGCAAAGGTACAATCTCTTTGGTAATTGTGTGTTTCCTTGGTGACAGATGTATCAACTTTTCTGACCACATTCTGAACTGTTTTTCCTCTTTTGAGGGCAAACAGTGGTGCTTCCTGGAAAAGTCTTGCTACAGTTTGGTCGCTACTAAAAACCGGCCAAAATTTCCTCACTGTTTTCTTGACCAGTGAAGTGTTGCGGCCAAACTGCATTATAAAGGGGACGTGATTGCGATTGTCCCTTGCTTTTCTTCCATCCTCCGTCAATAACTCTGCTCGCTCTATTTTGCCCACCTCATCTTGTACTTTCTGGAGCTGTTCCCTCTGGTAGCCTTTGGTTACAACCTTCTCTACTAACTCCTGTCCTGTTTCTATGTAGTCCTCTACTTTAGAGCAGATCCTCTTAGCCCTCAAAAATTGGCACTTTGAGATGGCTCTCATGGTATGTGGATGGTGGTAACTATCATTTCTTAATAGGTTATTGCGGTCAGTGGGTTTTTTAAAAAGCTTGCTGTATAATTTGTCACCATTTTTCGTGATGGTAACGTCGGAGAAATTAACCATCTCTGTGGACGCTTCCATGGAAAACTTGATGGTGCTGTGGCCAACGTTGGCCTCAGCCACCATTTCCTCCAGGGCCTCCATAGTGCCGCTCCATATGATCAGAACATCATCCACAAACCTAACATTGAAATATGCATCCCCCATATCTAGGATGATTAATGAAAAACTTTTTTTCTAAAGACTCTACAAAGATGTTTGCCACTGACCGGGCTACTGGGGAACCCATGCTTGCCCCCTGCTGCTGGAAATAGAAATTACCATTAAATTTGAAATAATTACATTTTAAAACAAGTTCCAATGCATCTATAAGAAAATACACCATATTACTAGGCAAGTCGGTGTACAACAAATTGGATTCAACACATTCTATCGCCTCATCCTGTGGGATGGCTGTAAATAGGCACTGTATGTCAAGGCTACAAAAGATCAAGTTCTGTGGTAGACTGCCAAGAGACTCAATCCTTAACAGAAGATCTGTTGTGTCCTTTAAGCAGTGTGTAAATTTACCCACAATTTCCTGTAGGAAGCTGTCTATAAAACCTGCCAACGGGTACAAGACACTGCCCCGGCTAGACACAATAGGACGCCCTAGGGGGTCTACAAGCTTTTTATGAATGTGAAACTCAAATACAAAGTGGGACTAAATTGAGCTCTAGGACCAAGTCGCAGGCGAATCTCAATGTCTAGTGGCCACCTCTCTCCCTAAAAAGTTCCCTGGCGTCTAATAGCCCCTCTCCATCCCCTATACAGTTTCCTGGTGTCTATTGATCCCCTCCTTCCCCTGTACAGTTCCCCGGAGTCTAGTGACCCTCCTCCCTCCCCTATTCATTGCCCTGGTGTTTAGTCATCCTCCCTCTCTCATCTATACAGTTCCCTGGTGTCTAGTGGTTCTCCCTCCCTCCCCTATACAATGCCCTGATGTTTAGTGGTCCTCCCTCCCTCCTCTATACAGTTTCCTAGTGGCCCCCTACTTTGCCTTCCTAGTGGCCTCCCTCCCTCTAATATACCGTTCCCTGGTATCTAGTGCTTTCCCCATCAACATGGCTTTCCTGGTGATCTATAGCTTACCCTCCAATATAGCTTCTCTGGTGCTCTTGAGTGGGCCGAAGATAATGCAAAGTGGGAAAACCACCTGAGGGCCAAATCTGATGGCTGTGAGGGCCAGATTTGGCCCACGGGCCGCAGTTTGACACGTATATTATACAGCCTTTCCATGCAGCCCTTGTGGCACTACTGCACAATGCGACAGCTCACCCCTTCTTGCATGAGCACGGCTGTGCCTGCACAGCAGCATGGAGCTGCTCGTGCTCAAGTGGCTCTGGCTTACTGCACAGGTGCGGCCGTGCTTGTGCAGGTGCTGTATGGCCATGCTCATGCTTACAGATGAGCGCAGTCCCAAGCTTGGAATCTGACAAGCTCTAGTTGGACCTCTTGTGGGGATCTGCATTTGGCAGCAGAGGACAAGAGGCCAACGTGAGAAGCCTCTATAGGCTCCAGAGACTGCCCTCTTCTTAGGCAAGTATAGTACTTTTGACCCAAGGTTTGCCTCGGGTGATCTTTAATACAGATGTGAAGGAGGCACTCCAAAGGTGTCAATAAACTTACGTTTATTTTTCAGATTGCAAAACACATGTTTTACGGTTTCCCCCTTTCCTCGGGTGTAAACACAACCTTACAGCACAGCAACCTTATATACAAAGGTGCAATGCGCCCATAATTGGAAACCACCCCCTTTGGTCACATGACCAGTGTGACATCATAGTCCATATTCAGTCCAATTCTTACTGAGCACTACATAACCAGGCTGTCTACCCACCTAATTACACCTGTAAGTACATAAGTATTAGCTTCCTTACAGGTTAAATACCAACATATATTCCGCCATTTGATCCATAAATGTACAGTGACTCACTGCCCTGGGAACACAGCAAGCCCCAGGAACGCAATATGTTCCTTAACTCCACCCCCCACCAACCAACCGATGAACAATCATCAGGACTTGTAGTGAGAAAACATAGAAAATCACAATCCGCTACAGAAAGCATTTAAGGCTATACATATCATTCAGACCTCTTGATTTAGTACAATCCAACCAGTGGAGTAGCTAGAGATTATGGGGCCCATAGCAAAACTTTCATAGGGCCCTCAGATGTAGGCACTCTTTAAACTATGCAATCTGCCCCTACCCTATGGATATGAGTTAATTGACAATTTACAGTCTCGTGGAACTGCACGGCATATAGTTAAAGGGCACTGATAGGAAGGAGGAACACAAGTTAATAGTGAACACATCAAGTACCCCCTGGTGACCCCCTCTGCTCCAGGGGCTCCGTAGCAGCTGCTATGGCTATTGCTACGCCCCTGAATCTGACCTTCTTATCCCCCTTGCCTGGTTCTGTAGCATTACTCTTTCCTTCTCTACTGAGTGGTGGTACATGGCCTAATACCATCCATCTGAGCTGCAACACTTTATGCCCATGGGCTTGAAAATGTGTGTCGGTACTCGGTTTGGATAGGTCAAACCCTTGGCTAGAGCCCCTGTGGTCCTGTATCCTGCTCTTGGCCTCACGGGTCATTTTACCTATACACAGGAGACCACAGGGACATTTCAGTACATACACCACACAACTGCTGTTACATGTATGCATAGATCGAATGCCGATCTTTTCTCCGGTATAAGGAATGGATGTAACACATGTACGCTCTTGATAATGGCCCCACAAAAGTTGCAGCTGACCCGGAAATGTCCCTCTCTTTTTAGTGAGCTTACTCATCTCTATGTTTCATTTGGACAGATCAACATTTCTGCCAGGGTTCTTGATAGTTCTGCCACTTTTTTATGAGAACAAAGGTGCTTCTCTAGTTTTCAAATTTGACAATTATAACCATTTAACACTATTGCCTGCAATAGTAATGGAAGAGAAGTCAGCAAGTAGTCCATGTACTATTAATCTACAGTATCGTGTTAATATGGTGTCCAAAGGTTCTCAGTAGGATTGAGGTCAGGGAAGGTGAGGGCCATACCATGAAATTTCTCTCCTTTTATGTCAATAGCAGACAATGATGCAGAGGTATTCCTTGCAGCATGAGATGGTGCATCGTCATGCATGGAGATAAAAAGCACGGTTTTTCTTTTTGTACCATGATGAGATAATAAAAATAAGCCGACAGCTCTCTCCCCGTGATTCCGGCCCAAAGCATGACTCCGCCACCTTCTTGCTTACGTCGCTTCCTTTTTCGGACTTGGTGGCCGTCCACCAACCATCTGCCACTCCATCCATCTGGGCCATCCAGGGTTGCACGGCACTCATCAGTAAAAAAAAGACTGAAAATGAGTCTTCATGTAGTAGACTTCATCTATTTCGGCCCCTGCTAGTTAAGGGTGGCCGAATAGAAGGTTTATGCATAACTGCAATCCTCTGGAGCAGGGGCATAACTAGAAATCACTGCCCCCCCCCCCCTGCAAAACTTTGGATGGGGCCCCCTCCCCGTGCACACTGAATAGGGATGGTATACAAATCTGTCTACAAAACTTTCTACGATTCGTTATTAGTGGCTGAGCAGATGCACTCATTAAAACACAGCAGTCATCATCTCAGGACGGGCCCCCCTGTGGCTTCTGTGCCCCCTGCAGCTGCATCCCTTGCAGGGTCTATTGTTACGCCCCTGCTCTGGAGGATCCTGCACCCTGATGCTTGTGGGACTCCAGAGTCACCAGCAATGTCAAATACCTGTTTGCTGCTTTGTAATGACATTTAGTAACTGTTCTCTTAATCTGATGTATTTGGTTGAAACCTTCCTCTTTATGTTCACGAACCTGTGTGCGCTCTTAGTCACAAATCATTTAGGGCCTGAGCCCACTAACGCAGTTGTGTCCGCTTTTCAGAAACACATCAATGTTACAGATGCTGAAAAGAGGACTCAACTGCGTTAGTGGGCTCAGGCCCTTAATGATGATCACACGTAAGTTTTCATGAAATTTCTAAGGTTTTCATACCTTGTCGAAGGCACTCAACTATTTAACGCTTTTCGACAGCAGAGAGATCATTTTTCCTTCCCATATTGCTTGAAAATGGTAGCCTGCTTAAAGGGAACCTAAACTGAGAAGGATGTGGATTTTTCCTTTTAAAATAATACCAGTTGCCTGACTCTCCTGCTGATCCGGTGTCTCTAATACTTTTAGCCACAGCCCCTGAACAAGCATGCAGATCAGGTGCTCTGACTGGATTAGCTGCATGCTTGTTTCAGGTGTGTGATTCAGCCACTCTTGCAGCTAAAGAGATCAGCAGGGCAGCCAGGCAACTGGTATTGTTTAAAAGGAAACATCCATATCCCTCTCAGTTTAGGTTCCCTTTAAAGCGGACCTGAACTCAGAACTTATTCTCTGCTCTAAACCATATGCAACATCGTAATAAACATGTATTTGTTACGGTTGATATAAATGCTGCAATTAATCTGCAGTGTTTCTAATTTCTGGTTTCATGGAAGTAGACATATTTGTTACATCCTGTGCCTTCAAATGAGCTTATCTGCCGTGGCAGCCAGGTGACACGGGAGAGATCAAATTACAACTTGTGGTTAGACACAAATGAGGGGGTGTTAGGCTAAACTCTCTAAATACATAGAGGGTGCATCTCTCTGTTTTCCTTCTGTCCTGTGCAAGAGTTTAGGTCCACTTTAATAATGTAGAACATCCTTCTTTAGTAGTCTTTCCTTTATATGGGCTCACCTGGCAAACAAATTATCAGCTACAACTACTCTTTTGGGTCTGGTAGAGTAATTCCAGGGTGTGTGACTTGGTGACAAAGCAGTAAAATATTCCAATATGCACTGGGGATAGTGGCCCATCGTTCCTCGTGGAATGCTCTGGTGAAGATCTAAAGACCCATAGCAACTAAAGCTATGTACTCCCCTCGTGATGCAGGGAGATGGATCCAGCGACATCTCCCCGACGACGAGCGCTCCACCGCTCAATCTTCCTCCATCTTCCAGCCGGCAGGTGGGTGCCACATTACATGACGGGTGCGAACAAGACTTTAAGCAATCGCGGTACTTTGTTCTGGACTCGTCAGGGAGCTTAAAGATCCATTCCGCCGACACGCACGTTCTCTGCACACGACGCTAAGCAACGTTCACATGATCGTGCACCTGTACCTACTTCGCCAATACAATGATTTTTAAACCATTTACAAACAAGAAAATTATCAAAATTAATTTTATAGTACTTTTTCACCTACTTTTCGTTACTTTTTTAATTGCAAAGTGCTGAAAAGTTATTTTAAACGGAAGATGAAAAATTGACTCCTAAGGCTAGGTTTCCATTTGTGCGGCGGCATGCGTCTTGCGAGACGCGATTCCGGCACAGCTGCTGCCTCTCGCTATGCGCGGCTATGGGATTCGGACAGCTACGCACGAAATTATGCTGCAGGGCCTCAGATTTTTCCTCGCCCACGAATTCGGATGGCTTTCATAGACTTCTATAGGCTGCTGAAATCCATCCGAATTCGTGGACGGGGAATCGGCCTGGATTCGCAGCAGTCGAAACCAGGCCTAAGAGAAAACTGAGGAGAAAAAGTGAATTGCATATGGCCCCATGGCCCATATGCAATTAACTTTTTCTCCTGAGTTTTCACCTAGGTGATATTTTTAAACTTGTCAATAAAAAGAACACAAGAAGATGCTCAAAATAATTTTGATATTACTTTTTCACCTACTTTTTTTTCTTTGTTGAAAAGTTATTTTAAATCGAAGATGAAAAATTATCTCCCAGGAGAAAACTCAGGTGAAAAAGTGAATTGCATATGGTACCATGTCTTGGAACAGAACATACCTACCACTAATGAGCCAACACATGGAGCCTGTGCCAGCATTTTAACAAGTACACACTAAACAAGGTGAACAATAATTGACGAGACTACAGAGCTGTAGTGCTGCATCCAAAAATGGTCACCGTAATCGCTTAGCAGCACAGGAAGGAGATTAATGGGGACAAGCTACTGTCTGTATCTGCTCTGTTTTCACAGCCAACCAGGTTGTTGCAGCAGTTCTGCCCCACTGTCTGCAACAATTATGGGCAAGAGATCTCATCTGAGTGACTGGGTGGCCAGGCCTCATTGGAAGGCCCACATATTACAGACTAGGAGTATTTGACTTCTTTAAAAGACAACTCTAGTGAGAGGTATATGGAGGTTGCCATATTTATTTCCTTATAAACACAGGTTGCCTGGCAGCCCTGCTGGTCTATTTGGCTGCAGTAGTGTCTGAATAACACCAGAAACAAGCATGCAGCTAATCTTGTTAGATCTGACAAAAATGTCAGAAACACCTGATCTGCTGCATGCTTGTTCAGGGTCTATGGCTAAAAGTATTCGAGGCGGAGCGCATGCGCGGCGCCGACGTGAGCGGATGCAACACGTCTGAGCTCCGTGACTGAGTGGAGCAAACGGGTGATTTAGCAGCCTACACACAAGCTAATTCAAACCATCACTAACCTCCTGGGATGGGGGACAAGTCGAACCACAAGTAGGGCAAAAAACAAGGTGAGGTCGCCAAGCAAAAGCCGATCAAGTCAGCCTTCTCTCGGCAGCAGAAGAAGGAACAGACAACCAAGATGGCCGGGGTAACTCCAGACCAGGCCTCTACGTCGCAAGCTGCGTTGGAACAGTCCAGTCAACAAGGCTCACCAAGTGTCTCGCTCTCCCCCAATCTGAGCATTCTAGCCAGCGGTCCTCCCCGAGCCCACCAACTTCTCCACAGCCCGATATAGTATCTACCATACACAAGATATTGGTAAAAGAGCTGGGAGTGGCGGTGGCGAGTATCACAGCCCAGATCCAAGACATCGGTGAGAGAACCCACGCTATAGAGGAAAGACTGGACGGTTTCTCTGATGCCTTTGCGGAGGACAAAAGCAGGCTGGATGACCATGACAATAAATTTCTAAAGATGGAGTTCAGATTGGAGGACTTTGAAAACAGGGTGCGCAGGTCGAACCTACGTATTCGTGGCCTACCGGAATCCATCACTGATCTACGAGCCGTAGCCCTAAACCTCTTCACTGCACTGCTTCCCCAGCTGGACCCATCTCTCCTGCGGCTTGACTGTATTCATCGAGCTCTAGGAAAACCGTGCAACACCAATTTGCCACGCGATGTCATCCTTAAATGCCATTACTATGACACAAAGGAACAGATCATAAATGCGGCTAGAAATTTGAATCCACTACCGGTTGTTCCCTCCACTGTGCAAATCTACTCGTATCTCTCGCCTATTACCCTACAGAAAAGAAGAATCCTGAGGCCTATCTTGCTAAGCCTGCCACCATATGGTACAGATGGGGTTTTCCTTGCTCCCTGATCTTCATTCTGCAAGGCACCAATCATCAAATCACCTCACTTGAGGAAGGCCACAGAATCCTTGAGGCGGCAGGAATGAGAGTTGAGAACCTGACCTCAACGCCTGGAACGTGTATGGAATACGGTGTCAAGACAGGCGCCGACCCCGCAGTCTAGCCTTACTACCCCCACTAGATGATCGCCTCTATCCTCATGTTTTGTGAGTACTGTGATCAATGAGACTGAAGATACGGTAATGTTCCCGTCAACTTGGCCTCATTTTTTGTGCTATGCTGCCCTTGACGTTCAATGCACATAACTTAACGTTTCAAGTTTGATGATTACTATTCCACTTGGCGCCTTTTCTGAACTTCTTGCCTTCCCTGTATGGAACACTCGATTTTTATTAGGTGAAAAGCTGGAACTTTAACATCTTATACTGTTTACCTCTTTTTCTACCTAAATGGCATGCCGCTAACTTCATGTTGAAGGAACTCTCGGGCGCCATACGTGCAGAACTCTCATTATGTGCCCTGACTGTAATCATAGATCACATCTCTTCCCCCAGTATTTTTATTTTTTTTATCAAAACCCTGCTTATGCAATCACTGCACCAAGTATACTTTCTGGTCCCAAAACCAGTCTGCGCTATTCACTTCCATAAATACTAAAATGAGGAAAGCTTTCTTCATAAACATGCAGAGTCCTGCTCCTAATGATGATACTATAATGCTTAAATGTTCATGTAAATTTTGATGTTTGTTCCTTGGTTCGATACTTGAAAGAGGAGTAGGTTTGTTGCAAACATGATCTATTGAAATCTAGGTTTTGTTCTCTGTGTGTGCGGTGTGACCTGCTGGGATTGGGCTCCTTTGCGCTCCTCCCTTCCCCTGTGTATTATGGCTCCCCTGTTCTCCCCTGCCATTCTTGTTGGTTGGGGGGGGGGGGGCCTGGGGAGCCGGCGGGGGAAGGGGGAGCGCCGGACCCCACATCTACTGCATCCCCTCTCCACATGTGGTTCCATATGATTAACTAATAACAGGGACATACATTTTATGTTCCTTTCTCTTTAACCACTTCGCATCCAGACCTTTTTTTCCCACTTATGGACCAGAGCAGTTTTGACAGTTTAGCTATGTCCTTATTTACTCAGAAATAACTTTATCCCTACTTACGACACAGAAATGAAATATATATTGGTTTTTTCCAAGACAAACTAGGCTTTCATTGTATGTCATTTTTTCCCTCGCACAATTTTGTTTTCTATGAATTTTAATGGGAAAACAAAGAAAAAAATTGAAAAAAACATTTATTTCTCAGATTTACCAATTCCAGTTTAAAATAAAAAGTGCTACTGTAGATAAAAAACACACATTTTGTTTGGCTATTCTTACTGCTTATCACAAAACTTAGATTATGTTCCGGTCACAATTTATGGTGAAGATATTTGATTCTGAAATAATGCTGAATGAAATGAGAAAATAAAAGTATTTTTAATAGTAAAAATCAATCTCATTAGCTCAGGAAACATATATTCCCATTCATCAATTAGTGCTGCTTCAGATAGTGCCAGAAATGTGCACAGGAGCAAGCCCAATCCTGCACAGCACTGCTTCTGCTACAAGACGTATATCTACTGACTTGTGGCTTATGAAGTCACAGAGGACGTATATCTACTGACTTGTGGCTTATGAAGTCACAGAGGACGTATATCTACTGACTTGTGGATAAAGTGGTTATATTCACCCAGCTCCACTCAGGTTTCAATTGCTGCTCCAACCTAATGTCAGGTTCAATGATAGGAGGCAGTATTTTATTTTTGTACTCTTGCCTCCCATACCTGACCTTTCCAGGGTATGTTACCCTGTTGCAAGAAGTAGCTATTAACTCTTTATACTCTAGTTATGCTTATGTTTTGTTTTGGTTTTTCAGGTCATTTAAACTCAAAAGGTACTTACAGCTTAATTGTACACCACTGAGACCAAGATCATATCTTAATGTCTCACAATGACTACTTTAAAAATCCTTTCATTAAATGCTAGGGGACTAAACTCCTCCTCAAAGAGAAGGAAACTATTTCTGAGTCTTGCACAGTATTCGGCAGACATCATATGTCTCCAGGAGACACACTTCTCTACATCCCAACCAACTTATCTTCATAAAAACTACAAAACGATCTACACAGCAAATGCTAGCAAGAAGCACAGAGGTGTATCCATATTAATTAAAAACTCCCTTCCCTGGGTAACAGATTCAGTGACCTCAGATCCAGAAGGGTGCTATGTAATCATAAAAGGCTTACTATTTGATCAGAAGCTCCACCTCATGAACTCCTATGCCCCACCTGAACTAGCGTTTAAACACTTTATGTCAATGCAAAAGAAAGTAGAGGTCCCACCTGAAATGATGTTTATTTGGTGTCGTGACTTTAATATGACTCTCAACGAAAAACTAGATAAATCACACCCATCAGGAGATAAGCTATCCAAAAATCAGCGCGGACGACTTCAATCCTCTCTAGAGGAAAATTTTCTAGTTGATGTATGGAGAGAGCTTTATGGTAGCAAAAAAAGTTATACCCACTATTCCAGCTCTCATGGCACTTATGCTAAAATTGAACATTTTCTAGTCACTACCTCAATGGTCCCTCAGTTACAATATCTACGCCATATTCCAAACTCCGTTTCAGATCATGATACCCTTCTGCTTTGCATTGACATGAAGATGAAAGCCCTGACCCGCCCATGATGGAGGCTTAATGAATCTCTAATACTCAATCAGGAATCAAGAACCCTATAGCTGAGACTTTAGACACATATTTCCAAGAGAACAGGTCGGAGATCTCCCCAATCACTTTGTTGTTAGCTCACAAGACTGTTATAAGAGGCCACCAGATAAAATTAGCCTCCCAAAGAAATAAAAAATTCAAATCAGATCTAATGAACGTGCAATACCGGCTATGCCGATTACAAAATCTTCATGCGGATGACCCATCTCTTTACCTCCTAAAACAGATACAAGAGACAAAGCAAAAACTAGATGTCCTATTAGCACGCTCCACTGAGGAGGCTCTAAGAATGACCAAAGCTACTATAGGTACATGAATAAGCCTGATGCCTGGTTGGCAGCTAAACTGAGGAACCAGCGAAAAATGAATGTAATTTCTGAAATTAGAGACTCTTCAGGTCGCATAACGAGTAACCCAGAAAAAATATATAATATATTACATAAATATTACTCTGACCTCTACTCCCAACCTTCTCAATCTCCACAAATTCCACTAGAGGAATATCTTAATTCCCTCTCTCTCCCATGGCTAAAACCAGCTAAAGCTAAAAAATTAAACAAAGAATTCTCCTCTGAGGAAATAGCACAAACAATTAAAAAAATAAAACTACACAAGGCCCCTGGCCCTGATGGTCTGAGTTCTTTATACAATAAAAAAAATGATTCCTCAACTTCTACCCCACCTCACTAATTGCTATAATAATTTACGAAAACACCCTCTCAAGCACTATGAGTTTTTAGAAGCCCACTTAAAAAACACTTAAGGACCGCCTTACGCCCATAGGCGGCGGCGGGTTTAATTGGTTACTACGTCAGTTCACGGAGACTGTCTCCGTGAACAGTGTGCGAGCCGCCGATCGCGGCTCGCACGCCTAATGTAAACACGCGGGGAAGAAATCCCCGCTGTTTACATCATACGGCGCTGCTGCGCAGCAGCGCCGTAAGGCAGATCGGCGATCCCCGGCCTCTGATTGGATTGAAGCCTATCCCACAATGCGCAGGACGGATATCCGTCCTGCGCAGATGAATGAGGGAGAGGGAGGTAAGGGGAAGGAGGGAGCGCGGAAAACGCTGCGGAGGGGGGCTTTGAAGAGCCCCCCCCCCCCCCCCCCCCCCCGCTCGGCCACATGGAGCGGCGGCGATCAGACCCCCCCAGCAGGTCATCCCCCTAGTGGGGAAAAAAGGGGGGAAGTCTGATCGCCCTGCCTTGCTCACGATCTGCGCTGCGGCCTGGAGAGCCCACGCAGCACCGATCTGAAGGAACAGCCCCGGTCCTTAAGTGGCAATCTGCCCTAAACCTGATAGGGACCTACTACTACCTAAAAATCACCGCCCAATAGCCCTACTCAATATAGACTATAATGTCCTCACAGATGAACTGTTCCACATAATTCAACAACTATACTCTTTTCCATCTGCTTATCTGAAACTTCTAGCACCATCATCCCAACCTATCAAGATCCAACGTGGAACCCATCAGGTACAGTATGTCCCCTTTCGCCAGCCATATTCACCATCATGATGGAACCCCTAGAATGCTCTATACGAGCTAATGTAAATATTCAAGGCTATAAGATCCGCTCACACTAATTCACACTGTCACTATTTGTGGACGATGTCCTGTTAACTCATGTCTTTTTCTATGGAGATAATTCAATAAAGTATTTTTGAAACTAGAAGTATTAGAGGCAGAGGAACAGCAGGACAGCCAGGCAACTGGTATTGTTTAAAAGGAAATAAGTATGGAAGCCTCCATATCTCTCTTGTTACAGTTGTCCTTGAAAGTGTACCCGAGGCGACATTAGATAAACTTGTATATAGAATTGAAAATAATAAATAAGGCTGTTTTACTTGCTTTATTTTGCTGCCTGAAAGAGTTAATTTCTAGGCATGGAAGTGACAGCTTCTGTCTTGTCAGTACCTTGTTGGGAATATAGTAAACATCATTGATTAGCAAATTACAGCCATAAAAGTTTTCCTGGCAGAATACAACTTCTTAGAGCAGAGGGAGATAGGACAATGCCTGACAAAGCAGATCTTTTCCTACCTGGTCTTGAATTTGGACCCCAGTGCTCATAATGCTAACTTCTTAGCTCACATGTTAATTTATACCCTATACTTTCTCTGGAGTTGAGTGGCCAAGTATGTCATTGTTAATCTTCACAAGACGTAGTTAAAATGTTGCGACCATGAATTATTACAGCATGGATCAATAAAATAGCCATTTATACAGTATACTTTGTGGTGTACCAGATACTTTTGTTGTTTATTTAAAATGCATAAAATCTTCACAACATCTTGATTCTTAGTTTTAAAGTCAGAACTATTGTTTTTATTCAATCAAAGGACTTTAATTTTTAAAGAAACCCAAGGTGAGAAACATATGGAGGCTGCCATATTTATTTCCTTTTAAAGAGGACCTGCAACTTTAAAAACATCCACTGGGGATACTTACCGGGGAGGGGGAAGCCTCTCTGGATCGTATCAAGGCTTCCCCCGTCCTCCTCCATCCCACGGTGGTATCGCTAGCGGTCCCCGATCGGCAGCCATGTAAATATTTACTTTCCCCGGCTCCAGCTCCGGCACAGTAGCGTCTCTTCACTCGGGGTCAGGTGGAAATAGCCGATCCCGATCAGGTCCGCTCTACAGCACAGGCAAATTGCGTCTGAGCAGTAGAGTGGGTCTGATCGGGATCAGCTATTTCCGCTTGATCTCAAGCGGAAAGCCGCTACTGTGCCGGAGCTGGAGAAGGTAAATATTGCAAGCACTACTGCGCTGCGCCACAGTCGACTTTCCTTGTGGGCTGTGGTTTAGCGGGCCCAGGGAGACCACCATGGGACAGAGAAGGATGAGGGAAGCCTCAATTGGAGGCTTCCCCCTCCAGAGGTAAGTACCGCCCAGGGGACTATTTAAAGTTACAGGTCTCTTTAAGCAATACCAGTCGCCTGGCAGTCCTGCTGATCTTTCTGGTCAGTAGTATTTGGATCACACACCTGAAGTAAGCATGCAGCTAACCTTGACTGGTTTGTGTCAGAAACACCTGATCTGTGGGCTTTTTCAGGGTCTATGGCTAAAAGTATTATAGGCAGGTAATCAGTAGGATAGCCAAGCAACGTGCATTGTTTAAAGGGATCCAAGCAGTTTTTTTTTCTTGTACACAATCGTTTAAGCGCACATCCTAATTCACATAAACGTCCACATAAAAATCACTTAGGAGTTCTCATATGCAGTTCTTATATGCAATTTCTTGATCTCTTGTGCCACCATCACCATGGACACCCAACAGTAAACAGACTCACCAGATATATTGGCCACTGCTAGACTGGCCAACCATGCACAAATCCAGGAGCCTCAGTTTTTTTTTCTGCAGTTTGTCCTGGTTTCTAATAGCTATAGGAGCTGCCATTTCCCCCCTCCCCTTCCCTCTACCTTTATGTATCCATGGAAAGGTGTGAAGGTAATTAAGCATAACTTCTCTAAACTGTTTGAAGTACAGTGTCCTATCTCCCCTTTCCTGTTGATGAAAGCCTTTTTTTGCTCATTGCTACTGCTTATGACAGCAGTCCTTATCTGCCTGCTATTTCTGTGGACAGCGGACCATGGAAGTAGGGCAAATAAAGCCTCTAACAAACATTTAAATATAAAAAGAAGAGGTAGAATGGATTTTTTTAGTATGAACCCACATTGTTTGCATGCATTTTTAATGTGCTATTGAGGTGCACTGGGGGCCAAAAATACTGCTCGGTTCACTTTAAGAGGAAATAAATATGACAGCCTCCATATGTCTCTTACCTTGAGTTCCCTTTAAGTCAGAGGTATTTTACACAGAGAGTTTTACTATTCTAGGATATAGGCCTGATACTGTCTTTCAGCCAAATACATCTTTGTTATCACAAGTTACATGCCTCATGTAAAAAGCCTAACCTAACGTTCTTTTTCAGCTTGAAGTCAGCTCATAAAAATGGTTGAGCTCAGACCTCCCACTGACCAGGAATCACCTCCCCTCTGTTAAAGAACATTCTCTTCCATCTCCTGTTTAATGATGGGTACTATGAGGTCATACTCCACGACCTTGTCAAGGCTTGAGCTGATTCTTGGCAATACAGAGAGGTTTACAGTAATACGAGTCAGTGTATTCCAGGTCATGTAATTTTATAAACAGGGAGATCAAACAGGAATATCTACAGAGGCAAGTGCAAGAACACATGGATTTACAACCTGGCCCGCCGCCATGAAAATAAAGTCTATGTATATTCATATAAGCAAGCATTATATACTGTGTGTACCTTCAATGAGCTTGATTTTAATAAGCCACGAGCAATTCATTTGTGGTATTGTCACCTTCAGAGAAAAGTTGATCACCTTAAAGTCACACAAAAAAAAGACTAGAGGGTACCATTTAAAGGGATACAGTATATGGAGTCTGCCATATTTATTTCCTTATAAACAATGCACATTGTCTGGCTGTTCTGCTTATCCACTGCCTCCCGCCCTGATCAAGCATGCAGATCAGATGTTTCTTACAAAAATCTGACCAGATTAGTTGCCTGATTGTTTTAGGTGTGTGATTTAGAAACTACTAACCAACTGGTATTGTGTAAAAGGAAATAAATATGGCAGCCTCCATAGGTCACCTCGGGTTTCTTTAACAGTAAGGATGCAGTAAACTGATAGTTAAAGGGAACCTTAAAACAACTTTAAAAAAAGAGTTTCACTTACCTGATGCTTCTACCAGCCCCCAGCAGCCATCCGGTGCCCACGATGTCCTGGAAGGATGTTCCTGCTGTGGCTAAGTTTTGCTTCCTGCGCCTGCGTGGCCCAGGCCACTTGCATCCTCGCTGACGTCGCTGTCCCCATCTTGCGCATGCGCAGGACAGGGACATCAGGGAGAGCAAAGATTCATGCGGTTAGGGCCGCGTTGGCGCAGTGCCAAAAACAAAACTTACCCATTGCGGGGTACCGGAGCATCCCTTTAGGACGTCGTGGGCACAGGGTGGCTGCTGGGGGCTGGTAGAAGCATCAGGTAAATGAAACCCTTTTTTTACAGTTGAGTTAAAGTTTCCTTTAAGTAAACAGTATATCGCACCAAAGAAAAGCCTTATTTCAGCATTTGCAGCGACGGCAACAGCGCATCCACCAAAATTTGCTAGAACCGGCCCTGCAAGCGACCCTGTGCAGTCCATGCTCCCCAGCATAGTTGTTTTAGGCCTCGTTCACATCATTAGCGCAGATGGCTGTGCGATTGGAACGCAACGCGTCCGATCGCACGCCATCTGCGCTCCTATGCGCTGCGCTGCAGATCCCATTCATTACAATGAATGGGATCTGCGCTGCGATTCCCAAAAATGCGTGCAGCACGCGATAGCGCAATCGCGCATATGATGGGAACGGTAGAAGGGCTGTCTATGCCCTTCTACCGTTCTTGCGTGTCGCACACTATACGCGCTGCCAAAATGCGCACGGCAGCGCGTATAGTCTGAACGAGGCCTTCGAGTTCTATTGCTTGCCCCCTATGCTTTGCACTTTTGCTTCTAATGTTTGTATCAATGTATTTTCCCAAGTACCTTATGGCGGTCTGTCTCATGTACTACTGCCATTGCCATGTGAACCTCAAACAATTCCAGGTACGTCAATTGGCAAATTGACAATTGGTGAATAAAAGTAATTCTGAAGTTTTTCTGGATCAGCCATATGCTTGTTTCAGGTCTGTGATTTAGACATACTTGAGCCAAAGGGATAAGCAGACATACAATTGTTGTCGTGGGAGGGATGGAGGGGCGCACTTTGGTGTCTCTGCCTTGGGTGCTGGAGGACCTTGTCCCGGCTCTGACTACTTGAGCCAAAGGGATAAGCAGACATACATTTGTTGTCACGTAGGGCTTTTTGGTGCAGGATGAGCAGAATGATGCCCACCCTGCTGCAGCACAAATTTGGGGTGGCACTAAATACTATTCCCCCTCCAAGTCATTGCAACTGGGAGGGAGAAGTAGTTTGGGGTCGCATGACCCCTGAATTACCCATATGCAGGGATCAGACTACAGCATTACTGCTATAGCCTGTCTGGTCTCCCTATGACCAACAGCCCCACTGCAGTCCATCATGAATGTGGCAGCCAGAATTATCCACTGCTCCCATCGCTACACCACGGCGGATCCCCTCCTTGAATCCCTCCACTGGCTTCCTATCCAGTCCAGAATCAGATTCAAGATACTGTGTCTGACCTACAAATCTGTCCAACCTACATTTCCGATCTTACTCAGAGGTACACACCTAGCCGCTCACTCCACTCCTCCAATGAACTTCGCTTGACCGCCCCCTGCATCACCCAGTCCCATGCACTCCTCCAGGACTTCTCAAGAGCTGCTCCAACACTATGGAACTCCCTACCTCCACCCATTAGGGCAGCCCACTCCTTCAACATCTTCAAGAAGGCCCTCAAAACTCACCTTTTCACTCTAGCCTACTACCCCTCACAAGTGCTCTAATCCCACAGCTGAACTCTGGTCCCCTACCTTTCGTGTCCTTACCTCTCCCTCTAGATTGTAAGCCTTTGGGCAGGGTCCTCCTCCTTTTGTGTCCTCCCTGATCATGCGCCTCCATTACTGTGAACCCATGCTATGCATCTGAGTGAACCTAACTTGCCTAATCTCCATGCTCCCCTCCAGTGACTGACTAAGCATTACCTGGTACTCATTCTGTGCTGCGTGATCTGGTCTTTCTTGTATTAATGTATTGTCATATTGCTGTATGTCACCCCTAAATATTGTTTGTAACCTAAACTAATGTCCAGCGCTGCGTAATATTTTGGCACTTTATAAATACAATAAATAAATTAAATAAATATAGCCGCACCAAGCTTCGGCGCTACGTGGCTCAGGGCAGGCGCCAAAAAACCCTACCTTGATCAACAGGACAGCGGGTGACTTCTTTTGTTTAACAGGAAATAAATATGGACATGTCCTCTTATAAGTCTGAGCAGCAGAGGGTAGGTGAATTGGGGGTGGGTTTTAGATTTTATATTCACTGTGTTTTTTCAACATGAACTTGTGCTATGATTAAGGATCTGCGAGTCCGAAACATGTCAGCTCCTTGACTGTATGGCTGTTTACCTGCAATAATAAAATTGGGACTCGATTGCACACAGGAGTTTGTGCGGAACTTTTTCCTTCCTGTCCGAGCAGCAGACAAAAGCTAAAATTAGCAATTTTTTGCTAAAGATTATCCAGTATTTTTGGGCAGGTACAAGTCCTTCCTGTATCTATCCTGCCCAGGGACAGCCGATGATCTTTTTACAGCCATAACCGAGGTGCTCTTTCCCATCTACGGAAGTTAATATTTCACCGTTCGGCTTCTGTCTTCAATACTTTAATTAAGAAATATTGCATGCTTGGCTTTGCTCACTGGTAGGACCAGTATGCCCTTGGGCAATGTAGTTCAGAAACCGGAGTGGTGTTCACATGCCTTCCAAGTGATCCTTTACGTCCCTGAAGCCTATGTACTGCAGCTGGAGAACTGGGGACACCTCTCTTTCTCCTTTCCTTAGGCGCTCTATCATTGCCTTGAACTGCAGAGTAAGTGTCTTAATTAGATTCAGATGCAGTTCATTAACTTTTTACCCTGCCCCCCTATCAAGGAGATTTCTATTGAGATTAAGTCAATGGTTTGGTTAGGAAGGCAGGTTTTATGACATATAGTTAAGAGCCATTGACGCGGTGTCCTCTAGAGGAGAAAGAGTCATCACTAGATTGCAGGTTTTTATAGAGGAGTATAGATAGAATATCATCTACATAAACATAGAAAAATAGGCTAGATTGCAATTCTGTGGATATTCCAAGTCAGCGAACATAAAGTGAACCTCCGGACTAAAAATCGACTCAGCAGCACTGAAAAAGCTTGGTGCTTCTTTAACAGTTTCACAGCATCAGAACTTTGTTTCTCTTATACAAGCCTCATTTTTAGCTGCACAGAAGAAAACTGCCCGGGCAGTATTCCCCTTATGCTGTGCAAAGCATGATGGGATTTCTGATGTTGTTGTTCTCGTTATGCTGTTTTGGTGTAATTTTTTTTTTTTTACATTTTGAATTTGACATTTGAAGCCTAGCGTGTGCAGCTGGGAGGGGTAATCAGGACACAGGACAGTTGGAATTGTGTCTCCTGCTCCTTGTCACCTCCTTTCAACCAAAAAGATGGCAGCCCCCATGACAAAGATGGCAGCCCCCATGAATCACAAACATTTGCCTATTCTTTTAAAACAGGGTGGGTAAGAGATTATATTACCTATCTATTCTAATTAACATAACTAATACAGTATGTTTGTTTAGGCTGAAGTTCCCCTTTAAAGAGGAACTTCAACGAAAGATAGTAGATGAGGAGGGAAAATAAATCAATTCATTGCAAAGTGAGACGTTAAAAAATTGAAGATAGGTCAAGAAATGATTGATAGTTGCCGTGCTATTTGTTCATGTTGTTTGATCCACCGTGAGCCTGCAGGTCATAATCTTTACAGGTGACAGACTTGACAAAAAAAAAGCACCAACTGCCATCATCTATAATCACACCCACTAACAACGTGATAGGCTAAAAGGTTGTTTTTTGTTTAATATATTTATATGCACAGAGGGAGATACTTGTCAGTTGGTAAGATCCGTTATTTCCCACAAAGCAAGACAGAAGATTCACAGACAGTGAACTGTCATAGCCGTGGCCCTGATATCAATGACATGAATACTGTATATAATTAAACAAGATAATTCAGGTGAATTCATAAAAGACAAATATGAATTTCCTCCTAAATGATGGACTCAATAACAGCATGTAATGCCGTTCTATAGATCCTAAAGCTAGCAAAACTCTTCAGAACTGTAGTTAAGAGTAAGCAAGGGGGAACATCTGTCCCCGGGCGCAGCCTCTGAGGGGCGCTGCTGGATCGGACCGTACCATCCCCCAATGCCACCCAGTCCCTGCAGCACCTTTGAAAGAATATATAAGCTGCAGATCCTCTTCCCTGCACTCTGCCCACTCCTTATTTACCCCCCGCCTCCCTGCAGCCCTCCTCTCCTCATCATTGATAAAGTACCTACTTTCAGTGCACTTATTTTTTTTTGCCAGTTAGTTCAGCATCCACTTATTGCTAATATTTTTGGCAAAAAAATATACTCACCTGTAGTAGGCTTCCAGTGTGCCACGGGAGTGCCCAGGTGGTGCAAAAACTGTATTTGTCTTATATAAATATATACTCACAAAGGTGGGTTGCAGTTCCTGCATCCACCGTATAGGCCTGCAGGGAATTAACCTTCCCCGCTCGGTACTCCAGGTCCTGCTGGATACTGGATGGTCGCTCTCCTGTAGTATGATAGACTTTGCAGAAAACCTGCAAAGCTGTTACCTCTAAAGGAGGTCTGACTGGTAGTGGGTAGGATGGAGGCGCCCAATGTGTGCTCTATTCTAGTATTTTTAAATACAAAATTATGTAATAAAAAGAGAGGTAATTGCTTACCTCTCCAGAAGATATAGACACCAGTTCAACTGAAAAAGTTTTTATTCAAAAAGCAATCTGACAACGCGTTTCACAGGTCATGGCCCACTTCCTCAGGTCAATACAAAATGCCTTGATAGCATAAGGGATAGAGTGTAGGCACCTACAGTTGAACTGGTGTCTATATCTTCTGGAGAGGTAAGCAATTACCTCTCTTTTTATTATATAATTTTTTATTTAAAAATACTAAAATAGAGCACACATTGGGCGCCTCCATCCTACCCATTACTATAGCCAGAGGTTTACTATATCAGAGTATACTATAACAAAACTCGGTACTTATCCGTTAGCCGGGCGCATCCGGCAGGTGGCGCTAATTACTATTCCCCCTCCAGGCCGACATGGATAGTAGGGAAAGATGTAACTCTGGTGGAGTTTTGTCGCCACCTAGAGGATGCGCCCAGCTAACGGATAAGTACCCAAAACTCTACTATTGTAGAATGTTGATCTTTTCTTTAATGTGTTTAAATCGACAGATATACTGTTTTTTCCCCAAACAATAATTGTGTGAGGAACTAACTGAACATCATAATCATATGAAAGCACCAGCTTGTGCAAATAAACCTCAATCTAGGGAGTTGATTTGGCTTCTGATCTGACACAGACCTGCACGGGAGAAGTTGCACAGAAGAGGTTTTGGCTGTTTGAGCAGTTCTTGGTATCTGTTTCTAAGGATGTGGCTGACACATAGACTTGTCAACGAGTTGTTGTCATCGTATTAGTATGTTAGTTTAAAAAAAAATTATATTCTGATGAAGTGTAGCAAAAGAAGGAATGATCAGCACCACCTTCATGAAGTAAGCTTTATCTGTTTATTGAAGTGAAAACATACAACATTTAAAAAGAACTTTATGGCAGGACAGTCCACTGTTTCGGGCTCCTGCCCATCTTCATGCTGCCTAATTCTAAAATGACATACAAACACACCCAAATATATATGCACATATAACCAATCACAGATCGTATACTAATAAGAGGACCTGGTGGGAAACAGCCTATTTAAATATCTAGTCACACCTCCAACAACCCCATTGGTGGATCCAATGAAGATCCCAATATTAAAAGTTATCAACTCATAAAGACTAAAAAAAATAATCAAGCATACCTCATAAGTATAATAGTAAAAGATCTACCAGATCGCGCTGGTGGCAAAGCCTGACTGGCCCTAGATTGTCCAAAATGCCCGAAAATAGTATCATAGCGCTGATGTAAACAACCAGTGAGTGTGACGCCACACGAAGATATTCTGATGAAGTATCATCAACTTTATATTGCAAAGTGGATTAACATTTTCCAAGTATAAATATACCTCAAACGGACAATCTCCTGTTAGAGCATAAGGTGAAAACTAAAGTAGGCCCAAAGCAATGCAAATTGATCACAGCCGGCAACATCTTTAGTACTGGTAGGGGATCCCTGCAGAATTTCCATTTCTGAGCATTCTACAACCAGTAGAAAAGCACACTGATATCCCAGAATCCCAGCAGGCTTGGGGGAGGGGGATCAGCATAATAAACAGCCTAGGTCATACATGTCAAACTGGCCCGTGAGCCAAAGCTGACCATCAGAGCCATCACATTTTGCCCTTGGGTGGTTTCCCCACTTTGCATTATGTTTGGCCCACCCTAGACCATCAGAGAAGCTATATTGGAGGGTAAGCCCTACATCAACAGGGTAACCATATGGGGAGGGGGACAGCACTAGAGACCAGGGAACTGTATAGGAGAGAGAAGGGGGCCACTAGACACCAGGGAACTGTATAGATAAAGGAGGGGGCCACTAGACACTAAGAAACTGAACAGGGGACGGCGAGGGAGGACCACTAAACATCAGGGAATTGTATAGATGAGGGAAGGATGACCACTAAACATCAGGGAATTATTTAGGGGGTGGAGGGGGGCTATTAGACACCAGAAAACTTTATAAGGGAGGGTAGCCACTAGACACAGAGGTCGGCCCGTGACGTGATCCCAGAGCTCAATTTTGGGCCACTTTGTTTTTGAGTTTAAAGACACATAGATCGTAGAAGTGGTACACCTTACCCAAGGGATGGGTGCGTAGACTTTGGGTGCTAAGCCAAAGCACCCGATTTGTATTTGAGTTTGACACCCCTTGCCTAGGTTAAGCCTCAGTGGAAGGGCAGGGCTACACACCAATACATAGTAATAGAGTGGGTTGCAAAAGTATTTGGCCCCCTTGAAGTTTTCCACATTTTGTCACATTACTGCCACAAACATGAATCAATTTTATTGGAATTCCACATGAAAGACCAACACAAAGTGGTGTACACATGAGAAGTGGAACGAAAATCAGACATGATTCGAAACATTTTTTACAAATAAATAACTGCAAAGTGGTGTGTGCATAATTATTCGGCCCCCTTTGATCTAAGTGCAGTCAGTTGCCTATAGACATTGCCTGATGAGTGCCAATGACTAAATAGAGTGCACCTCTGTGTAATCTAATGTCAGTACAAATACAGCTGCTCTGTGATGGCCTCAGAGGTTCTCTAAGGGCCCGTTTCCACTATCGCGAATCCGCATGCGTTGCCCGCATGCGGATTCGCACAGTCAGTACAAGTGGATGGGACTGTTTCCACTTGTGCGTTTCCCCGCACGTTTTTCTGTGCATAAAAAATCTGCAGGGTAGGGGCCTCAGAATTCGCCTGCGTGTGGAATGCAGGCGAATCGCACGCAATGTATTTAATAGGGAAATCGCATGCGTTTTCCCCATGCGTTTTTTGCCGCGATTTCGCATGCGATTTCGCATAGGTACCCATGTTAATTCACACAGGCAGTGACATGGTTAAAATCGCATACAGCCTTACCTATGCGAAATCGCATGCGAAATCGCGGCAAAAAACGCATGCGGAATCGCACCCGCATGCGATTTGCCTGCGGTGATTCGCCAGCGATTTCGTAACGCTATAGTGGAAACGGGCCCTAAGAGAATATTGGGAGCAACAACACCGTGAAGTCCAAAGAACACACAAGACAGGTCAGGGATCAAGTTATTGAGAAATTTAAAGCAGGCTTAGGCTACAAAAAGATTTCCAAAGCCTTGAACATCCCACGGAGCACTGTTCAAGCGATCATTCAGAAATGGAAGGAGTATGGCACAACTGTAACCCTACCACGACAAGGCCGTCCACCTAAACTCACAGGCCAAACAAGGAGAGCGCTGATCAGAAATGCAGTCAAGAGGCCCATGGTGACTCTGGACGAGCTGCAGAGATCTACAGCTCATGTGGGAGACTCTGTCCATAGGACAACTATTAGTCATGCACTGTACAAAGTTGGCCTTTATGGAAGAGTGGCAAGAAGAAAGGCATTGTTAACAGAAAGCATCCCGTTTGCAGTTTGCCACAAGCCATGTGGGGGACACAGCAACCATGTGGAAGAAGGTGCTTTGGTCAGATGAGACCAAAATGGAACTTTTTGGCCAAAATGCAAAACGCTATGTGTGGCGGAAAATTAACACTGCACATCACTCTGAACACACCATCCCCACTGTCAAATATGGTGGTGGCAGGATCATGCTCGGGGGTGCTTCTCTTAAGGAGGGTCAAATATGGTGGTGGCAGGATCATGCTCGGGGGTGCTTCTCTTCAGGAGGGACAGGGAAGCTGGTCAGAATTGATTTGAAGATGGATGGAGCCAAATACAGGGCAAACTTGGAAGAAAACCTCTTGGAGACTGCGAAAGACTTGAGACTGGGGTGGAGGTTCACCTTCCAGCAGGACAATGACCCTAAACAGAAAGCCAGGGCAACAATGGAATGGTTTAAACCAAAACATATCTATGTGTTAGAATGGCCCAGTTAAAGTCCAGATTTAAATCCAATCGAGAATCTGTGGCAAGATCTGAAAACTGCTGTTCACAAACGCTGTCCATCTAATCTAACTGAGCTGGAGCTGTTTTGCAGAAAAGAATGGGTAAGGATTTCAGTCTCTAGATGTGCAAAGCTGGTAGAGACATACCCTAAAAGACTGGCAGCTGTAATTGCAGCAAAAGGTGGTTCTACAAAGTACTGACTCAGGGGGCCGAATAATTACGCACACCCCACTTTGCAGTTATTTATTTGTAAAAAATGTTTGGATTCATGTATGATTTTCGATCCACTTCTCACATGTACACCACTTTGTATTGGTCTTTCATGTGGAATTCCAATAAAATTGATGCATGTTTGTGGCAGTAATGTGACAAAATGTGGAAAACTTCAAGGGGGCTGAATACTTTTGCAACCCACTGTATATAGCTATAGGAAGTGTTTCTGATGCTGAAAGCAGGATTTTTACCAAAAAAGTGGGTATGCTGAATAACTGACTTCAGGCCTGGATTCACCTCTCAGGAGCCTATAGGCACAGATGTCCTGGCACCTTAGACATCACCCTCCATGAACCTACACACCCCCACCAAACTGTCCCGGCTGTCACTTCTCCCTTACTTCACTTTCCCATTATAGGGAGCTAGAGGTGCCTCCAAGTATTAGGTAGCTAGAGGAAACTCAGTATTAAGTAGATAGAGGTGCACAGGGCCCTGACTGAAGGGAGATCTTGTCAGGGAAATGCTGAGAGCTGGGTAAGTAACCTATCATTTATGCTCTGCTTGGGACTCTGCACAGGGAAGGAGGAGCTCGGGGAGGGGAGTAAGCTGCCTTTCCACCAGCAGGCGCCTGTAGGCACGTGCCTACAGTGCCTTATGGTAAATCCGGGCCTGACTGACTTGCATTCTTCTATTTATTGTTACAGTTCCTCTTTGAGATGTTTAGCGCTATATAAATACATCATAATAATAATGTGCGTTGTATAGGATAATTGTGGAACACCTGATAACCTTTACATGTGCTGTCAGTGTAGTAAAGGTTAGTTATTACAACCTTACATTACTTGCCATTTCAGGATCCTTTTTAAATGGACCTGAACTCTTGCACAGGACACAAGGAAACACAGAAAAAATACAAGTGTAATTTGATCTTTCAGCTGTGTTAGCACAAACATTCGTCAGTCCTCAGCAGACACAGCTAATATGTAAACACTGGATGTTAAAGGACAACTGCAATGAGAGGTACATGGAGTCTGCCATATTTATTTCCTTTTAAACAATACCAGTTGCCTGGCTCTCCTGCTGATCCTCTGCCTCTAAAATGTTTAGACATAGTCTCTGAACAAACATGCAGCATATCATTATTGTCAGATTTGACAAGATTATCTGCATGCTTGTTTCTGGTGTGATTGAGACACTACTGCAGCCAAATAGAGCAGCATGGCTTCCGGGCAACTGGTATTGTTTAAAAGGAAATAAATATGGCAGCCTGCATATCCATCTCATTACAGTTGACCTTTAACCCTTTGTCTGCTTCTGTGAAAGCAGGAAGTCGCCACAATTGCAGATTTATATCAGCTGTAACAAAGAAATGTTTTTTCTTTAAAGGTTATTGTGCTGTCGCTTATCTTTTAGAGCAGAGAAGAAGTTCTACAGTATGTTCAGGTCCGCTTTAAGGACCCTTTCACCAGATCACTGCAGACCTGCCGCTTGTCCTGATGATGCCCATGTATCTCGGAGTGCTTCTAATTAACCTTGATGTGACCTACAAATACAATTTCTGAACAGGAGATAGTGATTAAATGTGTCATGCTGTCCTGTCACAAACTGTTGGTTGAGAAGGGGAAGATGTCCCTCTTCCACCCGCAAAGACGCAAGGATTAAGAAAGTTTGAAAACACAGAGTGCTTAAGAGGCTGCTTAATGTATTTAAGGGGGATTTAACCTAAAAATACAACTTAAGACCACAGCATTTTTTTTTCTAGGTTAACTCTGCCTGATTTAGATGGCTTCATTAAACGTTCAATGACATGAAACCAGGTGGTGGCAGTTGACACACTAAACCAGCCTAAGCAGGTCACAGTCTGTCTCGGTGTTAGTCACTTGCCTTGGGTCAGGAAGTGGAAGTAGGTCACGACTTGTTTTCTCCCCACTGCGACTAGTTTTTTTGTGTGTCTCGTCTGTTGACAAGCCTTTGTAGTACTAAACTGGGGCACCCAAATCTACTCTCCCGCCTCAAACTGGAGAGAGATGAAACCTCTAATAAGATAAGACAGACAGCAAACTTTTCACAGCGTTCAGGACTGGAGAGCGCTGCTGCCTGCCTTTAAATATTTTAAAAATAGAAATGATGGATAATTTTAACCTGGGGGGGAATCTAGTCAAGGGGGAAAAAAAGATTTCAAGCAGTTACTTGTCTTACCTGAAAGATCTTCTAACTTCCTTTCAAGATGCACCTGAGCCTGTTGGGTTGTCACATAGCTGATGAAGCATGCTGCCGCTGTTTTCAGAGACGAGGATTCGTTGTCTTTGACAACCGTTCTCAAAATTTTATAGGCCATTAATCACTTTAAAGTGGAGCTGCAATGGCTTACGAGAAATGGCTGAACTGCCCACTATTATTAGTAGTTTAACTTTTAATTGTAAGACGTAACTCCACCTTTGTTAAAGGATACCAGATGTGAATAAAAGAGAAACGAGGGGAGCAGGCATAAACTATTACCTGTGCTGATGCCCACCGCTCCCTCTGTTCTCCTCTCTAGCCCGCCATCATACCTAAAAGCCCCCCCCAGGATCTTCTTGCAAGCCGCTGGAAACGGGCTTACTGCGGAGGCACTGGCCAGGCTGTGCACTTCCTACAGCACACCTCCATAGCAGGGAGTGCACTGCGCCTTTCGTATGACATCATGCGCAGGACATAGTAAAATCATACCCATGCACAGTGCGCTCCCGCCACGGTTGTGCTCTGTAGGACGCATAAGTGATGTCAGTGTACAGTTTGTTTAAAGCCTCATACCTATGTCTGACTAAAGTCGGCCGAGGTAGGCTATAACGACCGTCTTAGCCGATAGTCAGGCGTGTTTAGTAAGGCCCCCAACCAGTGATGGCCACTCCGCACGGCAAATCAACTTGGCCAAGCGAGGGCCAACTTTTTTGAAGACGCCACTCCCTCGCTTGCCATGTACGCACCACTCCGTCGTCCCTCCACCCCCCAATAGCAACAAAGCATGTTGTCAGCTACACAGGTCTCAGGTGCAAATGGGGAGAAGGTATGTTACATTTGGTGTTATCACTCTAACACTCTCTCATACAGGTCACAGGCAATTAAACATGGCACGTCATGGCAGAAAATGATATGGAGATCCTAAACATAAGAATTGTTGTTCTACATTAAGATGGCCTAAGCTATAAAAAATTGCCTAGGCCTGAGATGCAGAGTCTGCTGTCTTCTCAGTCACTGCCATGTTCCTGGCAGAAGCAATTCAACAACTAAACAGGGAATGCAATCCTCACCACTAGATTGTGTCCTTGCCACTTGACTAGATGGCCTATGCCTAGAAATCCAACACCACATCCACACAGAGGAAGGCCCAGCAGAGGCTTTTTTTCCTCCGCCAACTGAAGGAGTTCGGTATGTCGCAGAAACTCCTGACGAGTTTCTATTCTGCCACAATCAAATCTGTACTTTGCTCCTCCATCCTGGTCTGGTACGCTGGTTCTTCCGCCAGCAACAGGCACAAACTACAGAGGGTTATAAGATCAGCGGAGAAGATAATCGGGAAACCACTCCCCCTCTGGAGCTCCTCTACAATTCCAAACTGCGTTCCAGAGCATTGAGGATCACCAACGATCCCTCTCATCCAGGCTACCGCTTTTTCAGTCGACTCCGTTCAGGCCGGAGGTTCAGGTCCATTGCCACCAGGACCTCAAGGCACAGGAACAGCTTCTTCCCCTCTGCTGTCACCTCTCTGAACTCTCTTCACACACTCCCTACACCCGTTAATAGTCTTCCCTCTGAAGCAAGTTTTGACAGAACTTGATTGTATTGATGCACCTTACGCAATCTGTAGAAAACTTGGAGTTATTATTGCAAAATCATTCATGATGGATCTATTGCAGAGTAGGGTTAAAATGTTGTATTGCAGTGGTAAATGTGTTTGAAATTGTATTTGTAATGTATTGTGTTTTGTATTGTATTTATATTGTGTATTGTGATTTTTCAGCCCTGTATGCCAAGCCCAATTCCGGGCACAAACCAGTCGTGCTTGGTGAAATAGAATGATCCTGAAATCCCCCTGCTTCCAATTCATACACCCTGTTATCACCATGAGTGCATTATTGCAGTGATCAAGTAGTCTTCCTCCAGGAATAGCACTCCACAGTATTCTGTTTTGTTTGAAGTGTGTTCTGCTGATGATGTCTTCTTCCAATCTCTTTGGGTTTCCTGATATTTATTCTACACCAAAGCTTAAAACACTTCAAGCAAAAAAAAAAAAAAAAAGAGCACACCGTAGGAATAAGGTGACCCAGGGATCCTGGACTGAAGAACTCCAAAGGCTTCATGCAACCATAAAAGGCTGTTTAAAGCCTGTTAGAGCATCAGAGTGTGGGTTATAATACTTTTAACATGTGGGGTGTATGGTTGAGGGGGGTTTAGAAAGACCGTTGTAACCCTTGAATGGGTTGTGCAACGTCCACCCTTTGACGCCAGCTTTGCACAAGTACTCCAGGTATGAACAGTAGACTGCTCCATGATCTATCTTTCAAGATATCCATGCAATGTGATGTCAACATTTTTAAAAGACTACGGACTATACTTAACGGTGGATCTAGATAAGGTACTGTAGACCTGGCAGTGCAATTTTTTTGTGCTTTTAGGACCTAAAATCGAGGAAAAAAAATCATATCTCTGAGAGATTCTCCAGCAGTCCTGCAGAAAACTCACCTCCAAGGATCACGGTAAGCCCTACCCCTATCGGTAGTAAGGGGAAAAAGTATGGCGACTTGTGTTTCTACTGGAGCCAATGGTCTCACGGGCAGGACCATGGCTCCATCATTGTGCCAGTCGCTGCACTCACTGGTCTGACCCGCATGATGACCCAGGATGCTTGTGGCGCCCCTTTTTTTATCTGCCAGCAGGTGGTCAATTTGGTTGACTGTTGACCCATCAGGTGACACCCAGGCGCCTTTATGTATATCACGGTGTGGGAAGTGGGTAGAACTTATTACCATGTTCTTACGTATTGCAAAGTATATCACCCTTTCTCCATTTTCATTTGTTTCATCATGGAGACTATGGTAACTTACTGCTTCTCTGTATTGTTTCTTTTTCCCGATCTTAGCATTCATATCTTCGACTACCATTTTTAGGTCATTTATAGGACTACTACCATAGACCTGTTCAAGTTTTTCATAAAAGGGGTCTTTTAGATCTTGGTCCTTATCTTCTGTAGGCCAGTGTATATTTATGATGGTTAAATTGCAGAAGTTGGACTTTATTCTGATCTTACATATTTTTTTCATTTACAGCTTGAAAGTCAATTATATTTGATTTTAATTCATTATCCACTACAAAGGCTACTCCAAACTCTTTCCTTCCACTTTACTTCCTGCTATATAATATTGTGTGTGTTTGAATCTCTGATGCACTTTCCAATTCATCTAGTTTCTTGTATGGCGGTGATCTGTATCTTGTATTTTTTAAGTTCTTTCAGTAAATTTATCTGTGCTCCAGGGACGAATAAAGTTCTTACATTCCTTAATCTGATTGCAAATTCCATATTCCGTTTCCTAAGGCCCGGTTCACATTAGCGGTTGTTTGCCAAACGGACCGGATGACCTGACCGGATCCGGACCGGATCCGGATCGGAACCGTACGGTTCTGATCCGGATCCGATCCGGATCCGGTCAGGTTGCATCAGGTGGCAATCAGGATGCGATCCGGATCCGTTTGGCAAAATATACGTAAAACAAAAAAAAAATGTTGGGGTCTGGGAGGTCAGCAGAAGGGGGACCTGTGGAATCAGGCCCTCTGCTGTTTAGCACTCACCTCCACCTCCGACATGCTGCCAACATCCTGCCAACACCTCCAGCTCGTGCTGCTCCACTCCAAAATGCTTGCCCATGTGTCCCCAGCCAATATCGCCGCAAAAATCCGCATAGGAAGTGGGGTAGAAGATCCGGATTTCTCAGCCAGTGTGTTGTGCGGCCTCCGGTTCCCATTTGTTTGTATTGGCCGGATGGTGCAGTCCGGCTCCGCCCCGGATACGGCTGCCGGAGGGGCCGGATGAAAAAATAGCGCATGTTGGAACGGAGGCCGGAGTCCGGATCCGGCCCGGATCCGGTCCGGCTCCGGTTCTGCAGAACGGACCCATGTGAACGGACGCATAGGCTTTAATTGCTATGCCGTGCATCCGTTCCGTCCGTTCTGCAGGCGGTGCGGCTCCGGCACGGCGATTCCGGAGGGCCACCGCAAGTGTGAACCGGGCCTTAAGTCGACTGTCGTTAATCTGTACCAATTGCCGAGGCTTCTCTGAAGGTTTCTTAACAATTAGGTTGTTACGGGAACAGGTTGTTAACCCATTGACCAACCCCCAGACTTGGAGGACCAGGGTACCCAGTTTAGTCTGGAATATCACATTTGACCTGTCCGGCTAGGGAGGCCCTACCAGTAGCAAATCTACTGCTAACATAGTTCTCAGGATCACTTATTCACACATGCCCCACCACTGCGACAAAGTAAGGGTACCGTCGGTGGGGAATATAAGACAGTTTGTCTTATTTTCAGGGAAACATGGTAGCTCTGTACTCACTGGTGACTATGAACAATTATCTGCCAAAGTGATCTGTCATGAGTCATGACTGTCATTTGAAATGCTTGAGAATTGTCATGGATTGTTGGTTAAACCCATGAAAGGATCTTTTATTTAATACATCGTTCATTTCGGAAGATTTTTGCCCCCTGTGTGTACGAGACTTAAAGGGGGTCTGTGGAGGGGTTAAAAAAACAAAAACTGACACTTACCTGGGGCTTTTATTGGCCCCCTGCAGCTGTCATGTGCTGTGCCGTCCTCCTACGATCTTCCTTTCCCAGTCGCTGGTCCCAGTCTAATTATGCATCTAACTATACTGTGGCTGCGTTGCCATTGCCGCGCACATGCTCGCTCCCTCGAAAACAAAGAAAACTTTGTACTGCGCCTGCACAGTAACCTCCCGATGACGTGCGCAGGAGCAAGCACTATTCATCTAGTTCGATGAATATTAGACCGGAACCGGCGGTGGGGAACGGAGGATTGGAGGAGGACAGTGCGGGACATGATAGCTGCAGGGGGCCGATAGAAGCCCTAGGTAAATGTCGTTTTTGGTTTTTTTAACCCCTCCACAGAACCCCTTTAAGAATATAGCAGCAGAAATATATTATTGGCAATATACAACCCCCCCCCCCCATTACTACCTAAAAAAATAATTCTCACCTATTTATTTTATCCTTCTGTCACTGAATCCTTTTGATTTGTAATAGATGGATGATATAGTATCTTGCACAGCCTGCAGGTTTTTATGTTCAGTTATTAGGGTCCTCTACCGGAGTACTCATGTTGTAGCTCTTATCAAGCATTATAAGTTGTGGGCAGTAAATTCATCTACATGTACGTCGTTAGAACGGACAAAAACATAGAGCCAACTTTCATCATACAAAAGTATTATTTCCACAACAGGCAAACTGTACATGAAAATAAACACAGCAGTAACATTACGCAATACACACTCTGCAGAAAAGCTACAATGTAAATGACCCCATAGAAAAGCATAAGGGAACTCATACTGTTCACTGCTGATACACTGTGTGATGCATTAAAAGCAGTCTTAACTTTCAGGAGTTATTGTTGTGTCTCTTTTGTTTCTGCTGAATCCGAACTTTTATAAATGATATTTTAGTACTGTGTAGAATAATTTTAGGTTTTAATAGTACATTTGAATTTGGTGCTAAAGTGTTTGTTGTGCACAGTCAGCAGATGTCAGCGTGCATCAGATAGCCATAGAATATTGGATCAGTGTGTGCAGTGGTAATAATGTATAGAACTTTCAGCTTTAACTCTGAAGTGTGCACCACAGCCAAGTCAGTGTGATGAAAATTTGGTTTATTCAGCTCCCTACAAAAACATACAATTTTGTTTCGAACACTCTTTTGTTATCGGGATTGTTTGCATGACCAGATAAAGGTGCTTTGTTTCTATTTATTCTGGCTAGAAGGCCTCTAGGCCAATGCTAGGAGAGCAGAGGGGGCAGGCTTGTGATAGAGGGAGAAGGGTTAGTGTTAGCAGTGAAAAGGGGGGAGGTTAGTGTTAGAATAGGAGAGGAAGAAATAATATAATAAAGATATTGGCAAAAAAAGATTATTCTGCAATATCAGGTGCCAAAAAGAATCAGCGGTGATAATGAGTGTACACACTGAAGGTCACATTTCAACACTACACATTGCGTTTGTGTAGAGTGTATTTTTAAGCCTTCCTAAATATAGATGAAATAGTGAACAGGGCTGCTTAGAATTCAGTCTGCAGTTGTCAAACATAAATATTCATAAAACTAAATGATTGCTATTATATTTGATGCAGTCGTTTTTAGAGGAGGAACTTCTCCATGATACTGTAGGGATCTGTGGGGGGTGACAGTCACCTGTACCTCACTTGTCTGTCTCCTTCTTACGTTACCTTCAGTCTTGATTACATTGTATTAAGTTGATCATTGACGGTCTAAAATTATCAAGCAGAGTTGTTTTATTTTTGCACTTGTTATGCCGTTGTTTTAAATTGCTCTTTAATTGCTTTTTGTTATCGTCAAATTGGGGTCAATGTCATTGCCTGTTGCAATTAATCAACAATTAATTACAGTCGATTAGCGCCGTTAACGCATGTGCATTATGCATAAATGAAGGCTTAATGGCAAATTGCTTTTTATTGTTAAAAATTCAGTGAGAAAATGCAAGTGATGTAAATAAGTTAATTGACAGTGGATATGTCCTTCCTTTCTTCGGCCTTATACTTGGGTTAGAAAAAAAAGGCTGTCCACCAGCTCTCCCAGTTCCCAAGGCTCAGCCAATTAAAATGGTGCATGCGCGCATGAAAAAAGGGCGCAGTGAAAAAAGGGCCCGGCTAGATAACGAAATGGTGCCGGTGGACAGTGGTGCTCAGCAGAGCTCAAATATTCGAGTAGCTCGAATATTCGAGCTCTTTTTCAGCTATTCGAGCTCGGTATTCGAGCTCCGAATAGCTGGAACTATTCGAATGGGCTATCCGAGTACACTCGAATAGCCCATTCACTATTCGAGCTATTCGAGCAACCCGGCGCTATTCGAGCTCGGTACCGAGCTCGAATAGCGTCATAGCCCAGATTGATGTCCTTAGAGCCAATCAGAGGGCTCCCAGGCCCTCTGACGGCAGCCAATCACAGAGGGGGACCCTGGCCAGCCCCTACCCTATAAATAGCGGCCGCCATGTTCCGTTTCTCCGTGCTTGCCTGAGACTTGTACAGAGAGAGAGTTGCTCCTTTGTGCTTTGGCTTAGCAAGAGCTCTATTGTGGTCATTTACCTAGCGTTTTTGCTCACATACACCTCCTATACACACCTATATTGTTGTTAGTTATTTAGACATTGTATTTTAGTTAGTAGCTTGTGTGTTACATTAGAGACAGGCAGCTGCTGCAAGCTTACAGGTTTAGGCCTCAGGGGGGCCTTGCCTCTGTGGGCAGCTGTCCTCTGTTTATTTCTCTCATCTATACCAGTATTTCTGCTGTCCTTTACTAATAGTATTGTAGTTATACTGTACTAGGAGTAGGACACTCACTGACTGTCACTGTTTATAGGCTACTAGCTAGCTCCTGCGTGTGTGCACTCACTCACTGTCTGTGTGTACACACACTCTATTTCCTTCTGATTACTGATAGATTATTGTTAGTTAGTTGTACTTACTTACTACTTACTCTTACTGTACCCGTAGGGACACTCACTGTCACTGTTCATATAGGCTACTAGCTCCTGCGTGTGCGCACTGCACTCACTGTCTGAGTGTACACACACAACACACACTCTATTTCCTTCTGATCGCTGATTGATTATCGTAATTAGTTAGTTGTACTTACTGTTACTACTTACTCTTACTGTACTAGGAGTCTAGGACACTCAGTCACTGCCCATAGGCTACTAGCTCCTGCGTGCGTGCACTCACTGTCTGAGTGTACACACACCCACACTCCATTTCCTTCTGATCGCTGATTGATTATCGTAATTAGTTAGTTGTACTTACTGTTACTACTTACTCTTACTGTACTAGGAGTCTAGGACACTCAGTCACTGTCCATAGGCTACTAGCTCCTGCGTGCGTGCACTCACTGTCTGAGTGTACACACACCACCCACACTCCATTTCCTTCTGATCGCTGATTGATTATTGTAATTAGTTAGTTCTACTTACTGTTACTACTTACTCTTACTGTACTAGGAGTCTAGGACACTCAGTCACTGTGTTCATAGGCTACTAGCTCCTGCGTGCGTGCACTCACTGTCTGAGTGTACACACACCACCCACATTCCATTTCCTTCTGATCGCTGATTGATTATTGTAATTTGTTAGTTCTACTTACTGTTACTACTTACTCTTACTGTACTAGGAGTCTAGGACACTCAGTCACTGTGTTCATAGGCTACTAGCTCCTGCGTGCGTGCACTCACTGTCTGAGTGTACACACACCCACACTCCATTTCCTTCTGATCGCTGATTGATTATTGTAATTAGTTAGTTCTACTTACTGTTACTACTTACTCTTACTGTACTAGGAGTCTAGGACACTCAGTCACTGTGTTCATAGGCTACTAGCTCCTGCGTGCGTGCACTCACTGTCTGAGTGTACACACACCCACACTCCATTTCCTTCTGATCGCTGATTGATTATTGTAATTAGTTAGTTCTACTTACTGTTACTACTTACTCTTACTGTACTAGGAGTCTAGGACACTCAGTCACTGTGTTCATAGGCTACTAGCTCCTGCGTGCGTGCACTCACTGTCTGAGTGTACACACACCCACACTCCATTTCCTTCTGATCGCTGATTGATTATTGTAATTAGTTAGTTCTACTTACTGTTACTACTTACTCTTACTGTACTAGGAGTCTAGGACACTCAGTCACTGTGTTCATAGGCTACTAGCTCCTGCGTGCGTGCACTCACTGTCTGAGTGTACACACACCCACACTCCATTTCCTTCTGATCGCTGATTGATTATTGTAATTAGTTAGTTCTACTTACTGTTACTACTTACTCTTACTGTACTAGGAGTCTAGGACACTCAGTCACTGTGTTCATAGGCTACTAGCTCCTGCGTGCGTGCACTCACTGTCTGAGTGTACACACACCACCCACACTCCATTTCCTTCTGATCGCTGATTGATTATTGTAATTAGTTAGTTCTACTTACTGTTACTACTTACTCTTACTGTACTAGGAGTCTAGGACACTCAGTCACTGTGTTCATAGGCTACTAGCTCCTGCGTGCGTGCACTCACTGTCTGAGTGTACACACACCACCCACACTCCATTTCCTTCTGATCGCTGATTGATTATTGTAATTAGTTAGTTCTACTTACTGTTACTACTTACTCTTACTGTACTAGGAGTCTAGGACACTCAGTCACTGTGTTCATAGGCTACTAGCTCCTGCGTGCGTGCACTCACTGTCTGAGTGTACACACACTAAATTTACTTGTGATTACTACTGATTATTGTAACTGCTAGTTGTACTTCCTGACTGTTACTACTTACTTACTGTACTAGGGGACACTCACTCAGTCACCTCACCAACCAACCCACTCCATTAAAGTACCCCACTTTTCACCCGCCCTTTTAAAAAACTTTTGTCTATACGCCCAAAACATTGAAGATGTCTGGAAGTGGCAGCCAGCGCGGTTTGGGCAAGGGGAAGGGCAGCAAGGGAATCAGGAGGAGAGGGAGCAGCATTGTGGCAAGCCGCGGCCGCGGGCGCGCCACCATGCACAGTTCCGCAGCAGCAGCAGCAGCGTCAGTGGCTAACATTCCTCCCATAGCCACTGGCCGTGGACGCCTTGGGCGCCGCCCAGCAGAAGCATCTGCAACTCACGCTGCAGAGACACAGCAGCAGCAGCGTGTAGCACCTGCTCCCATTTTCCTCCAGCCGGGTCGGAAACGTCCCATTGAGGAAAAGGATGCAGACACTGTGGTGCAACTCATGACGGAGGATGAGCAGCCCGCCATCAGCTCTGCATCCGAGGCCTCCACCCTCACCACCACCACCACCACCACCCCTGTTCGCAGCAGCCGCCCAGCAGGGTCTGGGGAGGAGGCCAGTTCACCGTCACTCGCCGACCTGTCATTCAGCAGTCTTTTGACCCCAGGCATCATGAGTAAATTGTCTGCTGTTGTTGGCGATCTTGAGGAGGAGATGCTGATGGGCACTTTGGGGGATGAGGGATTGGACAGCAAGACTGTGGCGACAGTCAAGCAGCCCATCCATGCATCAGGAGAGGAGTTTGGGGGGTCCTCATCCCAGCAGGACATGTTTCAGGAGGGGGAGGATGATGATGACCCGGTGACAGACAGAGACTGGGTGCCACCACCTCCAGGGGATGTCGTCCTCAGCAGCTCTGAGGAGGAGGATGCGCTTGTGGGCCTTGCAAGGAGGCGCATCATTGCAAGCATTGGCAGCGTCCCACAGCCTGCTGGTGTCTCAGGCTCAGCAGCAGCAGCAGCAGCATCAGCCAGTACCACCACCAGCCGCACCCAAGCCCCCCCCCCAACCACCACAGGGAGACAGGCAGCAGCGCTTCCATGCCGTAGGGGGAAGTTTCTGTCACCAATCTGGCGGTTTTTCACCATGCCCACTGTGTACAGCAAGTACGCCACTTGCAACCACTGTCAGCGGAAGTTGAGCAGAGGTGCAGACCCCTTAAAGTTCAGCACCAGCTCGCTCATCAACCACCTTGCGGCTAAACATTTCCACCAGCATGAGGAGTTCCAGAGGCTGAAGGCATCTGCTGCTGGCAGTGGCACCACACCCATCACTGCACAGCCTTCAGCAGCAGCAGCAGCAACAGCAGCCACCCGCCCTCCTGCTCCTCCAGCAGCACCAGCAGGAGTGCGGAAACGCACTGCTCCTCCCCCCTCTGCAACTCCTGCCGCCGACACTGAGGCCTGTTCTGGCAGCCAGTCCTCAGTGGCCTCCTCTGCTGTGTCTGCTGATTCCCGTGTCAGCAAAAGGCCACGCCAGAGCCTTTTGAGCGAGTCCTTCCAGGGGGTGGTTAGGGCTCTGCCTCCCAGCAGCCGTCGCGTGCGGCAGCTGAACGGCTTGCTGGCACGGGCCATGTGCTCCCAACTCCTGCCGTACACGCTCGTGCAGGAGGGGAGCGACATTCGTGCGCTGCTTGCTTGCGCAGCCCCAGACTGGCAGCTCCCCAGCAGACACTTCTTTGCCCGCAAGGCCATTCCTGCACTGCACCGCTTTGTGATGGCCAATGTGGAGCGAGGGCTGGAGCACGCGGTTGGTGAAAGGGTCCACGTCACCATGGACTCCTGGAGCAGCCGCTTCGGGACAGGCCGCTACCTGTCCTTCACTGTCCACTGGGTCAGCTTGGTGGAAGGGGGTGAGGATGGGAGAGCAGCAGCGGGCACAGCAGCAGCAGCAACACAGTGGGTGGTGCCACCCCGCAGGGTCAGGGGAACTGCAGCAGGTTCCTCCGATCCTCTGCCATCCTCCGGCACACCTGGCCAAACCCCCCGCCTCAGCAGCAGCGTGAAGGCCCGCCACTGCCAAGCGCTGCTGCACTTGGTCAGCCTTGGGAAGACCAAGCTGACGGCAACCCATGTGTTGGCCAAACTCCAGGAGCAGGAGAGGATTTGGCTGACCCCCAGAGGCCTCAGAGTCGGAGAGGATGTGGCCGACAATGGGGCCAATCTGGTTGCCGCAATAGACAGGGGAAACCTGACCCACATCCCCTGTCTTGCCCACGTGCTGAACCTGGTGGTGCAGAAGTTCCTGCGCACCTACCAGGGGATGGGCGAACTGCTGGAAACGGCAAGGAATGTTGTGCGTCACTTCCGGCGCTCGGCTGCAGCCTGTGCGAGCCTGGAAGACGTGCAAAAGGAGCTGGATCTGCCACGCCATCGGCTGATCCTTGACGTTCCGACTCGCTGGAACTCCACCCTGGCGATGTTGGAGCGTCTGGTTGAACAGAGGCACGCTGTCAAACAGTACCTTGCCCTGGCCACTGTTTCCGCAGCTCAGAGAAGGGACAAGACCAGCAACATCCCGTCCATCGTCCCCGATGATGACTGGAGGCACATGCAGCAGGTGTGCTTAGTGCTGGCTCCCTTCCTGCAGGCCACAAACATGGTGAGCAGGGACCATGCTATGGTCTGCGAGTGGGTGCCCCTGGTTTCTCTGCTGAACAGGGCCCTCGATGCTTTGCTGGAACAGGGAGCGGCAGCCTTGGACCAGCAGGAGCGGCAACCAGCTGCGCAGTCCACCTCTGAGGGGGAGGAGGAGGAGGACTTGGTGGAGGTCCCTGACCTGGCTGCTGATGAGGGGGATCAGCACAGCGCAGCTGAGTTGGTGCGGGGGTGGAGAGAGGATGAGGCGGCAGAGGAGGAGGATGAGGACAGCACTGACGTCGATGTGCCAGCAGACGTGGCCCGCCTCTTCCTAATGGCAGCGCACATGCTGACGTGCCTGCGCAGGGACCCCAGGGTGATCCAGATGAAGCAGAGGGAGGACATCTGGATCAGCATGATGTTGGACCCACGCCTCAAGGGGAAGTTGAGCCAGTTCCTGCCGCCTGCAGGAGGAGACCCAGCGCAACAAATAAGGAGCTTGCAGCAGGCCCTTGTTGAGCGCTTGGAGGAAGCCTTCCCCCAGCCTTCCACCCCCACTGTCCAGCAGCCAGCACAGAGGCAGCAGCAGGTGCCTGCATCCAGCAGCAGCAAGCGCCCCACAGACCTGCTGTCTCTCAGCCACGAGCTCTACAGGACTGTAGAGGCTCCGGCAGCAGTGACTAGAGAGGAGATGCATGCAGCAGCATCCTCCTCCGGTCACAGCCAGCGCCTGACCCGCATGGTGGCTGACTACATGGGGTCGTACAGCGGGCTTGACAGCGATGCCCCTGTTGATCCCATGGAGTATTGGGTCAAGCGCATGGAGATCTGGAGCGAGCTGGCGCAGTACGCCCTGGAAGTGCTGTCCTGCCCCCCTTCCAGCGTGCTGTCCGAGCGCTGCTTCAGTGCAGCTGGTGGCGTGGTCACCGAGAAACGCTCACGTCTGTCTCACAAGTCTGTGGACAGACTGACGTTTCTCAAGATGAACCAGGCGTGGGTGGAAGGCGAGTTCCTGGCCCCTGTTGTCGGCGAGAGGGGGACATGAACTGGCTGCCGGAACCATCGTTAATGTGCCTTACCACCCTTTACCACCTCCTGGCTCCTGCTCACTAAGCCAGCCTGGTTCACTTTGACTATTACGTCGCCTGCAGCCACACATTTTACACCTACAGTGGGCTGCTGTGTACTGCCCTTCTGCTGTCTGTCTGTGTTTCCCACTGCCAGGGTACACAGAATTACCTTCTTCTGCTGCCACTCTGCCACCAGCTATTACGTCAAACAATAGCTATATTGGTTGCAAAACCAAAACCAAACAAACCATTAAAAAAAAAAAAGGTTTAATTTTTCTGAGGTGCCCGGGTTGAAAACTGTGTTGTTCCAGTTGTGTATTGGACACAATGTGGGCTGCACGACCGCTGTCTGGGACCTCCTGTTGTGTTTATTTACAGCCCTGGTATCACCGCTAGGTACCAGGGCTATTATGTCACGCTGCCTACCTGCTGCCACACTCACACCGCTCCTCCATACCTCCTCCTGCTGCTGCTGCTGCTGTCTGTCTGTGTTTCCCACTGCCAGGGTACACAGATGATTTACCTTCTGCTGCCACTCTGCCACCAGCTATTACGTCAAACAATAGCTGCTCGCCTACTCCTCCATTCCTCCTCCTCCTGCTGCTGCTGTCTGTCTGTGTTTCCCACTGCCAGGGTACACAGATGATTTACCTTCTGCTGCCACTCTGCCACCAGCTATTACGTCAAACAATAGCTGCTCGCCTACTCCTCCATTCCTCCTCCTGCTGCTGCTGTCTGTCTGTGTTTCCCACTGCCAGGGTACACAGATGATTTACCTTCTGCTGCCACTCTGCCACCAGCTATTACGTCAAACAATAGCTGCTCGCCTACTCCTCCATTCCTCCTCCTGCTGCTGCTGTCTGTCTGTGTTTCCCACTGCCAGGGTACACAGAATTACCTTCTTCTGCTGCCACTCTGCCACCAGCTATTACGTCAAACAATAGCTATATTGGTTGTAAAACCAAAAACCAAAAAACCATAAAAAAAAAAAAGGTTTAATTTTTCTGAGGTGCCCGGGTTGAAAACTGTGTTGTCCCAGTTGTGTATTGGACACAATGTGGGCTGCACGACCGCTGTCTGGGACCTCCTGTTGTGTTTATTTACAGCCCTGGTATCACCGCTAGGTACCAGGGCTATTATGTCACGCTGCCTACCTGCTGCCACACTCACACTGCTCCTCCATACCTCCTCCTGCTGCTGCTGCTGCTGTCTGTCTGTGTTTCCCACTGCCAGGGTACACTACACAGATGATTTACCTTCTGCTGCCACTCTGCCACCAGCTATTACGTCAAACAATAGCTGCTCGCCTACTCCTCCATTCCTCCTGCTGCTGTTGCTGTCTGTCTGTGTTTCCCACTGCCAGGGTACACAGAATTACCTTCTGCTGCCACTCTGCCACCAGCTATTACGTCAAACAATAGCTATATTGGTTGCAAAACCAAAACCAAACAAACCATTAAAAAAAAAAAAAGGTTTAATTTTTCTGAGGTGCCCGGGTTGAAAACTGTGTTGTCCCAGTTGTGTATTGGACACAATGTGGGCTGCACGACCGCTGTCTGGGACCTCCTGTTGTGTTTATTTACAGCCCTGGTATCACCGCTAGGTACCAGGGCTATTATGTCACGCTGCCTACCTGCTGCCACACTCACACTGCTCCTCCATACCTCCTCCTGCTGCTGCTGCTGCTGTCTGTCTGTGTTTCCCACTGCCAGGGTACACAGATGATTTACCTTCTGCTGCCACTCTGCCACCAGCTATTACGTCAAACAATAGCTGCTCACATTACTCCTCCATTCCTCCTGCTGCTGTTGCTGTCTGTCTGTGTTTCCCACTGCCAGGGTACACAGAATTACCTTCTGCTGCCACTCTGCCACCAGCTATTACGTCAAACAATAGCTATATTGGTTGCAAAACCAAAACCAAACAAACCATTAAAAAAAAAAAAAAAGGTTTAATTTTTCTGAGGTGCCCGGGTTGAAAACTGTGTTGTCCCAGTTGTGTATTGGACACAATGTGGGCTGCACAACCGCTGTCTGGGACCTCCTGTTGTGTTTATTTACAGCCCTGGTATCACCGCTAGGTACCAGGGCTATTATGTCACGGCGAGCTGCCTGCCTCATTGACTGCCTGCTGCCACACACTCATCCTCCTCCTCCTGCTGCTGAATTTACCTCCTGCTGTCTTTGTGTTTCCACTGCCAGGGAGCACATACAAAGGCTTCCAACATGCGTGCGCCCACCAGCTATTTGTTACGCTCAAAAATAGCTGCATTTCTTTAAAAAAAAAATTGAAAAGAGAAATACGTGAAGAAGAAGAAGACGATATTGAAAAAGAAGGAGAAGGAGAAGATGAAGATGAAGAAGAAGATGAAGAAGATGATGAAGAAGATGAAAAAGAAGAAGAAGAAGATGAAGAAGATGAAGAAGAAGAAGATGAAGATGAAGAAGAAGAAGAAGAAGATGATGAAGAAGATGAAGAAGAAGAAGAAGAAGAAGATGAGAAGATGAAGAAGAAGATGAAGAAGATGATGAGAAGAAGATGAAGAAGAAGAAGATGAAGAAGATGAAGAAGAAGATGAAGAAGAAGAAGAAGAAGATGAAGAAGATGAAGAAGAAGAAAGAAGATGAAGAAGAAGAAGAAGAGATGAAGAAGATGAAGAAGATGAAGAAGAAGAAGAAGAAGAAGATGAAGAAGATGAAGAAGAAGAAGAAGAAGATGAAAGAAGAAGAAGATGAAGAAGATGAAGATGAGAAGAAGAAGAAGAAGAAGAAGAAGATGAAGAAGAAGAAGAAGAAGAAGAAGATGAAGAAGAAGATGAAGATGAAGAAGAAGAAGAAGAAGAAGAAGAAGAAGAAGAAGAAGAAGAAGAAGAAGAAGAAGAAGATGAAGAAGAAGAAGAAGAAGAAGATGAAGAAGAAGAAGAAGAGAAGAAGATGAAGAAGAAGAAGAAGAAGAAGAAGAAGATGAAGATGAAGAAGAAGAAGAAGATGAAGATGAAGAAGAAGAAGAAGATGAAGAAGATGAAGAAGATGAAGAAGAAGAAGATGATGAAGAAGAAGAAGAAGAAGATGATGAAGAAGAAGAAGAAGAAGAAGAAGAAGAAGAAGAAGAAGACAATATAGAAGAAGAAGAAGAAGATATAGAAGAAGAAGATCTAGAAGAAGAAGAAGAAAGATAAAGAAGAAGAAGAACAAGTATATACAGTAACACTACTGAACAAAATTAAGGACACAACTTCTCTTTCCACCTTTTTTTTTAAAGGAACATCCCCACATAATCACTTGCTGTTGTTACTTGGAAAAAAAGATGTTTCTTGCATCATTCACCCTCAAAACAAGTGTTGGAAGCTATTTAAGGCCAATTCGAATAGTCAGCTCGAATAGTGAGCTCGAATACCGACTCGAATAGTGAGCTCGAAGTCCGAGGTCGAATCGAATAGTAAAAATTATTCGACTCGAATATTCGACTGACCTCGAATAATTTACTATTCGAATTCGACCAAACTCGAATTTTAAAAAGGGGTATTTGAGCATCACTACCGGTGGATAACGAAATCTGATAACGATAAACATCATTGTCAAACTTGATTAACGATAAGTACTGTTGTAAAAATAGATGGGAAATAATATCGAAAAGATATTAACGTTAAAAAATCATTATGTAATTCAACAATACAGCTTAATTCAACCCTACTCTCACACAGAACGCTCCCCTGGTGGTGCCTAAAACTAACCACTCCCTTGGTGGCGCCTAACCACTCCCCCAGTGGTGTCTAACCCTAATTACCCCCCGATGGTGCCTAACCCCCCCTGGTGGTGCCTAACCACTCCGCCTGGTGTTGCCTAAGTCTAACCATCCTCCTGGTGGTGCCTAACCCTAACCACCCCCCTAGTGTTGCTAACCTTAACCACCCCCCACCCCAGGTGTTGTCTAAAACTAACCACTCCCCCTGGTGGTGCCTAAACCTAACCACTCCCTCTGCAGAAACACCCTTTTCCACTTAGAAACGATAATATCTTTGATAACGTAAAATCTGTACATACAAACAAAATAATATGACAAAAACTATAACGTTGCAAGCTTCTAAAATGATAACATACTTCTACTTAACCACTGTTCTTAACAATATTTATTGTGGCGCCCTTTTTTTCTGCTTTTTTCGCTGTATTAACGATAATTGCATTAAAGTCTATAGCGGCGCCCTTTTCGTCCACCCTCAGCCCATGCCCTTTTTTCCTGCTACTTGGTGCATAGATTCACACAGCACTTCCTGGCAAGGTGAACCTTTGCTTTATGCTGGATATGTCTACGAGTTGGGCAGTCCAGTCCTACTGGTTTATTTCCCAGCAGTAGGACATACCGATATGTGTTATAAGATGTTTGGAAGGTAAAGTCATGGCTTGGTTCCAGACCTCCCACCAGATTGTTTTAGCTACAGGATATTCCCACCAATTCCACCTGAACGTCTCTGTCTCACCAGAGTGCCTGAAACAGCTTTCCCAATAGTCTGAATTAGTGGGAGAGGTATTACAGCTGTTTGTAAGCCCCTTCTTGGGACAGATATGAACAGAGCCAGTTCTCTCATGAAGAAGGGTGAAATATTTGCATCAGGTGCAGAGATTTCAGGGGCAGCATTTTTGTAATGTGTGTACCTTCCTGAGGTGGAATGGAGTGGCTGAGGGTGAGCAGTTTATTTGTCATAGACTCACAGCCAGCCAGTGTGTTGTTGTGTTACGCTGCAGCATGCCATGTGAGAACATTAAAGCAGAATATAACCTGCATTTCAACTTTGCTCTAAAACATTATTTACAGCATATTATATGCAACCAGCATTTTTTTTTTACTAGACCAGCATTGGAAGGGTTACACACAGAGCTTTAAAGTTCGTGGAGAGAACTGCTCCCCGCAGCCGAAGTTTAGATAGATACATTTAAGCAAAACAAAATGTAACAAGTGTGGAATGTGACTCACTCTCTCTGACTGTGCAGGAGCTGGAGGACAGCCAAAGAGTGTGTAACATTCCTCACTTGTTACATTTTGTTTACTTAAATGTATCTATCTAAACTTCGGCTGCTGAGAGCAGTTCTCTCCACGAACTTTAAAGCTCTGTGTGTAACCCTTCCAATGCTGGTCTAGTAAAAAAAAATGCTGGTTGCATATAATATGCTGTAAATAATGTTTTACAGCAAAGTTGAAATGCAGGGTTATATTCCGCTTTAAATGAAGCAGAGTAAATTGTTGGGTTCTGTGCGATCATTCCAAATCGGGTGGGGGTACATCCTCACAAGTTTGCCTTAGGCAGGAACCGGCCCTGGATATAAATAGTTTTCTGTAATCTGCAAAGCACGGTATAATAAGTCTGCGCTATTTAAGACCAGGGACTAAATAAAAATCTTTCTTAGAAACATACAGCCGTCCCAAGATTATGCATCTATTTTTGGCCCCTGAAATGGACACAGTAATTTTAGATATAAGAGCGTTGACACAAGGTTTTCTTGATACATGAAGCTTGGTCTATCTGCATCAGCACTTGTTCCATGGAAACACATGTACCCTATATCACTGGAAAACGTACATTTCTCTTATTCCTATGAAAAATTGGTTAGAGGCTAGGAGAGATGCTGCATGTGTGCTTTGTCACTGCTGCATGCGCTTTGTTTTCACTGCTGTGTCACCTGCTTTGTAATAAATTAGCTACTGGTATGGAGAATTTAAAGGGGAACTGAAGATAGAAGTATACAGAGGCTGCCATATTTATTTCCTTTTAAGCAATACCAGTTGCCTGGCAGCCCTGCTGATCCTCTGCCTCTAATACTATTAGCCATATCCCCTGAACAAGCATGCAGAAGATCAGCTGTTTCAGACTTTAAAGAGAATCTGTATTGTTAAAATCGCACAAAAGTAAACATATCAGTGCGTTAGGGGACATCTCCTATTACCCTCTGTCACAATTTCGCCGCTCCTCGCCGCATTAAAAGTGGTTAAAAACAGTTTTAAAAAGTTTGTTTATAAACAAACAAAATGGCCACCAAAACAGGAAGTAGGTTGATGTACAGCATGTCCACACATAGAAAATACATCCATACACAAGCAGGCTGTATACACCCTTCCTTTTGAATCTCAAGAGATCATTTGTGTGTTTCTTTCCCCCTGCAGCTATCTTCCACTGAAGTGTCAGGCTGTTTCTTCCTGCAGAGTGCAGACAGCTCTGCCTGTATGTAATTCCTCAGTATGTGAAAGCCCAGCCAGCCCAGAGGAGAATTTATCCAGCTTGTAAAAGATAATAGAACAGAGAGAAGCTGCCCTAATCTAAATATCACACAGGCAGTGTGCAGAGAGGGGCCTGGATGGGGGAGTTCATAGCAGAACCACAACACTGAAGAACTTGGCAGCCTTCCAGACACAGGCCTGACAAGTCTGACAAGAGAGAGATAAGTTGATTTATTACAGAGATAGTGATAGCAAAAAGTGCTGCAGTAAGCCAGAACACATTAGAATAGCTTTTGGAACTTGTAGGATGATAAAAAACAGGATGCAATTTTTGTTACGGAGTCTCTTTAAAGTCAGATCTGACAAGACTAGCTGCATGCTTGTTTCTGGTGTTATTCAGATACTACTGCAGAGAAATAGACCAGCAGGGCTGCCAGGCAACTGGTATTGATTAAAAGGAAATAAATATGGCAGCCTCCGTATACCTCTTACTTCAGTTCCCCTTTAATTCTGAACTAAATTTGTTTCTGCCCCAGAATGCCTGGCTTTCAAATGACATTCCACTAATAGTCAATGCCCTAAAAGCAATTTGGGGGTTTACAGGACAATCATAAGTGAGTAAAATGTAGATTTAATTCTAAAATAATAAAAGCAATCCCAGAAAACTTAGGAGAAAAAGTGAATGGGATCGGACCACTGATCTATAGCAGAAGGCTGTGTGACATCATTGCCTAGGTTAAAGAGGACCTCCATACAAAAAATAAAAATCCATCAGCGCTGCTGCAATGAAAAGTTATATTTACCTCCAGAGTCTTGTCCCACAAAGCCGCCCGAAGTCCCCGCATCACTACACTTCCGTCGGTTGGCCCCGCCTCCCCTCTCCCCTCCGAGAAAAACGCCAAGCTATTTACTGTATTAAATTGCCAGGTGTTTTTTCTCAGAGGAGAGAGGGGAGGCGGGGCCAAGCGGCGGAAGTGGAGTGATGCGGGGTCTTCGGGGCAGCTTTGTGGGACGAGACTCCAGAGGTAAATATAACTTTTCATTACAGCAGCGTTGACGGATTTTTATTTTTTGTATGGAGGTCCTCTTTAAAGGAGAACTGTAGAGAGAGGTGTATGGTAGGGTGACCATGCGTCCTCTTTTCCCCGGACAGGTCCTCTTTTTTAGACCTGTCCGGGGCATCCGGCCGTTTTTTTGAAATGCCCGGGGAAGAGCTCACGCAGGGGCGGTCAGCATATAGGCGAGGCACGCCCCCCGCTTGGGGCCTCACACTGCGGGGGGCCTCGCTCTGCTACTGCTGGCGGCGGGCGGACACTGGGCGGCGGGTGTGCGGGCACCTGGCGGAACAGCGAGAGAGAGATTTTCCCACTTACCTTCCTCGATCCTGCCAGCTACTATCTACTTCCTGTCCCGGCGTCTGTCGGTATGGTAACAGCGCCCCCTGTGATGACATAACCGCCTGTCATCACAGGGGGAGCTCTTACCAATGCGGCGCGCGCCGGGAGAGGCTGAAGATAGAAGTTCTCTGCAAGATCCAGGTAGGTAAGTGGAAACTTCTCTCCCCGCCGCTGCGCACACCCTCCTGGCCTAGGTATCTACCTATCTAACCTACACTGAGGGCATATACCTATCTAATCTGTACTGGGGCATATACCTATCTAAACTACAGTGGGGGCATATACCTATCTAAGATACACTGGTGGCATATACCTATCTAAGCTACACTGGTGGCATATACCTATCTAAGCTACACTGGGGGCATATACTCATCTAAGCTACACTGGCGGCATATACCTATCTAAGCTACACTGGGGGCATATACCTATCTAAGCTATACTGGGGGCATATACCTATCTAATCTGTACTGGGGCATATACCTATCTAAGCTACAGTGGGGGCATATACCTATCTAAGATACACTGGTCTGGTGGCATATACCTATCTAAGCTACACTGGTGGCATATACCTATCTAAGCTACATTGGGGGCATATACCTATCTAAGCTACATTGGGGGCATATACCTATCTAAGCTACACTGGGGGCATATACCTATCTAAGCTATACTGGGGGCATATACCTATCTAAGCTACACTGGGGGCATATACCTATCTAACCTACACTGAAGGCATATACCTATCTAAGCTATACTGGGGGCATATACCTATCTAATCTGTACTGGGGCATATACCTATCTAAGCTATACTGGGGGCATATACCTATCTGCAGGGCTGTGGAGTCGGTCCAAAAATCCACCGACTCCGACTCCTCAGTTTAGGATTCCACCGACTCCGACTCCTCGACTCCGACTCCTCTAATTTGCATATTACAATTTTGTTGATTAAAGGTATGTAACATGAAATTCGTCTCTTAACTGCCAACGCTTAGGAATTTTACAAGACAACTGAATTGAGAAGGATATGTAGACTACTATATTTATTCCCTTTAGACTAAAACTAGTCCTTGGTAAGAGTACTTGTAAAAGGTACAGACCGGAACAAAGAACATCTATCAGGCCCTAGGCAATGTAAGTGTGGGTACATGTAAGAATGATGTGCAGGTACTTTGCAGGGGAATGAGAAGATTCTTCCTCTATTACACATTCTTCATGCACAATCTGAACAAGGTTTATGGGTGATAGACAACACCTCTGTGTTCAATGTGCACAGCATTCTCAGTGGATTCCCTGCAGCTCTGTGGGGAGTGCATATGTAGACTATAGTACTACTGTGTAACAAAGTAAACCTGACACAGATGAAATTAAAGTTTTATACATACCTGGGGCTTCCTCCAGCCGCCTTCAGGATAATCAGACCCTCGTTGTCCTCCTCCACCACCTGGATCTTCTGCTATGAGTCCAGGTACTTGAGTCAGTCGGGCGTAGTGCGCATGCACACACTCCGCCGCCAGGAGCATACTACACCTGTGCAGCACTATTGCGCAGGTGCAGAATGTTCCTGGCTGTGGGAGCGGCATGCGGCCGGACAGCGCTGACTGGCTAAATTACCAGGACTCATAGCAGAAGATCCGGGTGGAGGACAGCGAGGGACTGATTAGCCTGAAGGGGGCTGGAGGAAGCCCCAGGTATGTATAAAACTTTACTTTTCATCCGTCTCAGTTACCCTTTAATTTGTAGTCACCAAACCAAATTTTAACAACATATCAAATTATTTGATTTCATCAGCAAAGGGAGTGCGTACATTTGCATAAATCAGCATCAATGCAGAATTATTTCCATCTCGTTGACCATCTCTATTAGTGACACAGCTACACATCAGGCTTTATTCTTACAGCATAGATGTTATTTAGTATATATAAGAGATTCCTGTGTACACATCATATATACAGTCACAATCAGATATGTATATCTGACCTTAAAAATACGAGGACTGCTTTATTGAAGCAGCACAAGTAACTAATTTTGATTGGTTTATTTCATTTTTGTGGACTGAGCACAGCTATTACTGTATATATACATTATTTTTAATGACTATTATCTGAGAAATAGAACATTTTATCATATTTTCTATTTTAATTACAGTTACAAATTCATTAGGAGTCGGAGTCGGTGCATTTTTTCCCGACTCCGACTCCAGGCACCCAAAATTGCCCGACTCCACGACTCCGACTCCACGACTCCGACTCCACAGCCCTGCCTATCTGAGCTATACTGGGGGCATATACCTATCTGAGCTATACTGGGGGCATATACCTATCTAAGCTATAATGGGGGGCATATACCTATCTAATGTATACTGGGGGCATATACCTATCTAAGCTATACTGGGGGCATATACCTATCTGAGCTATACTGGGGGCATATACCTATCTAAGCTATACTGGGGGGCATATACCTATCTAATGTATACTGGGGGCATATACCTATCTAAGCTATACTGGGGGCATATACCTATCTAAGCTATACTGGGGCCATATTCCTATCTAACCTATACTGCGGACATATACCTTGTCCGCACATGTGTGGGGAAATCTGCTGCCAATCTCATTGCATTTTGTGGAGAAATCTTCTGCGAATCTGATTTCATTTTGTGGTTGGCCGGCCCTCCACCATGTGGTCTGTAAAAAAAAAACGGCCCTCCATGCCCACGAAGTTGGACAGCACACTGCTAAGGTCTTGTATATTTGGCCCCACCCATGACCACGCCCACATGCTGTTGTGATCGTCCTCTTTTTTGGAAATCAAAATATGGTCACCCTAGTGTATGCAGGCTGCCCTATTTATTTCCATTTAAGCTATACCAGTTACCTGGCTATCCTGCTCATCCTCTGCCTCTAATACTTTCAGCCATAGACCCTGAACAAGCATGCAGCAAATCAGGTTTTTCTGACAATTTTGACAGATATGACAAGATTAGCTGCATGCTTGTTTCTGGTGTGATTCAGCCACTACTTCAGCCAAATAGATCAGCAGGGCTGCCAGGCAACTGGTAGTGCTTAAAAGGAAATAAATATGGCAGCCTCCATATACCTCTCACAACAGTTCTCCTTGAAGCATCACTGGGAGGGCGGAGTTACATACATCAATAGCAAAATATAAATATATTAAGTGTTTCTGATGCTGCAACCAGGATTATCGATGTAAAATCGGTATGCAGAATAATGTGCTACATTCTGCTACAGTATATATCATTTTTTTCAAGGTATTTTTATCTTGCAATGTATTATCTGAGGTTTCAGAGGGTGCAGGAGGGTGTCCCTTGCTTGTTTTTGTATTGTTTAAACTCAATAGACAGATGTAGACCAAGCTAACTATGCCACAAATTATAATTTATGTAGTTTAATATGACAGTAACTATGCTCACGGGGAAGAACATGTATAAAGAGGAACATTACCGAAAAGGGGGAAAAATAAACCAATACATTGCAAAGTGAGAAGTTAAAAAAAAAAGAGTAATCAAGAAATTATTGATATTCAGTATGTGATTTTTTTTCATGCTGTTTGATCCATAAGTCATCATCTTCACTGCTGGCATACAAGAAATAACTAGACAGCACCAACTGCCATTATTTATAACCCTACCCCTTAACCTCCTTGCCGGTCTAATTCTCCCTGGCAAGGAGGCAGCGCAGCACTTTTTTTAATTTTATTTTTTTTCAAATCATGTAGCGAGCCGAGGGCCACCCACTCCGATCGCCTTCAGCGATCAGAATAAGCAGGAAATCCCATTCAGAACGGGATTTCCTGCTGGGCTTCCCCGGTCGCCATGGCGACCGGGCGGGATCGTCACAGGGAATCCCGATCCGCCCCTCAGCGCTGCCTGGCACTGATTGGCCAGGCTGCGCAGGGGTCTGGGGCGGGGGTGGCTCGGCGCGGCGGGTAGCGGCTGATCGGCGACAAGTGGCGGCGATCGAATGTTACAAGCAGCTAGCAAAGTGCCAGCTGCTTGTAACAAAAAAAAAAAATTATGCAAATCGGCCCAGCGGGGCCTGAGAAATCCTCCTGCGCAGGTTACCCCGAGCTCAGCTCGGGATAACCGGTAAGGAGGTTAAAGGATACCCGAACTGACATGTGCCATGATGAGATAGACATGTGCATGTACAGTGCCCAGCACACAAATAACTATGCTGTGTTCCTTTTTTTCTTTCTCTGCCTGAAAGAGTTAAATATCAGGTATGCAAGTGGCTGACTCAGTCCTAACTCAGACAGGAAGTGACTACAGTGTGACCCTCACTGATAAGAAATTCCAACTATAAAACACTTTCCGAGCAGAAAATGGCTTTTGAGAGAAAGAAAGAGCTAAAAAATTGGAATTTCTTATCAGTGAGGGTCACACTGTAGTCACTTCCTGTCTGAGTCAGGACTGAGTCAGCCACTTACACACCTGATATTTAACTCTTTCAGGCAGAGAAAGAAAAAAAGGAACACAGCATAGTTATTTGTGTGCTAGGCACTGTACAAACACATGTCTATCTCATCATGTCACATGTCACCTCGGGTATCCTTTAACAATGCGATGAAAAGGTTGTTTTTTTTACAGATATACATATGCACAGAGGGAGATACTTGTTGCTTGGCAGTTGAAAACAGCTGTTATTTCCCACAATGCAACAAGGTTCACAGACAGGAAACTCTCAGGACCATGGTCATGACATCACACTGTGGGAGGTGCGGCAGCCATACAGACCCCCCTGATGATCTAATCAAGAAACGGTATCCTGGGTTAAAGTTCCTCTTTAAATATAAAAGAAAGGCCTTTTCAACCCAGAAGAAGGGGCAACATGAAGCAATAACTACTACTAATTAGAATGGGAACTGTTTCCTGAATTCATGGTATATATTCATCTAGAGGTCACATCTACTTCCAACCATTCTTATAGCTCTAGTGACTATGTAGAATGGGGTCTACACCAGGGGCAAGGTTTACAAACCGCACTGACACTGTGGCTACGGAAATTATTGGTTGCAGGCCATCTGCAACCTTTTTAAGTTAATGAGCCATAAAAGTCTTAGCTTTGCTTAGCAAACACAGTACATTATCTTAATGAGACGACACGGAGGTGACAGTTCTCGCATACGGATCTTACAAGGAGGTGATAAAATCAATACAGTTGATGCTTACAGTCAATCAGACTCTGCCATTAGCACCTCACTGATACACAACAACCTGCAGATGACATGCAGTAGATCTATGGCTGCCGGCTGTATCATAAATAAGATCTTACAGAAGGCTGTTATTATATATTGTGTCCCAGGAAAACACCAGGTACAGCTACAAAAACAAAATTAAAGAGACAATGCAGAGAGATTTCACCTTTATTTTATTAAGACTGGATGCAAATATTATAAAGGCAGTTTTCATTTTTTGGTGTTACACCTGCTCATTTGACTGGACACGTTTCTATGGAAATATCTTACTGTACTGCTATGCTAAAGATAGGATCCACTCATCATCAAAAGGAAAGATAAGGCTTAAAGGTCAACAACACCTAGACCAGTGATCTGCAAACTTGGCTCTCCAGCTGTTAAAGAACTATGAGTCCCACAATGCATTGCAGGAGTCTGATAGTCACAGTCATGATTCATAAAGGCAAATGCATCGTGGGGCTTGTAGTTCCTTAACAGCTGGAGAGCCATGTTTGCAGATCACTGACCTAGATTAAGAGGGATAAGGAGGCTGCCATATTTTTTTCTAAATCCAGCCAAACTCCAGTCAGAGCACCTGATCTGTATGCTTGTTCAGGGTCTTTGGCTTAAAGGGAAGGTCCAAGCAAAAAAAAAATATGAGTTTCACTTACCTGGGGCTTCTACCAGCCCCATGTAGCCATCCTGTGCCCTCGTAGTCACTCACTGCTGCTCCAGTCCCCCGCTGGCAGCTTTCTGACCTCGGAGGTCAGGGCCGCATTGCATACATTTTTACGCATTCCAGCTAGTGCAGGAACAAAAATGTATGCGTTGCACCACTAACGCGTAAAAATGTATATGTTAATGTTCCTGCACTAGTGGGAATGCGTAAAAATGTACGCAATGCGGCCCTGACCTCCGAGGTCAGAAAGCTGCCAGCGGGGGACTGGAGCAGCAGTGAGTGACTATGAGGGCACAGGGTGGCTACATGGGGCTGGTAGAAGCCCCAGGTAAGTTAAACTCATTTTTTTTTTTTGCTTGGACCTTCCCTTTAAAGTATTAGTGTTACAGAATCTGCAGGGCAGCAAGGCAATTTTCATTGTTTAACCCTCCTGGCGGTCTATTAAAAACCACAAGGGGGCAGCTCAGCAGTTTTTGTTTTTTTTTTAAATCATGTTGCTAGCCTAGCGCTAGCTACATGACAGCCGCTGTGCAGCGGCATCCCCCCACCCTCTTCGATCGCCTCCGGCAATCAAGCCCGTCCGGAAATCCCATTCTGAACAGGATTTCCATTAAGGCTTCCCCGTCGCCATGGCGACGGGCGGGATGACGTCAGCCACGTCAAAGGGAGTCACGATCCACCCCTCAGCGCTGCCTGGCACTGATTGGCCAGGCAGTGCATGGAGAGCCAGGGAAGGATGGACCTTGGCTCCTAGAAATCCCTTCATGTTGGCAAGGCCAGTGTAGGATGGGCCTCTGAAGGCTGCTAGCAAGCAATCCATTAATGTCAGCAGAACCTGGGTGAGATGGGCCTCTGCTCCGAGCAATACATTCACATCTGCAGAGCCAGGGTGGGATGGGCCTCTGCTCCTAGCACTCCATTAATGTCTTCAGAGCCAGGGTGGGATGGGCTTCTGCTTCTAGCACTCCATTAATGTCTGCAGACCCAGGGAGGGATGTGCCTTTGCTCATAGCAATCCATTAACATCTACAGACCCAGGGTGGGATGTGCCTCTGCTCCTAGCAATCCATTAACATCTGCAGAGCCAGGGTGGGCCTATGCTCCTAGCAATCCATTAACATCTGCAGAGCCAGGGTGGGATGGGCCTCTGCTCCTAGCAATCCATTAATGTCTGCAGAGCCAGGGTGGGATGGGCCTCTGCTCCTAGAAATCCATTAACATTTGCAGAGCCAGGGTGGGATGGGCCTCTGCTCCTAGCAATCCATTAACATCTGCAGAGCCAGGGTGGGATGGGCCTATGCTCCTAGAAATCCATTAACATCTTCAGAGCCAGGGTGGGTTGGGCCTCTGCTCCTAGCACTACATTAACATCTGCAGAGCCAGGTTGGGATGGGCCTCTGCTCCTAGCACTACATTAACATATGCAAAGCCAGGGTGGGATGGGCCTATGCTCCTAGAAATCCAATAATATCTGCAGAGCCAGGGTGGGATGGGCCTCTGCTCCTAGCAATCCATTAACATCTGCAGAGCACCGGTGGGATGAGCCTCTGCTCCTAGCAATCCATTAATCTCCACAGAGCCCTGGTGGGATGGGCCTCTGGTTCTTGCAATCCATTAACATCTGCAGAGCCATGGTGTGATGGGCCTCTGCTCCTAGCACTCCATTAACATCTGCAGAGCCAGGGTGGGATGGGCCTACGCTCCTAGCAATCCATTAACATCTGCAGAGCCAGGGTGGGATGGACCTCTGCTTCTAGCAATCCATTAATATCTTCAGAGCCAGGGTGTGATGGGCCTCTGCTCCTATCAATCCATTAACATCTGCAGAGCCAGGGTGGGATGGGCCTACGCTCCTAGCAATCCATTAACATCTGCAGAGCCAGGTTGGGATGGGCCTCTGCTCCTAGCACTACATTAACATATGCAGAGCCAGGGTGGGATGGGCCTATGCTCCTAGAAATCCAATAATATCTGCAGAGCCAGGGTGGGATGGGCCTCTGCTCCTAGCAATCCATTAACATCTGCAGAGCACCGGTGGGATGAGTCTCTGCTCCTAGCAATCCATTAATCTCCGCAGAGCCCTGGTGGGATGGGCCTCTGGTCCTTGCAATCCATTAACATCTGCAGAGCCAGGGTGGGATTGGCCTCTGCTCCTAGCAATCCATTAACATCTGCAGAGCCAGGGTGGGATGGGCCTATGCTCCTAGCAATCCATTCAAGAGAATCTGTATTGTTAAAATCGCACAAAAGTAAACATACCAGTGTGTTAGGGGACATCTCCTATTACCCTCTGTCACAATTTCGCCGCTCCCCACCACATTAAAAGTGGTTAAAAACAGTTTTAAAAAGTTTGTTTATAAACAAACAAAATGGCCACCAAAACAGGAAGTAGGTTGATGTACAGTATGTCCACACATAGAACATACATCCATACACAAGCAGGCTGTATACAGCCTTCCTTTTGAATCTCAAGAGATCATTTGTGTGTTTCTTTCCCCCTGCATCTCTCATGCACTGAAGTTTCAGGCTGCTCTTTTCTTCCTGCAAACAGCTTTGCCCTTGTCTGTAATTCTTCAGTATGTGAAAGCCCTGCCAGCTCAGAGGACGATTTATCCAGCTTGTAAAAGATAAGAGAGAAGCTGCTCTAATTTAAATAACACACAGGCAGTGTGCATAGAGGGGCCTGTAGGGGGGAGATGCATCACAGAACCATAACACTGAAGAACTTGGCAGCCTTCCAGACACAGGCTGACAAGTCTGACAAGAGAAAGATACATTGATTTATTACAGAGACTGTGATAGTAGAACGTGCTGCAGTAAGCCAGAGCACATTAGAATAGCTTTTGGAACTTGTAGGATGATAAAAAACAGGATGCAATTTTTGTTACGGAGTCTCTTTAATGTCTTCAGAGCCCCAGTGGGATGGGCCTCTGCTCCTGGCAATACATTAACAACTGCAGAGCCCCGGTGAGATGGGCCTCTGCTCCTAGCAATCCGTTAACAGCTAATGTTTTAGGGCAGAAAGGAAGTTAGGAGTTTAGTTATTTGACCATAACTACAGTATGTGTAAAACCTTGTACACACACTTGATTAAAGTTGACTGATAATGACCGCCTCACCCGATAATCAGGCGTGTGTACGGCAGCCCGAACCCCCAACCGCTGACCTGAAAGCAATCCACCTGGCGGATGAACTGACCCGAGCTGCCTGCAGCTCGATTTTTTTGATCCTGCCATATGTGCCTCAATTTCTGACACGTCCTTCCGTTTCTGTCAGCTGACACAGGTCTGTACAGTACGGCCAAGCAATGTCGCGATCGGGTCCCATACATCACAGGTGTGTATGTACCTTTAGATTAGATACATATAATCATTCTTAATTGGATGGAACATTGTTTGGTTGTTTTCTTTTAAAGTGGACCTGAACTCAGATCCCCTCTCTGCTCTAAAAGATACACAATAGCATAATAACCTTTAATGCTGGTTCAGACGGACGTCTGCGTAGCGTCGCGTCTGGGGGCGTTGCGGCGGCTTGCGCGGTCAGGCTTTCAGTAGCCTTTGGTCGCGTCGTGATGCGGTCGCGTTTTTTTTTACCCGTAGGGGAACATTAGCCGTCGCGGTTGGCCGCTCCCTGGAAGCTACATGTTGCTTCCAGGGGCAGCCCGAACGCTCGCAAAAATCGGGACCCGAACGCCGCGTTCGGGTAAAAGCGCGCAAAAGCTCGGTGTAAACGCTCCCATTCCGCGACGGTCCGAACGCTTGCGGTAAACGCTCCGAAAGCGTCCATTTGAACCAGCCCTTAAACAAAAAAAAACATTTTTTTTGTTACAGCTGATACAAATCCTAAAACAAATCTGCACAGTTTCTACTTCCTGATTCATGGAAGCAGACATATTGTTTACAGCCTGTACTTTCAAATGGACTTATCTGTCATAGGCAGTCATGTGACTGAGTCCCTTCAGTCAGGGGCACCTCTAGCTACCTAATACTTGGGAACAGCTCTAGATACTTAAAGAGAACCTGAACTCAAAATAAAAACTCAAAATAACCATACACACATCATACTGACCTCCTGTGTAATCTACTCCTCAATCTCTTTCTCCTCTCCTGAGTCCCAGGTGTTTGCTGTGATCAATGGAATTCTCTGTCCTCCATTTTAAAAATGGCCATTACCCCCTAACAGCTTCCTGGTCAGCACACTGTTAAGCTGTAACATCACCCACTAGAGCCATAAGGAAACATGGACATTACCTTGCAAATTCAGTTCTAACTGACAGCTGCTGATATATAACTGACAGCAACTGGTGTATTTCAGTTGACAAAATATTGTCGAAACTGGAAGGGATTACTGTAAGAAGTAAATGGTGAGCTGCTGAGAGGAACGGACAGTGAGGTTAGTATGTAATATTCATCTGCAGCTACGTCATGTGTTTATTTTAATACTGAAGGTACTTCTGACTACCTAACACTAAAAAACACCTGTACCTACCTATGACAGGCAAAGGAAGTAAGGCAGAAGTGGCAGCTGGACAGCCAGCACACTTGTGGTGCGGTTTGGTTGTGGTTTGTAGGTTCATGGAAGGCGAGGTCTAAGGTTCCAGGACATCTGTACCTATAGGCTCCTGTGAGGTAAATCCGGGCCTGGTGATTAGACACAAATGAGGGTGAATTACACAGGCTAAACTCTTTAAATACATAAAGGGTTCATTTCTGTTATGTAATGCTAATTCAGATATCAAACCGCGTTTAAATTAGGATTTCTGCTATAATTAGCAGGTGACAAGCAATTTGAATAGGGTTGAATGGGGAGGGGTAACCCCAATACCTCAAACCAGCTGCTGAAATATAGATTTAAAGTGAACCGAGCATCATTTTTAACGCCCAGGGCAGCTCTATAGCAAATTAAAAATGCATTCTAAAAATGTGGTTTATTATTAAAAAAAACTTTCAATTTTCCTCATTTTTTTACATCTAAGGGTTAAAATAGCCACTTTGTAAAGGACCTGTGGTCACTGTGCAGGAGATTGTGGAACACAGATAAGAAATCACCTCCTTAGACTTAACTGACCACAAACAAACCCCCATTGTACTTCAAACAGAAAACATCAGTTACAGTTGAAGAATGTCACACCTAGCCTGGACAATGCTAGTTGTAAAACAGCAGGGGTTGAGCTTCTGAACAATGGCAGCCCTTGCAGCTATTTGAAGCCAGGAGCTGCTTAGTTCACTTTAAAGGCGCAAATACCATACTATGATCATGTTTTCCTAATGTCCTGTGCAAGAGTTCAGGTCTACTTTAAGTATTGGTCTCCTGTGCCTCCCAACTTTTTGAGATGAGAAAGAGGGACACTTAAGCCACGCCCCTGGCACAACCCCCATCACGTCTCAGTCACGCATACCATAAAGAATTTCATAAGAAAAATATGTTGTTTTATAATTCAAACCACACTGGTCCTTTCTATCCTGGTTCATTTTCCTTCATATTAGCATTTTAAAATTAGTAATTTATCAATTTAAAGGATAGGAAAAAAGTTTAGAGTCAATCAAACACATTTTTTAGTACAGAAATATATATTTACATAGAAAGAGGGACAAACTCCTGAAAGAGGGACAAATGAGGAGGAAAGAGGGGCAGAGGGATAGGGCTCCCTAAGAGGGGTTGTCCCTCCAAAAGAGGGAAAGTTGGGAACTATGGTTAAGCTTTTAAGTTTTTTTCTTTATCATCCTAATCACCAAATCATTCAGTATCTTCAGCTATCTTTAATCTATCTGGCTTACACACAGTTTTCCTGCTTGAAGTGAATTGTACTTTAGTTATTTTGCCTCTTGCCCCCAGCCTGCCATGCATCTCTGCTGCATCTATTGACACTGGAAATTACATCCACCTCATGCAATGTTTCACCATGCCAGCAGCCGCTCCCCTGTGACTTGGCTATGTAAAAGTTAGATAAACAGAAAGCTTATATCAGCAGATCACAATATGTGACACGGCGATTGCCGTGCCAACAGCTCACTTTAATATTTTAGGTCTGAGCAGATTTACCTCTGTAAAGGCCAATGGTGTAATTATTCTATAAAGTGAGAGCGGAGCGAGCAGTCGCCGAACAGATATATCATTTCCGATGTATAGATATGAATCTGAAGCAGCTAGGGGCCTCCATTTAGGTAATGTAACCTTGAGGAAAGCAGATGCCGCAAAGAGACAAGACTATATATATAGATTCTTCAAAATAATTTGAAGGTTACAAGTGAACAGTAAAAGTTTCCTGAGTAAAAGTCGAGATGGCTTAATCAGGAAAGGGTTTCAGTATTGCAGGAAAGATTCAAGGTCCGCTCCCCCAACTAATTTAAAGCGAAATACTCACCACCCGACGGAGGAAGATGGATCCAGCGTCCTCCCCCTGAGGACAAGCATTCCACGATCCATCTTCCGGTCAGCGGGTATGCACGATGTCACACGACGTTACATGACGGGTGCGAACAGGAAGTCAATCGATTGCAGTACTTTGCATGGAGTTGCCAGGGATCTTAACCTCTTGAGGACTGCAGTGCTAAACCCCCCTAGTGACCAGGCCATTTTTAGTAAAATGTGCCACTGCAGCTTTAAGGCTAAGCTGCAGGGCTGCACAACTCACCACACAAGTGATTCCCCCCCCCCTTTCACTCCCCACCAACAGAGCTTTCTATTGGTGGGGACTGATCGCCCCCAGATTGTTTATCTTTTTTTTTACAAATATTTTTGTTCCTGTTTTTATTTAAAAAAGTATGTTCCTTTAAATATATTCCCTCCCTCCCTCCCTCCCCACAGCCAGCCAATTATGGCGATCGGCTGTCATAGGCTTCACCCTATGAGAGCCGATCGCTCTCCAGTGTCCCAGGGGGACAGCCGTGTCAAACGGCTGTCCCCAGTACAGCGCTGCTGACGATCGCAGCGCTGTACATGTAAATAGACGGCGAAAACGCTGTCTACCAGTCTCCCAAGCGGCAATAGCTGCTCGGAGACTGAAGGCGGGGCGGAGCTCCGCCCCCCAAGCAGGACATGCGCGCGCAGCCTGCGCGCGATCTCCTGCATTAGCTGGCCACAGGACTTTACGCCAATTGGCGTTAGGCGGTCCTAGGGCTGCCGCCGCGGCGTGACGCGGTCGGCAAGAGGTTAAAGAAAACCTGTAACCAAAGAAGAAAAAACCCTCTGTGGGATACTTACCTCGGGAGGGGAAAGCCCCTGGATCCTAACAAGGCAAAAGACAGAGAAACTCCTCCTAACTTCGGGAAAAAAACGATATCACAATCGTCCAGCCGGTGCTCAGCGTCTAGCAGGTACACCACTCCTGCACAACCATAGACAAAACGATAAAGAAAGACACGGCACTCTGGAGCTGTATGCAGCAACAAGCTGTATTGGAGCAGACGATAACACTACATGTTTCGGGCGGAGCCCTTCCTCAGGTGTACCGCCCCCATCAACACAGAGCAATATATACCCACCACCCAGGAAATGACCAAATATGCAATTATTACAAAAGTTAAAACCACAAATCAGGGAACTACACATACATGTCTACCCTGAAATCACTGAGGATACACATGAGTGCATAATCATACAAAATCATCACAAACATTTTTTTAAAGCAATCACATGATATTACAAAAGATTAAATCCTGAAACAAGGACTTATCTAACAGACGCATCAAGTCCGCTATTCTTCCGTGGAGTCCCCCCTGCAAGGAAATTCACAAAAAACAAGCAAGATTATTATTCTCATTTAGGCCCCTAGGAGAAATACAGTCAAATCTCCATATCCATTTGGCTTCACGTTGCAAAAGCAGTCTATCCCTATCACCTCCCCTTTTGAGTGGTGGGACAGAATCAATAATAAACCATCTCAATTGGGACACTGCATGTCCAGCCTGCACAAAATGCCTGGCTACAGGAGTATCATACTGAGCTTTCCCAGCGGCAAGATTGGTGATAGCCTGTTTGTGCTGTTGAATCCTGCATTTTGCCATGCGTCTGGTCTTGCCGATGTAGACCAGACCGCATGGACATTTCAGGCCATACACCACAAAGGTCGTGTAACAAAAATAACGATTCGTGGTAAACATTTTTTTTCCCGTTCGGGGATGCGAAATATAATTACCCTTTATGATTGAGTTGCAACAATTGCACTCCAAACAAGCTGCGTCGCGCCGGAGCTGCCATGTCTCGTGTCACTCTCCGTGTATCCGAGTTACACACACAATCACCAATCGATTTGCCCCTTTTATATGCAAACAAAGGTGGTTGCTCAAATAGCTTACCATACTCCTTATCAAACTGTAAAATCGACCAATGTTTACGTATTATACTCCTAATCTGGTCCGACTGCTGACAAAAAGTGGACACAAACGGAATATGATCATTAGATTGTCTGTTGCTTTTTGTACTCTGCTGCCTAATTAGTCTTTCCTTGTCTAGTTGTCGGACCTCAAAACTAGTTTTTTTTAAAGAGTCGACATCATAACCTCTCGCTTTAAATTTTTCAATTAAATTATCAGAGGCTTTATCATAATCACCTGGGGACGAACAGATCCGTTTAGCTCTTAAAAATTTACCTTTGGGGATCCCCCTCTTAACACAATTAGCATGGAAACTGTCAGTCCTCAGGAGATTATTACGTTCAGTAGGTTTAGAAAACAATTTTGTCATCAAAAATCGTCCCTCATGCAAGATCGAAACATCCAAATAATTAACAGCAACATTTTAAATCTCAGCGGTAAATTTAATTGTCGGATGAGAAGCATTGGCCGCATCCACCATAGACCCGAATCTATCAGGTGAACCCTGCCATAAAATTAAAATCTCGTCAACAAAATGGTAATACGCGAGAATATCTCCACAAAAAACTGCTTCTCAAGGCTGGCCATAAACAAATTGGCCACTGAGGGTCCTACCGGGGATCCCATACTTGTGCCTTGTAATTGAAAGAAAAACTCCTCATCAAATCTAAAGTAGTTGCAGCCAAGTACCAACTCAAGACAATCCAGCAAATAATACACCATACGGTTAGAGATATTAGTCTCAAGAAGCCTAGATTCAATACACTGCATGCACTCCTGGTGGGGAATAGAGGTAAATAAATTCTGAACGTCAAGCGTACACAGGTACAAATTGTCAGGTACCGAACCCAAATCTGACAGACGAATCAACAAATCAGTAGTGTCTTTTAAACATGCAGCCTCTCCTTGAACCAATGGCTGCAGAAAGGTGTCTACATACTTAGCTATAGGGTGCAGGACCGACCCTACACCCGACACGATCGGTCGACCAGGGGGGTTCAAATGGTACGGGACTCCACGGAAGAATAGCGGACTTGATGCGTCTGTTAGATAAGTCCTTGTTTCAGGATTTAATCTTTTGTAATATCATGTGATTGCTTTAAAAAAATGTTTGTGATGATTTTGTATGATTATGCACTCATGTGTATCCTCAGTGATTTCAGGGTAGACATGTATGTGTAGTTCCCTGATTTGTGGTTTTAACTTTTGTAATAATTTGCATATTTGGTCATTTCCTGGGTGGTGGGTATATATTGCTCTGTGTTGATGGGGCGGTACACCTGAGGAAGGGCTCCGCCCGAAACATGTAGTGTTATCGTCTGCTCCAATACAGCTTGTTGCTGCATACAGCTCCAGAGTGCCGTGTCTTTCTTTATCGTTTTGTCTATGAATCCTAACAAGGCTTCCCCCGTGTTCTCCCTGGCAATCCAGCGATGTGACCCCCCCGACCAGCGGCAAAGGTAAATATTAACCTACTGTGATTCAGCGCAGGTGCAGTAGTGGCTCTTTGTTTGGGTTAAGGTGGAAATAGCCGAGCTCGATCGTATCCGCTCCACTGTACAGGGGCAAACGCAGGATTTTTAAGGGGGGAGTTCCTGAAAGGTCCAGAAGCACGTATGTCCCCGAGTGCTTCCGAATACAGGTGGCTCCATACTGCCCATGCACAAAAGTGCGCTGGCGTATTACGGAGCTGCCTATCTTTGGAAGTACTCAAGGACACGAGTGTTTCTGAGGGCTTCTGGTAGCAGCAAATGTGAACGGGGTACAGCGCTGGAACAACTCCCCAAGAGAGGAACGGCAGATAGACTTAGTTTGGACAATTCAGTGGAATATGCCACATAGTGTCACATAGCGCAAGCGATAGCCATATGATGCAGGGTTATATGCATCTGCGGAAGATGGCGGCTCTATATAAATACTAAATGATAATATTTTGCCTCACCAGGATTGCACTTTTATTTAGCTTTCCTGTATGACAAGAACACACAGCCAGCTCTAGGGGAAGAGGGAAACAAAGGTGAATGAAGGAGGCTGGTGCACACCAAGAGTGCTTCTGAGCGTTTTTCAAATCAACAGTGATTTGAAAAGCGCTTGACTAATGTTACCCTATGTGGGTGTTCCCACAGCAGCGTTGTGATTTTTCAAAATCGCAGGTATACTGCATGTAGCATGCTTTTGAGCAATTCATTCAAAAATCGCTCTGAAAATCACTTCACAAAATCACACTCACAAATTGCTAGCGATTGCTATTGTCATTTTGGCGTGCACTAGCCCAGAGAGAGGAGTGGAGAAATTGAGAATAGCCTGAGATGGAGCAGATAACTTATCTGTATTGCAGTCCCACATCAGACAGGCTACTAGCCTGTAATCTGACTCCTGTCCCTGTCAGTCTCTCACACAAGTCAGAAAGAAGCCCTCCTGGAGTCTAGGGACTGTCAAAAACTTTTCAGCTTGTTAAACACCTTACCCACACATGCAGTCATTATAACAATGGGGAGAGACCAGACAGATGTTTGCCCACGGACCCTGAGTCCAGGCAAGCTCTGCATCATGCTGTGTATATTTACCAGCTTGCCTGCACTCTAATTTCATCATGTCCAACACTTCTGTGCTGTGGAGAGTCCAGGACTCCATAATCAACATTCTCTCACTGCAGGCTGCATCTTCTTGTGAGGGAAGCTGGGCTGCCTCTCTCATTCTATTAGCTGGAGGGAAGCACCAGAAGTAAGAAGGGAGGGAGAATGAGGCTGTTTATATTATGCGGGCTTCCCTGGCTGAATACACAGCTCAGTGCAGGGGGGAGGTTCCAGACACCCGGAATAGCCCCCTCAGTTCGCCAGTGCTGTACAGGCTCAATGGACTCGCTCCTGCAAAGTTGAGCGGATATGATCGGACTCGGCAACTTCCGCCTTAAAGAGACTCTGAAGCGAGAATAAATCTCGCTTCAGAGCTCATAGTTAGCAGGGGCATGTGTGCCCCTGCTAAACCGCCGCTAAACGGGGGTCCCTTCACCCCCAAACCCACCCCCGCAATAGTTCGTCGTAGAGTTGGTCGTTCGTGGAGGCAGGGCTAATGGCTGCCAGTGACCAGTGAAGGAAGACTGAGAGGGGCGGGGGAGAGGCGGAGATACGCGCTGACAGACGCGCGTGGGGCAGGGCTGAGGCGGTTAGCCCTGCCCCAACCAGGAAGCGCTCCCCCGCTGCACCGAGGGGATTTGGGGGTGAAGGGACCCCCGTTAAGCCGCGGGATAGCGGCGTTTTAGCAGGGGCACACATGCCCCTGCAATCTATGAGGTCTGAAGCGAGATTTATTCTCGCTTCAGACTCTCTTTAACTCAAACGAAGAGCCGCTACTGCACCTGTGCTGGATTGCGGTAGGTAAATATTTCTGAGCCTGCCCAGTTGCTTCAGCCAGTGCAGGATCCCCCAGGCTATAGAAAACGGGGTAGCCTCATTGGGACCCTGAGGCTCCACCTCCCGAGATAAGTATCTCCCAGCTCACCTGAGGCTGAAACACCAAAGTTCGCCCCTCCATCCCTCCCACAGCCATCACACACTGATTGCTATTAGAGTAAGAGGCTCCCCAGGGCCCCCAACACCTTAATCTCTAGTCATCTGGCTTGCAGTCACTGCCTTGTATCCCCTTTTCCTATTACTCTCTGCTTCAAACACAATAGGGGAATGATAGCTGAGTGATTTGTGTGACCCTCCTACACTGCGCCCTGAGGCTGCAGCCTCTCTCGCCTATGCCTCGGCCCGGCCCTGAATACAATAACGTTTCTAAAGTGCTTCTGTCCCAAAGGCGTATAGATATATCTCAGGTCAATACAGGATTGCAGGCTGGACTGTGTAACAGAGGAATTGGTCAGGTGTTCATAAATACCTTGCTAAACAGGTGGCTTTTCAATTTGAACTCTAATACTTCCAGGGAAAGAGATGTCCTGATTGGGTGTGGCGAGGAGTTCCAAAGTGTAGGGGCAGCATGACAGAAGGTTCTGTCTCCAAAGGCTTTGAGGTGGACTCTGGGGGTGACCAAGTTATTTGATCCTTCTGATCTAAGATTGTGGTGGTGGTGGTGGGGGTGATGCAGTTGCAGCAAGCAAGTATCCAGGGCCCAGATTGTGCATGGATTTGAATGTCAATAAGCCAGTCTTAAACAGAATTCTACATTTTATTGGTAGCCAATGGAGTGAGCGAAGGGCGAAGGTTATGTGGCAATGATGGGGTTGGCTAGTTAACAGCCTAGTAGCAGCATTCTGTGCTAATTGCAGGCAGTGCAGGTCTATCTTTAAAGGTTATTATTTTGTTGCTTATCTTTTAGAGCAGAGAGGAAGTTCTGAGTTCAGGTCTGATTTAAGGTTTAAAGGTCCACTACTGTGAAAAAAGTAGGCAGTTAAAATCTGACAGAATCTACAGGTTTTGGGCCAGTCCATCTCCTCATGGGGAATTCTCAGGGTTTTCTTTGTTTTTAACAGCATTTCCTGAACAGCAGTTTAAATGCCAAAATAGTAAGATACCAGCCGGCCTCCCTAATCACTTGCACACTAGTTTGTCAGACTTTGTAACTGCTGTTCAGGAAATGCTGTTGAAAACAAAGAAAACCCTGAGAATTCCTCATGAGGAGATGGACTGGCCCAAAACCTGTCGGTTCTGTCAGATTTTAACGGCCTACTTTTTTTGCGATAGTGGTTCTTTAATATATACAGAACACTTGAAAAATGTGATGTTCAAAAACTTCCATAACTTACCTTACAGGTCCATGCTGTGTCCTGGAATATGGTGTGCTTAGCAATATTATGTCCCTGGAAGCTATTTTAAAATGTTTGCTAACAGTGGCCATGGAAGTGAGCAGGCATGCTGGGTGACCTAAAGCCACCTCTGCCAGGGCCGAGGAAACTGATCACCTTTGTGTGCCGACTTCATTGCCATTGAATGACCTTGAGCCGCAGTGTCCTATTGAGGGAGATGCATGCACAGCACAGTACAGTTCATATAACTGAACCCTCTGCACATCCCAATATAGCAGGTGATGATTACGCCAGAAACAGCTTGTTCATGTGTATCGGGTTTTTTACAGTATGTAACTCAATGTCAAGTTATCAATGTGCCTTCCCCTATATATAGCCAGGCTATGTACTGTAACTACCTCTTCACTCACTATTTATACACGGCTATCGGCACGCAAAGGACACTGTGTAATCATGAAATAAATAATGGATACCCTCTTTTGAGGGGATAATAAAACTGAACTTTTAATAATTACTGATAAAACAACCAATAGCTGCACTATATCATATATATGTTCTCTGTAAAAAATGAGCTAGGGGCATATTATAAGTACAGATAGTGAACAAAGTCACACCCCATTTAGCTCATATGTTGATATTGGCCTCAATTCACTAAGCTTATCTCCTGTCTTTAATAACTCTTCTAGAGTTGTTACCATGGTGATAAGGCATGTAGTATTCAGGAAACATTTTACCTCAGGCAAACCTAATGTTAACTCTTCTGTCTTTAAGTTAACTCTTCAATCCTTAAAGGGAAGGTCCAAGCAAAAAAAAAAAATGAGTTTCACTTTCCTGGGGCTTCTACCAGCCCCATGCAGCCATCCTGTGCCCTCGTAGTCACTCACTGCTACTCCAGGCCCCCGCTGGCAGCTTTCTGACCTCAGAGGTCAGGGCCGAATTGCGTACATTTTTACACATTCCCGCTAGTGCAGGAACATTAACACATACATTTTTACGCGTTAGTGGTGCAATGTGTAAATTTTTGTTCCTGCACTAGCTGGAATGCGTAAAAATGTATGCAATGTGGCCCTGACCTCTGAGGTCAGAAAGCTGCCAGCGGGGGACTGGAGCAGCAGTGAGTGACTACGAGGGCACAGGATGGCTACATGGGGCTGGTAGAAGCCCCAGGTAAGTGAAACTCATTTTTTTTTTTTTTGCTTGGACCTTCCCTTTAAAATAACTCCAGAGTTAAAGACAGGCTGTTTATTAACTGCATGTGAAAATAACTACAGAGGAGGTAAATTAACTACAGAGCAGGTAAAATAACTACAGAGGAGGTAACTTAACTACAGAGGAGGTAACTTAAGGAATGAAGAGATAAGGTAACTCTCTCTTATGTGGAGGTAAGTTTTCTCTTGCCTTATTATATCCAGCATGATCTTAGTGAATTGAGGCCATTGTTCACTATCTGTACTTATAATATACCCCTAGCTCATTTTTTTTACAGAGAACATATATATGATATAGCACTGGCGAACTGAGGGGGCTATTCCGGGTGTCTGGAACCTCCCCCCTGCACTGAGCTGTGTATTCAGCCAGGGAAGCCCGCATAATATAAACAGCCTCATTCTCCCTCCCTTCTTACTTCTGGTGCTTCCCTCCAGCTAATAGAATGAGAGAGGCAGCCCAGCTTCCCTCACAAGAAGATGCAGCCTGCAGTGAGAGAATGTTGATTATGGAGTCCTGGACTCTCCACAGCACAGAAGTGTTGGACATGATGAAATTAGAGTGCAGGCAAGCTGGTAAATATACACAGCATGATGCAGAGCTTGCCTGGACTCAGGGTCCGTGGGCAAACATCTGTCTGGTCTCTCCCCATTGTTATAATGACTGCATGTGTGGGTAAGGTGTTTAACAAGCTGAAAAGTTTTTGACAGTCCCTAGACTCCAGGAGGGCTTCTTTCTGACTTGTGTGAGAGACTGACAGGGACAGGAGTCAGATTACAGGCTAGTAGCCTGTCTGATGTGGGACTGCAATACAGATAAGTTATCTGCTCCATCTCAGGCTATTCTCAATTTCTCCACTCCTCTCTCTGGGCTAGTGCATGCCAAAATGACAATAGCAATCGCTAGCAATTTGTGAGTGTGATTTTGTGAAGTGATTTTCAGAGCGATTTTTGAATGAATTGCTCAAAAGCATGCTACATGCAGTATACCTGCGATTTTGAAAAATCACAACGCTGCTGTGGGAACACCCACATAGGGTAACATTAGTCAAGCGCTTTTCAAATCACTGTTGATTTGAAAAACGCTCAGAAGCACTCTTGGTGTGCACCAGCCTCCTTCATTCACCTTTGTTTCCCTCTTCCCCTAGAGCTGGCTGTGTGTTCTTGTCATACAGGAAAGCTAAATAAAAGTGCAATCCTGGTGAGGCAAAATATTATCATTTAGTATTTATATAGAGCCGCCATCTTCCGCAGATGCATATAACCCTGCATCATATGGCTATCGCTTGCGCTATGTGACACTATGTGGCATATTCCACTGAATTGTCCAAACTAAGTCTATCTGCCGTTCCTCTCTTGGGGAGTTGTTCCAGCGCTGTACCCCGTTCACATTTGCTGCTACCAGAAGCCCTCAGAAACACTCGTGTCCTTGAGTACTTCCAAAGATAGGCAGCTCCGTAATACGCCAGCGCACTTTTGTGCATGGGCAGTATGGAGCCACCTGTATTTGGAAGCACTCGGGGACATAGGTGCTTCTGGACCTTTCAGGAACCCCCCCCTTAAAAATCCTGCGTTTGCCCCTGTACAGTGCAGCTATTGGTTGTTTTATCAGTAATTATTAAAAGTTAAGTTTTATTATCCCCTCAAAAGAGGGTATCCGTTATTTAGTGTTTCTGTATCAGGTTTTGTGAGTGTTGTAATAATTAAATAAGGCAATTCACATCAATGTGATTTTTTTCAGTTATTTGTTTAGTAAAAAAAATATATTTTTTTTACCTCTAGATGCCGACTTCTTTTGAACCTGGATCACTATTGTGAAAAATGTAAAAATTTCAAATACCTATACACACATACAAATAAGAAGTCCATTTCTTCCAGAGTAAAATAAGCTATAAATTTATGTTTTCCTATGTTGTTGTTACTTACAGTAGATAGTAAATATCTGACAAATTTTACACTAATCCATCTCCTCCTGGGGGATTCTGTGTATTACCTACAGACTGGTTTTACACCTGAGGATAGCATTGCAGGGTGATGCGCCGCCCACTCACATCGCACTACAACGCCAAAATAGCAATTCATATGACCCTGCGGCAGAGTGCACCTAGCACCCCCCCCCCCACGCACATCGCTCGCCTGCGCCCTGCACCCCCTTTGCCGCCCCTCGCTCAGTAATGCACTCCCTGCTGGACAGGAAGTCCATCGCTGGGATTCCTGGCTTCCCCATCATATTTATGTTGTTCCTCGCATTTGCGCACTAGACCGCCGCCATCAACAATTTTTGGCGTAGCCCATTGACTTACATTCATTCTGCCGGCACTGCGTCGCTACGGAAATTGCAAGGAAATGCGCTCTTGACTTTGCGGTGAATTGGTGGTGAATCAGAAGCTTCCAGCGAACGCGACGCAGTAAAAGTATTAGGCCCCATACGATTTCTTTGCTGTTGTGTTACCCTGCGTGCAGAAAGAGTAACGCAATGCAAAGAAAGTGCCCAAGCATAAAAGGGCCCCGATTTTTTTTTAAAAGCACCCCCTGTAAACAATCCATACAAAGATGCCAGCCAGCCTCCCTACTCATTTGCACACAATTCTGGCAGTGGGACTGAGCAACTGCCGTTTAGTAAGTGAGTTTAAAAAGAAAGTAAAACCCTGAAAGCCCCCAATGAAAAAACTAGTCCAAACTGTGCCAGAAAGGCGTACGTGTTAGTACGCCATGGGTGAGTTGGGCATAGGACAAGCCGAGTGACATGTTACCCTGCTGCATTTAAGCTCTCTGGCGGCGTTAAAGAAAACCCGAGGTAGTTCTTGGGGGGATGCAGATGGGACACAGAGGCATACAATTCAGGAATGGGGACGGCACACCAAAGGTTCAGCATACAACTGTATTGGAGCAGACAAAAGTGCAAGATACACACAACATGTTTCGGGTGTTGCCCTTCCTCAGGTGTACCGCCCCTCACTTTAGTGACACCTTTATACCCACCCCCAGGAACTCATTAATATACAATCAATTAAAAAATGACAAACAGTAATCTCATCTGGGGAACTACACCATGGCCTCTATTTTCACCTGAAGAACATTGCAAAAATCAAGCACCTCATACCCCCAGAAGATATGCCAACCTTAGTCCATGCCTTCATCACATCCCGACTGGACTACTGCAATGCTCTTTACACTGGCCTTCCAAAAAAGGTCTTGTACCGCCTACAGCTGATACAGAATACTGCTGCCAGACTGCTAACCAACCAACCCCGTCATTGCCACATAACGCCAGTCCTGCACTCCCTTCACTGGCTACCTATAGAATGGAGGGTCCTATTCAAGATCGGCCTACTGACATTTAAATCCCTGAATAATCTAGGCCCTGGATACATGAAAGATATGTTGCAGCTGCGTAGCAATCCCCGCATTCTCAGATCCACAGGTTCTAATAATCTAGTCATACCGAGAGTCCACTTGGAAACTTTTGATCTCAGAGCCTTCTGTCATGCTGCCCCTACGTTTTGGAACTCCTTACCTCAACAGATCAGGACAGCTCCATCCCTGGACGTGTTTAAATCCAGACTGAAAACCCACCTGTTCAGTTTGGCATTTGCAGAAATATAACTTTTGTTGTGTAAATACTTCATCCTACTAATTACTGAATCTGAGAGAGCCTAAGCGCTTTGAGTCCTATGGGAGAAAAGCGCTATAGAAATGTTATTGTATTGTATTATTGTATTCATAAAGCATTCCCGCATGCGGTAATGCTCAAAACAGCTGACTTTACCGACCGTTTAGCAAAGTGTCCATTCATAAAAGCTGTTTCCGCATGAAAAGCTGACATTCCTGAGCAGTGCGGAAAATTACCGCCTTATGCGGTGATTATCACAACACATGCCACTACATGTCAATTCATAAAGATTAAAGCAAGTGGAATGGGAACGGAGAATACCGACTGTTTAAAAAAGGAGATAAGCCAGCGATAACAGGCAAGCGAGAGCAGAACAAAAAAAGGCATCCCAGAATACCCAGGCTGTGTTTTTTAACCCCTTGGGTACCTGTTTTCAGATAAATGGCTCATCAGAAAGCCTGCATGTGTAACATTTCTTGAAGTTCTTCTAAGCTGCGGCAATGAAATAGACTGTTTAGAAAGACTAATAGACAGATTCAGAGAAGATTCAGAGCAAGGAGAGGCAGTTTAAAATAAAATGCACATCTAAGGGGAAGTTGCGGCTGCCTCCTTTATAGTAACTCTGTCTCTGCACAGAGAAACTGTATCAACTCAGCCAGCACCGCTAATTTAATGCGGGAATTCCCCGACCTTTTATCGCAAGTGTAAACTTTTTTTATAAATTAGCACACAAAAGTCTAAAATACCGATGTGGTGTTTTCCCTCCAAGATTTTTTTTGCCGCAATTGTTTTATGAATAGAGCCCTTTCAGGTGTCTACCCCAGTCTAAAGCTGAGGAGAGCGTCTCCCAGAACACAATACCAATTTCAAGTTTCTTAAATTTCATACAGTCCTGTTAGAAGATCTCTGAGACAGTCCACCATAATACCTGGAAAAGAGGAATCATAGAAATTCAGGCACTTCAGGCTTAAACACTCATTGAGACCATTAGGACATACACAGTTAGGCCCCATTCACACTGCACGCGTTTCCAGCCGCGTTTTGGAAACGCGTGCAGGTGGCCGACACGCACGACATCAGACAGTGCATAGAGTGCACTGTCTGATGTTCACACTGCATGCGTTCCGGACCTGTGCGGGAACGCATGCTGCAGGCTTTTTTTGCCAAAACGCGTAGCTGTCCCATTCACTTTTCAGTGATGGGATCAGCCACGCAACGCATACAAACGCGGATGGCGTGCGTTCGTACGCATAGCCTTCTGCATGCGTGGCCGTCCGCGTTTGTAATGTGAACGGGGCCTTACATTTTCTAATCCATCTTGCCTCACACTGTAGCAGCAATTTATTTCTGTCCCCTTCCCTACGCGGGGCTGGAACTTCTTCCAATACAAACCATATCACATGAGCAGCTGTATGATGCATAGTAACAAAATGTTGCAAAACCAAAGTTTCATATGATCTCTGCCTCATGACATGCCTCTATGTCCCCACACCGCTGCTCTCCTCCCTCCCCACCGCTGCACTATAGTCCCCAAAGATTAGCAGCAATATCTGTCGCTATCTCGGAGGTAAACACAGGGGAGAGGAATTCCCTGTTCCAAACCACCACCAAGGGCATTCCTACAGGGTCTCCTGAGCTGCTATTGGGCAGGTCTCTCTCCCTGGCTGCGCCCCCTACCGCTCCCCCGCCTCCCTGCATGCTGTGAGAGACACAGTCTCTCCTTGCAGCGTCGTGACCCAGAGGTCATGAAAGTAAAAGTGGACCATTGCAGCCCACAGGAGCTGTGTTTTTTGTGGCTACCTGATCCGCTCAGCCCCCCGGATCAGGTAGCCTACTTTTTTTTCCATTTTATGAGCCAACCTCGGGCTCTCTTTAAAAACTATTTCCCCTCTGAGTTGTTGCAACTTGGTGGGAGGTGTATTTTGTGGTCCGGTGATCGCCGGAGCCCCAAATTACTCTTATGTGCCCTGCACAGCATAACTTTGGTGCTATGGGGCACCTGGTTTCGGCTGAAACCACCTGCTTTGCCAGAAAGACCCTGGATTCAAACAGCATACACATGCTTTATTTGCATTTTATTTGCACTATCTGCAGTACCAAGGTACAAACAGCATGACGTTTCAGTCTAGATGCCCCTTCTCAAATGCATTTGACAAAGCTCATCTAGACCAAAATGTTATGCTGTTTGTACTTTGATACTGCATGTAGTATAATGCACATATAATGCACATAAAGCAGGGATATGCTGTTTGAATCCAGGTAGAGTTCCAGGTCTTTCTGCTACAGTTTTGGACTTTGCCCTTTGGGGTCCGAGTTCCTGACTTGACTTCTAGTGATGGCTCAAACCTCCGATTTTAGGTTCGCGAACCTCGAACGCGAACTTCCGCAAAAGTTCGGGTTCGCACGGACTTCCGAACCGCCAATAGACTTCAATGGGGAGGCGAACTTTGAAAACTAGAAACATTTATGCTGGTCAGAAAAGTGATGGAAAAATGTTTCAAGGGATCTAACACCTGGAGGGGGGCATGCCAAAAGTCCAGGGGAAAAATCTGGAATTGACGCACAGCAGTGTTTTAAGGGCAGAAATCACATTGCAATGCTAAATTGGAGGCATAAAGTGCTTTAAAACAACTTGTGTATACATCAATCAGGTAGTGTAATTAGTGTACTGCTTCACACTGACACACCAAACTCACTGTGTAACGCACCGCAAACAGCTCTTTGTGTAGTGACGGCTGTGGTGGACTGGTGCGCACCATACACCATGGCGAGAGTGCAGGCGATAGCGGTTTTCAAGCCCATATGGTCGCCGGGCTGAGGTAGCTGAATGACAGAACAGCAGTGACTGTCCAGCTGATCGAATTAGGTCCACAATGAAGCCATGACCTTATTATCTTGAGTGTGCCCAACCCCCCCCCCCCCCTCGAGACACTCATATAGCCAGCGGTCATTGCTTCATTGTGTTGTGATACGTAAGCCCCTTCACCGCGGCAAGGTAACGATCACGAAGGGGAATTGACACATATACATGCCTTTTGTTTAGTTGTTGCAGCTGCAGTGCAGCCGGAAAAATTAGGCAGGCATGTACACGGACCAGAAAAATTATTATAGCGGCCGCTGCTAGCAGCAGCCTTACAAATTCAGGAATCCGCCTGGAGTCCTGGACCCTGTTGGTGGTGGCGGAGAAGGCAGTCAAGCGGCCTGCAGGCAGAGATGCTGTGTGGGCAACGACTTAGTCTTGGGACAAGCAGTCACACAGCGCGCAGGTAGAGATGCTGTGTGTGGGGACTGACTTAGTCTTCGGGCAGGCCTGACCGTGCTTTGCAGACCAGGCATCTATGGTCAGATGGACCCTTGACCCAACGCTGTGTGCCAGAGATGACACCACTTGCCTTTCAACATCAAGGTACAGTTTGGGTATCGCCTTTTTTGAGAAATAATTGCGGCCTGGTATCTTCCACTGCGGTGTGTGGCTTTGCTTTTGTGTGCTGCTTTTCCTCAGGTAAACATCCCATTGCAGTTTGTGCTTTGTAATCATGTGCCTTCGTAAGGTATGTCTTGGTCTTTCCACGGCTCAACTTTCGGTGGCAGAGAGTACAGATGGCATCGCTCTCATCTGAAACAGACACACACAAAAATGTCCACACCGCTGAGCCCTGGGATGATGGCACTTTGGTGATTGCTGCCGACGGAGTGTTAAAGGAAACCTAAACTGAGAAGGATATGGATGCTTCCCTTTAAAGAGTAACTGTCAGGCTGCAGAAGCTAATTTAAACCTCTATTCTCCTGTGTTAAACAGTTTAGAAGGAAGCCAAAAAGGCAATACTGTAGTAAAAAATCTCTCTTACATTTGATGTGTGCTTATCAGCAAAGCTGTTAGACCCAAGCTCTTAAGAGGACGCAAGCCGCATACCATACTGCAAAGCATTCTGGGGCCCTCCCCTCGGCTGCTAATGCGAAGTTACAGTATCAAGTTTCAGCAGCTTGTAACTCAGTCCAGCGCACAGCACTGAAAAATCTCAGGGCAGAGTACACTGCAGGAGTCCGCTATTGTTCCTAGCCACATGGCTAATTAATATTCACTGCACACTGTGTTATTCAGTACGAGCTTTTCTGTGATCAGAAGCAGGCAGGACATGACGACACATTTGGCTTCATAGGAGACAGACAAACATGGAACCTGCCATGAGCTGTCAGGAGCATCATTCTCTGCAAATACTATATACAAATTCTGTGAAATCCAAACGTGGACAGTGAAATGCATATGTAATGTAAGTACAGCCAATCTTTAGCTACTGATATATGTGTTTATTTTCTCTGAGACCCTATACCTAACAGCTCCTCTTTAAACAATACCAGTTGCCTGGTATTATAGTCATGCTGATCTCTTTAACTGAAGTAGTGGCTGAATCACAGACCTGAAATAAGCATGCAGCTAATTCAGTCTGACTTCAGTCAGAGCACCTGATCTGTATGCTTGTTCAGGGGCTGTGGCTGAAAGTATTAGAGATACGGGATCAGCAGGAGAGTCGGGCAACTGGTATTATTTTAAAAGGAAAAATCCATGTCCTTCTCAGTTTAGGTTCCCCTTTAGTGGGGTGCCAGAATTAGAGCAGGAGGAGGAATATGTCACGCTTCCTGTGAAAGCTGAGGAAAGTGAGGTGTTCTGTGTTAAATAGTCAACTACATCCTGACAATATTTGGGGTTGATGGCACGTGCCTTCTTCTGAACACTGTACTTTGGTCGACGAGGGCCGCATGAAATCACGACAGTGCGACCTCGAACAGACCTTCCAGGTGGCCTGCCTCTGGCTGTGCCTCTTGTTTTGTCCATATTGGGGGGGGATGAAGTTAAAGGTATGCACTGACTTGACTAATATGATGTGTGGTTACACAGGTGCAGTGAACAGGTGACTTCTGGTACAACAATGCGGTTACACAGGTGCAGTGAAAAGGTTGCAGTGACTGCTGGTACAACAATGTGCGGTTACACAGGTGCAGTGAACACTTATGCAGCGACTGGTATATAATGTAACACTGGGTGCTGTCACGCAGGTGCACTGAACAGGTATGCAGTGACTGGTATCAATACAATGTGCAGCTGTCACACACACAGGTGCAGTGACTGGTATATAACTGGTATATAACACTGCATGCTTCTGTCACGCAGGTGCACTAAACATGAACAGGTATGCAGTGATTGGTATTACAAATGTGCAGCTGTCACACACACAGGTACCGTGAACAGGTGCAGTGACTGGTATATAATATAACACTGCGTGCGGTCATGTAGGTAGGTGCACTGAACAGGTATGCAGTGAATGGTGCAAATGTGCAGCTGTCACACACACAGGTACCGTGAACAGGTGCAGTGACTGGTATATAACATTGCGTGCTTCTGTCACGCAGCTGCAGTAAACATGAACAGGTATGCAATGTGCAGCTGTCACACATGTGCAGTGAAAAGTAGGCACTGAATGTGCTATGCCTGGCAGTGACACAGCAGGAATTAGCAAGGGGCCAACGGCCAGCTGCGACTGACTGACAGGGCTGTATATGCACGTGTCAGTGGGACACACACACACACAAAAAAAAAAAGATCACAAGAACAACATTAGCTCTCAAAAGAGCTGTTGAGGGGTGCTTTTTAGCAATAAGTATCAGCAAGGAGCAAGCTAACGAGCCTAACAAGAGCCTAACTAAGTTGTCCCTATGTCTCTGCAGCAACTCTCCCTTCTCTGATTATTGCAGCCACACGAGTGAGGTAAATGACCGACGCAGCTGCCTTATACAAGGGGAGGGGGGGGGGGGGTGCTCCAGGAGGGAGTGTGGCCTAATTGGCTACCATGTGTCTGCTGACTGTGATGTAGAGGGTCAAAGTTGAGCCTAATGATGTAGTATAGGGGGCGGGTTGAACTCGCATATAGTTCGCGGTTCGCCGCAAACGCGAACCACCAAAGTTTGCGTGAATCGGTTTGCCGGCGAACCGTTCAGGCCATCTCTAAAATGACTTCCTGGAACATATTCATACTGAATGTGGTTGAGTGCTGGATGCACATCCTTGGTCTGGAGATAAACTAATCCTAACCCTGTTACATTTTTTAGATGTTTACTACCCTTTGTAAGTGACAGCAACATAAGAAGAAAAAAAGTAATTTATAGCACATTCTCTGTAAAGAGTGCTAATTTGTTATACTGGGTGCCAACCTGTGTGTGCAGACCACTCTGCTCCTGGAGGTCACAAGTTTACTGTCAGTACAGTATGAAGATGCAAGCGGACCATCATTTATTTTTGCCCAGGGCCTCATTTTGCCTAAACCCATCCATGCTCAGGGGCAGCTGCCTTTCTGTCTGTTGGATGTGCTAATAAAGGTTCTTTGACTTTACTTTGCCGTGGTGTACTGCAGACTTCTGAATCTATGTTTGCTGCCCCCTAGAGGGCTTTGCCAGGCACCACCGGGAAGGCCAGGGATTTGTAGCGGTCTGCTTGTAATGGTAGTGTGAGAGGAAGGTGCACAGGGACCACTGCTGTACGGAGTGCTCACTGTCCAAAAGTTAGACTTCAGAACTTTAGAACATGAGAAAGACAGCAGGCCGGGCACATCCACAGTAAAAATGCCTCTTTATTCCAAAATATTCATTAAAAGCGAAAAGATCCACAACAACAAACGCAGACAAGAGAGGGTGTACAAGCTAGTACAAAGGTTGACAGCTGTTTTGCACCCTTAAATCAGGCGCTTCATTAGGACACCGAGCCCCCCATTTGTCTCTCCTTAAAGCGGATCCGAGATGTAAAACTAACTATAACAAGTAACTTGTCTATATATCTTATCTAAAGTTTAGATCATTTACACAGCAAATCTAGCTGCAAACAGCTTCAATAGAATATGATTATTTGTTTCTGTGATACAATGACTGCAGCCATGTTGTTTGTAAACATTACAAACAGGCAAGCTTATCTGCATCTTCTGTTAAAAAAAACTAGCCCCCCTCTTTCTCCCCTCTGCCTGAAATCTCTGGTAAGTAATACCTCCCCCTCCTCCTGCCCAGACTGAACCTCCCATGAGCCCTTACTGCTGCCAAGGCTCTCAGAAAAACTGTGGGTGAGGCTTGTTTAGTTTATAGGGAATTAGAGTATTAAAACAAAAACAAAAAAGTATTTGGCTTGAGGAATGCCCTATAAACAATAGGAAAGGAATACAGTTATGCAATGAGTAAAAGTTCATCTCGGATCCACTTTAAGTAGTATACTTACTGCAAATGATTGTGACAACACAGGACGCGTCTGGTAAGAGGAAGTGTTTACTCCTTATGATAGCTGCCGATTGGCTGCTATTCCTATGACGCACTTCCGTTTTCCGGTTGCTGGAACGCAGATGCGACCAGGAAGTGAATGGACGGAGGGGGAGTGCACGGCGTGGGCGGCCGTCCTGTGTTGTCACGATCATTTGCAGTAAGTATTCTACTTAAGGGGAGACAAACGGCGGGCTCAGTGTCTTGATGAAGTGCCTGATTTAGGGGTGCGAAACAGCTGTCAACCTTTGTACTAGCTTGTACACCCTCTCTTGTCTGGGATTGTTGCTGTGGATCTTTTCACTTTTAATGAATATTTTGGAATAAAGAGGCATTTTTACTGTGGCTGTGCCCAGCCTGCTGTCTTTCTCATGTGCTACAGTTGTAGCGGTCTGCTCCTTTGTCTTTGCACGGCAAGTGTATTGAACTTTCTTGCATATGCCAGCATGTCACGTCACTTGAGATACACTTTAACCGGTTCAGCCCCACAGTGTCGAAAACCTGAAGCATCCGAGCAATGTTCACCTCTCATTCATTCGTCAATAACTTTATCACTACTTAACACAATGAATTGATCTAGATCTTGTTTTTTCCTTCACCAATTAGGCTTTCTTTGAGTGGTACATTTTGCTAAGAATTATTTTTTTTCTAAATCCATTTTAACAGGAAGATTAAGAAAGAAATGAAAAAAAAATCATTATTTCTCAGTTTTTGGCCATTATGGTTTGAAATTAATATACCGTAATTAAAACACTACCCATTTGTCCCGTTATTACACCATTTAAATGATGTCCCTATCACAATTTATAGCACCAATATTTTTCAATTTTATTTTTTCAGTTTGCGTCTATCACTATTTACAAGCTTAAAATATAATAAAATACTCTCTTGAAATGCATATTTAAAAAGTTCAGACCCTTAGGTAACTATTTGTGTTGTTTTTGATTTTTTTAATTGTAATTTTTTTTTTTTTAATAAATGTATTTGGGTAATTTTTGGTGTGGGAGGGAAACAGCGAATTTTAAATGTAAAATAATGTAATTTTTTAATAAAAAATGTATTTGGGTGTAGTTTACTATTTGGCCACAAGATGGCCACAGTCAAAAAAGTCCTGGATGCGAACGATCCAGGAACTAGAAAGAGGACGGGAAAATGTTTGGGGGGCAGAAAGACGGCGGTCTCTGATGAGAGATCGTCAGTTTTTCTGCGGAAGACTTAGATCAGTGAATGGGAACTATATTCCCATTCACTGATCGGGGGGCTAGCGGCAGGCTGCGGGAGCACAAGCGGTCATGCGCGCACCGCGCAGCAGCAGAGCCTATCTGGACGAACATCCTCGTCCAGATAGGCTGAACTGGTTAAAGGACCACTCCAGCGAAAAAAGTAAGCAGTTTAAATCTGACAGAACTGACAGGTTTTGGACTAGTACATCTCATCATGGGGGATTCTCAGGAATTTTTTTTCTTTTCAAAAGTATTTCCAGAATGGCAGTTACTAAGTCTAACTGTCAAAATAGTAAGATACCAGCCAGCCTCCGTAATGGCAGTTTAGACTTAGAAACTGTTCTTCAGGAAATGTTTTTTAAAACAAAGAAAACCCTGAGAATCCTCCATGAGGAGATGGACTAGTCCAAAACCTGTAGGCTCTGTCAGATTTTAACTGCTTACTTTTTTCGCTGAATTGGTCCTTTAAAATTGTGAACGGCCACCTCACTTACATAAGGGATTTGTTGAATGCCGATATGTTCCCCTTTTGACCTGTTTTGTGATGGTTTTCTCTGTGGCTCCGCAGTGTCAGTTCTGTGAAGATCTGCCACAGGTTTGTAACAGAACTTCAGACATAAAGGGCCCACCTGCAACAAGTGGTTGAGAAAATCAGGCTGATCTACTTTGGTAAATCTGCCCCCTTCTCAAATGTGGTGCACTTTGTGCTTCATTACATACCATTTTATCAGTACTTTTTGACTTTTATATCAACATCTAACATTTTTGTATGATTCACATGCTGGTTTTGGTGCTTTTGGAGATGCGCCAATCCTCATCCTAAAGCTGTGTGTTGATAAACATTTACCTTTTATTGTATAAGATGGAGGTGTTGACTGTTGTTAGAACTCTGCCGAGTTGGAATGTAATGTGCTGACTGGATGTGTTTTCTGTGTTTGTTGTCTATTTTTGCTTTAATAGCAGCAATGATGCCATCTACAGGCTAGTAAATAAACATGCCTAAGCAAACTCACAAAGTGTTGACTGAATTAGGGGTGTTTTAACTGTTATTTAGGCTGTGAAAATACAGTATAAGTAGACAATCTTCTGCTACGAGTTCTTAGCCTGCAAGGGGACCTGTCATGCTTGCCTCTACTTCTAATTACAAACCGCTGTCATAGCTGCATATATTTGTCCATAGCAAGTTTTAGCATGGTCTTAAGGAAGTCATCTTTTGATGTATTCTCTGTTGCAGCAGTCTCCATTCTGTTGACCTCACATACATCAGTAAGGGATCCGTATACTGAATGACAGGCCCTCGGTGACCTATGTGCCGTAAGCAATGGACACTATACTTGCTGTAACAAAAATGATGGGTGCCAATCAGAGCCAAACTCTCAATCAGTGGCCAAAGAGAGGATACCATTCTGTTTCCTAGGCAACTCTGTTTCCTGTTTGCTTTAAACTGGACCTGAACTCAGAACTCCCTCTGTGCTCCAAAAGATACGTAACAGAATAATAGCATTTAAGGCAAAACATTTCTTTGTTACAGCTGATACAAATCCTACAATAAATGTGCAGTGTTTCTACTTCCTGCTTTCATGGAAACAGACATATTCTTAGCATCCTGTGCTTTCAAATCAGCTTATGTGCCGTGGCAATCAGCTGACACGGGGAGAGATCAAATTACAACATGTGATTAGACACAGATGAGGGGGAATTAGACAGGCTAAACTCTCTAAATACATACAGGGAGCATCTCTCTGTTTTCCTTCTGTCCTGTGCAAGAGTTCAGGTCCACTTTAAGCAGTTTGTAGTTTGTGCCCCTGCAAAAACAACTGTTGAGCACTAGATTGTCGGTTGTTGAGGACTCTAAGGACTCCAGTGGTTAAAGCTGTCCATAAAGCATGACCTGCCCAGAGCAGGATCATCCACAAGGCAACCTAGACAGATGCATGTGGCCTAATGAGTGTCAAGGGCACCAACTGCCTCTTTCTCTGACCCCTCTCCCATCTCAGATTACCAAAAGTACCATAAAGGGAAGCCAAAGCTACTATTTTGCATACGGCCAAGTTTCATCATAATCAAGCTCTGCACCTGCCATCTCAAAGAAGGGTAGGCTTACCCTTCTGTGGCCACTGGGTGGCTCTTTACACCTCTGCCTAGCACCTGATGAGTTGCTAGGCAACAAAACTAGTGGCAGGGATGCGGAAACAGGAAGTGTCGCCAGCGGAGCGGACTGAGAGACGGCAATGCAACCAAGCCAATTAGGTGGTCTACGTACAGGGTAGAGCCTATTAAAACTCTGCACTTATTTGAAGATGACCCCATAGGGGCTGCAGAACTATCTAACAGAGGGTCATATACAGGGTATCTTGCCACTGTTTGGGGTGTGGTGGTGGATTGCCTCACCAAAGTGTCATTGGACTGCACCTGCCAGGAGGATATCTGCAACAAATCCCTATGATCTGTATGGACTGTGATCTGTATGGAATGTGTGTAGTCCTTAACCATTTCAGCCCACAGGGATTTTTCACCTTATGCATCAGCGCAATTATCACCTCCCATTCATTTGCTAATAACTTTATCACTACTTATCACAATTTATTGATCTATATCTTGTTTTTTCCGCCACTAATTAGGCTTTCTTTGGGAGGTACATTTTGCTAAGAATTATTTTTTTATAAATGCATTTTAACAGGATTAATAAGGAAAAAAATGGAAAAAAGTAATTATTTCTCAGTTTTCGGCCATTATAGCTTTAAAATAATCCACGCTACCATAATTAAAACCTATGTATTTTATTTGCCCGTTTGTCTCGGTTATGACACCATTTAAATTTTGTCCCTATCACAATGTATGGCGCCAATATTTTATTTGGAAATAAAGGTGCATTGTTTCTGTTTTGCGTCCATTACTATTTGCAAGCTTATAATTTAAAAAATGTTCGTAGTATACCGCCTTCAAATGCATATTTAAAAAGTTCAGACCTTTAGGTAACTACTTATGTCTTTTTTTTTTTAATTGTATTTTTTTTTCCATTAACAATTTTATTTGGGTAATATTTTGGTGTGGGAAATAAACAGTTAATTTTTATTGTTATTACATGTGTAAATTGTAATGTAAAAAATATGTAGATGTAGTTTTACTATTTGGCCACAAGATGGCCACCTTGAGTTTTGTTTTCTCCTTATGCTTCTCGTTAACCGGAAGCACAAGGATGATGTGGAAAATTTTACGTGCAAAAAGACTGAAGCCTCTTGTAAGAGCGCTTCGGTTTTTCTGCTGGGGACACGGATCAGTGATCGGGAACCATGTTCCCGTTCACTGATCTCGGGGCTACTGGGGGACAGCACGGTGGCACGCCCGCTATAGCCCACCTGCTTTAGAAGTGAACAAACACTTTGCCTTTGATTCGCTAAAACCGTCCGATAAAAATTTCATGTGCCACAATTTACCTTGTGGTAAAAAATATTTTTGTTGAGTATTCACTAATACTTTAACACATGCAGTAACAGCTTATTCAATCACTTGGTATTTTAACCTCTTGAGGACGGCAGTGTTAAAACCCCCTAAAGAACAGGCCATTGTTCACTGAATTGGCCACTGCAGCTTTAGAGACTCGCTGCAGGGCCGCACAACTCAGTACACAAGTGATCCCCCACTCCTCCGTTGGTGGGGTCTGATCGCCCCCCAGATGGTTGTTTATTTTTTATTAATGTTTGTATTATTTATTTATGAATACATTTCTGTATTTTTTTCCTCCCTCTCCCTCCCTCCCCCTTCAGCGCTGTACTAAGTAAATAATCGCCGTCTAACAGCCCCGAGAGGCGATCGCCGTTGGAAGACTGAAGGCGGAGACTGAAGGCGGAGACTGAGCCCCACCTGAATAAATTATGCCATTATCAATATATTTATCTTGACTATTATTGATAGTCTTATATTAATTACCACAAACACTATTATCTCCACATTTTAGTGCAACAAGAAGCTCACACACCTTTATTTGATTTCATTCAAACTAAACACATACATTTATCTGTTTAAAACAATAACTCTGATGACTACAACTTCCAGAGGTGCACCACAGCACAAGGACTGCTCCGGAGTAATCCTGGTGAAATCACAACATGGCATTGACTCTTCTAAGAGCGGTGCTCAAACTGCAGTGGTGCACCTGTGGGACCCCTGGAAGAGGTGATGTCCTCCACCCAGCTCCTCAATCTCTGAGGGGTCTTCAGAGGAGGTGGGCAGTCGAGGTAGCCTAACAGACGGTCATCTCTCCCCGCTGTAGGTCATCAGATCAAAGTGTATGACTCCACATTATTCATAATTTCCCGACAATAATAAGCATAAGGATTGTTTCTATCACCACAACTATGGGCTTCAACCAGTTAGAGAGCATATTCAAGCTGAGGCATACAAAATGGAGGACAGTGAACCACAAGATGGAGGATATTTAAAAGTATGATCAGGTCATTTACACCTCCTCCCCACAAAGCCATTCCATTCCTCACCTGACCAAAAGACGCCGTTATCAAATATAGTTAATTTATACTATTATTGATACTATTACATTATTCACCATACCCATAGACGCTACTTATGCACATATACATACAAGTTTCAGGCGTCAGTCTTAGATTAAATTCTCTGATCATTTTGACCATATCATTGAGTTTGGCCAGTAGGTGTTTTGCACGTATTGCAAAATATGCATACTGATTTACAATCACGATGAAGGCTCATTTTCTACTACCGCAAATAGTTTTATGCTGAACTGCGATCGCGCTTCATTCCTGGCGGCCATATGATGCAATTGCAGGGAATGGAAAAAGCAGCCTGCACGATAGCAAACGGAGCGCACTTGCGCTTGAGATCACACTTGCTAGTGTCAAAAGGGCCTTAAATGCAGTATATCATATCCTTTGTGATCATATAATTAGATGTGACCAATAGTTACTCAGCCGTATTGCAAAACGTGCATAATTTCTCAAAATCATTGTAAAGGCATTCCATAACAGTTTCCAAATTTAAATATGTCTACATGAAGAAGTAATGATGCAAAGAAAATTAAGTAGGTATATCGGCCTTTCAATATAGGTAGCCAAGTATAGTATAGTTAGGTATAGGTACCTTCAGAAGATAGCTAGGTGTAGGGGCCTTCAGTATAGGTAGCCAGGTATAGTGTAGTTAGGTGTAGGTGCCTTCAGTATAGGTTGCCAGGTATTGTGTAGTTAGGTATGGGTGCCTTCAGTATAGTTAGCCAGGTATAGCTTAGTTAGGTGTGGGTACCTTCAGTATAGTTAGCCAGGTATAGTGTAATTAGGTGTGGGTGGCTTCAGTATAGTTAGCCAGTTATAGTGTAGTTAGGTGTGGGTGGCGTCAGGCTAGTTAGCCAGGTATAGTGTAGTTAGGTGTGGGTGGCTTCAGGATAGTTAGCCAGGTATAGTGTAGCTAGGTGTGGGTGGCTTCAGTATAGTTAGCCAGGTATAGTGTAGTTAGGTGTTGGTGGCTTCAGTATAGTTAGCCAGGTATAGTGTAGTTAGTTGTGGGTGGCTTCAGGATAGTTAGCCAGGTACAGTGTAGTTAGGTGTGGGTGGCTTCAGGATAGTTAGCCAGGTATAGTGTAGTTAGGTGTAGGTGACTTAAGGATAGTTAGCCAGGTATAGTGTAGTTAGGTGTAGGTGGCTTCAGGATAGTTAGCCAGGTATAGTGTAGTTAGGTGTGGGTGGCTTCAGTATTTGTTAGCCAGGTATAGTGTAGTTAGGTATGGGTGGCTTCAGGATTGTTAGCCAGCTACAGTGTAGTTAGGCGTAGGTGCCACTTACCTCCCTCCAGTTCCAGCGGCGGTGTCTGGGGTTCCTCCTGGTCTCCCCTCTTTCGGCCACGCAGGCTGGAGTGTAGAAAGGGCAGCTGAATGGCGGGTGCAGGGGGCGGCGGGCAGCGTGCGTACGTAGATACATCGTGCCCAGCGCCACCCTCAGCTATGACGTTGTGGCGTCCTCCACTCCCACTGTACCGCCTCTCCCCCGCTCTGCCTCTTCTGATTGGCCAGCGGCCGGCAGCAGAATCTGATAGCTGCCGGCCGTGATCTACCAAATAGGCGGTCGCGATCTACCGGTAGATCGCGATCGACCTATTGGGCACCCCTGCTTTAACACATGTTTACATACAGTGTATGTTAAAATCCTCCATCTTTGAGAGAACCAATTTGTACTTTTATCACATGGCCGCTAATGTAAGTAGGTCTATAGAAGTGAACAAACACTATGCCTTTGATTCGCTAAAATCCGTTCGGTAAAAATTCCATGTGGCACAATTTACCTTGTGGTAAAAAATATTTTTGTTGAGTATTCAGTAATACTTTAACACATGAAGTAACAGCTTGGTCAATCACTTGGTATTTTAACCTCTTGAGGACGGCAGTGTTAAAACCCCCTAAAGAACAGGCCATTTTTCACTGAATTGGCCACTGCAGCTTTAAAAACTCGTTGCAGGGCCGCACAGCTCAGTACACAAGTGATCCCCCCCTCCTCTGTTGGTGGGGTCTGATCGCCCCCCAGATGGTTGTTTATTTTTTAGCAATGTTTGTATTATTTATTTTTAAAAGCATTTCTGTATTTTTTTTCTCCCTCCCTCCCCCTTCAGCGATGTACTGAGTAAATATCCGCCGTCTAACAGCCCCCGAGCGGCGATCGCCCCTGGGAGACTGAAGGCGGAGACTGAGCCCCACCTGAATAAATTATGCCGATATCAATATATTTATCATGACTATTATTGATAGTATTATATGAATTACCACAAACACTATTATCTCCACATTTTAGTGCAACAAGAAGCTCACACACCTTTATTTGATTTCATTCAAACTAAACACATACATGTATCTATCTAAAACAATAACTCTGATGACTACAGCTTCCAGAGGTGCACCACAGCACAAGGACTGCTCCGGAGTAATCCTGGTGAAATCACAACATGGCATTGACTCTTCTAAGAGCGGTGCTCAAACTGCAGTGGTGCACCTGTGGGACCCCTGGAAGAGGTGATGTCATCCACCCAGCTCCTCAATCACTGAGGGGTCTTCAGAGGAGGTGGGCAGTCGAGGTAGCCTAACAGACGGTCATCTCTCCCCGCTGTAGGTCTTAAGATCAAAGTGTATGACTCCAAATTATTCATAATTTCCCGACAATAATAAGCATAAGGATTGTTTCTATCACCACAACTATGGGCTTCAACCAGTTAGAGAGCATATTCATGCTGAGGCATACAAAATGGAGGACAGTGATCTACAAGATGGAGGATATTTAAAAGTATGATCAGGTAATTTACACCTCCTCCCCACAAAGCCATTCCATTCCTCACCTGACCAAAAGACGCCATTTATCAAATATAGTTAATTTATACTATTACATTATCCACCATACCCATAGATGCTACTTATGCACATATACATACAAGTTTCAGGCGTCAGTCTTAGATTAAATTCTCTGATCATTTTGACCACATCATTGAGTTTGGCCAGTAGGTGATTTGCACCGATTGCAAAATATGCATACTGATTTACAATCACGATGAAGGCTCATTTTCTACTACCGCAAATAGTTTTATGCTAAACTGCAATCGCCAGCTGGCATGATTCTCGCTGCGATCGCGCTTCGTTCCTTGCGGCCAAATGATGCAATTGCAGGGAATGGAAAAAGCAGCCTGCACGATAGCAAACGGAGCACACTTGCGATTGAGATCGCACTTGCTAGTGTAAAAGGGCCTTAAATGCAGTATATCATATCCTTTGTGATCATATAGTTAGATGTGCCCAATAGTTACTCGGCCGTATTGCAAAACTTGCATAATTTCTCAAAATCATTGTAAAGGCATTCCATAACAGTTTCCAAATTTAAATATGTCTACATGAAGAAGTAATGATGCAAAGAAAATTAAGTAGGTATATCGGCCTTTCAATATAGGTAGCCAAGTATAGTATAGTTAGGTGTAGGTGCCTTCAGTATAGTTAGCCAGGTATAGTGTAGTTAGGTATAGGTACCTTCAGTAGATAGCTAGGTGTAGGGGCCTTCAGTATAGGTAGCCAGGTATAGTGTAGTTAGGTGTAGGTGCCTTCAGTATAGGTAGCCAGGTAATAGGTAGTTAGGTGTGGGTCCCTTCAGTATAGTTAGCCAGGTATAGTGTAGTTAGGTGTGGGTACCTTCAGTATAGTTAGCCAGGTATAGTGTAGTTAGGTGTGGGTGGCGTTAGGCTAGTTAGCCAGGTATAGTGTAGTTAGGTGTGGGTGGCTTCAGGATAGTTAGCCAGGTATAGTGTAGTTAGGTGTTGGTGGCTTCAGTATAGTTAGCCAGGTATAGTGTAGTTAGTTGTGGGTGGCTTCAGGATAGTTAGCCAGGTACAGTGTAGTTAGGTGTGGGTGGCTTCAGTATAGTTAGCCAGGTACAGTGTAGTTAGGTGTGGGTGGCTTCAGTATAGTTAGCCAGGTATAGTGAAGTTAGGTGTGGGTGGCTTCAGTATAGTTAGCCAGGTATAGTGTAGTTAGGTGTGGGTACCTTCAGTATAGTTAGCCAGGTATAGTGTAGTTAGGTGGTGGTGGCTTCAGTATAGTTAGCCAGGTACAGTGTAGTTAGGTGTGGGTGGCTTCAGGATAGTTAGCCAGGTATAGTGTAGTTAGGTGTGGGTGGCTTCAGTATAGTTAGCCAGGTATAGTGTAGTTAGGTTACGGGCGGCTTCAGGATAGTTAGCCAGGTATAGTGAAGTTAGGTGTGGTGCCTTCAGTATAGTTAGCCAGGTATAGTGTAGTTAGGTGTAGGTGGCTTCTGGATAGTTAGCCAGGTATAGTGTAGTTAGGTGTTGGTGGCTTCAGGATAGTTAGCCAGGTACAGTGTAGTTCGGTGTGGGTGGCTTCAGTATAGTTAGCCAGGTATAGTGTAGTTAGGTATGGGTGGCTTCAGGATAGTTAGCCAGGTATAGTGTAGTTCGGTGTAGGTGGCTTCAGCATAGTTAGCCAGGTATAGTGTAGTGCGGTGTGGGTGGCTTCAGGATAGTTAGCCAGGTATAGTGTAGTTAGGTGTGGGTGGCTTCAGGATAGTTAGACAGGTATAGTGTAGTTAGGTGTGGGTGGCTTCAGGATAGCTAGCCAGCTACAGTGTAGTTAGGCGTAGGTGCCACTTACCTCCATCCAGTTCCATCGGCGGTGTCTGGGGCTCCTCCTGGTCTCCCCTCCTTCAACCGCGCTGGCTGGAGTGTAGAATGGGCGGCTGAATGGCGGGCGCAGGGGGGCGGCGGGCAGCGTGCGTACGTAGATACATTGTGCCCAGCGCCATACCCAGCTATGATGTTGTGGCGTTCTCCACTCCCACTGTACCGCCTCTCCTCCGCTCTGCCTCTTCTGATTGGCCAGCGCCCGGCACCAGAATATGATAGCTGCCGGCCGCGATCAACCAAATAGGCGGTCGCGATCTACCGGTAGATCGCGATCGACCTGTTGGGCACCCCTGCTTTAAAGAGACTCTGTAACATAAAAAACCTCCCCTGGGGGGTACTCACCTCGGGTGGGGGAAGCCTCCGGATCCTAATGAGGCTTCCCACGCCGTCCTCTGTCCCACGGGGGTCTCGCTGCAGCCCTCCGAACAGCCGGCGACAGAGCCGACTGTAGCTTCAATATTTACCTTTGCTGGCTCCAGCGCGGGCGCTGTGGCTGCTTTCGGCACGGAAATAGACGGAAATACCCGATTTCCGTCGGGTCCGCTCTACTGCGCAGGCGCCGGAAACTTGCGCCTGCGCAGTAGAGCAGACCCGACGGCGATCGGGTATTTCCGCCTACTTCGGAGCCGACAGCCGTCAGAGCGCCTGCGCAGGAGCCGGAAAGGTAAATATTGACGTCACCGCTGCACGGAGGGCTGCAGCGAGACCCCTGAGGGATGGAGGACGGCGTGGGAAGCCTCATTAGGATCCAGAGGCTTCCCCCACCCGAGGTGAGTACCCCCCAGGGGACGTTTTGTTGTTACAGTTCCTCTTTAACACATGTTTACATACAGTGTATGTTAAAATCCTCCATCTTTGAGAGAACCAATTTGTACTTTTATCACATGGCCGCTAATGTAAGTAGGTCTATAGAAGTGAACAAACACTATGCCTTTGATCCGCTAAAACCCGTTTGGTAAAAATCTCATGGGGCACAATTTACCTCGCGGTAAAAAATATTCTTGTTGAGTATTCAGTAATACTTTAACACATGCAGTAACAGCTTGGTCAATCACTTGGTATTTTAACCTCTTGAGGACGGCAGTGTTAAAACCCCATAAAGAACAGGCCATTTTTCATTGAATTGGCCACTGCAGCTTTAGAGACTCGCTGCAGGGCCGCACAGCTCAGTACACAAGTGATCCCCCCTCCTCTGTTGGTGGGGTCTGATCGCCCCCCAGATGGTTGTTTATTTTTTATCAATTTTTGTATTATTTATTTTTAAATACATTTCTGTATTTTTTTCTCCCTCTCCCTGCAGCCCCCTTCAGTGCTATACTGAGTAAATAACCGCCGTCTAACAGCCCCCGAGCGGCGATCGCCGCTGGGAGACTGATGGCGGAGATTGAGCCCACCTGAATAAATTATGCCGTTATCAATATATTTATCTTGACTATTATTGATAGTATTATATTAATTACCACAAACACTATTATCTCCACATTTTAGTGCAACAAGAAGCTCACACACCTTTATTTGATTTCATTCAAACTAAACACATACATTTATCTATCTAAAACATTAACTCTGATGACTACAGCTTCCAGAGGTGCACCACAGCACAAGGACTGCTCCGGAGTAATCCTGGTGAAATCACAACATGGCATTGACTCTTCTAAGAGCGGTGCTCAAACTGCAGTGGTGCACCTGTGGGACCCCTGGAAGAGGTGATGTCCTCCACCCAGCTCCTCAATCACTGAGGGGTCTTCAGAGGAGGTGGGCAGTCGAGGTAGCCTAACAGACGGTCATCTCTCCCCGCTGTAGGTCATCAGATCAAAGTGTATGACTCCACATTATTCATAATTTCCCGACAATAATAAGCATAAGGATTGTTTCTATCACCACGACTATGGGCTTCAACCAGTTAGAGAGCATATTCAAGTTGAGGAATACAAAATGGAGGACAGTGAATCACAAGATGGAGGATATTTAAAAGTATGATCAGGTCATTTACACCTCCTCCCCACAAAGCCATTCCATTCCTCACCTGACCAAAAGACGCCGTTATCAAATATAGTTAATTTATACTATTATTGATAGTATTACATTATTCACCATACCCATGGACGCTACTTATGCACATATAAATACAAGTTTCAGGCGTCAGTCTTAGATTAAATTCTCTGATCATTTTGACCATATCATTGAGTTTGGCCAGTAGGTGTTTTGCACCGATTGCAAAATACGCATACTGATTTACAATCACGATGAAGGCTCATTTTCTACTACCACAAATAGTTTTATGCTGAACTGCAATCGCCAGCTGGCATGATTCTCGCTGCGATCGCGCTTCGTTCCTGGCGGCCAAATGATGCAATTGCAGGGAATGGAAAAAGCAGCCTGCACGATAGCAAACGGAGCGCACTTGCGCTTGAGATCGCACTTGCTAGTGTAAAAGGGCCTTAAATGCAGTATATCATATCCTTTGTGATCATATAATTAGATGTGACCAATAGTTATTCGGCCGTATTGCAAAACTTGCATAATTTCTCAAAATCATTGTAAAGGCATTCCATAACAGTTTCCAAATTTAAATATGTCTACATGAAGAAGTAATGATGCAAAGAAAATTAAGTAGGTATATCGGCCTTTCAATATAGGTAGCCAAGTATAGTATAGTTAGGTATAGGTACCTTCAGTAGATAGCTAGGTGTAGGGGCCTTCAGTATAGGTAGCCAGGTATAGTGTAGTTAGGTGTAGGTGCCTTCAGTATAGGTAGCCAGGTAATAGGTAGTTAGGTGTGGGTCCCTTCAGTATAGTTAGCCAGGTATAGTGTAGTTAGGTGTGGGTACCTTCAGTATAGTTAGCCAGGTATAGTGTAGTTAGGTGTGGGTGGCGTCAGGCTAGTTAGCCAGGTATAGTGTAGTTAGGTGTGGGTGGCTTCAGGATAGTTAGCCAGGTATAGTGTAGTTAGGTGTTGGTGGCTTCAGTATAGTTAGCCAGGTATAGTGTAGTTAGTTGTGGGTGGCTTCAGGATAGTTAGCCAGGTACAGTGTAGTTAGGTGTGGGTGGCTTCAGTATAGTTAGCCAGGTACAGTGTAGTTAGGTGTGGGTGGCTTCAGTATAGTTAGCCAGGTATAGTGAAGTTAGGTGTGGGTGGCTTCAGTATAGTTAGCCAGGTATAGTGTAGTTAGGTGTGGGTACCTTCAGTATAGTTAGCCAGGTATAGTGTAGTTAGGTGGTGGTGGCTTCAGTATAGTTAGCCAGGTACAGTGTAGTTAGGTGTGGGTGGCTTCAGGATAGTTAGCCAGGTATAGTGTAGTTAGGTGTGGGTGGCTTCAGTATAGTTAGCCAGGTATAGTGTAGTTAGGTTACGGGCGGCTTCAGGATAGTTAGCCAGGTATAGTGAAGTTAGGTGTGGTGCCTTCAGTATAGTTAGCCAGGTATAGTGTAGTTAGGTGTAGGTGGCTTCTGGATAGTTAGCCAGGTATAGTGTAGTTAGGTGTTGGTGGCTTCAGGATAGTTAGCCAGATACAGTGTAGTTCGGTGTGGGTGGCTTCAGTATAGTTAGCCAGGTATAGTGTAGTTAGGTATGGGTGGCTTCAGGATAGTTAGCCAGGTATAGTGTAGTTCGGTGTAGGTGGCTTCAGCATAGTTAGCCAGGTATAGTGTAGTGCGGTGTGGGTTGCTTCAGGATAGTTAGCCAGGTATAGTGTAGTTAGGTGTGGGTGGCTTCAGGATAGTTAGACAGGTATAGTGTAGTTAGGTGTGGGTGGCTTCAGGATAGCTAGCCAGCTACAGTGTAGTTAGGCGTAGGTGCCACTTACCTCCATCCAGTTCCATCGGCGGTGTCTGGGGCTCCTCCTGGTCTCCCCTCCTTCAACCGCGCTGGCTGGAGTGTAGAATGGGCGGCTGAATGGCGGGCGCAGGGGGGCGGCGGGCAGCGTGCGTACGTAGATACATTGTGCCCAGCGCCATACCCAGCTATGACGTTGTGGCGTTCTCCACTCCCACTGTACCGCCTCTCCCCCGCTCTGCCTCTTCTGATTGGCCAGCGCCCGGCACCAGAATATGATAGCTGCCGGCCGCGATCAACCAAATAGGCGGTCGCGATCTACCGGTAGATCGCGATCGACCTGTTGGGCACCCCTGCTTTAAAGAGACTCTGTAACATAAAAAACCTCCCCTGGGGGGTACTCACCTCGGGTGGGGGAAGCCTCCGGATCCTAATGAGGCTTCCCACGCCGTCCTCTGTCCCACGGGGGTCTCGCTGCAGCCCTCCGAACAGCCGGCGACAGAGCCGACTGTAGCTTCAATATTTACCTTTGCTGGCTCCAGCGCGGGCGCTGTGGCTGCTTTCGGCACGGAAATAGACGGAAATACCCGATTTCCGTCGGGTCCGCTCTACTGCGCAGGCGCCGGAAACTTGCGCCTGCGCAGTAGAGCAGTTCCGACGGCGATCGGGTATTTCCGCCTACTTCGGAGCCGACAGCCGTCAGAGCGCCTGCGCAGGAGCCGGAAAGGTAAATATTGACGTCACCGCTGCACGGAGGGCTGCAGCGAGACCCCTGAGGGATGGAGGACGGCGTGGGAAGCCTCATTAGGATCCAGAGGCTTCCCCCACCCGAGGTGAGTACCCCCCAGGGGACGTTTTATTGTTACAGTTCCTCTTTAACACATGTTTACATACAGTGTATGTTAAAATCCTCCATCTTTGAGAGAACCAATTTGTACTTTTATCACATGGCCGCTAATGTAAGTAGGTCTATAGAAGTGAACAAACACTATGCCTTTGATCCGCTAAAACCCGTTTGGTAAAAATCTCATGGGGCACAATTTACCTCGCGGTAAAAAATATTCTTGTTGAGTATTCAGTAATACTTTAACACATGCAGTAACAGCTTGGTCAATCACTTGGTATTTTAACCTCTTGAGGACGGCAGTGTTAAAACCCCATAAAGAACAGGCCATTTTTCATTGAATTGGCCACTGCAGCTTTAGAGACTCGCTGCAGGGCCGCACAGCTCAGTACACAAGTGATCCCCCCTCCTCTGTTGGTGGGGTCTGATCGCCCCCCAGATGGTTGTTTATTTTTTATCAATTTTTGTATTATTTATTTTTAAATACATTTCTGTATTTTTTTTCTCCCTCTCCCTGCAGCCCCCTTCAGTGCTATACTGAGTAAATAACCGCCGTCTAACAGCCCCGAGCGGCGATCGCCGCTGGGAGACTGATGGCGGAGATTGAGCCCACCTGAATAAATTATGCCGTTATCAATATATTTATCTTGACTATTATTGATAGTATTATATTAATTACCACAAACACTATTATCTCCACATTTTAGTGCAACAAGAAGCTCACACACCTTTATTTGATTTCATTCAAACTAAACACATACATTTATCTATCTAAAACATTAACTCTGATGACTACAGCTTCCAGAGGTGCACCACAGCACAAGGACTGCTCCGAAGTAATCCTGGTGAAATCACAACATGGCATTGACTCTTCTAAGAGCGGTGCTCAAACTGCAGTGGTGCACCTGTGGGACCCCTGGAAGAGGTGATGTCCTCCACCCAGCTCCTCAATCACTGAGGGGTCTTCAGAGGAGGTGGGCAGTCGAGGTAGCCTAACAGACGGTCATCTCTCCCCGCTGTAGGTCATCAGATCAAAGTGTATGACTCCACATTATTCATAATTTCCCAACAATAATAAGCGTAAGGATTGTTTCTATCACCACAACTATGGGCTTCAACCAGTTAGAGAGCATATTCAAGCTGAGGCATACAAAATGGAGGACAGTGAACCACAAGATGGAGGATACTTAAAAGTATGATCAGGTCATTTACACCTCCTCCCCACAAAGCCATTTCATTCCTCACCTGACCAAAGGACGCCGTTATCAAATATAGTTAATTTATACTATTATTGATACTATAACATTATTTACCATACCCATAGACGTTACTTATGCACATATGCATACAAGTTTCAGGCGTCAGTCTTAGATTAAATTCTCTGATCATTTTGACCACATCATTGAGTTTGGCCAGTAGGTGTTTTGCATCGATTGCAAAATACGCATACTGATTTACAATCACGATGAAGGCTCATTTTCTACTACCGCATATAGTTTTATGCTGAACTGCAATCGCCAGCTGGCATGATTCACGCTGCGATCGCGCTTCGTTCCTGGCGGCCATATGATGCAATTGCAGCGAATGGAAAAAGCAGCCTGCACGATAGCAAACGGAGCGCACTTGCGCTTGAGATCGCACTTGCTAGTGTAAAAGGGCCTTAAATGCAGTATATCATATCCTTTGTGATCATATAATTAGATGTGACCAATAGTTACTCGGCCGTATTGCAAAACTTGCATAATTTCTTAAAATCATTGTAAAGGCATTCCATAACTGTTTCCAAATTTAAATATGTCTACATGAAGAAGTAATGATGCAAAGAAAATTAAGTAGGTATATCGGCCTTTCAATATAGGTAGCCAAGTATAGTATAGTTAGGTATAGGTACCTTCAGTAGATAGCTAGGTGTAGGGGCCTTCAGTATAAGTAGCCAGGTATAGTGTAGTTAGGTGTAGGTGCCTTTAGTATAGGTAGCTAGGTATTAGGTAGTTAGGTGTGGGTGCCTTCAGTATAGTTAGCCAGGTATAGTGTAGTTAGGTGTGGGTGGCTTCAGTATAGTTAGCCAGTTATAGTGTAGTTAGGTGTGGGTGGCGTCAGGCTAGTTAGCCAGGTATAGTGTAGTTACGTGTGGGTGGCTTCAGGATAGTTAGCCAGGTATAGTGTAGCTAGGTGTGGGTGGCTTTAGTATAGTTAGCCAGGTATAGTGTAGTTAGGTGTTGGTGGCTTCAGTATAGTTTGCCAGGTATAGTGTAGTTAGTTGTGGGTGGCTTCAGGATACTTAGCCAGGTACAGTGTAGTTAGGTGTGGGTGGCTTCAGTATAGTTAGCCAAGTATAGTGTAGTTAGGTGTGGGTGGCTTCAGGATAGTTAGCCAGGTATAGTGTAGTTAGGTGTGGTGCCTTAAGTATAGTTAGCCAGGTATAGTGTAGTTAGGTGTAGGTGACTTAAAGGGACTCCGAGCAGTGCAGAAACTATGGAAAGATGCATATCATTTTAAAGCGCTCTTTCTCCTCTTTCCAATGATATATAAACCACCACCCTACGTCTTTTAGTTTTCGCTATTTGCGCGATTGAAATTGCCGCGGCCGCGATTTCGATCGCGAAAATAGAGAAAACTAAAAGGTGTAGGGTAATGATTTAGGTGTCGTCAGAAAGAGGAGAAAGAGAGCTTTAAAATGATATCCATCAAGCCATAGTTATATTGTATTACACAGGGCGACACTTTCCCCAGTGTAAGCAGCTCCATTTTGCTGAATGCAGCTGCTGACTTTGACAAAAAGTCACCCTGTGTAATACAATATAACTATGGCTTGATGGATATCATTTTAAAGCTCTCTTTCTCCTCTTTCTGACGACACCTAAATCGTTACCCTACACCTTTTAGTTTTCTCTATTTTCGTGATCGAAATCGCGGCCGCGGCAATTTCAATCGCGAAAATAGCGAAAACTAAAAGGCGTAGGGCGGCGATTTATATATCATTGGAAAGAGGAGAAAGAGAGCTTTAAAATGATGTGCATCTTTCCATAGTTTCTGCACTGCTCGGAGTCCCTTTAAGGATAGTTAGCCAGGTATAGTGTAGTTAGGTGTAGGTGGCTTCAGGATAGTTAGCCAGGTATAGTGTAGTTAGGTGTGGGTGGCTTCAGTATAGTTAGCCAGGTATAGTGTAGTTAGGTGTGGGTGGCTTCAGGATAGTTAGCCAGGTATAGTGTAGTTCGGTGTGGGTGGCTTCAGGATAGTTAGCCAGGTATTGTGTAGTTCGGTGTGGGTGGCTTCAGGATAGTTAGCCAAGTATAGTGTAGTTAGGTATGGGTGGCTTCAGGATAGTTAGACAGGTATAGTGTAGTTAGGTATAGGTGGCTTCAGGATTGTTAGCCAGCTACAGTGTAGTTAGGCGTAGGTGCCACTTACCTCCCTCCAGTTCTAGCGGCGGTGTCTGGGGCTCCTCCTGGTCTTCCCTCTTTCGGCTGCGCTGGCTGGAGTGTAGAAAGGGCGGCTGAATGGCGGGTGCAGGGTGCGGCGGGCAGCGTGCGTACGTAGATACATCGTGCCCAGCGCCACCCTCAGCTATGACGTTGTGGCGTCCTCCACTCCCACTGTATCGCCTCTCCCCCGCTCTGCCTCTTCTGATTGGCCAGCGGCCGGCAGCAGAATCTGATAGCTGCCGGCCGTGATCTACCAAATAGGCGGTCGCGATCTACCGGTAGATCGCGATCGACCTATTGGGCACCCATGCTTTAACACATGTTTACATACAGTGTATGTTAAAATCCTCCATCTTTGAGAGAACCAATTTGTACTTTTATCACATGGCCGCTAATGTAAGTAGGTCTATAGAAGTGAACAAACACTATGCCTTTGATTCGCTAAAATCCGTTCGGTAAAAATTTCCTGTGGCACAATTTACCTTGTGGTAATAAAATTTTTTTGTTAAGTATTCAGTAATACTTTAACACATGCAGTAACAGCTTGGTCAATCACTTGGTATTTTAACCTCTTGAGGACGGCAGTGTTAAACCCCCCTAAAGAATAGGCCATTTTTCACTGAATTGGCCACTGCAGCTTTAAAAACTCGCTGCAGGGCCGCACAGCTCAGTACACAAGTGATCCCCCCCTCCTCTGTTGGTGGGGTCTGATCGCCCCCCAGATGGTTGTTTATTTTTTAGCAATGTTTGTATTATTTATTTTTAAATACATTTCTGTATTTTTTTTCTCCTTCCCTCCCCCTTTAGCGCTGTACTGAGTAAATAACCGCCATCTAACAGCCCCCGAGCGGCGATCGCCGCTGGGAGACTGAAGGCGGAGACTGAGCCCCACCTGAATAAATTATGCCGTTATCAATATAATTTATCTTGACTATTATGATAGTATTATATTAATTACCACAAACACTATTATCTCCACATTTTAGTGCAACAAGAAGCTCACACACCTTTATTTGATTTCATTCAAACTAAACACATACATTTCTCTATTTAAAACAATAACTCTGATGACTACAGCTTCCAGAGGTGCACCACAGCACAAGGACTGCTCCGGAGTAATCCTGGTGAAATCACAACATGGCATTGACTCTTCTAAGAGCGGTGCTCAAACTGCAGTGGTGCACCTGTGGGACCCCTGGAAGAGGTGATGTCCTCCACCCAGCTCCTCAATCACTGAGGGGTCTTCAGAGGAGGTGGGCAGTCGAGGTAGCCTAACAGACGGTCATCTCTCCCCGCTGTAGGTCATCAGATCAAAGTGTATGACTCCACATTATTCATAATTTCCCAACAATAATAAGCGTAAGGATTGTTTCTATCACCACAGCTATGGGCTTCAACCAGTTAGAGAGCATATTCAAGCTGAGGCATACAAAATGGAGGACAGTGAACCACAAGATGGAGGATACTTAAAAGTATGATCAGGTCATTTACACCTCCTCCCCACAAAGCCATTCCATTCCTCACCTAACCAAAAGACGCTGTTATCAAATATAGTTAATTTATACTATTATTGATACTATAACATTATTCACCATACCCATGGACGCTACTTATGCACATATACATACAAGTTTCAGGCGTCAGTCTTAGATTAAATTCTCTGATCATTTTGACCATATCATTGAGATTGGCCAGTAGGTGTTTTGCACCGATTGCAAAATACGCATACTGATTTACAATCACGATGAAGGCTCATTTTCTACTACCGCAAATAGTTTTATGCTGAACTGCAATCGCCAGCTGGCATGATTCACGCTGCGATCGCGCTTCGTTCCTGGCGGCCAAATGATGCAATTGCAGGGAATGGAAAAAGCAGCCTGCACGATAGCAAACGGAGCGCACTTGCGCTTGAGATCGCACTTGCTAGTGTAAAAGGGCCTTAAGTGCAGTATATCATATCCTTTGTGATCATATAATTAGATGTGACCAATAGTTACTTGGCCGTATTGCAAAACTTGCATAATTTCTCAAAATCATTGTAAAGGCGTTCCATAACAGTTTCCAAATTTAAATATGTCTACATGAAGAAGTAATAATGCAAAGAAAATTAAGTAGGTATATCGGCCTTTCAATATAGGTAGCCAAGTATAGTATAGTTAGGTGTAGGTACCTTCAGTAGATAGCTAGGTGTAGGGGCCTTAAGTATAGGTAGCCAGGTATAGTGTAGTTAGGTGTAGGTGCCTTCAGTATAGGTAGCCAGGTATTGTGTAGTTAGGTGTGGGTGCCTTCAGTATAGTTAGCCAGGTATAGTGTAGTTAGGTGTGCGTGGCTTCAGTATAGTTAGCCAGGTATAGTGTAGTTAGATGTGGGTGGCTTCAGGATAGTTAGCCAGGTATAGTGTAGTTAGGTACGGGTGGCTTCAGAATAGACAGGTATAGTGTAGTTAGGTGTGGGTGGCTTCAGGATAGTTAGCCAGGTATAGTGTAGTTAGGTACGGGTGGCTTCAGAATAGTTAGACAGGTATAGTGTAGTTCGGTGTGGGTGGCTTCAGGATAGTTAGCCAGGTATAGTGTAGTTAGGTATGGGTGGCTTCAGAATAGTTAGACAGGTATAGTGTAGTTAGGTGTGGGTGGCTTCAGGATAGTTAGCCAGCTACAGTGTAGTTAGGCGTAGGTGCCACTTACCTCCCTCCAGTTCCAGCGGCGGTGTCTGGGGCTCCTCCTGGTCTCCCCTCTTTCGGCCGCGTTGGCTGGAGTGTAGAATGGGCGGCTGAATGACGGGCGCAGGGGGCGGCGGGCAGCGTGCGTACGTAGATACATCGCCCCAGCGCTACCCCCAGCTATAACGCTGTGGCGTCCTCCACTCCCACTGTACCGCCTCTCCCCCACTCTGCCTCTTCTGATTGGCCAGCGATCGGCAGCAGAATCTGATAGCTGCCGGCCGCGATCTACCAAATAGGCGGTCGCAATCTACCGGTACCGACCAAAAGACGCCGTTATCAAACATAGTTAATTTATACTATTATTGACACTATTACATTATCCACCATACTCATAGACGCTACTTATGCACATATAAATACAAGTTTCAGGAGTCAATCTTAGATTAAATTCTCTGATCATTTTGACTACACCATTGAGTTTGGTCAGTAGGTGATTTGCACATATTGCAAAATATGCATACTGATTTACAATCACGATGAAGGCTCATTTTCTACTACCGCATATAGTTTTATGCTGAACTGCAATCGCCAGCTGGCATGATTCACGCTGCGATCGCGCTTCATTCCTGGCGGCCATATGATGCAATTGCAGCGAATGGAAAAAGCAGCCTGCACGATAGCAAACGGAGCGCACTTGCGCTTGCAATCGCACTTGCTAGTGTAACAGGGCCTTAAGTGCAGTATATCATATCCTTTGTGATCATATAATTAGATGTGACCAATAGTTACTCGGCCGTATTGAAAAACTTGCATAATTTCTCAAAATCATTGTAAAGGCGTTCCATAACAGTTTCCAAACTTAAATATGTCTACATGAAGAAGTAATGATGCTAAGAAAATGAAGTTTTTTTTCCCTCACAGGTACTCTTTAACACAGGGGTGCCCACAATTTTTCGGCTCGCGAACTACTTTAAAATTTGCCGAGTCCAGGAGATCTACCAACATTTAGGTAGCTAGGTATAGGTGCCTTCAGTATAGGTAGCTAGGTATAGGTGCCTTCAGTATAGGTAGATAGGTATAGGTGTCTGAAGTATAGATAGCTAGGTATATCGGTCTTTCAATATAGGTAGCCAAGTATAGTATAGTTAGGAATAGGTACCTTCAGTAGATAGCTAGGTGTAGGGGCCTCCAGTATAGGTAGCCAGGTATAGTGTAGTTAGGTGTGGGTGGCTTCAGGATAGTTAGCCAGGTATAGTGTAGTTCGGTGTAGGTGGCTTTAGGATAGTTAGCCAGGTATAGTGTAGTTAGGTATGGGTGGCTTCAGGATAGTTAGACAGGTATAGTGTAGTTAGGTATGGGTGGCTTCAGGATAGTTAGCCAGCTACAGTATAGTTAGACGTAGGTGCCACTTACCTCCCTCCAGTTCCAGCGGCGGTGTCTGTGGCTCCTCCTGGTCTCCCTTCTTTCGGCCGCGTTGGCTGGAGTGTAGAATGGGCTGCTGAATGGCGGGCGCAGAGGGCAACGGGCAGCGTGCGTACGTAGATACATCGCGCCCAGCGCTACCCACAGCTATGACGCTGTGGCGTCCTCCACTCCCACTGTACCGCCTCTCCCCCGCTCTGCCTCTTCTGATTGGCCAGCGGCCGGCAGCAGAATCTGATAGCTGCCGGCCGCGATCTACCAAACAGGCGGTCGCGATCTACCGATAGATCGCAATCGACCTATTGGGCACCCATGCTTTAACACATGTTTACATACAGTGTATGTTAAAATCCTGCATCTTTGAGAGAACCAATTTGTACTTTTATCACATGGCCGCTAATGAAAGTAGGTCTATAGAAGTGAACAAACACTATGCCTTTGATCCGCTAAAACCCGTTCGGTAAAAATTTCATGTGGCACATTTTGCCTCGCGGTAAAAAATATTCTTGTTGAGTATTCAGTAATACTTTAACACATGCAGTAACAGCTTGGTCAATCACTTGGTATTTTAACCTCTTGAGGACGGCAGTGTTAAAACCCCCTAAAGAACAGGCCATTTTTCACTGAATTGGCCACTGCAGCTTTAGAGACTCGCTGCAGGGCCGCACAGCTCAGTACACAAGTGATCCCCCTCTCCTCTGTTGGTGAGGTCTGATCGCCCCCCAGATGGTTGTTTATTTTTTATCAATGTTTGTATTATTTATTTTTAAATACATTTCTGTATTTTTTTTCTCTCTCTCTCCCTCCCTCCCCCTTCAGCGCTGTACGGAGTAAATAACCGCCGTCTAACAGCCCCCAAGTGGCGATCGCCGCTGGGAGACTGAAGGCGGAGACTGAGCCCCACCTGAATAAATTATGCCGTTATCAATATATTTATCTTGACTATTATTGATAGTATTATATTAATTACCACAATCACTATTGTCTCCACATTTTAGTGCAACAAGAAGCTCACACACGTTTATTTGATTTCATTCAAACTAAACACATACATTTATCTATCTAAAACAATAACTCTGATGACTACAGCTTCCAAAGGTGCACCACAGCACAAGGACTGCTCCGGAGTCATCCTGGTGAAATCACAACATGGCATTGACTCTTCTAAGAGCGGTGCTCAAACTGCAGTGGTGCACCTGTGGGACCCCTGGAAGAGGTGATGTCCTCCACCCAGCTCCTCAATCACTGAGGGGTCTTCAGAGGAGGTGGGCAGTCGAAGTAGCCTAACAGACGGTCATCTCTCCCCGCTGTAGGTCATCAGATCAAAGTGTATGACTCCACATTGTTCATAATTTCCCGACAATAATAAGCATAAGGATTGTTTCTATCACCACAACTATGGGCTTCAACCAGTTAGAGAGCATATTCAAGCTGAGGCATACAAAATGGAGGACAGTGAATCACAAGATGGAGGATATTTAAAAGTATGATCAGGTTATTTACACCTCCTCCCCACAAAGCCATTCCGTTCCTCACCTGACCAAAAGACGCCGTTATCAAATATAGTTAATTTATACTATTATTGATACAATTACATTATCCACCATACCCATAGACGCTACTTATGCACATATACATACAAGTTTCAGGCGTCAGTCTTAGATTATATTCTCTGATCATTTTGATCACATCATTGAGTTTGGCCAGTAGGTGTTTTGCACATATTGCAAAATATGCATACTGATTTACAATCACGATGAAGGCTCATTTTCTACTACCGCATATAGTTATATGTTGAACTGCAATCGCCAGCTGGCATGATTCACGCTGCGTTCGCGCTTCGTTCCTGGCGGCCATATGATGCAATTGCAGTGAATGGAAAAAAGCAGCCTGCACGATAGCAAACGGAGCGCACTTGCGCTTGCGATCGCACTTGCTAGTGTAACAGGGCCTTAAGTGCAGTATATCATATACTTTGTGATCATATAATTAGATGTGACCAATAGTTACTCGGCCGTATTGCAAAACTTGCATAATTTCTCAAAATCATTGTAAAGGCATTCCATAACAGTTTCCAAATTTAAATATGTCTACATGAAGAAGTAATGATGCTAAGAAAATTAAGTTTTTTTCCCCCTCACAGGTACTCTTTAACACAGGGGTGCCCACAATTTTTCGGCTCGCGAACTACTTTAAAATTTGCCGAGTCCAGGAGATCTACCAACATTTAGGTAGCTAGGTATAGGTGCCTTCAGTATAGGTAGATAGGTATAGGTGCCTGAAGTATAGATAGCTAGGTATATCTGCCTTTCAATATAGGTAGCCAAGTATAGTATAGTTAGGAATAGGTACCTTTCATTAGATAGCTAGGTGTAGGGGCCTTCAGTATAGGTAGCCAGGTATAGTGTAGTTAGGTGTAGGTGCCTTCAGTATAGGTAGCCAGGTATTGTGTAGTTAGGTGTGGGTGGCTTCAGGATAGTTGGCCAGGTATAGTGTAGTTCGGAGTGGGTGGCTTCAGGATAGTTAGCCAGGTATAGTGTAGTTCGGTGTGGGTGGCTTCAGGATAGTTAGCCAGGTATAGTGTAGTTAGGTATGGGTGGCTTCAGGATAGTTAGACAGGTATAGTGTAGTTAGGTGTGGGTGGCTTCAGGATAATTAGCCAGCTACAGTGTAGTTAGGTGTAGGTGCCACTTACCTCCCTCCAGTTCCAGCGGCGGTGTCTGGGGCTCCTCCTGGTCTCCCCTCTTTCGGCCGCGTTGGCTGGAGTGCAGAATGGGTGGCTGAATGGCGGGCGCAGGGGGCGGCGGGCAGCGTGCGTACGTAGATACATCGTGCCCAGCTCTACCCCCAGCTATGACGTTGTGGCGTCCTCCACTCCCACTGTACTGCCTCTCCCCCGCTCTGCCTCTTCTGATTGGCCAGCGGCCAGCAGCAGAATCTGATAGCTGCCGGCCGCGATCTACCAAATAGGCGGTCGCGATCTACCGGTAGATCGCGATCGACCTATTGGGCACCCATGCTTTAACACATGTTTACATACAGTGTATGTTAAAATCCTCCATCTTTGAGAGAACCAATTTGTACTTTTATCACATGGCCGCTAATGTTAGTAGGTCTATAGAAGTGAACAAACACTATGCCTTTGATCTGCTAAAACCCGTTCGGTAAAAATTTCATGTGGCACAATTTACCTCGCGGTAAAAAATATTCTAGTTGAGTATTCAGTAATACTTTAACACATACAGTAACAGCTTGGTCAATCACTTGGTATTTTAACCTCTTGAGGACGGCAGTGTTAAAACCCCCTAAAGAACAGGCAATTTTTCACTGAATTGGCCACTGCAGCTTTAGAGACTTCAGGTGGGGCTCAGTCTCCGCCTTCAGTCTCCCAGCACAGCTCAGTACACAAGTGATCCCCCACTCCTCCGTTGGTGGGGTCTGATCGCCCCCCAGATGGTTGTTTATTTTTTATCAATTTTTGTATTATTTATTTTTAAATACATTTCTGTATTTTTTTTCTCTCTCTCCCTCCCTCCCCCTTCAGCGATGTACTGAGTAAATAACCGCCGTCTAACAGCCCCCAAGCGGCGATCGCCGCTGGGAGACTGAGCCCCACCTGAATAAATTATGCCGTTATCAATATATTTATCTTGACTATTATTGATAGTATTATATTAATTACCACAATCACTATTATCTCCACATTTTAGTGCAACAAGAAGCTCACACACGTTTATTTGATTTTATTCAAAGTAAACACATACATTTATCTATCTAAAACAATAACTCTGATGACTACAGCTTCCAAAGGTGCACCACAGCACAAGGACTGCTCCGGAGTAATCCTGGTGAAATCACAACATGGCATTGACTCTTCTAAGAGCGGTGCTCAAACTGCAGTGGTGCACCTGTGGGACCCCTGGAAGAGGTGATGTCCTCCACCCAGCTCCTCAATCACTGAGGGGTCTTCAGAGGAGGTGGGCAGTCGAGGTAGCCTAACAGACGGTCATCTCTCCCCACTGTAGGTCATCAGATCAAAGTGTATGACTCCACATTATTCATAATTTCCTGACAATAATAAGCATAAGGATTGTTTCTATCACCACAACTATGGGCTTCAACCAGTTAGAGAGCATATTCAAGCTGAGGCATACAAAATGGAGGACAGTGAATCACAAGATGGAGGATATTTAAAAGTATGATCAGGTCATTTACACCTCCTCCCCACAAAGCCATTCCATTCCTCACCTGACCAAAAGACGCCGTTATCAAATATAGTTAATTTATACTATTATTGATACTATTACATTATCCACCATACCCATAGATGCTACTTATACACATATACATACAAGTTTCAGGCGTCAGTCTTAGATTAAATTCTCTGATCATTTTGACCACATCATTGAGTTTGGCCAGTAGGTGTTTTGCACGTATTGCAAAATATGCATACTGACTTACAATCACGATGAAGGCTCATTTTCTACTACCGCATATAGTTTTATGCTGAACTGCAATCGCCAGCTGGCATGATTCACGCTGCAATCGCGCTTTGTTCCTAGCGGCCATATGATGCAATTGCAGCGAATGGAAAAAGCAGCCTGCACGATAGCAAACAGAGCGCACTTGCGCTTGTGATCGCACTTGCTAGTGTAAAAGGGCCTTAAGTGCAGTATATCATATCCTTTGTGATCATATAATTAGATGTGACCAATAGTTACTCGGCCGTATTGCAAAACTTGCATAATTTCTCAAAATCATTGTAAAGGCATTCCATAACAGTTTCCAAATTTAAATATGTCTACATGAAGAAGTAATGATGCTAAGAAAATTAAGGTTTTTTTCCCTCACAGGTACTCTTTAACACAGGGGTGCCCACAATTTTTCGGCTTGCGAACTACTTTAAAATTTGCCGAGTCCAGGAGATCTACCAACATTTAGGTAGCTAGGTATAGGTGCCTTCAGTATAGGTAGATAGGTATAGGTGCCTGAAGTATAGATAGCTAGGTATATCGGCCTTTCAATATAGGTAGCCAAGTATAGTATAGTTAGGAATAGGTACCTTTCATTAGATAGCTAGGTGTAGGGGCCTTCAGTATAGGTAGCCAGGTATGGTGTAGTTAGGTGTGGGTGGCTTCAGGATAGTTAGCCAGGTATAGTGTAGTTAGGTGTGGGTACCTTCAGTATAGTTAGCCAGGTATAGTGTAGTTAGGTGTGGGTACCTTCAGTATAGTTAGCCAGTTATAGTGTAGTTAGGTGTGGGTGGCTTCAGGATAGTTAGCCAGGTATAGTGTAGTTAGGTGTGGGTGGCTTCAGTATAGTTAGCCAGGTATAGTGTAGTTAGGTGTGGGTGGCTTCAGGATAGTTAGCCAGGTATAGTGTAGTTAGGTGTGGGTACCTTCAGTATAGTTAGCCAGGTATAGTGTAGTTAGGTGTGGGTGGCTTCAGGATAGTTAGCCAGCTACAGTGTATTTAGGCGTAGGTGCCACTTACCTCCCTCCAGTTCCAGCGGCGGTGTCTGGGGCTCCACCTGGTCTCCCCTCTTTCGGCCGCGTTGGCTGGAGTGTAGAATGGGTGGCTGAATGGCGGGCGCAGGGGGCGGCGGGCAGCGTGCGTACGTAGATACATCGTGCCCAGTGCTATCACCCAGCTATGACGTTGTGGCGTCCTCCACTCCCACTGTCCCGCCTCCCCCCCGCTCTGCCTCTTCTAATTGGCCAGCGGCCGGCAGCAGAATCTGATAGCTGCCGTTCGGTTAAAATTCCATGTGGCACAATTTACCAATCGGTAAAAAATATTCTTGTTGAGTATTCAGTAATACGTTAACACATGCAGTAACAGCTTGGTCAATCACTTGGTATTTTAACCTCTTGAGGACGGCAGTGTTAAAACCCCCTAAAGAACAGGCCATTTTTCACTGAATTGGCCACTGCAGGTTTAGAGACTCGCTGCAGGGCCGCACAGCTCAGTACACAAGTGATCCCCCCCTCCTCTGTTGGTGGGGTCTGATCCCCCCCCCCCAGATGGTTGTTTATTTTTTATCAATGTTTGTATTATTTATTTTTAAATACATTTCTGTATTTTTTTTCTCCCTCTCCCTCCCTCCCCCTTCACCGCTGTACTGAGTAAATAACCGCCGTCTAACAGCCCCCAAGCGGTGATCGCCGCTGGGAGACTGAAGGCGGAGACTGAGCCCCACCTGAATAAAATATGCCGTTATCAATATATTTATCTTGACTATTATTGATAGTATTATATTAATTACCACAATCACTATTATCTCCACATTTTAGTGCAACAAGAAGCTCACACACGTTTATTTGATTTCATTCAAACTAAACACATACATTTATCTATCTAAAACAATAACTCTGATGACTACAGCTTCCAAAGGTGCACCACAGCACAAGGACTGCTCCGGAGTAATCCTGGTGAAATCACAACATGGCATTGACTCTTCTAAGAGCGGTGCTCAAACTGCAGTGGTGCACCTGTGGGACCCCTGGAAGAGGTGATGTCCTCCACCCAGCTCCTCAATCACTGAGGGGTCTTCAGAGGAGGTGGGCAGTCGAGGTAGCCTAACAGACGGTCATCTCTCCCCGCTGTAGGTCATCAGATCAAAGTGTATGACTGCACATTATTCATAATTTCCTGACAATAATAAGCATAAGGATTGTTTCTATCATCACAACTATGGGCTTCAACCAGTTAGGGAGCATATTCAAGCTGAGGCATACAAAATGGTGGACAGTGAATCACAAGATGGAGGATATTTAAAAGTATGATCAGGTCATTTACACCTCCTCCCCACAAAGCCATTTCATTCCTCACCTGACCAAACGGCGTTGTTATCAAATATAGTTAGTTTATACTAATATTGATACTACACATTATTCACCATACCCATAGACGTTACTTATGCACATATACATACAAGTTCCAGGCGTCACTATTAGATTAAATTCTCTGATCATTTGGACCATATCATTGAGTAAGGCCAGTAGGTGTTTTGCACGTATTGAAAAACATGCATACTGATTTACAATCACGATGAACGCTCATTTTCTACTACCGCAAATAGTTTTATGCTGAATTGCAATCGCCAGGTGGCATGATTCTTGCTGCTGATTTATTTTTACATACATTTCTGTATTGTTTTTCTCCCTCTCCCTCCCTCCCTCCCCCTGTCTGCCTATCAGTGAGATCGGCTGTGATAGGCTTAATAGCCCCCGAGCGGCGATCACCGCTGGGAGACTGAAGGCGGAGCTGAGCTAGCGAGCAGAGATGCGCACGCATCAGTGCGTGCGATACCCTGCAAAATTAGCCCCAATCGGCATGACGCTTGTCGGCAAGCAGTTAAGGAATCATGTGGTATTTGATTCAGTTCATTAAAGCAGCAGGGACAGCCTTACTATACCAGGAAAAGAAAATATATAAGTAGGTAAATACTAGTTCTACTTACATAACATAAGTATTGTACCGTTAGCAATTTTATTTCAGTTTATTATATACCTGTATCGTAAATAAAGAGATAACTGTTTCAGGCAGTTTCCATCTTTACTTACTCTGAAGCCAACCCTAATGTCCTCCCTTACTCTTTTTTGCTCCTATAAACCGTGATATCTACCTTGCTTTGTCAACACATGTGAGCACAGCATAGATCTTATTTCAGCAGCTTTTGCAGAGGGGTGAGGTGTTTTTCCCTTCTCAGCTTCGTGTCACACTGAACTGCCCTCAGCGAATCAGTGAGGAGAAGGAATGTGGGAGGGCAGATAACAAGTATCCCTCTCCCTGGCAATGTACCAAATAGAGTCAGGCTGACTGTGGTAAGAGTTATTTCAGCAGAAACATTTATGATTATATTGGAATGCTTGTAGTACAGGGTCAGGTTGTAGACTGCATAATAAACACAGAGCAGTGGGTAAATGGAATTTGATTTTATGGCTGACAATCCCGCTCTAAGGAATTATGCAGTATTTCATTCTGTCTTTGATGGATTATTGCAGCACTTTGAAAATGGAAGCCAGATGTGATACAGATAGCTTTTTTTTAAAATATACTGACAAGTAAAGAGCAAGTCCAAGCTGCATTTACAGGGATCATTACCCCTACCAATGCCATTTACACTGACACTTTGACACACAGTCCAGCGGCAGACATACAGCTGCGCTGGTGGCGCAGCCAAATGAGGTATTGATGACTTTAGGGGCCTATGTGACCTCTGCAGGGTTGTATAACCCACAAGGCACTGAGACCCCTGCACCGATTGGATGGTTATCCAACGTCTGCGGCAGGCCCTCTGAATTGCAGAGCACAAGCAGAACAGAGTAGAGAGGTAACTGACTTCTCCAGGCTCCAGTAAGGCGATCACGTTCCTTCCCTTTCAGCATCCCTATCTCCATGGCACCAGTGACATCTCATCATGTGACCCGCCTGCACATGCTAGCGGGTTATGTGATGATAGACACTGCTGGAGCCTTACAGGCCAGGAATCTGGAAGAGGAAAGAAAGTAATCACCTTGCTGGAGCCCAGAGAGGTGAGTGACCGGCCGCAGACACACTGCAGAGCGCTGTGCTGGCCGTTTGCGCTGCGTCTGTGTTTCTTTAAAAACACTCCTATTGACTTGCATTAAAATTGTGGCAATATCAAGGCGGTCGCGATATTTTGAAAAGTTGCAGTCACTGCAATTTTGCTGTGATTTTTACTGTAATTTATATGCAAGTCAATGAGAGCTTTTTTTTTAATCGAAGCGGTGTGTCTAAGGCCTAAATGCGCATCATTGTAAGCAGTTAAAGAACAACAGTACATTGAATTCCCATCCAGACGATGACAGTGTTTCTGGTTGATACATTGGCAGTGTAAGCCCAGGTGCAGCAACAACCCATGGGACCCCTCTTGGATACAAACTTCCCCATGTGGCTGGTAAAACATACACACACCTACACTCCTTTCCCACCTGGCACCCTCTATCCACATAGACGGACAGGGGAGCAGTGCAATATTACACTGCTCTAGTGCTATGTCGGGTCTCTTCTGTACTTCCTGGCAGTTGCACGCTCTGTGCTTCCATACCTCCAGCTCCCGATCACATGACTTACATTTAGAGCCAGAGGTATGCAGCATAGAGCATGTGCCTGTCAAGAAGATTAGCGGGGACCCACAGCACGAGGGGATCTAGCTACCTAATACCAGGTGGCACCTCCTAATAATAGCTAATACCTCGGTGGCACCTATGGCTAGCTAATACTATTTGGGGGCACCATTGGCTACCTAGTACTATTTTGGGGAAGCCTCTGGCTACTCATTACTATTTGGGGGGCACTGACTACCTTATATTATTTTGGGGGGACTTCTGGCTACCTAATACAGGATAATATATTGCTATCTGGGGAACTCACAGGACTTTTAGATACAGGATAGGTGCATATCTAGCTACCTAATACTGACATCTACCTACTTCCTGTCTTCAAAGGGAGCACCTATGCCTGGCTATACTGGCAGCACCTATGCCTGGCTATACTGGCAGCACCTATGCCTCGCTATACTGGGAGCACCTACGCCTGGCTATACTGGGAGCACCTATGCCTGGCTATACTGGGAGCACCTATGCCTGGCTATACTGGCAGCACCTATGCCTGGCTATACTGGGAGCACCTATGCCTGGCTATACTGGCAGCACCTATGCCTCGCTATACTGAGAGCACCTATGCCTGGCTATACTGGCAGCACCTATGCCTGGCTATACTGGCAGCACCTATGCCTGGCTATACTGGCAGCACCTATGCCTGGCTATACTGGGAGAACCTATGCCTAGCTATACTGGCAGCACCTATGCCTGGCTATACTGGGAGCACCTATGCCTGGCTATACTGGGAGCACCTATGCCTGGCTATACTGGGAGAACCTATGCCTGGCTATACTGGGAGCACCTAAGCCTGGCTATACTGGCAGCACCTATGCCTGGCTATACTAGGAGCACCTATGCCTGGCTATACTGGGAGCATCTATTCCTGGCTATACTGGGAGCACCTAAGCCTGGCTATACTGGCAGCACCTATGCCTGGCTTTAAAGGGAGCACCTATGCCTGGTTATACTGGGAGAACCTATGCCTGGCTATACTGGGAGCACCTAAGCCTGGCTATACTGGGAGCACCTAAGCCTGGCTATACTGGGAGCACCTATGTCTGGCTATACTGGCAGCACCTATGCCTCGCTATACTGGGAGCACCTACGCCTGGATATACTGGGAGCACCTATGCCTGGCTATACTGGGAGCACCTATGCCTGGCTATAATGGGAGCACCTATGCCTGGCTATACTGGGAGCACCTACGCCTGGCTATACTGGGAGCACCTATGCCTGGCTATACTGGGAGCACCTACGCCTGGCTATACTGGCAGCACCTACGCCTGGCTATACTGGGAGCACCTACGCCTGGCTATACAGTGAGCACCTATGCCTGGCTATACTGGGAGCACCTATGCCTGGCTATACTGGGAGCACCTATGCCTGGCTATACTGGGAGCACCTATGCCTGGCTATACTGGGAGTACCTATGCCTGGCTTTAATGGGAGCACCTATGCCTGGATATACTGGGAGCACCTATGCCTGGCTATACTGGGAGTACCTATGCCTGGCTATACTGGGAGCACCTATGCCTGGCTATACTGGGAGCACCTATGCCTGGCTATACTGGGAGCACCTATGCCTGGCTATACTGGGAGCACCTATGCCTGGCTATACTGGGAGCACCTATGCCTGGCTATACTGGCAGCACCTATGCCTGGCTATACTGGGAGCACCTATGCCTGGCTATACTGGGAGCACCTATGCCTGGCTATACTGGAAGCACCTATGCCTGGCTATACTGGGAGCACCTATGCCTGGCTATACTGGGAGCACCTATGCCTGGCTATACTGAGAGCACCTATGCCTGGCTATACTGGGAGCACCTATGCCTAGCTATACTGGGAGCACCTATGCCTAGCTATACTAGGAGTACCTATGCCTGGCTTTAATGGGAGCACCTATGCCTGGATATACTGGGAGCACCTATGCCTGGCTATTGTTTTACACTTGAAACAACGTGAAGTGAGAAAAAAAAAATGTATGATAGAATGAATTGTAGGTGTAGTACGGATAATAAATAGAACATTAGTAGCAATAGCTACTAATAACAGTAGCTTATTTTTATTTTCAATTATATAGCTTTTTTTATAACATTGCATCATACTGTCACAGTTCCAGCTTTAAAATCACACTTTTTTTAAGCCATAAAAAAAAGCAGATATAATGACCCCTTGAATTTTCCTGCAGTAAAACCTTATCTCAAGCTGTCTCTCACTGTTTCTTGGCTGTTTAAGTGCTTCAGAAAACAGGACTGTATTCAGCCCAGTGCCTAGCACAGGCATGGGCAAACTTGGCCTTCCAGCTGTTAAGGAACTACAAGTCCCATAATGCATTGCAGGAGTCTGACAGCCACAGCCATGACTCATAAAGGGAAATGCATTGTGGGACTTGTAGTTCCATAACAGCTGGAGGGCCCAGTTTGTCCATGCCTGGCCTAGCAGCTTGTAAGTTTCAAAATGGGATAAAGATGACAGCCTTGTCTGAGTCCCTGGAACAACTTTCCTGAGACTTCCATTCATTGTAAAGCAGCTCTCTCCCATTTTATGTGCAGCCCCCTCATCCATGTGCAGCAGCCTCTCTCTGTCATGTATGGTTCCTTTGAGCTGCAGCTACTCTTTCCTATATGTTGCTCCTCACTTGCAGCCCCTCTTTCATATGCAGCCTCTTTCAGCCCCCTTGGGCAGTAGCTGCCTGAAGCCCTGACCTGCGTTACCTTTCCAAGTATCTGGCCCTGTTGCTCCTGCTCCATGCAATATACACAGCCCTGTCACTTAAAGAAAACCTGTATCGAAAAAAAAGGGCTCCTGGGGGGTACTTACCTCGGAAGGGGGAAGCCTCTGGATCCGATTGAGGCTTCCCACGTCCTCCTCCGTCCCACGGTGGTCTTGCTGGGCCACTCCGCACGGCGGCCAAGTAAATATTACCTTCCTGGCTCCAGCACAGGCGCAGTACCCACTCTCTGTTCGGGATCAGGCGGAAATAGCCGATCCCATTCAGGTCCATTCTACTGCACAGGCGCAAGTCACCTGCTCCTGCACAGTAGAGCGGACCCGACTGGGATCAGCTATTTCCGCCTGATCTGAGCCAAGAGCCGCTAGTGCGCCTGCTGGAGACGGAGAAGGTAAATATTGCAGGTGCGACTGCACAACAGCCTGACAAAGTGTCCACTGTGGCTTCAGAGGGGCCCAGCGAGACCACCATGGCGCAGAGGAGGATGGGAGGAGCCTCAATCAGATCCAGAGGCTTCTCTTTCCCGAGGTAAGTACCCCCAGGGGCCCTTTTTTCGATACAGAATCTCTTTAAAACTGTAATGACACAATACCATAGCCACTGATTTTCTGCACCTGGCTTGCTTCTTGTTAAAGTGCCCATACATGGTACCATTTTTTTGTCTTTTTTCAATTCGATAATTTTGTTCGATTATTCTGTTAGATCGAATATAAAGATTTTTCCAACACAATCAAATTTTTATTGAATAAGATGGGATAATAGTTAGTTTTTCTTGATCAAAAAAGAAAAAGATTATTTTTTGATTTTCATTCGTTTCGATCGTTTAGGTCAAATAGATGGGAATGTTTGTTATTGTACTGTGTATGGGCACCACACATTGGCAGCTGCTGACCAGAGATAAATGTACAGGGTGCTACTAAGGCCCCTTGTATGCTTGTCCATTATCTTTGCATTGTGTTACCCTTTGTGCACACAGATAAATCCAGAAGGTCCGCACACTCATATGTAGACCAAGTCTGCTGTTTTATTCAAAAAACGTGACACAATTCCCTTCCATAACCAACGATTCGTTTCGGGCCCCCGAGGGGTCCCCTTTGTCAAGGTAAACACACAGAATGGGTTACTTGGTCTACATATGAGTGTGCGGACCTTCTGGATTTATCATTGACTGTTACTCAGGTCCAGCACCTCCACAGTGGTGTGCGGTTCCTCCTCGGATTCCTGACTTTGTGCACACAGGGTAACACAACAGCAATGAAAGTCTATGTGACCTAATACACTTACTGCGTCGCGTCGGAAGTTCCCGATCAGCCGCAAACTCGATGCAAAGTCAACAGCGCATTACCCTCAGACTTCTGCTGCAACCCAGCGGTGGCGAAATACATGGAAGTCAATGGACGACGCAGACGTTTTTGGTGATGTGCTAGAAAATAATGATGGGCACACAAAATACTGTCGCTTTGGGCAGATATTTTGACATTCTTCACTTAGGGGGGGGGGGGGGGTGCTCATATTTGTTGCCAGCTGTCTACACATTAAAGGACAACTGAAGGGAGAGGAATATGGAGGCTTCCATATTTATTTCCTTATATGTATTACCAGCTGCCTGGCTATCCTACTGATCATCTGCCTCTAATACTTTTAGCCCTAGACCCTGAACTAGCATGCAGCAGTTCAGGTGTTTCTGACATTGTTGTCAGATCTGACTGGATTAGCTGCATGCTTGTTTCTGGTGTGATTCAGACACTATTGCAGCCAAATAGATCAGAAGGATAGCCAGGCAACTGGTATTGTTTAAGAGAAAATAAATATGGCAGCCTCCATATTATTCTCATTACAGTGCTCCTTTAATGGTTGTGTGTTGAGATATTTTAATGGGACAACAAATTTACACTGTTAACTTCACATTGTACCAAAGTTTCATAGCTTCAGTGTTGTCCCGTGAAGAGAAATAATAAAATATTTACAAAAATGTAAGGGGCGTACTCACTTCTGTGAGATACTGTACGTCATTACATGCACATAATGCAAAATTCAATATGTAGGATGGACTAGCTGTCATTTAAAAGATAGAGCAAGGGAGCATATTAATGATGTCCAGAATAGAAGAAACACTGAGGGCTCTTGCACACTGCAAGTGATTCCGATTCAGATTCCGCATTTTAATCAGTTTTTACATCTGATTCAGATTCCAATTAGCAGTTTGCTCCCTGCACACTGCAAATCGGAATCTGAATCAGATGTAAAAACTGATTAAAAAGCGGAATCTGAATCGGAATCGCTTGCAGTGTGCAAGAGGCCTAATGTGTCCTGACATGTCTTAGATCTGCACAGAGGCAGTCTGAAGACTTTTACCTTACAAGCTACTGAGTAGGCTCCTATCATAGAAAGGGATAGATTAAACAGTTAAAGGATACCTTAGTGCTAACTTAAAGGACAACTGAAGTGAGAAGACTATGGAGGCTGCCATATTAATTACCTTTTAAACAATACCAGTTGCCTGGCAGCCCTGCTGATCTATTTGGCTGCAGTAGTGTCTGAATCGCACCAGAAACAAGCATGTAGTTAATCTTGTCAGATCTGACAGATGTCAGGAACACCTGATCTGCCTATGCTTGTTCAGGGTCTATGGCTAAAAGTATTAGAGGCAGAGGAGCAGAAGGGCTGCCAGGCAACTAGTATTACTTAAAAGGAAATAAATAGGGCAGCCTACATATAACTCTTAGTCAATCTGCCCAAACATTGCTAGATGTATGGGCACCTTAAAGGATACTTTAGGGCTAACTTCAATTTAAAAAGGACCGCTAATGTGTGTATGGGGAGCGGGGCGGATCCTTACCGTACCTCCCATGCCTCGGCGCCTCCCTCTGTTCTCCGGTAATAATCCAATTCCTCCTCTTCCTCATCGGCGTGGTCGGTGACCTCCGACCGGGACATACGGTGCTGTGCATGCTCAGTATATGCACTAGGGTGTCTTGTGACCACTTGAACGCGCTTACATCATATGGCGTCAATGTGGAGTGTGGTCACAAAGCGCCCTGGCGGATATACTGCGCATGCACAGCGCAGGATGTCCGGGTCAGAGGTCAATGACCGCGCCGAACAGGAAGAGGAGAATTTGGATTATTACCGGAGAGCGGAGGGAGACACCAGAGTACGGGAGGTCCGGTAAGGATCCGCACAGCTCCCAATGCACACATTAAGCTTCCTTTTTGAATTGAAGTTAGCCATAAAGTATCCTTTAAGGTGCCCATACATCTAGCAATGTTTGGGCAGATTGACGAAGGGACAGATCCCTCTCTGATCGAATCTACTCGGAAAAAGATCTGTCGGCTGCCCATACACTGCAGGCCAATTCCCAATCAATTTCACCATGAAATCTCTGGGGAATTGGCCTTGTAACGCTGCCCTTCACCACCTGGCTGCTGTCCCCCCAAATGTAAATGTGCCCCCCCCCCCCAGTCCCTATGCATTGTAATCTCACCTGCTCCAGCTGCCGCCACCGTCCTGCTGCTCCTGGTCTCGTCTGCTGCGTCCCCCGATCTCCAACACGTATGCTGGAAAACCTAAGGGATTGAAGAGTGAATGGCATATGTCAATTTTTTTCATGAATGAGTTGTTAATATGATTGTATTCTATTGTTTATATACGATCAGCACCACAAAAAAATACATTTAGGCCCCATTCACACTAAAGCGTTTTGCCTGCGATTTCGGCAAAACGCTCAAACGCTTTTTAAAAGCGATAACGAAAATGAAACCCTATGGGCCCGTTCTTACTTGGGCGATTTGCGCTAATCGCCGCAAATCACCCAAAAACGGGCAAAAACGCAAACGCATCGCCTGCACCATTTTCAGTCGATTTCCCGGCGATTGCGTTTCAGTGCTATAGACGCGCTAAACGTGATCGCATCAAAATCGCAGCAGTGTTCAGTGATTTTTCTGCGTGAAATCGCGGAAAAATCAGTCCTGCAAAACGCCGGTTGAAAACGCAAGTATGAATGGGGTCTTATGGACTACATAAAGGTGGTAAAATTGGTCAGTGATTGGCCAATGATAACGGAGGCCTGGAAACCACTAGCAGTAAGATAGCATTACATTAACAAGAGCTTTTCAAGTCACAAGCGCTTTGAAAAGGCGGCAAGTGGGTTTGAGCCCTAAGGCTTTGTTCACATTGCATTCCGCTCGCGTGTCCATCCGCGGTGGGCTTTTTTGAGGCTTTTTTTTCCAATTCCCGACGCTTGGGTGGGCGATTCGTTTTCGTGGTTAGCGGTATCCAACGTGTTTCTCCCAAGCGTTTTGGCATTTCACTCCCTGACGCAGGTCAGGAAGTGGACTCTTTGATCCGGAAAAGAATAAATACAACGTGTTTATTCTTAAAAACGCAAACGCAATCAATCAATCAAACACAACTTTACAAAGTGAAACGCAAACAAGCCGCTCATATGTGAACTACCATACAGAATCATTGTGTAAGCGCTTATAGGACGATTTTGAAAAATCGCCCGCGCTTAAAAAATAACAAAAACGCCTGCAGTGTGAACAAGCCCTAAAAGTGTGTACCAGACTTAAAGGATACCTGAGTCCTAAACAAATGCACAAAGTGACGCCCTGCGTGTTGTGTGGGGAGGTGTGCATAGGCTTACTGCACCTCCCGCTGCCCGACATCTGCCTCTGCTTCCCTATCACTCCCGCTGTTATTAGTCCTGGTCAGTGTGGTCAGCGCCCTCTGACTTGGACATACTACGCTGCACATGTGCAGTTTGTCCACTTGGAGGCCGTGTGACCGCTATCGCTGGGGACCACAGGTGCTGTACAGACATGGTGTGTTGCGTTTTTTTCCGCATATGCATTTTTCTAGCATTTTACGGGCATTTTTATGCGTTTGCGATTCGCATATGCGTTTTGTATGCGTTTTTCGATTGCGTTTTATGCAAATCACTAGGAAGACAACAGGAAGCGCAAACACATCAGAAAATAATAAAAAGAAATGCATATAAAACACATGAAAAACGCATACCATTGCGTTACCATTGATGTTCATTATGTGCGTTTTTGATAATTATGCAACAAAACCAGCGTGTTTACAAACGCATGTTTCAAAACGCATATGAGTTTTTTATATGCGTTTTTTGATGCGGCCCATTGACTTCCATTAGCGCCAAAAATGCTGCGTTCTCTGCAACGCTAGCGCTTCTGCTATGTGTGTTCCTAGCCCGAGAGACAGAGGATCAAGCAGGGCAGCCATGCAACATTTAAAGCGGACCTGAACTCATAACGTCATCTCTGCTCTAAAAGATACGCAACAGCATGATAACCTTTAAGCAAAAAAAGTCTTTGTTATAGCTGATACAAATCTTATAATAAATATGCACTGTTTCTACTTCCTAATTCATGTAAGCAGACATATTGTTTACAGCCTGTGCTTTCAAATGAGCTTATCTGCCATCTCTGCCGTGGCAGTCATGTGACACAGGGAGAGATCAAATTACAACTTGTGATTAGTCACACATGAGGGGGAATGAAACTCTCTAAATACATACAGGGTACATTTCTCTATGTCTTCCTTCTGTTCTGTGCAAGAGTTCAGGTCCATGTATGGCAGCCTCCATATACCTCTTGTTATAGATGTTCATTAAACAGATGTAGACAGGAGGTATATTGGATCATTTACATGTGTACTAGAAAACACAATGCCCAGTACACACAATCCATTTTTCCATCAGATTGACAATCAAACTGATTATTTCCGACAGCGCCAATCTGTTTTCTGGACGATTTTGTAAAGAAGTGGTTGGAAAATCGGTCAGAAATTAGATTGGACCTGTCGGAAATAATCGATTTGACCATCAATCTGATGGGAAATTGCATTGAGTTTACTAGGCATTAGGGATTGATAAGTGCCATTTTTTTTCCTTTACGAATAAGAGCTAGTTCACACCGAGGGCGTTTTGCGCATTTTTTCAGCCCGGCGATTTTCAAAATAGCCCTAAAAGCGCTTGTGTAATAAGTCCCTATAGGATAGTACATATCAGCGCTTTACCTTGGCTTTCCGCTCAGCAAAGCGCTGCATGTACCATTTTTAGGGTGATTTTGTTACAATGGAAGGTATAGGAAAAAAAATTGCGTTCGCGTTTTCATGAATAAATACATTGTATTTATTCATTTCCGGGTGAAAGAGTTCACTTGCTGACTGATGTCAGGAAGTGGAAAAACAGAATCACTCTGGAAAAGAGCTTTGTATAAAATCGTAGCGCGCAGTGGAGCGCCGGGAGGGGAAAAAACGCGCAAAAAATAAAAAAATCGCTGGCGTCAGCAATTTTGATTTTAGATGTGAACAAAGCCTTCGTGTTTTTAATATAATTGGATTTCATCCATTTTCATGGCTGCACCACGTTTATATACGATTAGTTTAACAAAATATGCATTTATAGGCTATACATGTTTCATGCCACATGTCTATTGATTGATGACTACAATCTTTTTGTGTAATATACAGTATCTGCTCATTATAATCTGCCAGATGTTTTGAGGGACCTCTGGAAAGATCATCTAACAGGCAACCTAGGCAGGTGCCTGGGACCTAATGGGTGCTGGATTGGATTACGATGAAATGTGGCCATAAGCAAGGTTTTGCCCACCTGCTCCTATGGTCCTTTTGGTAACCTGAAATTAGAGGGTCAAACTGGCAGTAGAGCCCCCTGACACACATTCGGCCCCAGGCACCTGCCTAGGGTGCCATGTGGATGATCCTGCTCTGGCAGTACTGCTTGGGAACTGCACAAAATCATTTCTGTAGTGCATTTAAAAAGCACACTGTCCACATCACATATGATTTAATTAGAGAAATGCACACATTGTCATGATGGGCAAAACCTGTATAGTGTGCATAAAGCCTATCATTCCAGCCTGGGAAGGGGCCACCAGGAGGGGCGGGGAGACTGCGCTCCTCCCCCTCATCATCTACATGGCCGCATGTCAGCTGTCTGTAGCTACCATCTGCAGCTGTCCTCCCTTCAGTGCCGACAGGGAGGGGCCTGATCCTGGATGGTTCCGCCCCTTCTATATAATTCCAGCCAACAAGCGCCAACTATGGGGTACGGCAAGGTACTGTTCTGTTTAATGGATGCCCCGCCCCTTACTTACTTAATTGCAGCACCGTCCACGTCTTTCTCCCCTGCAGCTGCATTTATCTGAGTAGCCAAACAAGAGGAGAGGATCGAGCCTCGAGCTAAGCCTCGCCCCTAACATTCCAAAGCCACGCCCCCAGCGTTCCAACCTCCGCCCCCGACATTCTAAGCCACACCTCCACCAACGTAAGAAAGGAGCGAGAGTCCGGGGCTCACTCTTTAAACTGACTCTCCCCTGTATATATATATATATATATATATATATATATATATATATATATATATATATATATATATATATATATATATATATATATAGTTTCAAATCACACTGTACATGTTACACATTATTAATGGGAGAATGCACAAATTGAAATGCTACAAAACCGTGTATAGAGCGCATACAGCCCGAGATTCCAGCCAGCCGGGGGAGGGACCACCAGGAGGGGCGGGGAGACTGCGCTCCTCCCACTCATCCTACATGGCCGCATCTCAGCTTATAGGCACTGCACTGAGGTTACTGTTCTGATCAGTGGCTGCCCCGCCCCTGTACTCACTTGCAGCACCGCCCACGTCCTCCTCCTGAGCTGAGCCGCATCCCCGTCTGAAGTTGAACTAGAGGAGAGGCTCGAGCCCGTCAGTCAATGCTCGGGACTCGGACCCGCCCCCAACATTCCAATCTCCGCCCCCAACACCTCCACCGCGCGAGAGTCGGGGCACGCTCCATGCTCTCCCCTGTATGTATATATGTGGATGTATATATGGATGTATATATATATATATATATATATATATATATATATATATCTATATGGTACTTGTGTATTATCCCGTCTAGCAGGACAGCTCGTCCGTTAGACAGGCTTAAAAAGTCTGCACTGTGTTTCTTTAGCAGCTGATTCATCACAGATCAGCTGCTCTGTTTGTTCTGCACGCCTAATGACTTAACGAGCTGAAAGACGTTTGTGCTGGGTGAAAGGAGAGCAATAAATCATGAGTCAATGTAAAGGTAAAAATGTAGATCTTTCAATGTTAATGATTGCTGTAATACTCTGCTCGAGACAAAATGTGTTTTCTTATAGTAGAGTATGAAATGCTTCTTTGTACACTCACAATATTACACACATATGCCCAGTAAGGATTGTGTGAGCACCAGCTAGACAGGCTGAAAAAGTCTGCACTCTGTTACCTGATCAGCTGATTCACCACAGATCAGCTGCTGCTCCCGAGCCGTTCTGCTAGAGGGGCTAATAACACAGCTTTCCTCATGACAGCGGGGCGGCCCGGGCGCTTTCATGTCTCCGTCCTTTGAGGGGGGTTTGGCGTTTGTTTTGTGTGGGAAAAAAAGGATCAAAAAGCCATCTGAAGCCCATTGAGAGGAGGGAGGAGGACGGACTTCAGAGCCTTCGTGTCAAAGGAACTGCTTTCTAGCTAAGTGGCTAATTAAGATGTGATAGAAATTCACGGGACACCCTCTCCTTTCACCCAGCACAAACGTCTTTCAGCTCGTTAAGTCATTAGGCGTGCAGAACAAACAGAGCAGCTGATCTGTGATGAATCAGCTGCTAAAGAAACACAGTGCAGACTTTTTAAGCCTGTCTAACGGACGAGCTGTCCTGCTAGACGGGATAATACACAAGTACCATATATATATATATATATATATATATATATATATATATATATATATATATATATATATATACAGTTTCAAATCACACTGTACGTTACACATTACTAATGGCAGAATGAAATTGAACAACACATTGAAATGGTAAAAAAACGTTTAGTGCATAAAGCCGTTAAGCCGGAGATTCCAGCCGGAGGAGGGGCCACCATGAGGGGCGGAGAGACTGCGCTCCTCCTTCTCATCCATATATATATATGGCCGCATCTCAGCTTATAGGCACTCAGGTTACTGTTCTGATCAGTGGCTGCCCCGCCCCTGTACTTACTTGCAGCACCGCCCACTCTTCCTCCTGAGCTGAGCCGCGTCCCTGTCTGACGAGAAGAGAGGATCGAGAGGCTCGAGCTATGCTCCGCCCCTAATTTTTAGTCAATGCTCGGGACCAGGCTCCGCCCCCAACGGGCTAAGCCACGCCCCCGCAGACGTAGGAATGGAGCAGAGCGTGAGACGGGCTCGCTCCCTAGTCTCTCCCATATACATTCACATGTACATATACAGCATGTATTATAATAGCAGTATATGCTGTCCTGCAGTGTGCAGAATTCCCATAGAGGAGAGGGAAGCTGCTGTTGTGCTGCATCCGCCCCCTGCCCCGCCCACTCTTTCACATAAGTGCACAGCAGTTCTTATGAGTAAGGAGTGAGTCACAGTGTGTCTGACTGACTGTGTATGTGGTAATATTGTGTGTGTGTGTGTGTGTTGTGTGACTGTGTATGTGGTAATATTGTGTGTGTGTGTTGTGTGACTGTGTGGCAATATTGCGTGTGTGTGGTGTGTCTGTGTAAGTGGTAATATTGTGTGTGTTGTGTGACTGTGTATGTGGTAATATTGTGTGTGTGTTGTGTGACTGTGTATGTGGTAATATTGTGTGTGTGTTGTGTGACTGTGTATGTGGTAATATTGTGTGTGTGTTGTGTGACTGTGTATGTGGTAATATTGTGTGTGTTGTGTGACTGTGTATGTGGTAATAGTGTGTGTGTGTTGTGTGATTGTGTATGTGGTAATATTGTGTGTGTGTTGTGTGTCTGTGTATGTGGTAATATTGTGTGTGTGTGGTGTGTCTGTGTATGTGGTAATATTGTGTGTGTTGTGTGACTGTGTATGTGGTAATATTGTGTGTGTGTTGTGTGACTGTGTATGTGGTAATATTGTGTGTGTTGTGTGACTGTGTATGTGGTAATATTGTGTGTGTTGTGCGATTGTGTATGTGGTAATATTGTGTGTGTGTTGTGTGATTGTGTATGTGGTAATATTGTGTGTGTTGTGTGATTGTGTATGTGGTAATATTGTGTGTGTTGTGTGACTGTGTATGTGGTAATATTGTGTGTGTTGTGTGACTGTGTATGTGGTAATATTGTGTGTGTTGTGTGACTGTGTATGTGGTAATATTGTGTGTGTGTTGTGTGACTGTGTATGTGGTAATATTGTGTGTGTGTGTTGTGTAATTGTATATGTGGTAATATTGTGTGTGTTGTGTGATTGTGTATGTGGTAATATTGTGTGTGTTGTGTGATTGTGTATGTGGTAATATTGTGTGTGTTGTGTGATTGTGTATGTGGTAATATTGTGTGTGTGTGTGTGTGTGTGGTGTGACTGTGTATGTGGTAATATTGTGTGTGTGTTGTGTGATTGTGTATGTGGTAATATTGTGTGTGTGTGTGTGTGTGTGTGTGTGTGTGTGTGTGTGTGTGTGTGTGTGTGTGTGTGTGTGTGTGTGTGTGTGTGTGTGTGTGTGTGTGGTGTGACTGTGTATGCGGTAATATTGTGTGTGTTGTGTGACTGTGTATGTAGTAATATTGTGTGTGTTGTGTGATTGTGTATGTGGTAATATTGTGTGTGTTGTGTGATTGTGTATGTGGTAATATTGTGTGTGTGTGGTGTGACTGTGTATGTGGTAATATTGTGTGTGTGTTGTGTGATTGTGTATGTGGTAATATTGTGTGTGTGCTGTGTGACTGTGTATGCGGTAATATTGTGTGTGTTGTGTGACTGTGTATGTAGTAATATTGTGTGTGTTGTGTGATTGTGTATGTGGAAATGGTAAAACAGAGCAAAGAGCATAATATAGAAAAGTTAAACAAAACCTGAATGGCATATGTGTGTATTTATACTGACCTGAGGCCTCCTCCAGCCCCGTGAGAAACGCGGTCTCCCTCTCCAGCCGCTCCATTGCCTTGTAATCCCCTCCGGTAATCTGGCTGGCCGCGCTTTCCTTTGCACCCCCTGTCGCAGTCCGGCAGCCGGGAGCAGCCTATGCAGTAGTACTGTGTAGGCCCAGAATGCTCCTGGGCAGGGAGCGTGGTGAGGGCGTGTGTGGCAGCACATGCCCAGAAGCGCAAAACTGGCCAGATTGCCAGAAGGCGTAGCAAGAGGACAGTGAGGGGGCCCACGTCACTTATGGGGCTGGAGGAAACCCCAGGTAAGTATAAATACACACAAGTATAAATACACACGGGTGACAATTCGCGGAACAATGTTGTGTAGACACATTCCTAGCCTTGAAACTAGCGATGTGTTTTGTTGCCATGGAGGGAAGGACGACGATCAGTGGACAACAGAACGGTTCCAATGGTCGGCGGGGACTGTAAAAAAGCATTGCACAACAGTCATGCGCGACCATCGGTGGTCGTTAAAAATCCGACTGGGCAGATATTTAATGGTGCAATATCAATTAGCGGCCATTGTGCACACATAACGATCAGTGGCTGAAACGATTCTCGCATATGTGCATGTAGCTTAAGAATATAGAAGAGAGTGCTGGAGGGAGAGAGATGGCCCACAGTTTAAAAACAAAAAACTTCTAAAGTGTCTGCTGAATTATCAGCATGCTATGCTGGGACTTGTAGTTCCACAGAGACATGTTCCTCTCTCTATGTTATTAGGGAGGGGGTTGTATCTGTTTGAGCAAACTGTGGACTGCCCAGAATTGTGATACTCATGTATTAGGCCGACAACCGCAGATTGTGCACGAACAGCTGATCTGGCCAGCACTCACTCCTAACCTCTTCCAAACACTAACCTGAGTGACCAACACTAACCTCCCCTCCCCCTCTCATATGCCTTATGCTGAGAACACACAATACAATTTCCCATACGAACAACAAGTGATCGGACAGAAGTTGTACCATATGTACATGTATAAACTGCTCCAGATAGATAAAGGGATCCATTTTCCGATGATAACTTTGCAAAATTGATCCTTTTCTCGATCAGAAACAGATCGGGCATGTCAGAAATAATCGACCGATTCCCATCTATCGGACTAGAAGTTGCATCGTGTTCCCAGCGTTAATGTGCCCATCAGTGATTGTACAAACTTACCAAATCTATTTAGTAGAAAGGTAGATTGAGTTAGGCCCCATTCACACTAGAGCATTTTGCTGGCGATTTCGGCAAAACGCTCAAGCGCTGGTGCTTTTTAAAGCGCTAGTGCTATAAAACCCTATTGGCCCGTTCTTACTTGTGTGATTTGCGTTAATCGCCGTCGATTAACACAAATCGCCAAGCACAAAGGCGTAGCCTGCACCATTTTCAGGCGATTTCCCGGCGATCACGTTTTAGTGCTATACAAGCGCTAAACGCGATCGCGGAAAAATCGCCGCAGTGTTCAGTGATTTTTTCAGCTGAAAAATAACTCCCGCAAAATGCCGGCAGTGATCGCCAGCGTTTTGCGCTTTTAAGTGTGAATGGGGCCTTGGTATTGAATGGAAGTTTCAGATCCCTCATATTACACAGAACTGGTAAGATTGTACAATCAAGATTGAACTATTAATGGACACCTTTACCCCGAAGCACTTTACAGGCCGAATAGCGGAGGATCCAGGCAATGCAGGAGGACAGCGAGGCAGCAATCACTGAAGGGGGCTGGAGGAAGCCACAGGTATGTATATGTTTTTATATTTATCGTCACAGGTACACTTTAAGGTGCCCATCAATGATACATCGCAATAGTACAAACTTAGCAAATCTATGTAGCAGAAAGGTAAACGGAGTTAGTATTGAATGGAAGTTTCAGAAAGTCCCTCATATTACACAGAAGCGGTAAGATTGTACCATCAAGATTGTACTATTAATGGACACCTTTAAAGGATACCAGAGGTGAGAGGGATATGGAGGTGGCCATATGTATTTCCTTATAACAATGCCAGTTGCCTGGCAGCCCTGTTGATCTGGCATAAGTAGTGTCTGAGTCAAAACCCTGGAACAAGCATATGGCTAATCCAGTAAAACCTGAGTCAGCCGAGTCAGAGTACTTGATCTGCTGCATGCTTGTTCAGGGTCCATGGTGAAAAGTATTAGAGACACAGGATCAGCAGGGCTGCCAGGCAACTGGTGTGGTTTAAAAGAAAATTAATATGGCAGCCTCAATATCCCTCTCACCTCGGATTCCCTGGCCACTAACAATACAATTTGCTGAACTATCGTTTACAAACGAATATTCATATGAACGTTCGGAAATGGTCGTTTGGGACCACTAATGGACAAAAATCTCCTAACCAATCAGACTGATGGGATGGAGCTGAAAATCGGATCGATTTAATTAATCTGATTGGTTAGCTTGTTGGCCATTCGTGGTCCCAAACGATCATTTCCAATCGTTCATACAAAAAATTGTTTGTGAATGATCCGTTGGCAAATCGTATTGTTAGTGGCAACCTTTAAGCCTGGTACACACTTTCAATAATGATTGGCCAATCACGGACCAATTTTACCCCCTCTACGTAGTATGAGGGTTTATCTACACAAAGTACTCATAATATTCAATATCTGTTGATTCTTATACTACATGGAGGTGGTAAAATAGGTCAGTGATTGGCCAATCAAAATTGAAAGTGTGTACCAGGCTTAAGATCTGCATGGGGAAGTCTGAAGACTTTTGCCATAGAGGGTGTTGAGTAGGTTGTGGCTCCTATCAGAGGAAGGGATATGCTAACAGAGGAAGAGATACTTGAACAGTTAGGGCCCTTTCACACCAGCAGCTGATAGGCAGTGAAAAGCCTGCAGAACTCTCACAACTGCTTGCTGCTGCCTGGTACATACTGCTGCTTGGTAACTGCTCGTCGCTGCCTGGTAACTGCTTGGTAAGCACACAGTTCAACTGCCCATGTGAAAGGGCCCTTATGTAGACAGGAGGTATATTGGATCTTCTACATGTACTACAAAACATAAGGGAATGAATAGAGAATGGTATCTGTCATTTTGTTATTTTTTTTATGAGTAAAGCCTAGTACACACTTTCAATCATGATTGGCCAATTACTGACCAATTTTCCCACCTCTATGTAGGATGAGGGCTAACAGATATTGCATACTATGAACAGATTGTGTAAGTAAACCCTTATACTACATGGAGATGGTAAAATTGGTCAGTGATTGGCCAATCATAACTGAGAGTGTGTACCAGGCATAAAGGGAACCTGAGATGAGTAGGAAAAAACAAAATCATACATACTTGGGGCTTCCTCCTCCGCCTTCTTGATCTTCTGTAAGGGGTCCCGGTATCTTGGCCAGTCGGGGGTTACTGCGGCCCGGCCCCACCGCGCACCCGTTCTGGGAGCTTTTTGCACCTGCGCAGCACTACAACTCTCCTAGCCGCAGGAGAGAGATGGGGGAGCGTGCGCAGCCGCACAGTGCATGCACCTACTGGCCCAAGATACCCCTTACAGAAGGTGGAGGAGGCAGAGGACGGCGCAGAGGGAGCGATCAGGCCGGAGGATGCCCCAGGTATGTATGAACACTTTTTCCTGTTCATCTCTGGTACTTTAACTGTTTTAAAACATAACTGGATTTTATCCATTTTCATGGTTGCCCCACATTTATATACGATTAGTACAGCAAAATATGCATTTTTGTACTAAACATATTTAATGTGACGTCTATTGATTGATGATTGCAATCTTTTTATACAATACACATGGTCATTGTAATCTGCCTGATGTTGTGAGGGACCTCTGAGCACTCTCATCAAACAGGCAACCTAGGCGGGTGCCTGGGACCTAATGGTTGCCAGGGGGCCTAACTGCCACTTTTCCTCACCACTCTCCTATTAAAGTTCCTACCTTGCCTAGGGCTCCATTTCATGTTAATCCATGACTAGAAGCATGCGATTTGCAAGTCATTTTTCGGGCACATCACTGTTCCTATGGGCTTCATGCAGTTTATGCATTGCACAATGTGTACAAGATTGCAGATTCAGTGCACAGCTTTGATAACAGTTTAGCAGCGGCAGTGCTCAAAGATGGACTAAGATGAAATAGGGCCCCAGGCAAGGTAGTAGTTTTGCCCCCCTCCCCCTATGGTCCTTTTGGTCATCTCAAATGACAAATGGGTCAGAAAAGATGGCAACTGGGCCCCTGACACCCATTGGGCCCTAGGTACCAACCTAGGTTGCCACGTGGGTGATCCATTGCAGTACTGTTTGAAACTGCACAATAAAATTGTTTCTCTAGTTAGTTTCTAAAGCACACTGTTATCATCACATATGATTAAAGAGACTCTGTAACACAATTTTGAGCCTTATTTCTTCTATCCTATAAGTTCCTATGCCTGTTCTAATGTGCTCTGGCTTACTGCAGCCTTTCCTAATTGCACAGTGGCTGTATTATCTCTGTTATATGATCTAATTCTTCTCTCTGTCGGGCTCCGTCAGTCAGGCTCGAATGTGCTGTGCTGCTTGTGATAGGATAGAAGCTATACACACCCTCTCCAGGCCCCCTGCATACTCTGTATGACTCACACACTGAGCTACTCTCAGCCCATCACTTGCTATGTCTTTTGTTTGTAAACACTGCATAAAAATGGCAATTACAAGCCAGGATTGCAGGAGGGAGTGGCAGAAACAGCACAGAGGGGCCCAGGAGAACATAATGAATAAAATGGTATGCTTTTTATTGTAAGAATTTTAGAGTACAGATTCTCTTTAATTGGAGAAATGCACAAATTATATCAGACAAGAACGTGTATAGTGTGCATAAAGCCCAACATTCCAGCCAGGGAGGGGCGGGGAGACTGCGCTCCTCCCCCTCATCCTTCTACATGGCCGCATCTGAGCTTATAGACACCGCACTGTCTGTAGGTGTGACTCAGTGACCACGCTGGCTTCCCACTATAAGACAAACAAAACACATGATAAAGTTATTATTAATATAGCACCAACATCTTATGCAGCGCTGTACAGTATATATATGTACAATGGACAAAAGGAAAGGGAGATCGGCACTGCTGATAAGACTTTTAATCCAGAGTGATTTATACAGATGCTTCAGCACGCAAAACACTTGCATAACAATTAGGACACATCATGTCAACATTGAAGCAATAGGTTGTGCAGACATACCAAATCTCGGAGTGTGGTGTAGTGGGTGCTGGGTACAGATGCCTTATGGCCGTTTCATGCAAAATGCGCTTCTACGGAAGCTGCCTTTTGCGTGAAACGGCCGTAAGGCATCTGCGCCCAGCACCCACCACACCACGCTCCGAGATTTGGTATGTCTGCACAACCTATTGCTTCAATGTTGACATTTATTTAAGTATTTATATAGCGCCGACATATTACGCAGCGCTGTACAGAGTATATTGTCTTGTCACTAACTGTCCCTCAGAGGGGCTCACAATCTAGTCCCTACCATAGTCATATGCAGGGCCGTGCAGAGGGTCCTTAAGTGGGGGGTGCTCAAATTTAAAAAAGGGGCCTGGCAATGCCTTCCCCCGCATGCCCCCCCCCCCCCCTCGTTTCTGGCTATGGGGGTATTGGTTTTCATGTGGGTGCTGAATGCAGATGCTGGGTGCCATGTGGGTTCTGGGTGTAAGTACTGAGTGTCATGTGGGTTCTGGCTATGTTTGGGTATCGAGTGTCATGTGGGTGCTGGGTGCAGGTACTGAATGTGACATGGGTGCGAATACTTGGCGCCATGCCTGTACTGGGTGCTGGCTATGGGTGGGCTTTGGGCATCACATGGGCTTTTAATGCAGGTACTTTGAATGCAGGTTAAGTGGGTGCAGGTACTTGGTGTCATGTGAGTGCGAGTACTGAGTGCCAGCTATGAGGGGAAGGGGGGGATACTTGGAAAAGTAGAGGTCAGTGTGGGTGCTGCAGGAAGGGGCAGGGCCGTGCAGAGGATCCTCAAGGGGGGGGGGGGGGGGTGCTCAAATTTGAAATTGATCAATCATGCTAAATTGTGTATGTAATACCCCCTCTCCAGAAAGCATAAGGCAGTCTAAACCCCCCCCCCCCCCCCCTCCACACACACACACCTTTATAGCAGTATCAGGTAGACTTTGTGTCTCCTTCCAACCAACTCTTTTGGTGCCACCGCCCTCAAATCAGCAGTGACAGGTGCCCGCTGTTAGAGTGGGTTAGAGTGGGTAGAGTGGAGCCCACAGTGGAGGCACAGACTCACCTTTCATTACTGGGAACCTCTGTCCCTCTTGATCAACACCCAAGCTTCTTTTCAGGCAAAGAAGAAGTGGTTACCAATAACAGTGGTTGCTAAGCAAGTGCCAAGGTGCAGTGGGTGCCCAGATGCAGTAGATGGTAAGACGCAAAGGTTCACTTGCTTCCATCTGAAAATGGCGCCTGTGAATAATGGCGCAGTGTTGCAGCTAATCCCTTTGCCGCTTATCGCTATTTAACGTTAAAGCCTTATTGTTATTTAGCGTTAAAGCCTTATCGTTATTTAGCGTTAACACACAGAACCCTCTCTGTACCTATCCCTAACCCATAACCCCCCCCCTCCCCCCTGGTGGCGCCTAACCCCATGGTGGTGCCTAACCCTAACCACCCCCTGGTGGTGTATATTGTACTGTATACCTAACCCTACTCTCACACAGAACCCTCCCTGTACCTATCCCTAACCCTAAGACCCCCCCTGGTGGTGCCTAACCCTAACCACCCCCCTGGTGGTGCCTAACCCTAAGACCCCCCCTGGTGGTGCCTAACCCTAACCACCCCCCTGGTGGTGCCTAACCCTAAGACCCCCCCTGGTGGTGCCTAACCCTAAGACCCCCTTGGTGGTGCCTAACCCTAAGACCCCCCCTGGTGGTGCCTAACCCTAAGACCCCCCCCCCCCCCCGTGCCTAACCCTAACCTTGACAGTGTTACATTAAATCCATTCACCGTTTTGCAGTTAAATAACGTCTGCAGTTTGGCTTATGTAGGGCGCTATTGATAAATAACGTTAGTGTGTGCCACTATTGATAAATAACGTTAGTGTGTGCCACTACTGATAAATAACGTTAGTGTGTGCCGTTTTTCTTCTTTTTTCCCTGTGCGCCATTATTATGCAGTACTAACGATAAATACCGATAAGCGTATCTTTTTAATGCGGCACCATTTTTATGCATAGGTGCTGTGCGCCATTATTCACTGATCCCATCCGGCCAGTAGAGCTCAGTGTAGGTGCTGGGTGAAGTGTAGGTCACTGTGGGTGCTGGGGGGGGATTCCTGTCTGGGCCTCCTAACTTGAAAGTGTCCCAGGCAGGGGCGGGGCTTGTCATTGGAGCTTATTTTGCACTTCGAGATGGGCCTTTTTTGAAGATTTAAAAAAGGGGGGTACCTGGGCACCCAGAGCACCCCCCCTCCACACGTGCCTGGTCATATGTATGTATCGTGTAGTGCATGTATGGTCTAGGGCCAATTTTTTGGGGGGAAGCCAATTAACTTATCTGTATGTTTTTGGGATGCGGGAGGAAACCAGAGTGCCCTGAGGAAACCCACACAGACACAGGGAGAACATACAAACTCCTTGCAGATGTTGACCAGGCTGGGATTCGAACCGAGGACCCAGCGCTTGCAAGGCAAGAGCACTAACCACTATGCCACCGTGCTGCCCTGTGACATGATGTGTCCTAATTGTTATGCAAGTGTTTTGCGTGCTGAAAGCATCTGTATACATCACTCTGGATTAAAAGTCTTATCAGCAATGCCGATCTCCCTTTCCTTTTCTCCATTGTACAATAATGTCTTGCCAGCATCAGAGCACACCTATGACACCAGAGTGACAGGAGAAAGTGCATGTTAATGCAGCATCCCCTCTGCTAACAGCGTATACTGTAGTGCCGACTCTTTCGCCTCTTTTGAGATACAGTATACAGTATTTATATGTATTGCCTTGTCACTAACTGGCCCTCAAGGCGCTCACAATCTAATCTATCTGCCATTGTCATATGTCTATATCATTTAGTGTATATATTGTAGTCTAGAGCCAATTTAGGAGGGAGCCAATTAACATTCCTCTGTACGTTTTGTATGTATGTTTTTGGGATGTGGGAGGAAACCAGAGTGCCCAGAGGAAACCCACGCAGACACAGGGAGAACATACAAACTCCTTGCAGATAGTGCCCTGGCTGGGATTCAAACCAGGACCCAGCGCTACAAGGCAAGAGGACTAACCACTACGCCACCGTGCTGCCCAAGTTTCTGCTGAATGCTATGCTGGGACTTGTAGTTCCACAGAGACACGTTCCTCTCTCTGTATTATTGGAGAGGGGATTGTATCTGGGCAGACTGTGACTTCTCCAAAATTGTGATACTTGTGAAAATTGTGATACTCTTGTATTAGGCCGACAATTGCAGATTGGGCATGAACAGCTGATCCAGACAGTTTTTTACTCTTCCCTTAACCTCTTCCAAACACTATCCTCTCTGATGCCCTCTCCTGGGCCTAACACTAACCTGAGTGCCCGACACTAATCTCTCCTCTCCTGGGCCTAACACTAACCTGAGTGCCCGACACTAATCTCCCCTCTCCTGGGCCTAACACTAACCTGAGTGCCCGACACTAATCTCCCCTCTCCTGGGCCTAACACTAACCTGAGTGCCCGACACTAACCTGAGTGCCCGACACTAACCTCTCCTCTCCTGGGCCTAACACTAACCTGAGTGCCCGACACTAACCTCAGTGCCCGACACTAATCTCCCCTCTAATGGGCCTAATACTAACCTGAGTGCCCGACACTATTCTCCCCTCTCCTGGGCCTAACACTAACCTGAGTGCCCGACACTAATCTCCCCTCTCCTGGGCCTAACACTAACCTGAGTGCCCGACACTAATCTCCCCTCTCCTGGGCCTAACACTAACCTGAGTGCCCGACACTAATCTCCCCTCTCCTGAGCCTAACACTAACCTGAGTGCCCGACACTAATCTCCCCTCTCCTGGGCCTAACATTAACCTGAGTGCCCGACACTAATCTCCCCTCTCCTGGGCCTAACACTAACCTCCCCCTCTCATATGCCTTAAAGGAAGCCTGAGATAGGGGGATATAAAAAAAACGGCACATACCTGGGGCTTCCTCCACCCCCTTCAGGCAGATCGCTCCCTCGCCGTCCTGCGCCGCCTGGATCCTCCGCTGTTTGGCCCGTGAAGACCTCCGTTCTGGGGTGTACTGTGCTGTGCGCCCGCATTGCGCTCCCAGTGACTCTGACTTGCCCTGACTGAAGCACTTTACCGGCCGAATATGGGGGATTCCATGCGGTGCAGGAGGACGGCGAGGCAGCGATCACTAAAGGGGGCTGGAGGAAGCCACAGGTATGTACATGTTTTTTATATCCATCGTCATCGGTACACTTTAAGGTGCCCATCAATGATACATCATGGTTGTACAAACTTACCAAAGCTATGTAGCAGAAAGGTAAACTGAGCTAGTATTGAATGGAAGTTTCAGATAGTCCCTCATATTACATCCTACCTCAGGTGTACAACTGAGGAAGGATGTAATATCCGTAACATGTAGTGTACACTCGTTCCAATACAGCAAAGTTTATTGCAGCCAGTGGTGTGCCATCTCTTTTGTTTTGTGTGGAAGATATCCTGAAGCCGTAGGAGCAATCCGGCTGAGACAAGGCACCGGCTCCGTTGAGGTCCAGAGGACCCTTCAGCAGTGTTCTCCAGGCATCCAGTGTGTTTGGTTAGTCCCTCATATTACCCAGAAGTGGTAAGATTGTACCATCAAGATTGTACCTTTAATGGACACCTTTAAGGTTGCCACTAACTAGGCCCGAACGATTTTAGGAAAACATTGAATTGAGCAATTTCTGTCCGAAATTGCGATTTCGATTTGATTAAAAATTTCCTTCAAGGCAGTTAACAATGTGCGGCGACTCAGAGGTATTGCTGATTACTTGAGCCAGGCACAAGGGGCGGATCCACTCGAGCCACTGATTGACACTGACAGAAGCTGTGTAAAAGCAATGCATATTGCCGATTGTTAATGAGCCGGGCAGCGGGGGCGGGGCTAATCCAGTCCAGAGCGGCACACTGCTCCACCAATCGCTGGATAGAGATGGTATGATGGCAGCGGTAGGTGGAGCTGTACGCTACTGACGATCTGTAGATCGTCTGCACATGAATCGCGGTTTCGGTTTAAAACCCCAAAACCGTTCAGCCCTACCACTAACCATACAATTTCCTTAACGATAGTTTACAAACGATTATTCGTATAAACAAAAGGAAATGATTCTTTGAGACCACTCATGAACAAAAACCTCCTAACCAATCTGATCAGATTGGTGGAATTTATCCAAAAATCAGATCAGATCTGATTGGTTAGGAGATTTTCGTCTGTTAGTGGTCCCAAACGATCATTCCCGATCGTTCATATGAATGATCGCAAAAAACAATGAACCCTTGCACACTCACATGCAAATGTTCAAACAAATGTATTCACTATTTTTCTGGCCACACCCCCTTTAGCACCTCCCTTACCTGAATTACTTATTTAACCTGCCTGGCGTTCTGATTCCCGCGGTCCTGCGGCCGCGGGAACGTTTTTTGCACATTTATTTTTATATTTCATGTAGCTAGCCTAGCGCTAGCTACATGATTCACCCCTCCCTGCGGCGTCCCTCCCTGCCCTCCAATCGCCGCCGACGCAATGGCCTGTCCGGAAATCCCGTTCTGAACAGGATTTCCATCAGGGCTTCCCCCGTCGCCATGGCGACGCACGTCGTGACGTCATGACGTCACAGGGAGACCCGATCTACCCCTCAGCGCTGCCTGGCACTAATTGGCCAGGCAGTGCACGGGGTCTCGGTTGGGGGGGGGGCGCTATATCGCGGTGGGTAGCGGCGGATCGGCGGCGATCAGGTAGCACTTTGCTTGCTGCGTGTTTAAAAAAAAAATATTCAAATCGGCCCAGCGGGGCCTGAGCGGTGAGCTCCGGCGTCTCTGGATGAGCCTAGCTCGTCCACAACGCTAGGGAGGTTAAATTTCCTACCTAGAGGCGATGTGCCTGAATATGTGTTTTTTTCATACGAATAATTGTTTGGCAAATTGTATCGCTAGTGGCCACCTTAACACTAACCTCTCCTCTGCCTAACACTAACCTTTCCTCTCCCCTGTTTAACATTCTCCCGTGTAACACTAACTTCACCTCTCCCATGCCTAACACTAACATCTACCATGCCTAACACTAAGCTCCCCTCTCCTCTGCGTAACACTAACCTCTCCCTAACACTACCCTCCCCTTTCCCATGCCTAAGAATAATCCCCCCCTCCGATGGCTAACACTAATGGGGTGGTTGTCTGTTACTGGGGTCTGTGATGGGGGTTTGGTCTTTCACTGGGACATTTGTTATTTGTGAGAGATGCCTAGTTATTATGTGGAGAATATGCTGCTGCCTAATTATGTTTGAGGAAGTGTGTACATGGTCCCTTATTTATGTCACTCAATAGCTGACGTTCTGCATCTATTCTAAGGGCTTGTTTCCACTGTTGCGGTGTGGAATCGCCAGGATTTCACCGCAGACCAAATCGCATGCGGATGCATTTCCGCATGCGGATTTCCCATGCGATTTCACATGGCAAGGAACCAGGCGAATTTAACCATGTCACTGCCTGTGTAAAGCTCCATAGCTTTACATGCGAAATCGCACGGAAATCCGCATGACAAAGCCGCATGCGATTTCCCTATTAAAAGCATTGCAGGCGATTTGCCCGCATTCCTGCCGCACGCGAAATCTGACGGCTCTGCCATGCAGATTTCCCCCGCACGCCAAAACGCACCCGCACGACGCACAAGTGGAAACAATCCCATCCACTTGTATTGCCTATGCGAATCCGCATATGGTGCCTGCATGCGGACTCGCTATAGTGGAAACGAGCCCTTATTGACAGTGCTGCAGTTCAGGCCTCAGGCATACCCCTCCTTTTCCCCAGGGCGCAGTTTTAGTGCTTGCCACGGGCGCCAGTTTTCCCTACATACGACACTGGCTCTAGGGTAGGGGTCTCAAACTCGTGGCCCGTGGGCCATTTGCGGCCCTCGATACAATATTTTGTGGCCCGCACCAGAAAAAGCTTCCTTATAGTTCTCTTCAGTGCTCCCAAGTAATCCGCCGAATCCCCGCCGCTAAACGAGGGCTGCAGAGCCCCCAAATTGCCCGGGGGGCAATCCGCTGGCATTTCCTGGAAGGGGCAGAGCTTTCAGCTTCAGCTCTGCCCTTCCTGACGTCAATCGCCGCACAGATCGCCGCCTCTCCCCGCCCCTCTCTGTGATCTAGCTGCTGATTGTGAAATCCCTTATGCGACCCAGCCTCATCCTGACTTTGCCTCCTGCGGCCCCCAGGTAAATTGAGTTTGAGACCCCTGCTCTAGGGTAAGTTAGGGAATTAGAGACAGGGTAGGATAAGTTATGCAGCAAAGGGGTCAGTTGAGGAATATTGGGGTCCACAGCAAAGACCAATATACTCGAGCTGTCAAGAGTTTGTACCCCATTAAGGCATTACCTCCCACTTCTCTCTCACTTTTAATGATTTTAGCGACTGTATACACTGCTCACAAAAATAAAGGCAGCACACAAAAGACATCCTAGATGAGGATGAATGAAAACTTTTTATGAAATACTTTGTTCTTTAACTTCCCAGGCGTTCTATTAAGATCGCCAGGGCGGCTGCGGGAGGGTTTTTTTTTAATAAAAAAAAAACTATTTCATGCAGCCAACTTAAAGTTGGCTGCATGAAAGCCCACTAGAGGGCGCTCCGTATGCGCACTTCTGATCGCCGGAGGGCGATCAGAAGTAACAAGGAAGGCCGCAATGAGCGGCCTTCCTTGTTTCGCTTTCCTCGTCGCCATGGCGACGAGCGGAGAGACGTCATGGACGTCAGCCGACGTCCTGACGTCAGCCGCCTCCGATCCAGAACTGTTTGTTCCGGCTGCGCTGGGCTCGGGCGGCTGGGGGGACCCTCTTTCGCCGCTGCACGCGGCGGATCGCCGTGCTGCGGCGCCGATCAGGTAGCACACGCGGCTTGCAAAGTGCCGGCTGCGTGTGCTCCTTTTTATTTGATAGAAATCGGCCCAGCGGGGCCTGAGAAATCCTCCTGCGCAGGTTACCCCGAGCTGAGCTCGGGATAACCGGCAAGGGGGTTAACCTCCCTGGCATTCAGTGTTTCCTGGATTTCAGTGCAAAAAGTGATCCTAATTAATTTCCATAACCTTTTTTCCTGTAACTTACCAAAATGTGTCAAGCAAGGGTCTAGTATACATTTTGAGTTTAATAAAAGCTTGAAACACAAAATCTAAACTAAATTTAAAAATTACTCCCCAAAATCTCTGATCATTTATACTTTCAAGCGGCAGCTGCTCAATCTGCAATAACACGAATGTAAAGGTGGCCATACATCTAGAGATGATGGGAAGATTTGATCAAGAGACCAATCTCTCTCTAATCGAGTCTGATTAGAGAGAGATTGGTCGGCTGCCCATACTCAGCAGGCCGATTCCCGATCGATTTTAACATGAAATCTGTCGGGAATCGTCCGTGTCCGTTGCCTCGCCGCTCCCCCGGTACATGAATGTACCCCCGTGTGTGCATTTATACATTACCTTTCCTGTGTCGCCCACCGCGCGGTGCCCATATGTTTTCTGAATCCCCTGTAGATTATTGGAAGTAGGTAGCCAGGTACAGGTGCCCCCCAGTATAGGCTAGCTAGGTACATGTGTCCCCCAGTACAGGCTATGTCCCCCATTATAGGTTAGGTAGTTACAGGTGTCGCTCAGTATAGGTTAGGTAGTTACAGGTGTCGCTCAGTATAGGCTAGGTAGGTACAGGTGTCCCCTATAATAGGTTAGGTAGTTACAGGTGTCCTCAGTATAGGTTAGCTAGGTACAGGTGTCGCTCAGTATAGGCTAGACGGGTACGTGTGTCCCCTATAATAGGTTAGGTAGTTACAGGTGTCCTCAGTATAGGCTAGGTAGGTACAGGTGTCCCCCAGTACAAGTTTGCTAGGTACAGATGATGCTCAGTATAGGCTAGATAGGTACAGGTGTCCCACAGTACAGGTTAGCTAGGTACAGGTGTCGCTCAGTTTAGGCTAGAAGGTACAGGTGTCCCCCAGTACAGGTTAGCTAGGTACAGGTGTCCCCCAGTATAGGCTAGGGAGGTACAGGTGTCGCTCAGTATAGGCTAGGTAGGTACAAGTATCCCCCAGTATAGGCTAGGTAGGTACAGGTGTCGCTTAGTATAGGTTAGGTAGGTACAGGTGTCACTCAGTATAGGTTAGGTAGGTACAGGTGTCCCCCAGTATAGGCTAGGTAGGTACAGGTGTCGCTTATTATAGGTTAGGTAGGCACAGGTGTCGCTCAGTATAGGTTAGGTAGGTACAGGTGTCGCTCAGTATAGGTTAGGTAGGTACAGGTGTCGCTCAGTATAGGTTAGTTAGGTACAGGTGTCGCTCAGTATAGGCTAGGTAGGTAAAGGTGTCCCCCATTATTGGCTAGTTAGGTACAGGTGTCCCCCAGTATAGGCTAGGTAGGTACAGGTGTCGCTTAGTATAGGTTAGGTAGGCACAGGTGTCGCTCAGTATAGGCTAGGTAGGTACAGGTGTCGCTCAGTAAAGGCTAGGCAGGTACATGTGTCCCCTATAATAGGTTAGGTAGTTACATGTGTCCTCAGTATAGGTTAGCTAGGTACAGGTGTCGCTCAGTATAGGCTAGGTAGGTACAGGTGTCCCCCAGTACAGGTTAGCTAGGTACAGGTGTCGCTCAGTATAGGCTAGATAGGTACAGGTTTCCCCCAGTACAGTTTAGCTAGGTACAGGTGTCCCCCAGTATAGGCTAGGGAGGTACAGGTGTCGCTCAGTATAGGCTAGGTAGGTACAGGTGTCGCTCAGTATAGGCTAGGTAGGTACAGGTGTCGCTCAGTATAGGCTAGGCAGGTACGTGTGTCCCCTATAATAGGTTAGGTAGTTACAAGTGTCCTCAGTATAGGTTAGCTAGGTACAGGTGTCGCTCAGTATAGGCTAGGTAGGTACAGTTGTCCCCCAGTACAGGTTAGCTAGGTACAGGTGTCGCTCAGTTTAGGCTAGAAGGTACAGGTGTCCCCCAGTACAGGTTAGCTAGGTACAGATGTCCCCCAGTATAGGCTAGGGAGGTACAGGTGACGCTCAGTATAGGCTAGGTAGGTACAGGTATCCCCCAGTATAGGCTAGGTAGGTACAGGGGTCGCTTAGTATAGGCTAGGTAGGTACAGGTGTCAATCAGTATAGGTTAGGTAGGTACAGGTGTCCCCCAGTATAGGCTAGGTAGGTACAGGTGTCGCTCAGTATAGGTTAGGTAGGTACAGGTGTCGCTCAGTATAGGCTAGGTAGGTAAAGGTGTCCCCCATTATTGGCTAGGTAGGAACAGGTGTCACTCAGTATAGGCTAAGTAGGTACAGGTGTTTCCAGTATAGGTTTGGTAGGTACAACTGTCCCTCAGTAAAGGCTAAAACCCGCTAAACCCCGTTCGGTAAAAAGTTCATGTGGCACAATTTACCTTGTGGTAAAAAATATTTTTGTTGAGTATTCACTAAGACTTAACAAATGCAGTAACAGCTTGGTATTTTAAAGGGATACTTAAGGCTCAGGAAAAATATGAGTTTTACTCACCTGGGGCTTCCACCAGCCCCCTGCAGCTGTCCGGTGCCCACGCAGTCTCCAGATGCTCCTGGCCCCGCTGGCAGCCACTTCCGGCAGCCACTTTCGGCGACAGGCACCGACAGGCTCGGAACACAAGTGATTCTTCGCGTTCCTGACCGAAATAGCACCCTCTATACTGCTATTGCGGCCAGGAACGCGGAGAATCACTCGCGTTCCCAGCCTGTCGGTGCCCGTCGCTGAAACCGGAAGTTGGCTCCCGGCTGGAGGATCTGATGGAGACTGCGGACAGCTGCAGGGGGCTGGTGGAAGCCCCAGGTGAGTAAAACTCATTTTTTTCCAGAGCCTTAAGTATCCCTTTAAGGAATCATGTGGTATTTGATTCAGTGAATTAAAGCCTTGCTATACCAGGAAAAGAAAATATATAAGTAGATAAATACTTGTTCTACTTACATAACATAAGAATTGTACTGTTAATGATTTTATTTCAGTGAATTATATATAGGAAATAAAGAGATAATGGTTTCAGGCATTTTCCATCTTTACTGACTCTGAAGCCAATCCTGATGTCATTTCCTCACTTACTCTTCCTTCCTCCTATAAACCGTGATATCTAGCTTGCTTTGTCAACACATGTGCTTGGCATAGATCTTATTTCATCAGCTTTTGCAGAGGGGTGAAGTGTGTTTCCCTTCCCAGCCTCGTGTCAAACTGAGCTGCCTTCAGCCAATCAGTGAGGAGCAGCAATGTGGGAGGGCAAATAAGAAGTGTCCATCTGCCTGGCAATGTACCAAATAGAGCCAGGCTGACTGTAATAAGATTTATTACAGCAGAAACATTTGTGATTATATTGGATTGCTTATAGTACAGGGTCAGGTTGTAGACTGCATAACAAACACAGAGCAGTGGGTAAATGGAATATGAAAACACTATGTCTTTGATTCGCTAAAACCCGTTCAGTAAAAATTTAATGTGACACAATTTACCTCGTGGTAAAAAATATTTTTGTTAAGTATTCAGTAACACTTTAACACATGCAGTAACAGCTTGGTCAATCACTTGATAGTTTAACCTCTTGAGGACAGCAGTGTTAAAACCCCCTAAAGAACAATAAACAACAAAACAGTAATCATACATGATCTAATAGAGTCTTCTGATCTGGCCTGCCTGACTGAAACCTGGCTTTCTGAACCTGTTGGCCCCACCCTGGAGGCAGCTGTGCCAACAAACTATTCCGTGATATACTGCAACAGGAAAGAACGCAGGGGAGGAGGGGTTGCACTTTGCTTTAGATCAGCTTTGAAAATCAGACCACTTACTGTAGGTCCTACCAACTCGTTTGAATGCTTGGGGGTGCAACTTTCAGCTGAGGAAAACATTAACATATTGCTGATCTACCGCCCACCAGAAAAATACTCAGACTTCCTTGAGGAACTTGTAGACCTCCTATGCAACCTAACACTGGAACACCCCAGATGGATTGTTCTTGGAGATTTCAATACATGGGTGGACGACTCCTCTTCACAATTTGGAAAAGAGCTACCTCGTGCCTTACATGAACTGGGCTTCCTCCAATCAATCAGCTCTGCTACTCACAGGAAAGGTCACACTCTGGACCTTATATTCCATACTGGGCTGTCAATAGCCAATGTGGAAATTAATCCTGTTGCCTGGTCAGACCATCACACTATCCACTTCTCCCTCTCAATACCAGTCGTCAAACACCAGGTCAAGAATCAAATAAAATATCGCCGCTTAAAAGGGCTAACACCTCAACATATCCGAGATAACCTTAGCTTTGATGAATTGACTGACTCCAGCTTGGACCCTGATACTCTGGTGTTTAAATACAACAAATGTGTGTCCTCCACCTTTGAGACCATTGCTCCTCTGCGCACCAAATATCTTACTCCACACCATCATGCACAGTGGTTTGATAACGCTATAAAAGAGCTGAAAAGACAAGGCCGAAAACTTGAGAGGCTGTGGCGCAAATCTCAGTCCCCAGAAGACAAACATGCCTTAATCCTCCACTTGAAGAGCTACCAAAAGGTAATCACGGGAAAAAAATCATCCTTTCTATCACAAGAGATTGCAAATGCAGTTAACAAACCAGCCCAACTGTTCCGCACAGTGGAAAAACTCTGCAACCCAGCATGTCAAAAACTTAATATCGAGTCTTCAAAGGACCTCTGTGACCAATTTGCCCATTTCTTCACAGACAAAGTCTCCGCTATAAGGTCCGCCATCCAACTTACAGCATCTGAGCCTAATATAGCGCCGAAGACCATTAGCAGAGACAACGTAACACCTTGATCAAACTTCAAAGAAATTGATGAAGAAGTCACATCAAGCATCCTTCTTCACGTCCGCCTAACTACCTGTGACCTGGATCCTGGCCCAACACAGTTCATGTTGAACTGCCCCGACCTGTTCATACCGGTATTCCTCAAAATTGTTAACTGTTCCTTACAATCAGGGATACTCCCTGCTTTACTGAAGGAAGCAATCATCAGGCCTCTCCTCAAAAAACCCTCCCTGGACCCAGATGCAATGACCAGCTACAGACCTGTCTCTAACCTCCCCTTTCTGGGCAAGCTAATTGAAAAAGCTGTATACCTCCAGCTAGAAGCCAGAATCCTACAAAATAACAGTTATGACCCATTCCAGTCTGGCTTCAGGAAACACCACAGCACTGAAACTGCCCTCATCCAAATATGCAACCACCTGCTCATGGCAAGAGACAGAGGAGAGTGCTCGATCCTCATACTGCTAGACCTTTCTGCAGCCTTTGACACAGTTGACCATGACATCTTGATAAACAGGCTACAGGAATACTGCGGCATTGATGGCATAGTACTTCAGTGGTTCCAATCCTTCTTGAGTGGCAGAACCCACAAAGTGTCTATGGGGCCCTTCCTGTCCACCCCTGTAACACTTAAGTATGGGGTGCCCCAGGGCTCAATCCTCTCTCCCCTGCTTTTCACGATTTACATGCTACCGTTGGGAAAACTAATCCAAAAACATGGCCTGACATACCACTGCTATGCAGACGACACCCAACTATATCTTTCCTTCAAGCCTGGTGTGACAGACCCAACTCTAACTATAAACGCCTGCTTACGTGAACTACAGCAATGGATGAATGACAACTGGCTGAAACTAACTGCAGACAAAACTGAAGTCCTTCTGATTGGAGGGCAGAGCATGATAACAAAACAACTTAACTTGTAGTCTTCACCACTGGCAATAGGAGGCACGGATCTACGCAGCTCTGATCATGTGCGTAGCCTGGGAGTTCTAATCGATGGGGATTTAAACTTCAGAACTCAAATCTCTGCTGTGGTGAAATCATCCTATTTTCACCTGAAGAACATTGCAAAAATCAACCACCTCATACCCCCAGAAGATCTGCCAACCTTAGTCCACGCCTTCATCACATCCCGACTGGACTACTGCAATGCTCTCTACACTGGCCTTCCAAAAAAGGTCTTGTACCGCCTACAGCTGATACAGAATACTGCTGCCAGACTGCTAACCAACCAACCCCGTCACTGCCACATAATGCCAGTCCTGCATTCCCTTAACTGGCTACCTATAGAATGGAGGGTCCTATTCTAGATCGGCCTACTGACATTTAAATCCCTGAATAATCTAGGCCCTGGATACATGAAAGATATGTTACAGCTGCGTAGCAATCCCCGCATTCTCAGATCCACAGGTTCTAATAATCTAGTCATACCCAGAGTCCACTTGGGAACTTTTGGTCCCAGAGCCTTCTGTCATGCTGCCCCTACGTTTTGGAACTCCTTACCTCAACAGATCAGGACAGCCCCATCCCTGGACGTGTTTAAATCCAGACTGAAAACCCACCTGTTCAGTCTGGCATTTGCAGAAATATAACTTTTGTTGAGTGAATACTTCATCCTACTAATTACTGAATCTGAGAGAGCCTAAGCGATTTGAGTCCTATGGGAGAAAAGCGCTATAGAAATGTTATTGTATTGTATAAAGAACAGGCCATTTTTCACTGAATTGGCAACTGTAGCTTTAGAAACTCGCTGCAGGGCCGCACAGCTCAGTACACAAGTGATCCCCCCCTCCTCTGTTGGTGGGGTCTGATCGCCCCCCAGATGGTAGTTTATTTTTTATTAATTTTTGTATTATTTATTTTTAAATACATTTCTGTATTTTTTTCTCTCTCTCCCTCCCTCCCCCTTCAGCGCTGTACTGAGTAAATAACCGCCGTCTAACAGCCCCCAAGCGGCGATCGCCTGGCCATTTTTCACTGAATTGGCCACAGCAGCTTTAAGGACTCGCTGCAGGGCCGCACAACTCAGAACACAAGTGAACCCCTTCCTCCCCCCCCCTCTCCTCTGTTGGTGGGGTCTGATCGCCCCCCAGATGGTTGTTTATTTTTTATCAATATTTTTATCATTTATTTTTAAATACATTTCTGTATTTTTTTCCCTCTTTCTCCCTCCCCCATCAGCCTAGCAGTGTGATTGGCTGTGATAGGCTTCAGCTCTGTACTGAGTAAATAACCGCCGTCTAACAGCCCCCGAGCGGCGATCGCCGCTGGGAGACTGAAGGCGGAGACTGAGCCCCACCTGAATAAATTATGCCGTTATCAATATACTTATCTTGACTATTATTGATAGTATTATATTAATTACCACAAACACTATTATCTCCACATTTTAGTGCAACAAGAAGCTCACACACCTTTATTTGATTTCATGCAAACTAAACACATACATTTATCTATCTAAAACAATAACTCTGATGACTACAGCTTCCAAAGGTGCACCACAGCACAAGGACTGCTCCGGAGTAATCCTGGTGAAATCACAACATGGTATTGACTCTTCTAAGAGCAGTGCTCAAACTGCAGTGGTGCACCTGTGGGACCCCTGGAAGAGGTGATGTCCTCCACCCAGCTCCTCAATCACTGAGGGGTCTTCAGAGGAGGTGGGCAGTCGAGGTAGCCTAACAGACGGTCATCTCTCCCCGCTGTAGGTCATCAGATCAAAGTGTATGACTCCACATTATTCACAATTTCCCGACAATAATAAGCATAAGGATTGTTTCTATCACCACAACTATGGGCTTCAACCAGTTAGAGAGCATATTCAAGCTGAGGCATACAAAATGGAGGACAGTGAATATCAAGATGGAGGATATTTAAAAGTATGATTACATCATTTACACCTCCTCCCCACAAAGCTATTCCGTTCCTCACCTGACCAAAAGACGCTGTTATCAAATATAGTTAATTTATACTATTATTGATACTATTACATTATCCACCATACCCATAGACGCTACTTATGCACATATACATACAAGTTTCAGGCGTCAGTCTTAGAATAAATTCTCTGATCATTTTGACCACATCATTGAGTTTGGCCAGTAGGTGTTTTGCACGTATTGCAAAATATGCATACTGATTTACAATCACGATGAAGGCTCATTTTCTACTACCGCATACAGTTTTATGCTGAACTGCAATCGCCAACTGGCATGATTCACGCTGCGATCACGCTTCGTTCCTGGCGGCCATATGATGCAATTGCAGCGAATGGAAAAAGCAGCCTGCACGATAGCAAACGGAGCGCACTTGCGCTTGCGATCTCACTTGCTTAGTGTAACAGGGCCTTAAGTGCAGTATATCATATCCTTTGTGATCATATAATTAGATGTGACCAATAGTTACTCGGCCGTATTGTAAAACTTGCATAATTTCTCAAAATCATTGTAAAGGCATTCCATAACAGATTCCAAATTTAAATATGTCTACATGAAGAAGTAATGATGCTAAGAAAATTAAGTTTTTTTTCCCTTCACAGGTACTCTTTAACACTGGGGTGCCCACAATTTTTCGGCTCGCGAACTACTTAAAAATTTGCCGAGTCCAGGAGATCTACCAACATTTAGGTAGCTAGGTATAGGTGCCTTCAGTATAGGTAGATAGGTATAGGTGCCTGAAGTATAGATAGCTAGGTATATCGGCCTTTTAATATAGGTAGCCAAGTATAGTATAGTTAGGAATAGGTACCTTTCATTAGATAGCTAGGTGTAGGGGCCTTCAGTATAGGTAGCCAGGTATAGTGTAGTTAGGTGTAGGTGCCTTCAGTATAGGTAGCCAGGTATTGTGTAGTTAGGTGTGGGTGGCTTCAGTATAGTTAGCCAGGTATAGTGTAGTTAGGTGTGGGTGGCTTCAGGATAGTTAGCCAGGTATAGTGTAGTTAGGTGTGGGTGGCTTCAGTATAGTTAGCCAGGTATAGTGTAGTTAGGTGTGGGTGGCTTCAGGATAGTTATCCAGGTATAGTGTAGTTCGGTGTGGGTGGCTTCAGGATAGTTAGCCAGGTATAGTGTAGTTCGGTGTGGGTGGCTTCAGGATAGTTAGCCAGCTACAGTGTAGTTAGGCGTAGGTGCCACTTACCTCCCTCCAGTTCCAGTGGCGGTGTCTGGGGCTCCTCCTGGTCTCCCCTCTTTCGGCCGTGTTGGCTGGAGTGTAGAATGGGCGGCTGAATGGCGGGCGCAGGGGGCGGCGGGCAGCGTGCGTACGTAGATACATTGTGCCCAGCGCAACCCCTAGCTATGACGTTGTGGCGTCTTCCACTCCCACTGTACCGCCTCTCCCCCACTCTGCCTCTTCTGATTGGCCAGCGGACGGCAGCAGAATCTGATAGCTGCCGGCCGCGATCTACCAAATAGGCGGTCGTGATCTACCGGTAGATCGCGATCGACCTATTGGGCACCCATGCTTTAACACATGTTTACATACAGTGTATGTTAAAATCCTCCATCTTTGAGAGAACCAATTTGTACTTTTATCACATGGCCACTAATGTAAGTAGGTCTATAGAAGTGAACAAACACTATGCCTTTGATCTGCTAAAACTCGTTTGATAAAAATTTCATGTGGCACAATTTACCTCGCGGTAAAAAATATTCTTGTTGAGTATTCAGTAATACTTTAACACATGCAGTAACAGCTTGGTCAATCACTTGGTATTTTAACCTCTTGAGGACGGCAGTGTTAAAACCCCCTAAAGAACAGTCCATTATTCACTGAATTGGCCACTGCAGCTTTAGAGACTCGCTGCAGGGCCGCACAGCTCAGTACACAAGTGATTCCCCCCCCTCCTCCGTTGGTGGGGTCTGATCGCCCCCCAGATGGTTGTTTATTTTTTATCAATTTTTGTATTATTTATTTTTAAATACATTTCTTTATTTTTTTTCTCTCTCTCCCTCCCTCCCCCTTCAGCGCTATACTGAGTAAATAACCGCCGTCTAACAGCCCCCAAGCGGCGATCGCCGCTGGGAGACTGAAGGCGGAGACTGAGCCCCACCTGAATAAATTATGCCATTATCGATATATTTATCTTGACTATTATTGATAGTATTATATTAATTACCACAATCACTATTATCTCCACATTTTAGTGCAACAAGAAGCTCACACACCTTTATTTGATTTCATTCAAACTAAACACATACATTTATCTATCTAAAACAATAACTCTGATGACTACAGCTTCCAAAGGTGCATCACAGCACAAGGACTGCTCCGGAGTAATCCTGGTGAAATCACAACATGGCATTGACTCTTCTAAGAGCAGTGCTCAAACTGCAGTGGTGCACCTGTGGGACCCCTGGAAGAGGTGATGTCCTCCACCCAGCTCCTCAATCACTGAGGGGTCTTCAGAGGAGGTGGGCAGTCGAGGTAGCCTAACAGACGGTCATCTCTCCCCGCTGTAGGTCATCAGATCAAAGTGTATGACTCCACATTATTCATAATTTCCCGACAATAATAAGCATAAGGATTGTTTCTATCACCACAACTATGGGCTTCAACCAGTTAGAGAGCATATTCAAGCTGAGGCATACAAAATGGAGGACAGTGAATCACAAGATGGAGGATATTTAAAAGTATGATCAGGTCATTTACACCTCCTCCCCACAAAGCCATTCCATTCCTCACCTGACCAAAAGACGTTGTTATCAAATATAGTTAATTTATACTATTATTGATACTATTACATTATCCACCATACCCATAGACGCTACTTATACACATATACATACAAGTTTCAGGCGTCAGTCTTAGATTAAATTCTCTGATCATTTTGACCACATTATTGAGTTTGGCCAGTAGGTGTTTTGCACGTATTGCAAAATATGCATACTGATTTACAATCCTGATGAAGGCTCATTTTCTACTACCGCATATAGTTTTATGCTGAACTGCAAGCGCCAGCTGGCATGATTCACGCTGCGATCGCGCTTCGTTCCTGGCGGCCATATGATGCAATTGCAGCGAATGGAAAAAGCAGCCTGCACGATAGCAAACGGAGCGCACTTGCGCTTGCGATCGCACTTGCTAGTGTAAAAGGGCCTTAAGTGCAGTATATCATATCCTTTGTGATCATATAATTAGATGTGACCAATAGTTACTCGGCCGTATTGAAAAACTTGCATAATTTCTCAAAATCATTGTAAAGGCATTCCATAACAGTTTCCAAATTTAAATATGTCTACATGAAGAAGTAATGATGCTAAGAAAATTAAATTTTTTCCCCTCACAGGTACTCTTTAACACAGGGGTGCCCACAATTTTTCGGCTCGCGAGCTACTTTAAAATTTGCCGAGTCCAGGAGATCTACCAACATTTAGGTAGCTAGGTATAGGTGCCTTCAGTATAGGTAGATAGGTATAGGTGCCTGAAGTATAGATAGCTAGGTATATCGGCCTTTCAATATAGGTAGCCAAGTATAGTATAGTTAGGAATAGGTACCTTTCATTAGATAGCTAGGTGTAGGGGCCTTCAGTATAGGTAGCCAGGTATAGTGTAGTTAGGTGTAGGTGCCTTCAGTATAGGTAGCCAGGTATTGTGTAGTTAGGTGTGGGTGGCTTCAGTATAGTTAGCCAGGTATAGTGTAGTTAGGTGTGGGTGGCTTCAGGATAGTTAGCCAGGAATAGTGTAGTTCGGTGTGGGTGGCTTCAGGATAGTTAGCCAGGTATAGTGTAGTTCGGTGTGGGTGGCTTCAGGATAGTTAGCCAGGTATAGTGTAGTTAGGTATGGGTGGCTTCAGGATAGTTAGACAGGTATAGTGTAGTTAGGTGTGGGAAGCTTCAGGATAGTTAGCCAGCTACAGTGTAGTTAGGCGTAGGTGCCACTTACCTCCCTCCAGTTCCAGCGGCGGTGTCTGGGGCTCCCCCTGGTCTCCCCTCTTTCGGCCGCGTTGGCTGGAGTGTAGAATGGGCGGCTGAATGGCGGGCGCAGGGGGCGGCGGGCAGTGTGCATACGTAGATACATCGTGTCCAGCGCTACCCCCAACTATGACGTTGTGGCGTCCTCCACTCCCACTGTACCGCCTCTCCCCCACTCTGCCTCTTCTGATTGGCCAGCGGCCGGCAGCAGAATCTGATAGCTGCCGGCCGCGATCTACCAAATAAGCAGTTGCGATCTACCGGTAGATCGCGATCGACCTATTGGGCACCCATGCTTTAACACATGTTTACATACAGTGTATGTTAAAATCCTCCATCTTTGAGAGAACCAATTTGTACTTTTATCACATGGCCGCTAATGTAAGTAGGTCTATAGAAGTGAACAAACACTATGCCTTTGATCCGCTAAAACCCGTTCGGTAAAAATTTCATGTGGCACAATTTACCTCGCCCTAAAAAATATTCTAGTTGAGTATTCAGTAATACTTTAACACATGCAGTAACAGCTTGGTCAATCACTTGGTATTTTAACCTCTTGAGGACGGCAGTGTTAAAACCCCCTAAAGAACAGGCCATTTTTCACTGAATTGGTCACTGCAGCTTTAGAGACTCGCTGCAGGGACGCACAGCTCAGTACACAAGTGATTCCCCCCCCCCTCCTCCGTTGGTGGGGTCTGATCGCCCCCCAGATGGTTGTTTACTTTTTATCAATTTTTGTATTATTTATTTTTAAATACATTTCTTTATTTTTTTTCTCTCTCTCCCTCCCTCCCCCTTCAGCGCTGTACTGAGTAAATAACCGCCGTCTAACAGCCCCCAAGCGGCGATCGCCGCTGGGAGACTGAAGGCGGAGACTGAGCCCCACCTGAATAAATTATGCCGTTATCAATATATTTATCTTGACTATTATTGATAGTATTATATTAATTACCACAATCACTATTATCTCCACATTTTAGAGCAACAAAAAGCACACACACGTTTATTTGTTTTCATTCAAACTAAACACATACATTTATCTATCTAAAACAATAACTCTGATGACTACAGCTTCCAAAGGTGCACCACAGCACAAGGACTGCTCCGGAGTAATCCTGGTGAAATCACAACATGGCATTGACTCTTCTAAGAGCAGTGCTCAAACTGCAGTGGTGCACCTGTGGGACCCCTGGAAGAGGTGATGTCCTCCACCCAGCTCCTCAATCACTGAGGGGTCTTCAGAGGAGGTGGGCAGTCGAGGTAGCCTAACAGACGGTCATCTCTCCCCGCTGTAGGTCATCAGATCAAAGTGTATGACTCCACATTATTCATAATTTCCCGACAATAATAAGCTTAAGGATTGTTTCTATGACCACAACTATGGGCTTCAACCAGTTAGAGAGCATATTCAAGCTGAGGCATACAAAATGGAGGACAGTGAATCACAAGATGGAGGATATTTAAAAGTATGATCAGGTCATTTACACCTCCTCCCCACAAAGCCATTCCATTCCTCACCTGACCAAAAGACGCCGTTATCAAATATAGTTAATTTATACTATTATTGATACTATTACATTATCCACCATACCCATAGATGCTACTTATGCACATATACATACAAGTTTCAGTAGTCAGACTTAGATCAAATTCTCTGATCATTTTGACCACATCATTGAGTTTGGCCAGTAGGTGTTTTGCACGTATTGAAAAAATATGCATACTGAATTACAATCACGATGAAGGCTCATTTTCTACTACCGCATATAGTTTTATGCTGAACTGCAATCGCCAGCTGGCATGATTCACGCTGCGTTCGCGCTTCGTTCCTGGCGGCCATATGATGCAATTGCAGTAAATGGAAAAAGCAGCCTGCACGATAGCAAACGGAGCGCACTTGCGCTTGCGATCGCACTTGCTAGTGTAAAAGGGCCATAAGTGCAGTATATCATATCCTTTGTGATCATATAATTAGATGTGACCAATAGTTACTCGGCCGTATTGAAAAACTTGCATAATTTCTCAAAATCATTGTAAAGGCATTCCATAACAGTTTCCAAATTTAAATATGTCTACATGAAGAAGTAATGATGCTAAGAAAATTAAGGTTTTTTCCCTCACAGGTACTCTTTAACACAGGGGTGCCCACAACTTTTCGGCTCGCGAACTACTTTAAAATTTCCCGAGTCCAGGAGATCTACCAACATTTAGGTAGCTAGGTATAGGTGCCTTCAGTATAGGTAGATAGGTATAGGTGCCTGAAGTATAGATAGCTAGGTATATCTGCCTTTCAATATAGGTAGCCAAGTATAGTATAGTTAGGAATAGGTACCTTTCATTAGATAGCTAGGTGTAGGGGCCTTCAGTATAGGTAGCCAGGTATAGTGTAGTTAGGTGTAGGTGCCTTCAGTATAGGTAGCCAGGTATTGTGTAGTTAGGTGTGGGTGGCTTCAGTATAGTTAGCCAGGTATAGTGTAGTTAGGTGTGGGTGGCTTCAGGATAGTTAGCCAGGTATAGTGTAGTTCGGAGTGGGTGGCTTCAGGATAGTTAGCCAGGTATAGTGTAGTTCGGTGTGGGTGGCTTCAGGATAGTTAGCCAGGTATAGTGTAGTTAGGTATGGGTGGCTTCAGGATAGTTAGCCAGGTATAGTGTAGTTAGGTGTGGGTGGCTTCAGGATAGTTAGCCAGCTACAGTGTAGTTAGGTGTAGGTGCCACTTACCTCCCTCCAGTTCCAGCGGCGGTGTCTGGGGCTCCTCCTGGTCTCCCCTCTTTCGGCCGCGTTGGCTGGAGTGTAGAATGGGTGGCTGAATGGCGGGCGCAGGGGGCGGCGGGCAGCGTGCGTACGTAGATACATCGTGCCCAGCGTTCCCCCCAGCTATGACGTTGTGGCGTCCCCCACTCCCACTGTACCGCCTCTCCCCCGCTCTGCCTCTTCTGATTGGCCAGCGGCCAGCAGCAGAATCTGATAGCTGCCGGCTGCGATCTACCAAATAGGCGGTCGCGATCTACCGGTAGATCGCGATCGACCTATTGGGCACCCATGCTTTAACACATGTTTACATACAGTGTATGTTAAAATCCTCCATCTTTGAGAGAACCAATTTGTACTTTTTATCACATGGCCGCTAATGTAAGTAGGTCTATAGAAGTGAACAAACACTATGCCTTTGATCTGCTAAAACCCTTTCGGTAAAAATTTCATGTGGCACAATTTACCTCGCGGTAAAAAATATTCTAGTTGAGTATTCAGTAATACGTTAACACATGCAGTAACAGCTTGGTCAATCACTTGGTATTTTAACCTCTTGAGGACGGCAGTGTTAAAACCCCCTAAAGAACAGTCCATTATTCACTGAATTGGCCACTGCAGCTTTAGAGACTCGCTGCAGGGCCGCACAGCTCAGTACACAAGTGATTCCCCCCCCCTCCTCCGTTGGTGGGGTCTGATCGCCCCCCAGATGGTTGTTTATTTTTTATCATTTTTTGTATTATTTATTTTTAAATACATTTCTTTATTTTTTTTCTCTCTCTCCCTCCCTCCCCCTTCAGCGCTATACTGAGTAAATAACCGCCGTCTAACAGCCCCCAAGCGGCGATCGCCGATGGGAGTCTGAAGGCGGAGACTGAGCCCCACCTGAATAAATTATGCCGTTATCAATATACTTATCTTGACTATTATTGATAGTATTATATTAATTACCACAATCACTATTATCTCCACATTTTAGTGCAACAAGAAGCTCACACACGTCTATTTGATTTCATTCAAACTAAACACATACATTTATCTATCTAAAACAATAACTCTGATGACTACAGCTTCCAAAGGTGCACCACAGCACAAGGACTGCTCCGGAGTAATCCTGGGGAAATCACAACATGGCATTGACTCTTCTAAGAGCAGTGCTCAAACTGCAGTGGTGCACCTGTGGGACCCCTGGAAGAGGTGATGTCCTCCACCCAGCTCCTCAATCACTGAGGGGTCTTCAGAGGAGGTGGGCAGTCGAGGTAGCCTAACAGACGGTCATCTCTCCCCGCTGTAGGTCATCAGATCAAAGTGTATGACTCCACATTATTCATAATTTCCCGACAATAATAAGCATAAGGATTGTTTCTATCACCACAACTATGGGCTTCAACCAGTTAGAGAGCATATTCAAGCTGAGGCATACAAAATGGAGGACAGTGAATCACAAGATGGAGGATATTTAAAAGTATGATTAGGTCATTTACACCTCCTCCCCACAAAGCCATTCCATTCCTCACCTGACCAAAAGACGTTGTTATCAAATATAGTTAATTTATACTATTATTGATACTATTACATTATCCACCATACCCATAGACGCTACTTATACACATATACATACAAGTTTCAGGCGTCAGTCTTAGATTAAATTCTCTGATCATTTTGACCACATCATTGAGTTTGACCAGCAGGTGTTTTGCACGTATTGCAAAATATGCATACTGATTTACAATCACGATGAAGGCTCATTTTCTACTACCGCATATAGTTTTATGCTGAACTGCAATCGCCAGCTGGCATGATTCACGCTGCGATCGCGCTTCGTTCCTGGCGGTCATATGATGCAATTGCAGCGAATGGAAAAAGCAGCCTGCACGATAGCAAACGAAGCGCACTTGCGCTTGCGATCGCACTTGCTAGTGTAAAAGGGCCTTATGTGCAGTATATCATATCCTTTGTGATCATATAATTAGATGTGACCAATAGTTACTCGGCCGTATTGCAAAGCTTGCATAATTTCTCAAAATCATTGTAAAGGCATTCCATAACAGTTTCCAAATTTAAATATGTCTACATGAAGAAGTAATGATGCTAAGAAAATTAAGTTTTTTTTTCCCTCACAGGTACTCTTTAACACAGGGGTGCCCACAATTTTTCGGCTCGCGAACTACTTTAAAATTTGCCGAGTTCAGGAGATCTACCAACATTTAGGTAGCTAGGTATAGGTGCCTTCAGTATAGGTAGATAGGTATAGGTGCCTGAAGAATAGATAGCTAGGTGTATCGGCCTTTCAATATAGGTAGCCAAGTATAGTATAGTTAGGAATAGGTACCTTTCATTAGATAGCTAGGTGTAGGGGCCTTCAGTATAGGAAGCCAGGTATAGTGTAGTTAGGTGTAGGTGCCTTAAGTATAGGTAGCCAGGTATTGTGTAGTTAGGTGTGGGTGGCTTAAGTATAGTTAGCCAGGTATAGTGTAGTTAGGTGTGGGTGGCTTCAGGATAGTTAGCCAGGTATAGTGTAGTTCGGTGTGGGTGGCTTCAGGATAGTTAGCCAGGTATAGTGTAGTTCGGTGTGGGTGGCTTCAGGATAGTTAGCCGGGTATAGTGTAGTTAGGTATGGGTGGATTCAGGATAGTTAGACAGGTATAGTGTAGTTAGGTGTGGGTGGCTTCAGGATAGTTAGCCAGCTACAGTGTAGTTAGGCGTAGGTGCCACTTACCTCCCTCCAGTTCCAGCGGCGGTGTCTGGGGCTCCTCCTGGTCTCCCCTCTTTCGGCCGCGTTGGCTGGAGTGTAGAATGGGTGGCTGAATGGCCGGCGCAGGGGGCGGCGGGCAGCGTGCGTACGTAGATACATCGTGCCCAGCGCTACCCCCAGCTATGACGTTGTGGCGTCCTCCACTCCCACTGTACCGCCTCTCCCCCGCTCTGCCTCTTCTGATTGGCCAGCGGCCGGCAGCAGAATCTGATAGCTGCCGGCCGCGATCTACCAAATAGGCGGTCGCGATCTACCGGTAGATCGCGATCGACCTATTGGGCACCCATGCTTTAACACATGTTTACATACAGTGTATGTTAAAATCCTCCATCTTTGAGAGAACCAATTTGTACTTTTATCACATGGCCGCTAATGTTAGTAGGTCTATAGAAGTGAACAAACACTATGCCTTTGATCCGCTAAAACCCGTTCGGTAAAAATTTAATGTGGCACAATTTACCTCGCGGTAAAAAATATTCTTTTTGAGTATTCAGTAATACTTTAACACATGCAGTAACAGCTTGGTCAATCACTTGGTATTTTAACCTCTTGAGGATGGCAGTGTTAAAACCCCCTAAAGAACAGGCCATTTTTCACTGAATTGGCAACTGCAGCTTTAGAAACTCGCTGCAGGGCCGCACAGCTCAGTACACAAGTGATCCCCCCCTCCTCTGTTGGTGGGGTCTGATCGCCCCCCAGATGGTTGCTTATTTTTTATCAATTTTTGTATTATTTATTTTTAAATACATTTCTGTATTTTTTTCTCTCTCTCCCTCCCTCCCCCTTCAGCGCTGTACTGAGTAAATAACCGCCGTCTAACAGCCCCCAAGCGGCGATCGCCGCTGGGAGACTGAAGGCGGAGACTGAGCCCCACCTGAATAAATTATGCCGTTATCAATATATTTATCTTGACTATTATTGATAGTATTATATTAATTACCACAATCACTATTATCTCCACATTTTAGTGCAACAAGAAGCTCACACACCTTTATTTGATTTCATTCAAACTAAACACATACATTTATCTATCTAAAACAATAACTCTAATGACTACAGCTTCCAAAGGTGCACCACAGCACAAGGACTGCTCCGGAGTAATCCTGGTGAAATCACAACATGGCATTGACTCTTCTAAGAGCGGTGCTCAAACTGCAGTGGTGCACCTGTGGGACCCCTGGAAGAGGTGATGTCCTCCACCCAGCTCCTCAATCACTGAGGGGTCTTCAGAGGAGGTGGGCAGTCGAGGTAGCCTAACAGACGGTCATCTCTCCCCGCTGTAGGTCATCAGATCAAAGTGTATGACTCCACATTATTCATAATTTTCCGACATTAATAAGCATAAGGATTGTTTCTATCACCACAACTATGGGCTTCAACCAGATAGAGAGCATATTCAAGCTGAGGCATACAAAATGGAGAACAGTGAATCACAAGATGGAGGCTATTTAAAAGTATAATCAGGTCATTTACACCTCCTCCCCACAAAGCCATTCCATTCCTCACCTGACCAAAAGACGCCGTTATCAAATATAGTTAATTTATACTATTATTGATACTATTACATTATCCACCATACCCATAGACGCTACTTATACACATATACATACAAGTTTCAGGCGTCAGTCTTAGATTAAATTCTCTGATCATTTTGACCACATCATTGAGTTTGGCCAGTAGGTGTTTTGCACGTATTGCAAAATATGCATACTGATTTACAATCACGATGAAGGCTCATTTCCTACTACCGCATATAGTTTTATGCTGAACTGCAATCACCAGCTGGCATGATTCACGCTGCGATCGTGCTTCGTTCCTGGCGCCATATGATGCAATTGCAGCGAATGGAAAAAGCAGCCTGCACGATAGCAAACGGAGTGCACTTGCGCTTGCACTTGCTAGTGTAAAAGGGCCTTAAGTGCAGTATATCATATCCTTTGTGATCATATAATTAGATGTGACCAATAGTTACTCGGCCGTATTGCAAAACTTGCATAATTTCTCAAAATCATTGTAAAGGCATTCCATAACAGTTTCCAAACTTAAATATGTCTACATGAAGAAGTAATGATGCTAAGAAAATGAAGTTTTTTTTTCCCTCACAGGTACTCTTTAACACAGGGGTGCCCACAATTTTTCGGCTCGCGAACTACTTAAAAATTTGCCGAGTCCAGGAGATCTACCAACATTTAGGTAGCTAGGTATAGGTGCCTTCAGTATAGGTAGATAGGTATAGGTGCCTGAAGTATAGATAGCTAGGTATATCGGCCTTTCAATATAGGTAGCCAAGTATAGTATAGTTAGGAAAAGGTACCTTTCATTAGATAGCTAGGTGTAGGGGCCTTCAGTATAGGTAGCCAGGTATAGTGTAGTTGGGTGTAGGTGCCTTCAGTATAGGTAGCCAGGTATTGTGTAGTTAGGTGTGGATGGCTTCAGTATAGTTAGCCAGGTATAGTGTAATTAGGTGTGGGTGGCTTCAGGATAGTTAGCCAGGTATAGTGTAGTTAGGTGTGGGTGGCTTCAGGATAGTTATCCAGGTATAGTGTAGTTCGGTGTGGGTGGCTTCAGGATAGTTAGCCAGGTATAGTGTAGTTCGGTGTGGGTGGCTTCAGGATAGTTAGCCAGCTACAGTGTAGTTAGGCGTAGGTGCCACTTACCTCCCTCCAGTTCCAGCGGCGGTGTCTGGGGCTCCTCCTGGTCTCCCCTCTTTCGGCCGCATTGGCTGGAGTGTAGAATGGGCGGCTGAATGGCGGGCGCAGGCGGCGGCGGGCAGCGTGCGTACGTAGATACATTGTGCCCAGCGCTACCCCCAGCTATGACGTTGTGGCGTCCTCCACTCCCACTGTACCGCCTCTCCCCCGCTCTGCCTCTTCTGAATGGCCAGCGGCCGGCAGCAGAATCTGATAGCTGCCGGCCGCGATCTACCAAATAGGCGGTCGTGATCTACCGTTAGATCGCGATCGACCTATTGGGCACCCATGCTTTAACACATGTTTACATACAGTGTATGTTAAAATCCTCCATCTTTGAGAGAACCAATTTGTACTTTTATCACATGGCCGCTAATGTAAGTAGGTCTATAGAAGTGAACAAACACTATGCCTTTGATCCGCTAAAACCCGTTCGGTAAAAATGTCATGTGGCACAATTTACCTCGCGGTAAAAAATATTCTAGTTGAGTATTCAGTAATACTTTAACACATGCAGTAACAGCTTGGTCAATCACTTGGTATTTTAACCTCTTGAGGACGGCAGTGTTAAAACCCCCTAAAGAACAGGCCATTTTTCACTGAATTGGCCACTGCAGCTTTAGAGACTCGCTGCAGGGACGCACAGCTCAGTACACAAGTGATTCACCCCCCCCCCCCTCCTCCGTTGGTGGGGTCTGATCGCCCCCCAGATGGTTGTTTATTTTTTATCAATTTTTGTATTATTTATTTTTAAATACATTTCTTTATTTTTTTCTCTCTCTCTCCCTCCCTCCCCCTTCAGCGCTGTACTGAGTAAATAACCGCCGTCTAACAGCCCCCAAGCGGTGATCGCCGCTGGGAGACTGAAGGCGGAGACTGAGCCCCACCTGAATAAATTATGCCGTTATCAATATATTTATCTTGACTATTATTGATAGTATTATATTAATTACCACAATCACTATTATCTCCACATTTTTGTGCAACAAGAAGCTCACACACGTTTATTTGATTTCATTCAAACTAAACACATACATTTATCTATCTAAAACAATAACTCTAATGACTACAGCTTCCAAAGGTGCACCACAGCACAAGGACTGCTCCGGAGTAATCCTGGTGAAATCACAACATGGCATTGACTCTTCTAAGAGCGGTGCTCAAACTGCAGTGGTGCACCTGTGGGACCCCTGGAAGAGGTGATGTCCTCCACCCAGCTCCTCAATCACTGAGGGGTCTTCAGAGGAGGTGGGCAGTCGAGGTAGCCTAACAGACGGTCATCTCTCCCCGCTGTAGGTCATCAGATCAAAGTGTATGACTCCACATTATTCATAATTTTCCGACATTAATAAGCATAAGGATTGTTTCTATCACCACAACTATGGGCTTCAACCAGATAGAGAGCATATTCAAGCTGAGGCATACAAAATGGAGAACAGTGAATCACAAGATGGAGGCTATTTAAAAGTATAATCAGGTCATTTACACCTCCTCCCCACAAAGCCATTCCATTCCTCACCTGACCAAAAGACGCCGTTATCAAATATAGTTAATTTATACTATTATTGATACTATTACATTATCCACCATACCCATAGACGCTACTTATACACATATACATACAAGTTTCAGGTGTCAGTCTTAGATTAAATTCTCTGATCATTTTGACCACATCATTGAGTTTGGCCAGTAGGTGTTTTGCACGTATTGCAAAATATGCATACTGATTTACAATCACGATGAAGGCTCATTTCCTACTACCGCATATAGTTTTATGCTGAACTGCAATCACCAGCTGGCATGATTCACGCTGCGATCGTGCTTCGTTCCTGGCGCCATATGATGCAATTGCAGCGAATGGAAAAAGCAGCCTGCACGATAGCAAACGGAGTGCACTTGCGCTTGCACTTGCTAGTGTAAAAGGGCCTTAAGTGCAGTATATCATATCCTTTGTGATCATATAATTAGATGTGACCAATAGTTACTCGGCCGTATTGCAAAACTTGCATAATTTCTCAAAATCATTGTAAAGGCATTCCATAACAGTTTCCAAACTTAAATATGTCTACATGAAGAAGTAATGATGCTAAGAAAATGAAGTTTTTTTTTCCCTCACAGGTACTCTTTAACACAGGGGTGCCCACAATTTTTCGGCTCGCGAACTACTTAAAAATTTGCCGAGTCCAGGAGATCTACCAACATTTAGGTAGCTAGGTATAGGTGCCTTCAGTATAGGTAGATAGGTATAGGTGCCTGAAGTATAGATAGCTAGGTATATCGGCCTTTCAATATAGGTAGCCAAGTATAGTATAGTTAGGAAAAGGTACCTTTCATTAGATAGCTAGGTGTAGGGGCCTTCAGTATAGGTAGCCAGGTATAGTGTAGTTGGGTGTAGGTGCCTTCAGTATAGGTAGCCAGGTATTGTGTAGTTAGGTGTGGATGGCTTCAGTATAGTTAGCCAGGTATAGTGTAATTAGGTGTGGGTGGCTTCAGGATAGTTAGCCAGGTATAGTGTAGTTAGGTGTGGGTGGCTTCAGGATAGTTATCCAGGTATAGTGTAGTTCGGTGTGGGTGGCTTCAGGATAGTTAGCCAGGTATAGTGTAGTTCGGTGTGGGTGGCTTCAGGATAGTTAGCCAGCTACAGTGTAGTTAGGCGTAGGTGCCACTTACCTCCCTCCAGTTCCAGCGGCGGTGTCTGGGGCTCCTCCTGGTCTCCCCTCTTTCGGCCGCATTGGCTGGAGTGTAGAATGGGCGGCTGAATGGCGGGCGCAGGCGGCGGCGGGCAGCGTGCGTACGTAGATACATTGTGCCCAGCGCTACCCCCAGCTATGACGTTGTGGCGTCCTCCACTCCCACTGTACCGCCTCTCCCCCGCTCTGCCTCTTCTGAATGGCCAGCGGCCGGCAGCAGAATCTGATAGCTGCCGGCCGCGATCTACCAAATAGGCGGTCGTGATCTACCGTTAGATCGCGATCGACCTATTGGGCACCCATGCTTTAACACATGTTTACATACAGTGTATGTTAAAATCCTCCATCTTTGAGAGAACCAATTTGTACTTTTATCACATGGCCGCTAATGTAAGTAGGTCTATAGAAGTGAACAAACACTATGCCTTTGATCCGCTAAAACCCTTTCGGTAAAAATGTCATGTGGCACAATTTACCTCGCGGTAAAAAATATTCTAGTTGAGTATTCAGTAATACTTTAACACATGCAGTAACAGCTTGGTCAATCACTTGGTATTTTAACCTCTTGAGGACGGCAGTGTTAAAACCCCCTAAAGAACAGGCCATTTTTCACTGAATTGGCCACTGCAGCTTTAGAGACTCGCTGCAGGGACGCACAGCTCAGTACACAAGTGATTCCCCCCCCCCCCCCTCCTCCGTTGGTGGGGTCTGATCGCCCCCCAGATGGTTGTTTATTTTTTATCAATTTTTGTATTATTTATTTTTAAATACATTTCTTTATTTTTTTCTCTCTCTCTCCCTCCCTCCCCCTTCAGCGCTGTACTGAGTAAATAACCGCCGTCTAACAGCCCCCAAGCGGCGATCGCCGCTGGGAGACTGAAGGCGGAGACTGAGCCCCACCTGAATAAATTATGCCGTTATCAATATATTTATCTTGACTATTATTGATAGTATTATATTAATTACCACAATCACTATTATCTCCACATTTTTGTGCAACAAGAAGCTCACACACGTTTATTTGATTTCATTCAAACTAAACACATACATTTATCTATCTAAAACAATAACTCTGATGACTACAGCTTCCAAAGGTGCACCACAGCACAAGGACTGCTCCGGAGTAATCCTGGTGAAATCACAACATGGCATTGACTCTTCTAAGAGCAGTGCTCAAACTGCAGTGGTGCACCTGTGGGACCCCTGGAAGAGGTGATGTCCTCCACCCAGCTCCTCAATCACTGAGGGGTCTTCAGAGGAGGTGGGCAGTCGAGGTAGCCTAACAGACGGTCATCTCTCCCCGCTGTAGGTCATCAGATCAAAGTGTATGACTCCACATTATTCATAATTTCCCGACAATAATAAGCTTAAGGATTGTTTCTATCACCACAACTATGGGCTTCAACCAGTTAGAGAGCATATTCAAGCTGAGGCATACAAAATGGAGGACAGTGAATCACAAGATGGAGGATATTTAAAAGTATGATCAGGTCATTTACACCTCCTCCCCACAAAGCCATTCCATTCCTCACCTGACCAAAAGACGCCGTTATCAAATATAGTTAATTTATACTATTATTGATACTATTACATTATCCACCATACCCATAGATGCTACTTATGCACATATACATACAAGTTTCAGTAGTCAGACTTAGATCAAATTCTCTGATCATTTTGACCACATCATTGAGTTTGGCCAGTAGGTGTTTTGCACGTATTGAAAAAATATGCATACTGAATTACAATCACGATGAAGGCTCATTTTCTACTACCGCATATAGTTTTATGCTGAACTGCAATCACCAGCTGGCATGAGTCACGCTGCGTTCGCGCTTCGTTCCTGGCGGCCATATGATGCAATTGCAGTAAATGGAAAAAGCAGCCTGCACGATAGCAAACGGAGCGCACTTGCGCTTGCGATCGCACTTGCTAGTGTAAAAGGGCCTTAAGTGCAGTATATCATATCCTTTGTGATCATATAATTAGATGTGACCAATAGTTACTCGGCCGTATTGCAAAACTTGCATGATTTCTCAAAATCATTGTAAAGGCGTTCCATAACAGTTTCCAAATTTAAATATGTCTACATGAAGAAGTAATGATGCTAAGAAAAGTTTTTTTTTCCCTCACAGGTACTCTTTAACACAGGGGTGCCCACAATTTTTCGGCTCGCGAACTACTTTAAAATTTGCCGAGTCCAGGAGATCTACCAACATTTAGGTAGCTAGGTATAGGTGCCTTCAGTATAGGTAGATAGGTATAGGTGCCTGAAGTATAGATAGCTAGGTATATCTGCCTTTCAATATAGGTAGCCAAGTACAGTATAGTTAGGAAAAGGTACCTTTCATTAGATAGCTAGGTGTAGGGGCCTTCAGTATAGGTAGCCAGGTATAGTGTAGTTAGGTGTGGGTGGCTTCAGTATAGGTAGCCAGGTATTGTGTAGTTAGGTGTGGGTGGCTTCAGTATAGTTAGCCAGGTATAGTGTAGTTAGGTGTGGGTGGCTTCAGGATAGTTAGCCAGGTATAGTGTAGTTCGGAGTGGGTGGCTTCAGGATAGTTAGCCAGGTATAGTGTAGTTCGGTGTGGGTGGCTTCAGGATAGTTAGCCAGGTATAGTGTAGTTAGGTATGGGTGGCTTCAGGATAGTTAGACAGGTATAGTGTAGTTAGGTGTGGGTGGCTTCAGGATAGTTAGCCAGCTACAGTGTAGTTAGGTGTAGGTGCCACTTACCTCCCTCCAGTTCCAGCGGCGGTGTCTGGGGCTCCTCCTGGTCTCCCCTCTTTCGGCCGCGTTGGCTGGAGTGTAGAATGGGTGGCTGAATGGCCGGCGCAGGGGGCGGCGGGCAGCGTGCGTACGTAGATACATTGTGCCCAGCGCTACCCCCAGCTATGACGTTGTGGCGTCCTCCACTCCCACTGTACCGCCTCTCCCCCGCTCTGCCTCTTCTGATTAACCAGCGGCCGGCAGCAGAATCTGATAGCTGCCGGCCGCGATCTACCAAATAGGCGGTCGCGATCTACTGGTAGATCGCGATCGACCTATTGGGCACCCATGCTTTAACACATGTTTACATACAGTGTATGTTAAAATCCTCCATCTTTGAGAGAACCAATTTGTACTTTTTATCACATGGCCGCTAATGTAAGTAGGTCTATAGAAGTGAACAAACACTATGCCTTTGATCCGCTAAAACTCGTTCGGTAAAAATTTCATGTGGCACAATTTACCTCGCGGTAAAAAATATTCTTGTTGAGTATTCAGTAATACTTAAACACATGCAGTAACAGCTTGGTCAATCACTTGGTATTTTAACCTCTTGAGGACGGCAGTGTTAAAACCCCCTAAAGAACAGGCCATTTTTCACTGAATTGGCCACTGCAGCTTTAGAGACTCGCTGCAGGGCCGCACAGCTCAGTACACAAGTGATTCCCCCCCTCCTCCGTTGGTGGGGTCTGATCGCCCCCCAGATGGTTGTTTATTTTTTATCAATTTTTGTATTATTTATTTTTAAATACATTTCTTTATTTTTTTCTCTCTCTCCCTCCCTCCCCCTTCAGCGCTGTACTGAGTAAATAACCGCCGTCTAACAGCCCCCAAGCGGCGATCGCCGCTGGGAGACTGAAGGCGGAGACTGAGCCCCACCTGAATAAATTATGCCGTTATCAATATATTTATCTTGACTATTATTGATAGTATTATATTAATTACCACAATCACTATTGTCTCCACATTTTAGTGCAACAAGAAGCTCACACACGTTTATTTGATTTCATTCAAACTAAACACATACATTTATCTATCTAAAACAATAACTCTGATGACTACAGCTTCCAAAGGTGCACCACAGCACAAGGACTGCTCCGGAGTAATCCTGGTGAAATCACAACATGGTATTGACTCTTCTAAGAGCGGTGCTCAAACTGCAGTGGTGCACCTGTGGGACCCCTGGAAGAGGTGATGTCCTCCACCCAGCTCCTCAATCACTGAGGGGTCTTCAGAGGAGGTGGGCAGTCGAGGTAGCCTAACAGACGGTCATCTCTCCCCGCTGTAGGTCATCAGATCAAAGTGTATGACTCCACATTATTCATAATTTCCCGACAATAATAAGCTTAAGGATTGTTTCTATCACCACAACTATGGGCTTCAACCAGTTAGAGAGCATATTCAAGCTGAGGCATACAAAATGGAGGACAGTGAATCACAAGATGGAGTATATTTAAAAGTATGATTAGGTCATTTACACCTCCTCCCCACAAAGCCATTCCGTTCCTTACCTGACCAAAAGACGCCGTTATCAAATATAGTTAATTTATACTATTATTGATACTATTACATTATCCACCATACCCATAGACGCTACTTATACACATATACGTACAAGTTTCAGGCGTCAGTCTTAGATTAAATTCTCTGATCATTTTGACCACATCATTGAGTTTGGCCAGTAGGTGTTTTGCACGTATTGCAAAATATGCATACTGATTTACAATCACGATGAAGGCTCATTTTCTACTACCGCATATAGTTTTATGCTGAACTGCAATCGCCAGCTGCCATGATTCACGCTGCGATCGCGCTTCGTTCCTGGCGGCCATATGATGCAATTGCAGCGAATGGAAAAAGCAGCCTGCACGATAGCAAACGGAGCGCACTTGCGCTTGCGATCGCACTTGCTAGTGTAAAAGGGCCTTAAGTGCAGTGTATCATATCCTTTGTGATCATATAATTAGATGTGACCAATAGTTACTCGGCCGTATTGCAAAGCTTGCATAATTTCTCAAAATCATTGTAAAGGCATTCCATAACAGTTTCCAAATTTAAATATGTCTACATGAAGAAGTAATGATGCTAAGAAAATTAAGGTTTTTTTTCCCTCACAGGTACTCTTTAACACAGGGGTGCCCACAATTTTTCGGCTCGCGAACTACTTTAAAATTTGCCGAGTTTAGGAGATCTACCAACATTTAGGTAGCTAGGTATAGGTGCCTTCAGTATAGGTAGATAGGTATAGGTGCCTGAAGAATAGATAGCTAGGTATATCGGCCTTTCAATATAGGTAGCCAAGTATAGTATAGTTAGGAATAGGTACCTTTCATTAGATAGCTAGGTGTAGGGGCCTTCAGTATAGGTAGCCAGGTATAGTGTAGTTAGGTGTAGGTGCCTTCAGTATAGGTAGCCAGGTATTGTGTAGTTAGGTGTGGGTGGCTTCAGGATAGTTAGCCAGGTATAGTGTAGTTTGGTGTGGGTGGCTTCAGGATAGTTAGCCAGGTATAGTGTAGTTCGGTGTGGGTGGCTTCAGGATAGTTAGCCAGGTATAGTGTAGTTAGGTATAGGTAGCTTCAGGATAGTTAGACAGGTATAGTGTAGTTAGGTGTAGGTGGCTTCAGTATAGGTAGCCATGTATAGTGTAGTTAGGTGTGGGTGGCTTCAGTATACTTAGCCAGGTATAATGTAGTTAGGTGTGGGTACCTTCAGTATAGTTAGCCAGGTATAGTGTAGCTAGGTATGGATGGCTTCAGTATAGTTAGCCAGGTATAGTGTAGTTAGGTGTGGGTGTCTTCAGGATAGTTAGCCAGGTATTGTGTAGTTAGGTGTGGGTGACTTCAGGATAGTTAGCCAGGTAAAGTGTAGTTAGGTGTGGGTACCTTCAGTATAGTTAGCCAGGTATAGTGTAGTTAGGTGTGGGTGGCTTCAGTATAGTTAGCCAGGTATAGTGAAGTTAGGTGTGGGTGGCTTCCGGATAGTTAGCCAGGTATAGTATAGCTAGGTGTGGGTACCTTCAGTATATTTGGGTGGCTTCAGGATAGTTAGCCAGGTATAGTGTAGTTAGGTGTGGGTACCTTCAGTATAGTTAGCCAGGTATAGTGTAGTTAGGTGTGGGTGGCTTCAGTATAGTTAGCCAGGTATAGTGTAGTTAGGTGTGGGTGGCTTCCGGATAGTTAGCCAGGTATAGTATAGCTAGGTGTGGGTACCTTCAGTATAGTTAGCCAGGTATAGTGTAGTTAGGTGTGGGTACCTTCAGTATAGTTAGCCAGTTATAGTGTAGTTAGGTGTGGGTGGCTTCAGGATAGTTAGCCAGGTATAGTGTAGTTAGGTGTGGGTGGCTTCAGGATAGTTAGCCAGGTATAGTGTAGTTAGGTGTGGGTGGCTTCAGTATAGTTAGCCAGGTATAGTGTAGTTAGGTGTGGGTGGCTTCAGTATAGTTAGCCAGGTATAGTGTAGTTAGGTGTGGGTGGCTTCAGGATAGTTAGCCAGGTATAGTGTAGTTAGGTGTGGGTACCTTCAGTATAGTTAGCCAGGTATAGTGTAGTTAGGTGTGGGTGGCTTCAGGGTAGTTAGCCAGGTATAGTGTAGTTAGGTGTGGGTACCTTCAGTATAGTTAGCCAGGTATAGTGTAGTTAGGTGTGGGTGGCTTCAGTATAGTTAGCCAGGTGTAGTGTAGTTAGGTGTGGGTACCTTCAGTATAGTTAGCCAGGTATAGTGTAGTTAGGTGTGGGTGGCTTCAGTATAGTTAGCCAGGTATAGTGTAGTTAGGTGTGGGTGGCTTCAGGATAGTTAGCCAGGTATAGTGTAGTTAGGTGTGGGTGGCTTCAGTATAGTTAGCCAGGTATAGTGTAGTTAGGTATGGGTGGCTTCAGGATAGTTAGCCAGCTACAGTGTAGTTAGGTGTAGGTGCCACTTACCTCCCTCCAGTTCCAGCGGCGGTGTCTGGGGCTCCTCCTGGTCTCCCCTCTTTCGGCCGCGTTGGCTGGAGTGTAGAATGGGTGGCTGAATGGCCGGCGCAGGGGGCGGCGGGCAGCGTGCGTACGTAGATACATTGTGCCCAGCGCTACCCCCAGCTATGACGTTGTGGCGTCCTCCACTCCCACTGTACCGCCTCTCCCCCGCTCTGCCTCTTCTGATTAACCAGCGGCCGGCAGCAGAATCTGATAGCTGCCGGCCGCGATCTACCAAATAGGCGGTCGCGATCTACTGGTAGATCGCGATCGACCTATTGGGCACCCATGCTTTAACACATGTTTACATACAGTGTATGTTAAAATCCTCCATCTTTGAGAGAACCAATTTGTACTTTTTATCACATGGCCGCTAATGTAAGTAGGTCTATAGAAGTGAACAAACACTATGCCTTTGATCCGCTAAAACTCATTCGGTAAAAATTTCATGTGGCACACTTTACCTCGCGGTAAAAAATATTCTTGTTGAGTATTCAGTAATACTTTAACACATGCAGTAACAGCTTGGTCAATCACTTGGTATTTTAACCTCTTGAGGACGGCAGTGTTAAAACCCCCTAAAGAACAGGCCATTTTTCACTGAATTGGCCACTGCAGCTTTAGAGACTCGCTGCAGGGCCGCACAGCTCAGTACACAAGTGATTCCCCCCCTCCTCCGTTGGTGGGGTCTGATCGCCCCCCAGATGGTTGTTTATTTTTTATCAATTTTTGTATTATTTATTTTTAAATACATTTCTTTATTTTTTTTCTCTCTCTCCCTCCCTCCCCCTTCAGCGCTGTACTGAGTAAATAACCGCCGTCTAACAGCCCCCAAGCGGCGATCGCCGCTGGGAGACTGAAGGCGGAGACTGAGCCCCACCTGAATAAATTATGCCGTTATCAATATATTTATCTTGACTATTATTGATAGTATTATATTAATTACCACAATCACTATTATCTCCACATTTTAGTGCAACAAGAAGCTCACACACGTTTATTTGATTTCATTCAAACTAAACACATACATTTATCCATCTAAAACAATAACTCTGATGACTACAGCTTCCAAAGGTGCACCACAGCACAAGGACTGCTCCGGAGTAATCCTGGTGAAATCACAACATGGCATTGACTCTTCTAAGAGCAGTGCTCAAACTGCAGTGGTGCACCTGTGGGACCCCTGGAAGAGGTGATGTCCTCCACCCAGCTCCTCAATCACTGAGGGGTCTTCAGAGGAGGTGGGCAGTCGAGGTAGCCTAACAGACGGTCATCTCTCCCCGCTGTAGGTCATCAGATCAAAGTGTATGACTCCACATTATTCATAATTTCCCGACAATAATAAGCTTAAGGATTGTTTCTATCACCACAACTATGGGCTTCAACCAGTTAGAGAGCATATTCAAGCTGAGGCATACAAAATGGAGGACAGTGAATCACAAGATGGAGGATATTTAAAAGTATGATCAGGTCATTTACACCTCCTCCCCACAAAGCCATTCCATTCCTCACCTGACCAAAAGACGCCGTTATCAAATATAGTTAATTTATACTATTATTGATACTATTACATTATCCACCATACCCATAGATGCTACTTATGCACATATACATACAAGTTTCAGTAGTCAGACTTAGATCAAATTCTCTGATCATTTTGACCACATCATTGAGTTTGGCCAGGAGGTGTTTTGCACGTATTGAAAAAATATGCATACTGAATTACAATCACGATGAAGGCTCATTTTCTACTACCGCATATAGTTTTATGCTGAACTGCAATCGCCAGCTGGCATGATTCACGCTGCGTTCGCGCTTCGTTCCTGGCGGCCATATGATGCAATTGCAGTGAATGGAAAAAGCAGCCTGCACGATAGCAAACGGAGCGCACTTGCGCTTGCGATCGCACTTGCTAGTGTAAAAGGGCCTTAAGTGCAGTATATTATATCCTTTGTGATCATATAATTAGATGTGACCAGTAGTTACTCGGCCGTATTGCAAAGCTTGCATGATTTCTCAAAATCATTGTAAAGGCATTCCATAACAGTTTCCAAATTTAAATATGTCTACATGAAGAAGTAATGATGCTAAGAAAATTAAGTTTTTTTCCCCTCACAGGTACTCTTTAACACAGGGGTGCCCACAATTTTTCGGCTCGCGAACTACTTTAAAATTTGCCGAGTCCAGGAGATCTACCAACATTTAGGTAGCTAGGTATAGGTGCCTTCAGTATAGGTAGATAGGTATAGGTGCCTGAAGTATAGATAGCTAGGTATATCTGCCTTTCAATATAGGTAACCAAGTATAGTATAGTTAGGAAAAGGTACCTTTCATTAGATAGCTAGGTGTAGGGGCCTTCAGTATAGGTAGCCAGGTATAGTGTAGTTAGGTGTAGGTGCCTTCAGTATAGGTAGCCAGGTATTGTGTAGTTAGGTGTGGGTGGCTTCAGTATAGTTAGCCAGGTATAGTGTAGTTAGGTGTGGGTGGCTTCAGTATAGTTAGCCAGGTATAGTGTAGTTAGGTGTGGGTGGCTTCAGGATAGTTAGCCAGGTATAGTGTAGTTCGGAGTGGGTGGCTTCAAGATAGTTAGCCAGGTATAGTGTAGTTCGGTGTGGGTGGCTTCAGGATAGTTAGCCAGGTATAGTGTAGTTAGGTATGGGTGGCTTCAGGATAGTTAGACAGGTATAGTGTAGTTAGGTGTGGGTGGCTTCAGGATAGTTAGCCAGCTACAGTGTAGTTAGGTGTAGGTGCCACTTACCACCCTCCAGTTCCAGCGGCGGTGTCTGGGGCTCCTCCTGGTCTCCCCTCTTTCGGCCGCGTTGGCTGGAGTGTAGAATGGGTGGCTGAATGGCGGGCGCAGGGGGCGGCGGGCAGCGTGCGTACGTAGATACATCGTGCCCAGCGCTACCCCCAGCTATGACGTTGTGGCGTCCTCCACTCCCACTGTACCGCCTCTCCCCCGCTCTGCCTCTTCTGATTAACCAGCGGCCGGCAGCAGAATCTGATAGCTGCCGGCCGCGATCTACCAAATAGGCGGTCGCGATCTACTGGTAGATCGCGATCGACCTATTGGGCACCCATGCTTTAACACATGTTTACATACAGTGTATGTTAAAATCCTCCATCTTTGAGAGAACCAATTTGTACTTTTTATCACATGGCCGCTAATGTAAGTAGGTCTATAGAAGTGAACAAACACTATGCCTTTGATCCGCTAAAACTCGTTCGGTAAAAATTTCATGTGGCACAATTTACCTCGCGGTAAAAAATATTCTTGTTGAGTATTCAGTAATACTTTAACACATGCAGTAACAGCTTGGTCAATCACTTGGTATTTTAACCTCTTGAGGACGACAGTGTTAAAACCCCCTAAAGAACAGGCCATTTTTCACTGAATTGGCCACTGCAGCTTTAGAGACTCGCTGCAGGGCCGCACAGCTCAGTACACAAGTGATTCCCCCCCCCCCTCCTCCGTTGGTGGGGTCTGATCGCCCCCCAGATGGTTGTTTATTTTTTATCAATTTTTGTATTATTTATTTTTAAATACATTTCTTTATTTTTTTTCTCTCTCTCCCTCCCTCCCCCTTCAGCGCTGTACTGAGTAAATAACCGCCGTCTAACAGCCCCCAAGCGGCGATCGCCGCTGGGAGACTGAAGGCGGAGACTGAGCCCCACCTAAATAAATTATGCCGTTATCAATATATTTATCTTGACTATTATTGATAGTATTATATTAATTACCACAATTACTATTATCTCCACATTTTAGTGCAACAAGAAGCTCACACACGTTTATTTGATTTCATTCAAACTAAACACATACATTTATCTATCTAAAACAATAACTCTGATGACTACAGCTTCCAAAGGTGCACCACAGCACAAGGACTGCTCCGGAGTAATCCTGGTGAAATCACAACATGGCATTGACTCTTCTAAGAGCGGTGCTCAAACTGCAGTGGTGCACCTGTGGGACCCCTGGAAGAGGTGATGTCCTCCACCCAGCTCCTCAATCACTGAGGGGTCTTCAGAGGAGGTGGGCAGTCGAGGTAGCCTAACAGACGGTCATCTCTCCCCGCTGTAGGTCATCAAATCAAAGTGTATGACTCCACATTATTCAAAATTTCCCGACAATAATAAGCATAAGGATTGTTTCTATCACCACAACTATGGGCTTCAACCAGTTAGAGAGCATATTCAAGCTGAGGCATACAAAATGGTGGACAGTGAATCACAAGATGGAGGATATATAAAAGTATGATTAGGTCATTTACACCTCCTCCCCACAAAGCCATTCCGTTCCTCACCTGACCAAAAGACGCCTTTATCAAACATAGTTAATTTATACTATTATTGACACTATTACATTATCCACCATACCCATAGACGTTACTTATGCACATATACATACAAGTTTCAGGCGTCAGTCTTAGATTAAATTCTCTGATCATTTTGACCACATCATTGAGTTTGGCCAGTAGGTGTTTTGCACGTATTGCAAAATATGCATACTGATTTACAATCACGATGAAGGCTCATTTTCTACTACCGCATATAGTTTTATGCTGAACTGCAATCGCCAGCTGGCATGATTCTCGCTGCGATCGCGCTTCGTTCCTGGCGGCCATATGATGCAATTGCAGCGAATGGAAAAAGCAGCCTGCACGATAGCAAACGGAGCGCACTTGCGCTTGTGATCGCACTTGCTAGTGTAAAAGGGCCTTAAGTGCAGTATATCATATCCTTTGTGATCATATAATTAGATGTGACCAATAGTTACTCGGCCGTATTGCAAAACTTGCATAATTTCTCAAAATCATTGTAAAGGCATTCCATAACAGTTTCCAAATTTAAATATGTCTACATGAAGAAGTAATGATGCTAAGAAAATTAAGGTTTTTTCCCTCACAGGTACTCTTTAACACAGGGGTGCCCACAATTTTTCGGCTCGCGAACTACTTTAAAATTTGCCGAGTCCAGGAGATCTACCAACATTTAGGTAGCTAGGTATAGGTGCCTTCAGTATAGGTAGATAGGTATAGGTGCCTGAAGTATAGATAGCTAGGTATATCGGCCTTTCAATATAGGTAGCCAAGTATAGTATAGTTAGGAATAGGTACCTTTCATTAGATAGCTAGGTGTAGGGGCCTTCAGTATAGGTAACCAGGTATAGTGTAGTTAGGTGTAGGTGCCTTCAGTATAGGTAGCCATGTATAGTGTAGTTAGGTGTGGGTAGCTTCAGTATACTTAGCCAGGTATAATGTAGTTAGGTGTGGGTACCTTCAGTATAGTTAGCCAGGTATAGTGTAGCTAGGTATGGATGGCTTCAGTATAGTTAGCCAGGTATAGTGTAGTTAGGTGTGGGTGTCTTCAGGATAGTTAGCCAGGTATTGTGTAGTTAGGTGTGGGTGGCTTCAGGATAGTTAGCCAGGTATAGTGTAGTTAGGTGTGGGTACCTTCAGTATAGTTAGCCAGGTATAGTGTAGTTAGGTGTGGGTGGCTTCAGTATAGTTAGCCAGGTATAGTGTAGTTAGGTGTGGGTGGCTTCCGGATAGTTAGCCAGGTATAGTATAGCTAGGTGTGGGTACCTTCAGTATAGTTAGCCAGGTATAGTGTAGTTAGGTGTGGGTACCTTCAGTATAGTTAGCCAGTTATAGTGTAGTTAGGTGTGGGTGGCTTCAGGATAGTTAGCCAGGTATAGTGTAGTTAGGTGTGGGTGGCTTCAGGATAGTTAGCCAGGTATAGTGTAGTTAGGTGTGGGTGGCTTCAGTATAGTTAGCCAGGTATAGTGTAGTTAGGTGTGGGTGGCTTCAGTATAGTTAGCCAGGTATAGTGTAGTTAGGTGTGGGTGGCTTCAGGATAGTTAGCCAGGTATAGTGTAGTTAGGTGTGGGTACCTTCAGTATAGTTAGCCAGGTATAGTGTAGTTAGGTGTGGGTGGCTTCAGGGTAGTTAGCCAGGTATAGTGTAGTTAGGTGTGGGTACCTTCAGTATAGTTAGCCAGGTATAGTGTAGTTAGGTGTGGGTGGCTTCAGTATAGTTAGCCAGGTGTAGTGTAGTTAGGTGTGGGTACCTTCAGTATAGTTAGCCAGGTATAGTGTAGTTAGGTGTGGGTGGCTTCAGTATAGTTAGCCAGGTATAGTGTAGTTAGGTGTGGGTGGCTTCAGGATAGTTAGCCAGGTATAGTGTAGTTAGGTGTGGGTGGCTTCAGTATAGTTAGCCAGGTATAGTGTAGTTAGGTATGGGTGGCTTCAGGATAGTTAGCCAGGTATTGTGTAGTTCGGTGTGGGTGGCTTCAGGATAGTTAGCCAGGTATAGTGTAGTTCGGTGTGGGTGGCTTCAGGATAGTTAGCCAGGTATAGTGTAGTTAGGTATGGGTGGCTTCAGGATAGTTAGACAGGTATAGTGTAGTTAGGTATGGGTGGCTTCAGGATAGTTAGACAGGTATAGTGTAGTTAGGTATGGGTGGCTTCAGGATAGTTAGCCAGGTATAGTGTAGTTAGGTATGGGTGGCTTCAGGATAGTTAGACAGGTATAGTGTAGTTAGGTGTGGGTGGCTTCAGGATAGTTAGCCAGCTACAGTGTAGTTAGACGTAGGTGCCACTTACCTCCCTCCAGTTCCAGCGGCGGTGTCTGGGGCTCCTCCTGGTCTCCCCTCTTTCGGCCGCGTTGGCTGGAGTGTAGAATGGGTGGCTGAATGGCGGGCGCAGGGGGCGGCGGGCAGCGTGCGTAAGTAGATACATCGTGCCCAGTGCTACCCCCAGCTATGACGTTGTGGCGTCCTCCACTCCCACTGTACCGCCTCCCCCCCCCCCCCCGCTCTGCCTCTTCTAATTGGCCAGCGGCCGGCAGCAGAATCTGATAGCTGCCGTTCGGTTAACATTCCATGTGGCACAATTTACCAATCGGTAAAAAATATTCTTGTTGAGTATTCAGTAATAATTTAACACATGCAGTAACAGCTTGGTCAATCACTTGGTATTTTAACCTCTTGAGGACGGCAGTGTTAAAACCCCCTTAAGAACAGGCCATTTTTTCACTGAATTGGCCACTGCAGCTTTAGAGACTCGCTGCAGGGCCGCACAGCTCAGTACACAAGTGATCCCCCCCCTCCTCTGTTGGTGGGGTCTGATCGCCCCCCAGATGGTTGTTTATTTTTTATCAATGTTTGTATTATTTATTTTTAAATACATTTCTGTATTTTTTTTCTCCCTCCCTCCCCCTTCAGCGCTGTACTGAGTAAATAACCGCCGTCTAACAGCCCCCAAGCGGCGATCGCCGCTGGGAGACTGAAGGCGGAGACTGAGCCCCCCCTGAATAAATTATGCCGTTATCAATATATTTATCTTGACTATTATTGATAGTAATATATTAATTACCACAATCACTATTATCTCCACACTTTAGTGCAACAAGAAGCTCACACACGTTTATTTGATTTCATTCAAATTAAACACATACATTTATCTATCTAAAACAATAACTCTGATGACTACAGCTTCCAAAGGTGCACCACAGCACAAGGACTGCTCCGGAGTAATCCTGGTGAAATCACAACATGGCATTGACTCTTCTAAGAGCAGTGCTCAAACTGCAGTGGTGCACCTGTGGGACCCCTGGAAGAGGTGATGTCCTCCACCCAGCTCCTCAATCACTGAGGGGTCTTCAGAGGAGGTGGGCAGTCGAGGTAGCCTAACAGACGGTCATCTCTCCCCGCTGTAGGTCATCAGATCAAAGTGTATGACTCCACATTATTCATAATTTCCCGACAATAATAAGCATAACGATTGTTTCTATCATCACAACTATGGGCTTCAACCAGTTAGGGAGCATATTCAAGCTGAGGCATACAAAATGGTGGACAGTGAATCACAAGATGGAGGATATTTAAAAGTATGATCAGGTCATTTACACCTCCTCCCCACAAAGCCATTCCATTCCTCACTTGACCAAAAGACGCCGTTATCAAACATAGTTAATTTATACTAATATTGATACTACACATTATTCACCATACCCATAGACGTTACTTATGCACATATACATACAAGTTCCAGGCGTCACTATTAGATTAAATTCTCTGATCATTTGGACCATATCATTGAGTTTGGCCAGTAGGTGTTTTGCACGTATTGCAAAACATGCATACTGATTTACAATCACGATGAAGCCTCATTTTCTACTACCGCAAATAGTTTTATGCTGAATTGCAATCGCCAGCTGGCATGATTCTTGCTGCTGATTTATTTTTAAATACATTTCTGTATTGTTTTTCTCCCTCTCCCTCCCCCTGTCTGCCTATCAGTGAGATCGGCTGTGATAGGCTTAATAGCGCCCGAGCGTCGATCACCGCTGGAGACTGAAGGCGGAGCTGAGCTACCGAGCAGAGATGCGCACGCATCAGCGCGTGCGATCCCCTGCAAAATTAGCCCCAAGGTTGCTACGCCAATCGGCATGACGCGGTCGGCAAGCAGTTAAGAAATCATGTGGTATTTGATTCAGTTCATTAAAGCAGCAGGGACAGCCTTACTATACCAGGAAAAGAAAATATATAAGTAGGTAAATACTAGTTCTACTTACATAACATAAGTGTTGTACCGTTAGCAATTTTATTTCAATTCATTATATACCTGTATCGTAAATAAAGAGAGAACTGTTTCAGGCAGTTTCCATCTTTACTTACTCTGAAGGCAACCCTAATGTCCTCCCTTACTCTTTTTTGCTCCTATAAACTGTGATATCTACCTTGCTTTGTCAACACATGTGAGCACAACATAGATCTTATTTCAGCAGCTTTTGCAGAGGGGTGAGGTGTTTTTCCCTTCTCAGCTTCGTGTCACACTGAACTGCCCTCAGCGAATCAGTGAGGAGCAGGAATGTGGGAGGGCAGATAACAAGTATCCCTCTCCCTGGCAATGTACCAAATAGAGTCAGGCTGACTGTGGTAAGAGTTATTTCAGCAGAAACATCTATGATTATATTGGAATGCTTGTAGTACTGGAGCCCAGAGAGGTGAGTGACCGGCCTCAGGCACACTGCAGAGTGCTGTGCTGGCCGTTTGCGCTGCGTCTGTGTTTTTTAAAAACACTCCTATTGAGTTGCATTAAAATTGTGGCAATATCAAGGCGGTCGCGATATTTTGAAAAGTTGCAGTCACGGCAATTTTGCTGTGATTTTTACTGTAATTTATATGCAAGTCAATGAGAGCATTTTTTTTTTTAATCGAAGCGGTGTGTCTAAGGCCTAAATGTGCATCATTGTAAGCAGTTAAAGAACAACAGTACATTGAATTCCCATCCAGACGATGACAGTGTTTCTGGTTGGTACATTGGCAGTGTAGGCCCGGGTGCAGCAACAACCTATGGGACCCCTCTTGGATACAAACTTCCCCATGTGACTGGTAAAACATACACACACCTACACTCCTTTCCCACCTGGCCCCCTCTACCCACATAGAAGGATAGGGGAGCAGTGCAATATTACACTGCTCTAGTGCTATGTCAGGTCTCTTCTGTACTTCCTGGCAGTTGCACGCTCTGTGCTTCCATACCTCCAGCTCCCGATCACATGACTTACATTTAGAGCCAGAGGTATGCAGCATAGAGCATGTGCCTGTCAAGAAGATTAGCGGGGACCCACAGCCGGAGGGGCTCTAGCTACCTAAAACCAGGTGGCACCTCCTGCTACCTAATACCTCGGTGGCACATATGGCTAGCTACTACTATTTGGGGGCACCATTGGCTACCTAATACTATTTTGGGGAAACCTCTGGCTACTCATTACTATTTGGGGTACCTCTGACTACCTTATATTATTTGGGGGGACTTCTGGCTACCTAATACAGTATAATATATTGCTATCTGGGGAACTCACAGGACTTTTAGATACAAGATAGGTGCATATCTAGCTACCTAATACTGACATCTACTTACTTCGTGTCTTCAAAGGGAGCACATATGCCTGGCTATACTGGCAGCACCTATGCCTGGCTATACTGGCAGCACCTATGCCTGGCTATACTGGCAGCACCTATGCCTGGCTATACTGGGAGCACCTATGCCTGGCTATACTGGGAGCACCTAAGCCTGGCTATACTGGCAGCACCTATGCCTGGCTATACTGGCAGCACCTATGCCTGGCTATACTGGGAGCACCTATGCCTGGCTATACTGGGAGCACCTATGCCTGGCTATACTGGGAGTGCCTATGCCTGGCTATACTGGGAGCACCTATGCCTGGCTATACTGGCAGCACCTATGCCTGGCTATACTGGCAGCACCTATGCCTGGCTATACTGGGAGCACCTATGCCTGGCTATACTGGCAGCACCAATGCCTGGCTATACTGGGAGCACCTATGCCTGGCTATACTGGGAGCACCTATGCCTGGCTATACTGGGAGCACCTATGCCTGGCTATACTGGGAGTACCTATGCCTGGCTTTAATGGGAGCACCTATGCCTGGATATACTGGGAGCACCTATGCCTGGCAATACTGGGAGTACTTATGCCTGGCTATACTGGGAGCACCTATGCCTGGCTATACTGGGAGCACCTATGCCTGGCTATACTGGGAGCACGTATGCCTGGCTATACTGGGAGCACCTATGCCTGGCTATACTGGGAGCACCTATGCCTGGCTATACTGGCAACACCTATGCCTGGCTATACTGGCAGCACCTATGCCTGGCTATACTGGCAGCACCTATGCCTGTCTATACTGGGAGCACCTATGCCTGGCTATACTGGGAGCACCTATGCCTGGCTATACTGGGAGCACCTATGCCTGGCTATACTGGGAGCACCTATGCCTGGCTATACTGGGAGCACCTATGCCTGGCTATACTGGCAGCACCTATGCCTGGCTATACTGGCAGCACCTATGCCTGGCTATACTGGCAGCACCTATGCCTGGCTATACTGGGAGCACCTATGCCTGGCTATACTGGGAGCACCTATGCCTGGCTATACTGGGAGCACCTATGCCTGGCTATACTGGGAGTACCTATGCCTGGCTTTAATGGGAGCACCTATGCCTGGATATACTGGCAGCACCTATGCCTGGCTATATTGGGAGTACTTATGCCTGGCTATACTGGGAGCACCTATGCCTGGCTATACTGGGAGCACCTATGCCTGGCTATACTGGGAGCACCTATGCCTGGCTATACTGGGAGCACCTATGCCTGGCTATACTGGGAGCACCTATGTCTGGCTATACTGGGAGTACCTATGCCTGGCTTTAATGGGAGCACCTATGCCTGGATATACTGGGAGCACCTATGCCTGGCTATACTGGGAGCACCTATGGCTGGATATACTGGGAGCACCTATGCCTGGATATACTGGGAGCACCTATGCCTGGCTATTGTTTTACACTTGAAACAACGTGAAGTGAGAAAAAAAAACGTATGATATAATGAATTGTATGTGTAGTACGGATAATAAATAGAACATTAGTAGCAATAGCTTCTAATAACAGTAGCTTATTTTTATTTTCAATTATATAGCTTTTTTTATAACATTGCATCATACTGTCACAGTTCCAGCTTTAAAATCACACTTTTTTAAGCCATAAAAAAAAGCAGATATAATGACCCCTTGAATTTTCCTGCAGTAAAACCTTATCTCAAGCTGTCTCTCACTGTTTCTTGGCTGTTTAAGTGCTTCAGAAAACAGGACTGTATTCAGCCCAGTGCCTAGCACAGGCATGGGCAAACTTGGCCTTCCAGCTGTTAAGAAACTACAAGTCCCACAATGCATTGCAGGAGTCTGACAGCCACAGCCATGACTCATAAAGGGAAATGCATTGTGGGACTTGTAGTTCCATAACAGCTGGAGGGCCGAGTTTGCCCATGCCTGGCCTAGCAGCTTGTAAGTTTCAAAATGGGATAAAGATGACAGTCCCTGGACCAACTTTCCTGCGACTTCCATTCGTTGTAAAGCAGCTCTCTCCCATTTTATGTGCAGCCCCCTCATCCATGTGCAGCAGCCTCTCTGTCATGTATGGTTCCTTTGAGCTGCAGCTACTCTTTCCAATATGTTGCTCCTCACTTGCAGCCCCTCTTTCATATGCAGCCTCTTTCAGCCCCCTTGGGCAGTAGCTACCTGAAGCCCTGACCTGCGTTACCTTTCCAAGTATCTGGCCCTGCTCCATGCAATATACACAGCCCTGTCACTTAAAGAAAACCTGTATCGAAAAAAAAGGGCTCCTGGGGGGTACTTACCTCGGAAGGGGGAAGCCTCTGGATCCGATTGAGGCTTCCCACGTCCTTCTCCTTCCCACGGTGGTCTTGCTGGGCCACTCCGCACGGCGGCCATGTAAATATTACCTTCCTGGCTCCAGCGCAGGTGCAGTAGCCACTCTCTGCTCGGGATCAGGCGGAAATAGCCGATCCCATTCAGGTCCATTCTACTGCACAGGCGCAAGTCACCTGCTCCTGCACAGTAGAGCGGACCCGACTGGGATCAGCTATTTCCGCCTGATCTGAGCCAAGAGCCGCTAGTGCGCCTGCTGGAGACGGAGAAGGTAAATATTGCAGGTGCGACCGCACAACAGCCTGACAAAGTGTCCACTGTGGCTTCAGAGGGGCCCAGCGAGACCACCATGGTGCAGAGGAGGATGGGAGGAGCCTCAATCAGATCCAGAGGCTTCTCTCTCCCGAGGTAAGTACCCCCAGGGGCCCTTTTTTCGATACAGAATCTCTTTAAAACTGTAATGACACAATACCATAGCCACTGATTTTCTGCACCTGGCTTGCTTCTTGTTAAAGTGCCCATACATGGTACCATTTTTTTGTCTTTTTTCAATTCGATAATTTTGTTCGATTATTCTGTTGGATCGAATATAAAGGTTTTTCCAACACAATCAAATTTTTATTGAATAAGATGGGATAATAGTTAGTTTTTCTTGATCCAAAAAGAAAAAGATTATTTTTTGATTTTCATTTGTTTCGATCGTTTAGATCAAATAGATGGGAATGTTTGTTATTGTACTGTGTATGGGCACCACACATTGGCAGCTGCTGACCAGAGATAAATGTACAGGGTGCTACTAAGGGCCCTTGTATGCTTGTCCATTATCTTTGCATTGTGTTACCCTTTGTGCACACAGATAAATCCAGAAGGTCCGCACACTCATATGTAGACCAAGTCTGCTGTTTTATTCAAAAAACGTGACACAATTCCCTTCCATAACCAACGATTCGTTTCGGGCCCCCGAGGGGTCCCCTTTGTCAAGGTAAACACACAGAATGGGTTACTTGGTCTACATATGAGTGTGCGGACCTTCTGGATTTATCATTGACTGTTACTCAGGTCCAGCACCTCCACAGTGGTGTGCGGTTCCTCCTCGGATTCCTGACTTTGTGCACACAGGGTAACACAACAGCAATGAAAGTCTATGTGACCTAATACACTTACTGCGTCGCGTCGGAAGTTCCCGATCAGCCGCAAACTCGATGCAAAGTCAACAGCGCACTACCCTCAGACTTCTGCTGCAACCCAGCGGTGGCGAAATACATGGAAGTCAATGGACGACGCAGACGTTTTTGGTGATGTGCTAGAAAATAATGATGGGCACACAAAATACTGTCGCTTTGGGCAGATATTTTGACATTCTTCACTTAGGGGGGGGTGGTGCTCATATTTGTTGCCAGCTGTCTACACATTAAAGGACAACTGAAGGGAGAGGAATATGGAGGCTTCCATATTTATTTCCTTATATGCATTTCCAGCTGCCTGGCTATCCTACTGATCATCTGCCTCTAATACTTTTAGCCCTAGACCCTGAAGTAGCATGCAGCAGTTCAGGTGTTTCTGACATTGTTGTCAGATCTGACTGGATTAGCTGCATGCTTGTTTCTGGTGTGATTCAGACACTATTGCAGCCAAATAGATCAGAAGGATAGCCAGGCAACTGGTATTGTTTAAGAGAAAATAAATATGGCAGCCTCCATATTATTCTCATTACAGTGCTCCGTTAATGGTTGTGTGTTGAGATATTTTAATGGGACAACATATTTACACTGTTAACTTCACATTGTACCACATTTTCATAGCTTCAGTGTTGTCCCGTGAAGAGAAATAATAAAATATTTTCAAAACTGTGAGGGGTGTACTCACTTCTGTGAGATACTGTACGTCATTACATGCACATAATGCAAAATTCAATATGTAGGATGGACTAGCTGTCATTTAAAAGATAGAGCAAGGGAGCATATTAATGATGTCCAGAATAGAAGAAACACTGAGGGCTCTTGCACACTGCAAGCGATTCCGATTCAGATTCCGCTTTTTAATCAGTTTTTACATCCGATTCCGATTAGCAGTTTGCTCCCTGCACACTGCAAATAGGAATCTGAATCGGATGTAAAAACTGATTAAAAAGCGGAATCTGAATCGGAATCGCTTGCAGTGTGCAAGAGGCCTAATGTGTCCAGACATGTCTTAGATCTGCACAGAGGCAGTCTGAAGACTTTTACCTTACAAGCTACTGAGTAGGCTCCTATCATAGAAAGGGATAGATTAAACAGTTAAAGGATACCTTAGTGCTAACTTAAAGGACAACTGAAGTGAGAAGACTATGGAGGCTGCCATATTAATTACCTTTTAAACAATACCAGTTGCCTGGCAGCCCTGCTGATCTATTTGGCTGCAGTAGTGTCTGAATCACACCAGAAACAAGCATGTAGTTAATCTTGTCAGATCTGACAGATGTCAGGAACACCTGATCTGCCTATGCTTGTTCAGGGTCTATGGCTAAAAGTATTAGAGGCAGAGGAGTAGAAGGACTGCCAGGCAACTAGTATTACTTAAAAGGAAATAAATAGGGCAGCCTACATATAACTCTTAGTCAATCTGCCCAAACATTGCTAGATGTATGGGCACCTTAAAGGATACTTTAGGGCTAACTTCAATTCAAAAAGGACCGCTAATGTGTGTATGGGGAGCGGGGCGGATCCTTACCGTACCTCCCATGCCTCGGCGCCTCCCTCTGTTCTCCGGTAATAATCCAATTCCTCCTCTTCCTCATCGGCGTGGTCGGTGACCTCCGACCGGGACATACGGTGCTGTGCATGCTCAGTATATGCACTAGGGTGTCTTGCGACCACTTGAACGCGCTTACATCATATGGCGTCAATGTGGAGTGTGGTCACAAAGCGCCCTGGCGGATATACTGCGCATGCACAGCGCAGGATGTCCGGGTCAGAGGTCAATGACCGCGCCGAACAGGAAGAGGAGAATTTGGATTATTACCGGAGAGCGGAGGGAGACACCAGAGTACGGGAGGTCCGGTAAGGATCAGCACAGCTCCCAATGCACACATTAAGCTTCCTTTTTGAATTGAAGTTAGCCATAAAGTATCCTTTAAGGTGCCCATACATCTAGCAATGTTTGGGCAGATTGACGAAGGGACAGATCCCTCTCTGATCGAATCTACTCGGAAAAAGATCTGTCGGCTGCCCATACACTGCAGGCCAATTCCCAATCAATTTCACCATGAAATCTCTGGGGAATTGGCCTTGTAACGCTGCCCTTCACCACCTGGCTGCTGTCCCCCCAAATGTAAATGTGCCCCCCCCCCCCCCAGTCCCTATGCATTGTAATCTCACCTGCTCCAGCTGCCACCACCGTCCTGCTGCTCCTGGTCTCGTCCGCTGCGTCCCCCGATCTCCAACACGTATGCTGGAAAACCTAAGGGATTGAAGAGTGAATGGCATATGTCAATTTTTTTCATGAATGAGTTGTTAATATGATTGTATTCTATTGTTTATATACGATCAGCACCACAAAAAATACATTTAGGCCCCATTCACACTAAAGCGTTTTGCCTGCGATTTCGGCAAAACGCTCAAACGCTTTTTAAAAGCGATAACGAAAATGAAACCCTATGGGCCCGTTCTTACTTGGGCGATTTGCGCTAATCGCCGCAAATCACCCAAAAACGGGCAAAAACGCAAACGCATCGCCTGCACCATTTTCAGTCGATTTCCCGGCGATTGCGTTTCAGTGCTATAGACGCGCTAAACGTGATCGCATCAAAATCGCAGCAGTGTTCAGTGATTTTTCTGCGTGAAATCGTGGAAAAAATCAGTCCTGCAAAACGCCGGTTGAAAACGCAAGTATGAATGGGGTCTTATGGACTACATAAAGGTGGTAAAATTGGTCAGTGATTGGCCAATGATAACGGAGGCCTGGAAACCACTAGCAGTAAGATAGCATTACATTAACAAGAGCTTTTCAAGTCACAAGCGCTTTGAAACCCACATAGAAGGATAGGGGAGCAGTGCAATATTACACTGCTCTAGTGCTATGTCAGGTCTCTTCTGTACTTCCTGGCAGTTGCACGCTCTGTGCTTCCATACCTCCAGCTCCCGATCACATGACTTACATTTAGAGCCAGAGGTATGCAGCATAGAGCATGTGCCTGTCAAGAAGATTAGCGGGGACCCACAGCCGGAGGGGCTCTAGCTACCTAAAACCAGGTGGCACCTCCTGCTACCTAATACCTCGGTGGCACATATGGCTAGCTACTACTATTTGGGGGCACCATTGGCTACCTAATACTATTTTGGGGAAACCTCTGGCTACTCATTACTATTTGGGGTACCTCTGACTACCTTATATTATTTGGGGGGACTTCTGGCTACCTAATACAGTATAATATATTGCTATCTGGGGAACTCACAGGACTTTTAGATACAAGATAGGTGCATATCTAGCTACCTAATACTGACATCTACTTACTTCGTGTCTTCAAAGGGAGCACATATGCCTGGCTATACTGGCAGCACCTATGCCTGGCTATACTGGCAGCACCTATGCCTGGCTATACTGGCAGCACCTATGCCTGGCTATACTGGGAGCACCTATGCCTGGCTATACTGGGAGCACCTAAGCCTGGCTATACTGGCAGCACCTATGCCTGGCTATACTGGCAGCACCTATGCCTGGCTATACTGGGAGCACCTATGCCTGGCTATACTGGGAGCACCTATGCCTGGCTATACTGGGAGTGCCTATGCCTGGCTATACTGGGAGCACCTATGCCTGGCTATACTGGCAGCACCTATGCCTGGCTATACTGGCAGCACCTATGCCTGGCTATACTGGGAGCACCTATGCCTGGCTATACTGGCAGCACCAATGCCTGGCTATACTGGGAGCACCTATGCCTGGCTATACTGGGAGCACCTATGCCTGGCTATACTGGGAGCACCTATGCCTGGCTATACTGGGAGTACCTATGCCTGGCTTTAATGGGAGCACCTATGCCTGGATATACTGGGAGCACCTATGCCTGGCAATACTGGGAGTACTTATGCCTGGCTATACTGGGAGCACCTATGCCTGGCTATACTGGGAGCACCTATGCCTGGCTATACTGGGAGCACGTATGCCTGGCTATACTGGGAGCACCTATGCCTGGCTATACTGGGAGCACCTATGCCTGGCTATACTGGCAACACCTATGCCTGGCTATACTGGCAGCACCTATGCCTGGCTATACTGGCAGCACCTATGCCTGTCTATACTGGGAGCACCTATGCCTGGCTATACTGGGAGCACCTATGCCTGGCTATACTGGGAGCACCTATGCCTGGCTATACTGGGAGCACCTATGCCTGGCTATACTGGGAGCACCTATGCCTGGCTATACTGGCAGCACCTATGCCTGGCTATACTGGCAGCACCTATGCCTGGCTATACTGGCAGCACCTATGCCTGGCTATACTGGGAGCACCTATGCCTGGCTATACTGGGAGCACCTATGCCTGGCTATACTGGGAGCACCTATGCCTGGCTATACTGGGAGTACCTATGCCTGGCTTTAATGGGAGCACCTATGCCTGGATATACTGGCAGCACCTATGCCTGGCTATATTGGGAGTACTTATGCCTGGCTATACTGGGAGCACCTATGCCTGGCTATACTGGGAGCACCTATGCCTGGCTATACTGGGAGCACCTATGCCTGGCTATACTGGGAGCACCTATGCCTGGCTATACTGGGAGCACCTATGTCTGGCTATACTGGGAGTACCTATGCCTGGCTTTAATGGGAGCACCTATGCCTGGATATACTGGGAGCACCTATGCCTGGCTATACTGGGAGCACCTATGGCTGGATATACTGGGAGCACCTATGCCTGGATATACTGGGAGCACCTATGCCTGGCTATTGTTTTACACTTGAAACAACGTGAAGTGAGAAAAAAAAACGTATGATATAATGAATTGTATGTGTAGTACGGATAATAAATAGAACATTAGTAGCAATAGCTTCTAATAACAGTAGCTTATTTTTATTTTCAATTATATAGCTTTTTTTATAACATTGCATCATACTGTCACAGTTCCAGCTTTAAAATCACACTTTTTTAAGCCATAAAAAAAAGCAGATATAATGACCCCTTGAATTTTCCTGCAGTAAAACCTTATCTCAAGCTGTCTCTCACTGTTTCTTGGCTGTTTAAGTGCTTCAGAAAACAGGACTGTATTCAGCCCAGTGCCTAGCACAGGCATGGGCAAACTTGGCCTTCCAGCTGTTAAGAAACTACAAGTCCCACAATGCATTGCAGGAGTCTGACAGCCACAGCCATGACTCATAAAGGGAAATGCATTGTGGGACTTGTAGTTCCATAACAGCTGGAGGGCCGAGTTTGCCCATGCCTGGCCTAGCAGCTTGTAAGTTTCAAAATGGGATAAAGATGACAGTCCCTGGACCAACTTTCCTGCGACTTCCATTCGTTGTAAAGCAGCTCTCTCCCATTTTATGTGCAGCCCCCTCATCCATGTGCAGCAGCCTCTCTGTCATGTATGGTTCCTTTGAGCTGCAGCTACTCTTTCCAATATGTTGCTCCTCACTTGCAGCCCCTCTTTCATATGCAGCCTCTTTTAGCCCCCTTGGGCAGTAGCTACCTGAAGCCCTGACCTGCGTTACCTTTCCAAGTATCTGGCCCTGCTCCATGCAATATACACAGCCCTGTCACTTAAAGAAAACCTGTATCGAAAAAAAAGGGCTCCTGGGGGGTACTTACCTCGGAAGGGGGAAGCCTCTGGATCCGATTGAGGCTTCCCACGTCCTTCTCCTTCCCACGGTGGTCTTGCTGGGCCACTCCGCACGGCGGCCATGTAAATATTACCTTCCTGGCTCCAGCGCAGGTGCAGTAGCCACTCTCTGCTCGGGATCAGGCGGAAATAGCCGATCCCATTCAGGTCCATTCTACTGCACAGGCGCAAGTCACCTGCTCCTGCACAGTAGAGCGGACCCGACTGGGATCAGCTATTTCCGCCTGATCTGAGCCAAGAGCCGCTAGTGCGCCTGCTGGAGACGGAGAAGGTAAATATTGCAGGTGCGACCGCACAACAGCCTGACAAAGTGTCCACTGTGGCTTCAGAGGGGCCCAGCGAGACCACCATGGTGCAGAGGAGGATGGGAGGAGCCTCAATCAGATCCAGAGGCTTCTCTCTCCCGAGGTAAGTACCCCCAGGGGCCCTTTTTTCGATACAGAATCTCTTTAAAACTGTAATGACACAATACCATAGCCACTGATTTTCTGCACCTGGCTTGCTTCTTGTTAAAGTGCCCATACATGGTACCATTTTTTTGTCTTTTTTCAATTCGATAATTTTGTTCGATTATTCTGTTGGATCGAATATAAAGGTTTTTCCAACACAATCAAATTTTTATTGAATAAGATGGGATAATAGTTAGTTTTTCTTGATCCAAAAAGAAAAAGATTATTTTTTGATTTTCATTTGTTTCGATCGTTTAGATCAAATAGATGGGAATGTTTGTTATTGTACTGTGTATGGGCACCACACATTGGCAGCTGCTGACCAGAGATAAATGTACAGGGTGCTACTAAGGGCCCTTGTATGCTTGTCCATTATCTTTGCATTGTGTTACCCTTTGTGCACACAGATAAATCCAGAAGGTCCGCACACTCATATGTAGACCAAGTCTGCTGTTTTATTCAAAAAACGTGACACAATTCCCTTCCATAACCAACGATTCGTTTCGGGCCCCCGAGGGGTCCCCTTTGTCAAGGTAAACACACAGAATGGGTTACTTGGTCTACATATGAGTGTGCGGACCTTCTGGATTTATCATTGACTGTTACTCAGGTCCAGCACCTCCACAGTGGTGTGCGGTTCCTCCTCGGATTCCTGACTTTGTGCACACAGGGTAACACAACAGCAATGAAAGTCTATGTGACCTAATACACTTACTGCGTCGCGTCGGAAGTTCCCGATCAGCCGCAAACTCGATGCAAAGTCAACAGCGCACTACCCTCAGACTTCTGCTGCAACCCAGCGGTGGCGAAATACATGGAAGTCAATGGACGACGCAGACGTTTTTGGTGATGTGCTAGAAAATAATGATGGGCACACAAAATACTGTCGCTTTGGGCAGATATTTTGACATTCTTCACTTAGGGGGGGGTGGTGCTCATATTTGTTGCCAGCTGTCTACACATTAAAGGACAACTGAAGGGAGAGGAATATGGAGGCTTCCATATTTATTTCCTTATATGCATTTCCAGCTGCCTGGCTATCCTACTGATCATCTGCCTCTAATACTTTTAGCCCTAGACCCTGAAGTAGCATGCAGCAGTTCAGGTGTTTCTGACATTGTTGTCAGATCTGACTGGATTAGCTGCATGCTTGTTTCTGGTGTGATTCAGACACTATTGCAGCCAAATAGATCAGAAGGATAGCCAGGCAACTGGTATTGTTTAAGAGAAAATAAATATGGCAGCCTCCATATTATTCTCATTACAGTGCTCCGTTAATGGTTGTGTGTTGAGATATTTTAATGGGACAACATATTTACACTGTTAACTTCACATTGTACCACATTTTCATAGCTTCAGTGTTGTCCCGTGAAGAGAAATAATAAAATATTTTCAAAACTGTGAGGGGTGTACTCACTTCTGTGAGATACTGTACGTCATTACATGCACATAATGCAAAATTCAATATGTAGGATGGACTAGCTGTCATTTAAAAGATAGAGCAAGGGAGCATATTAATGATGTCCAGAATAGAAGAAACACTGAGGGCTCTTGCACACTGCAAGCGATTCCGATTCAGATTCCGCTTTTTAATCAGTTTTTACATCCGATTCCGATTAGCAGTTTGCTCCCTGCACACTGCAAATAGGAATCTGAATCGGATGTAAAAACTGATTAAAAAGCGGAATCTGAATCGGAATCGCTTGCAGTGTGCAAGAGGCCTAATGTGTCCAGACATGTCTTAGATCTGCACAGAGGCAGTCTGAAGACTTTTACCTTACAAGCTACTGAGTAGGCTCCTATCATAGAAAGGGATAGATTAAACAGTTAAAGGATACCTTAGTGCTAACTTAAAGGACAACTGAAGTGAGAAGACTATGGAGGCTGCCATATTAATTACCTTTTAAACAATACCAGTTGCCTGGCAGCCCTGCTGATCTATTTGGCTGCAGTAGTGTCTGAATCACACCAGAAACAAGCATGTAGTTAATCTTGTCAGATCTGACAGATGTCAGGAACACCTGATCTGCCTATGCTTGTTCAGGGTCTATGGCTAAAAGTATTAGAGGCAGAGGAGTAGAAGGACTGCCAGGCAACTAGTATTACTTAAAAGGAAATAAATAGGGCAGCCTACATATAACTCTTAGTCAATCTGCCCAAACATTGCTAGATGTATGGGCACCTTAAAGGATACTTTAGGGCTAACTTCAATTCAAAAAGGACCGCTAATGTGTGTATGGGGAGCGGGGCGGATCCTTACCGTACCTCCCATGCCTCGGCGCCTCCCTCTGTTCTCCGGTAATAATCCAATTCCTCCTCTTCCTCATCGGCGTGGTCGGTGACCTCCGACCGGGACATACGGTGCTGTGCATGCTCAGTATATGCACTAGGGTGTCTTGCGACCACTTGAACGCGCTTACATCATATGGCGTCAATGTGGAGTGTGGTCACAAAGCGCCCTGGCGGATATACTGCGCATGCACAGCGCAGGATGTCCGGGTCAGAGGTCAATGACCGCGCCGAACAGGAAGAGGAGAATTTGGATTATTACCGGAGAGCGGAGGGAGACACCAGAGTACGGGAGGTCCGGTAAGGATCAGCACAGCTCCCAATGCACACATTAAGCTTCCTTTTTGAATTGAAGTTAGCCATAAAGTATCCTTTAAGGTGCCCATACATCTAGCAATGTTTGGGCAGATTGACGAAGGGACAGATCCCTCTCTGATCGAATCTACTCGGAAAAAGATCTGTCGGCTGCCCATACACTGCAGGCCAATTCCCAATCAATTTCACCATGAAATCTCTGGGGAATTGGCCTTGTAACGCTGCCCTTCACCACCTGGCTGCTGTCCCCCCAAATGTAAATGTGCCCCCCCCCCCCCCCCAGTCCCTATGCATTGTAATCTCACCTGCTCCAGCTGCCACCACCGTCCTGCTGCTCCTGGTCTCGTCCGCTGCGTCCCCCGATCTCCAACACGTATGCTGGAAAACCTAAGGGATTGAAGAGTGAATGGCATATGTCAATTTTTTTCATGAATGAGTTGTTAATATGATTGTATTCTATTGTTTATATACGATCAGCACCACAAAAAATACATTTAGGCCCCATTCACACTAAAGCGTTTTGCCTGCGATTTCGGCAAAACGCTCAAACGCTTTTTAAAAGCGATAACGAAAATGAAACCCTATGGGCCCGTTCTTACTTGGGCGATTTGCGCTAATCGCCGCAAATCACCCAAAAACGGGCAAAAACGCAAACGCATCGCCTGCACCATTTTCAGTCGATTTCCCGGCGATTGCGTTTCAGTGCTATAGACGCGCTAAACGTGATCGCATCAAAATCGCAGCAGTGTTCAGTGATTTTTCTGCGTGAAATCGTGGAAAAAATCAGTCCTGCAAAACGCCGGTTGAAAACGCAAGTATGAATGGGGTCTTATGGACTACATAAAGGTGGTAAAATTGGTCAGTGATTGGCCAATGATAACGGAGGCCTGGAAACCACTAGCAGTAAGATAGCATTACATTAACAAGAGCTTTTCAAGTCACAAGCGCTTTGAAAAGGCTGCTAATGGGTTTGAGCCCTAAGTCTTTGTTCACATTGCATTCCGCTCGCGTGTCCATCCGCGGTGGGCTTTTTTGAGGCTTTTTTTTCCAATTCCCGACGCTTGGGTGGGCGATTCGTTTTCGTGGTTAGCGGTATCCAACGCGTTTCTCCCAAGCGTTTTGGCATTTCACTCCCTGACGCAGGTCAGGAAGTGGACTCTTTGATCCGGAAAAGAATAAATACAACGTGTTTATTCTTAAAAACGCAAACGCAATCAATCAATCAAACACAACTTTACAAAGTGAAACGCAAACAAGCCGCTCATATGTGAACTACCATACAGAATCATTGTGTAAGCGCTTTCAGGACGATTTTGAAAAATCGCCCGCGCTTAAAAAAATAACAAAAACGCCTGCAGTGTGAACAAGCCCTAAAAGTGTGTACCAGACTTAAAGGATACCTGAGTCCTAAACAAATCCACAAAGTGACGTCCTGTGTGTTGTGTGGGGAGGTGTGCATAGGCTTACTGCACCTCCCGCTGCCCGACATCTGCCTCTGCTTCCCTATCACTCCCGCTGTTATTAGTCCTGGTCAGTGTGGTCAGCACCCTCTGACTTGGACATACTACGCTGCACATGTGCAGTTTGTCCACTTGGAGGCCGTGTGACCGCTATCGCTGGGGACCACAGGTGCTGCACAGACATGGTGTGTTGCGTTTTTTTCCGCATATGCATTTTTCTAGCATTTTACGGGCATTTTTATGCGTTTGCGGTTCGCATATGCGTTTTGTATGCGTTTTGTATGCGTTTTTCGATTGCGTTTTATGCAAATCACTAGGAAGACAACAGGAAGCGCAAACACATCAGAAAATAATAAAAAGAAATGCATATAAAACACATGAAAAACGCATACCATTGCGTTACCATTGATGTTCATTATGTGCGTTTTTGATAATTATGCAACAAAACCAGCGTGTTTACAAACGCATGTTTGAAAACGCATATGAGTTTTTTATATGCGTTTTTTGATGCGGCCCATTGACTTCCATTAGCGCCAAAAACGCTGCGTTCTCTGCAACGCTAGCGCTTCTGCTATGTGTGTTCCTAGCCCGAGAGACAGAGGATCAAGCAGGGCAGCCAGGCAACATTTAAAGCGGACCTGAACTCATAACGTCATCTCTGCTCTAAAAGATACGCAACAGCATAATAACCTTTAAGCAAAAAAAGTCTTTGTTACAGCTGATACAAATCTTATAATAAATCTGCACTGTTTCTACTTTCTAATTCATGTAAGCAGACATATTGTTTACAGCCTGTGCTTTCAAATGAGCTTATCTGCCATCTCTGCCGTGGCAGTCATGTGACACAGGGAGAGATCAAATTACAACTTGTGATTAGTCACAAATGAGGGGGAATGAAACTCTCTAAATACATACAGGGTACATTTCTCTATGTCTTCCTTCTGTTCTGTGCAAAAGTTCAGGTTCACGTATGGCAGCCTCCATATACCTCTTGTTATAGATGTTTATTAAACAGATGTAGACAGGAGGTATATTGGATCATTTACATGTGTACTAGAAAACACAATGCCCAGTACACACAATCCATTTTTCCATCAGATTGACAGTCAAACTGATTATTTCCGACAGCGCCAATCTGTTTTCTGGACAATTTTGTAAAGAAGTGGTTGGAAAATCGGTCAGAAAATCGGTCAGAAATTAGATTGGACCTGTCGGAAATAATCGATTTGACCGTCAATCTGATGGGAAATTGCATTGAGTTTACTAGGCATTAGGGATTGGTAAGTACCATTTTTTTTATTTTATTTTTTTTGACGAATAAGAGCTAGTTCACACCGAGGGCGTTTTGCGCATTTTTTCAGCCCGGCGATTTTCAAAATAGCCCTAAAAGCGCTTGTGTAATAAGTCCCTATAGGATAGTACATATCAGCGCTTTTCTTTGGCTTTCCGCTCAGCAAAGCGCTGCATGTACCATTTTTAGGGTGATTTTGTTACAATGGAAGGTATATGAAGAAAAATTGCGTTCGCGTTTTCATGAATAAATACATTGTATTTATTCATTTCCGGGTGAAAGAGTTCACTTGCTGACTGATGTCAGGAAGTGAAAAAACAGAATCACTCTGCAAAAGCGGTTTGTATAAAATCGTATCGCGCAGTGGAGCGCCGGGAGGGGGAAAAAAAGCACGCAAAAAATAAAAAAAATCGCTGGCGTCAGCAATTTTGATTTTAGATGTGAACAAAGCCTTCGTGTTTTTAATATAATTGGATTTCATCCATTTTCATGGCTGCACCACGTTTATATACGATTAGTGTAACAAAATATGCATTTAGAGGCTATACATATTTCATGCCACATGTCTATTGATTGATGACTACAATCTTTTTGTGTAATATACAGTATCTGCTCATTATAATCTGCCAGATGTTTTGAGGGACCTCTGGAAAGATCATCTAACAGGCAACCTAGGCAGGTGCCTGGGACCTAATGGGTGCTGGATTGGATTACGATGAAATGTGGCCATAAGCAAGGTTTTGCCCACCTGCTCCTATGGTCCTTTTGGTAACCTGAAATTAGAGGGTCAAACTGGCAGTAGAGCCCCCTGACACACATTAGGCCCCAGGCACCTGCCTAGGGTGCCATGTGGATGATCCTGCTCTGGCAGTACTGTTTGGGAACTGCACAAAATCATTTCTGTAGTGCATTTAAAAAGCACACTGTCCACATCACATATGATTTAATTAGAGAAATGCACACATTGTCATGATGGGCAAAACCTGGCTGTATAGTGTGCATAAAGCCTATCATTCCAGCCTGGGAAGGGGCCACCAGGAGGGGCGGGGAGACTGCGCTCCTCCCCCTCATCATCTGCATGGCCGCATGTCAGCTGTCTGTAGCTACCATCTGCAGCTGTCCTCCCTTCAGTGCCGACAGGGAGGGGCCTGATCCTGGATGGTTCTGCCCCTTCTATGTAATTCCAGCCAACAAGCGCCAACTATGGGGTACGGCAAGGTACTGTTCTGTTTAATGGATGCCCCGCCCCCTTACTTACTTAATTGCAGCACCGTCCACGACTTTCTCCCCTGCAGCTGCATTTATCTGAGTTGCCAAACAAGAGGAGAGGATCGAGCCTCGAGCTAAGCCTCGCCCCTAACATTCCAAAGCCACGCCCCCAGCATTCCAATCTCCGCCCCCGACATTCTAAGCCACACCTCCACCAACGTAAGAAAGGAGCGAGAGTCCGGGGCTCGCTCTTTAAACTGACTCTCCCCTGTATATATATATATATATATATATAGTTTCAAATCACACTGTACATGATACACATTATTAATGGGAGAATGCACAAATTGAAATGCTACAAAACCGTGTATAGAGCGCATACAGCCCGAGATTCCAGCCAGCCGGGGGAGGGACCACCAGGAGGGGCGGGGAGACTGCGCTCCTCCCCCTCATCCTACATGGCCGCATCTCAGCTTATGGACACTGCACTGAGGTTACTGTTCTGATCAGTGGCTGCCCCGCCCCTGTACTCACTTGCAGCACCGCCCACGTCTTCCTCCTGAGCTGAGCCGCATCCCCGTCTGAACTAGAGGAGAGGCTCGAGCCCGTCAGTCAATGCTCGGGACTCGGACCCGCCCCCAACATTCCAATCTCCGCCCCCAACACCTCCACCGGGCGAGAGTCGGGGCACGCTCTATGCTCTCCCCTGTATGTATATATGTGGATGTATATAGTATATATATATATACAGTTTCAAATCACACTGTACGTTACACATTACTAATGGCAGAATGAAATTGAACAACACATTGAAATGGTAAAAAAACGTTTAGTGCATAAAGCCGTTAAGCCGGAGATTCCAGCCGGAGGAGGGGCCACCATGAGGGGCGGAGAGACTGCGCTCCTCCTCCTCATCCATATATATGGCCGCATCTCAGCTTATAGGCACTCAGGTTACTGTTCTGATCAGTGGCTGCCCCGCCCCTGTACTTACTTGCAGCACCGCCCACTCTTCCTCCTGAGCTGAGCCGCGTCCCTGTCTGACGAGAAGAGAGGATCGAGAGGATCGAGCTATGCTCCGCCCCTAATTTTCAGTCAATGCTCGGGACCAGGCTCCGCCCCCAACGGGCTAAGCCACGCCCCCGCAGACGTAGGAAGGGAGCAGAGCGTGAGTCGGGCTCGCTCCCTAGTCTCTCCCATATACATTCACATGTACATATACAGCATGTATTATAATAGCAGTATATGCTGTCCTGCAGTGTGCAGAATGCTCATAGAGGAGAGGGGAAGCTGCTGTTGTGCTGCATCCGCCCCCTGCCCCGCCCACTCTTTCACATAAGTGCACAGCAGTTCTTATGAGTGAGGAGTGAGTAACAGTGTGTCTGACTGACTGTGTATGTGGTAATATTGTGTGTGTGTGTGTGTGTGTGTGTGTGACTGTGTATGTGGTAATATTGTGTGTGTGTTGTGTGACTGTGTATGTGGTAATATTGTGTGTGTGCTGTGTGACTGTGTATGTGGTAATATTGTGTGTGTGCTGTGTGACTGTGTATGTGGTAATATTGTGTGTGTGTTGTGTGACTGTGTATGTGGTAATATTGTGTGTGTGTTGTGTGACTGTGTATGCGGTAATATTGTGTGTGTGTTGTGTGACTGTGTATGTGGTAATATTGTGTGTGTTGTGTGATTGTGTATGTGGTAATATTGTGTGTATTGTGTGATTGTGTATGTGGTAATCTTGTGTGTGTTGTGTGATTGTGTATGTGGTAATATTGTGTGTGTGTGTGTGTGTGTGTGTGTGTGTGTGGTGTGACTGTGTATGTGGTAATATTGTGTGTGTGTTGTGTGACTGTGTATGTGGTAATATTGTGTGTGTTGTGTGACTGTGTATGTGGTAATATTGTGTGTGCGTGTTGTGTGACTGTGTATGTGGTAATATTGTGTGTGTTGTGTGACTGTGTATGTGGTAATATTGTGTGTGTTGTGTGACTGTGTATGTGGTAATATTGTGTGTGTGTGTTGTGTGATTGTGTATGTGGTAATATTGTGTGTGTTGTGTGTCTGTGTATGTGGTAATATTGTGTGTGTGTGGTGTGGTGTGACTGTGTATGTGGTAATATTGTGTGTGTGTTGTGTGACTGTGTATGTGGTAATATTGTGTGTGTTGTGTGATTGTGTATGTGGTAATATTGTGTGTGTTGTGTGATTGTGTATGTGGTAATATTGTGTGTGTTGTGTGATTGTGTATGTGGTAATATTGTGTGTGCTGTGTGATTGTGTATGTGGTAATATTGTGTGTGTTGTGTGATTGTGTATGTGGTAATATTGTGTGTGTGTGTGTGTGTGTGTGTGGTGTGACTGTGTATGTGGTAATATTGTGTGTGTGTTGTGTGATTGTGTATGTGGTAATATTGTGTGTGTGTGTGTGGTGTGACTGTGTATGTGGTAATATTGTGTGTGTGTTGTGATTGTGTATGTGGTAATATTGTGTGTGTGTGTGTGTGTGTGTGTGTGTGTGTGTGTGTGTGTGTGGTGTGACTGTGTATGTGGTAATATTGTGTGTGCGTGTTGTGTGACTGTGTATGTGGTAATATTGTGTGTGTTGTGTGATTGTGTATGTAGTAATATTGTGTGTGCTGTGTGATTGTGTATGTGGTAATATTGTGTGTGTTGTGTGATTGTGTATGTGGTAATATTGTGTGTGTGTGTGTGTGTGTGTGTGTGGTGTGACTGTGTATGTGGTAATATTGTGTGTGTGTTGTGTGATTGTGTATGTGGTAATATTGTGTGTGTGCTGTGTGACTGTGTATGCGGTAATATTGTGTGTGTTGTGTGACTGTGTATGTAGTAATATTGTGTGTGTTGTGTGATTGTGTATGTGGTAATGGTAAAACAGAGCAAAGAGCATAATATAGAAAAGTTAAACAAAACCTGAATGGCATATGTGTGTATTTATACTGACCTGAGGCCTCCTCCAGCCCCGTGAGAAACGCGGTCTCCCTCTCCAGCCGCTCCATTGCCTTGTAATCCCCTCCGGTAATCTGGCTGGCCGCGCTTTCCTTTGCACCCCCTGTCGCAGTCCGGCAGCCGGGAGCAGCCTATGCAGTAGTACTGTGTAGGCCCAGAATGCTCCTGGGCAGGGAGCGTGGTGAGGGCGTGTGTGGCAGCACATGCCCAGAAGCGCAAAACTGGCCAGATTGCCAGAAGGCGTAGCAAGAGGACAGTGAGGGGGCCCACGTCACTTATGGGGCTGGAGGAAACCCCAGGTAAGTATAAATACACACAAGTATAAATACACACGGGTGACAATTCGCGGAACGATGTTGTGTAGACACATCCCTAGCCTTGAAACTAGTGATGTGTTTTGTTGCCATGGAGGATGGGGGGGGGGGGGGGGGGGCAGAAGGACGACGATCAGTGGACAACAGAACGGTTCCAATGGTCGGCGGGGACTGTAAAAAAGCATTGCACAACAGTCATGCGCGACCATCGGTGGTCGTTAAGAATCCGACTGGGCAGATATTTAATGGTGCAATATCAATTAGCGGCCATTGTGCACACATAACGATCAGTGGCTGAAACGATTCTCGCATATGTGCATGTAGCTTAAGAATATAGAAGAGAGTGCTGGAGGGAGAGAGATGGCCCATAGTTTAAAAACAAAATACTTCTAAAGTGTCTGCTGAATTATCAGCATGCTATGCTGGGACTTGTAGTTCCACAGAGACATGTTCCTCTCTCTATGTTATTAGGGAGGGGGTTGTATCTGTTTGAGCAAACTGTGGACTGCCCAGAATTGTGATACTCATGTACTAGGCCGACAACCGCAGATTGTGCATGAACAGCTGATCTGGCTGGCACTCACTCCTAACCTCTTCCAAACACTATCCTCTCTGATGCCCAACACTAACCTGAGTGCCCAACACTAACCTCCCCTCTCCTGGGCATAACACTAACCTCCCCCTCTCATATGCCTTATGCTGAGAACACACAATACAATTTCCCATACGATCAACAAGTGATCGGACAGAAGTTGTACCATATGTACATGTATAAACTGCTCCAGATCGATAAAGGGATCCATTTTCCGATGATAACTTTGCAAAATTGATCCTTTTCTCGATCAGAAACAGATCGGGCATGTCAGAAATAATCGACCGATTCCCATCTATCGGACTAGAAGTTGCATCGTGTTCCCAGCGTTAATGTGCCCATCAGTGATTGTACAAACTTACCAAATCTATTTAGTAGAAAGGTAGATTGAGTTAGGCCCCATTCACACTAGAGCATTTTGCTGGCGATTTCGGCAAAACGCTCAAGCGCTGGTGCTTTTTAAAGCGCTAGTGCTATAAAACCCTATTGGCCCGTTCTTACTTGTGTGATTTGCGTTAATCGCCGTCGATTAACACAAATCGCCAAGCACAAAGGCGTAGCCTGCACCATTTTCAGGCGATTTCCCGGCGATCACGTTTTAGTGCTATACAAGCGCTAAACGCGATCGCGGAAAAATCGCCGCAGTGTTCAGTGATTTTTTTCAGCTGAAAAATAACTCCCGCAAAATGCCGGCAGTAATCGCCAGCGTTTTGCGCTTTTAAGTGTGAATGGGGCCTTGGTATTGAATGGAAGTTTCAGATCCCTCATATTACACAGAAGTGGTAAGATTGTACAATCAAGATTGAACTATTAATGGACACCTTTACCCCGAAGCACTTTACAGGCCGAATAGCGGAGGATCCAGGCAATGCAGGAGGACAGCGAGGCAGCGATCACTGAAGGGGGCTGGAGGAAGCCACAGGTATGTATATGTTTTTATATTTATCGTCACAGGTACACGTTAAGGTGCCCATCAATGACACATCGCAATAGTACAAACTTAGCAAATCTATGCAGCAGAAAGGTAAACTGAGTTAGTATTGAATGGAAGTTTCAGAAAGTCCCTCATATTACACAGAAGCGGTAAGATTGTACCATCAAGATTGTACTATTAATGGACACCTTTAAAGGATACCAGAGGTGAGAGGGATATGGAGGTGGCCATATTTATTTCTTTATAACAATGCCAGTTGCCTGGCAGCCCTGTTGATCTTCTGGCATAAGTAGTGTCTGAGTCAAAACCCTGGAACAAGCATATGGCTAATCCAGTAAAACCTGAGTCAGCCGAGTCAGAGTACTTGATCTGCTGCATGCTTGTTCAGGGTCCATGGTGAAAAGTATTAGAGACACAGGATCAGCAGGGCTGCCAGGCAACTGGTATTGTTTAAAAGAAAATTAATATGGCAGCCTCAATATCCCTCTCACCTCGGATTCCCTTTAAGATGGCCACTAACGATACAATTTGCTGAACTATCGTTTACAAACGAATATTCATATGAACGTTCGGAAATGGTCGTTTGGGACCACTAATGGACAAAAATCTCCTAACCAATCAGACTGATGGGATGGAGCTGAAAATCGGATCGATTTAATTAATCTGATTGGTTAGATTGTTGGCCATTCGTGGTCCCAAACGATCATTTCCAATCGTTCATACAAAAAATTGTTTGTAAATGATCCGTTGGCAAATCGTATTGTTAGTGGCAACCTTAAAGCCTGGTACACACTTTCAATAATGATTGGCCAATCACGGACCAATTTTACCCCCTCTACGTAGTATGAGGGTTTATCTACACAAAGTACTCATAATATTCAATATCTGTTGATTCTTATACTACATGGAGGTGGTAAAATAGGTCAGTGATTGGCCAATCAAAATTGAAAGTGTGTACCAGGCTTAAGATCTGCATGGGGAAGTCTGATGACTTTTGCCATAGAGGGTATTGCGTAGGCTGTGGGTCCTATCAGAGAAGGGATATGCTAACAGAGGAAGAGATACTTGAACAGTTAGGGCCCTTTCACACCAGCAGCTGATAGGCAGTGAAAAGCCTGCAGAACTCTCACAACTGCTTGCTGCTGCCTGGTACATACTGCTGCTTGGTAACTGCTCGTCGCTGCCTGGTAACTGCTTGGTGAGCACACAGTTCAACTGCCCATGTGAAAGGGCCCTTATGTAGACAGGAGGTATATTGGATCTTCTACATGTACTACAAAACATAAGGGAATGAATAGAGAATGGTATCTGTCATTTTGTTATTTTTTTATGAGTAAAGCCTAGTACACACTTTCAATCATGATTGGCCAATTACTGACCAATTTTCCCACCTCCATGTAGGATGAGGGCTAACAGATATTGCATACTATGAACAGATTGTGTAAGTAAACCCTTATACTACATGGAGATGGTAAAATTGGTCAGTGATTGGCCAATCATAACTGAGAGTGTGTACCAGGCATAAAGGGAACCTGAGATGAGTAGGAAAAAACAAAATCATACATACTTGGGGCTTCCTCCTCCGCCTTCTTGATCTTCTGTAAGGGGTCCCGGTATCTTGGCCAGTCGGGGGTTACTGCGGCCCGGCCCCACCGCGCACCCTTTCTGGGAGCTTTTTGCACCTGCGCAGCACTACAACTCTCCTAGCCGCAGGAGAGAGATGGGGGAGCGTGCGCAGCCGCACAGTGCATGCACCGACTGGCCCAAGATACCCCTTACAGAAGGTGGAGGAGGAAGAGGACGGCGCAGAGGGAGCGATCAGGCCGGAGGATGCCCCAGGTATGTATGAACACTTTGAACACTTCAAATTTGAAATTGATCAATCATGCTAAATTGTGTATGTAATACCCCCTCTCCAGAAAGCATAAGGCAGTCTAAGACCCCCCCCCCCCCCCTCCCTCCACACACACACACCTTTATAGCAGTATCAGGTAGACTTTGTGTCTCCTTCCAACCAACTCTTTTGGTGCCACCGCCCTCAAATCAGCAGTGACAGGTGCCCGCTGTTAGAGTAGGTTAGAGTGGGTAGAGTGGAGCCCACAGTGGAGGCACAGACTCACCTTTCATTACTGGGAACCTCTGTCCCTCTTGATCAACACCCAAGCTTCTTTTCAGGCAAAGAAGAAGTGGTTACCAATAACAGTGGTTGCTAAGCAAGTGCCAAGGTGCAGTGGGTGCCCAGATGCAGTAGATGGTAAGACGCAAAGGTTCACTTGCTTCCATCTGAAAATGGCGCCTGTGAATAATGGCGCAGTGTTGCAGCTAATCCCTTTGCCGCTTATCGCTATTTAACGTTAAAGCCTTATTGTTATTTAGCGTTAAAGCCTTATCGTTATTTAGCGTTAACACACAGAACCCTCTCTGTACCTATCCCTAACCCATAACCCCCCCCCCCCCCCTGGTGGCGCCTAACCCCATGGTGGTGCCTAACCCTAACCACCCCCTGGTGGTGTATATTGTACTGTATACCTAACCCTACTCTCACACAGAACCCTCCCTGTACCTATCCCTAACCCTAAGACCCCCCTGGTGGTGCCTAACCCTAACCACCCCCCTGGTGGTGCCTAACCCTAAGACCCCCCCTGGTGGTGCCTAACCCTAACCACCCCCCTGGTGGTGCCTAACCCTAAGACCCCCCCTGGTGGTGCCTAACCCTAAGACCCCCTTGGTGGTGCCTAACCCTAAGACCCCCCCTGGTGGTGCCTAACCCTAAGACCCCCTTGGTGGTGCCTAACCCTAAGACCCCCCCCTGGTGGTGCCTAACCCTAAGACCCCCCCCCCCCCCGTGCCTAACCCTAACCTTGACAGTGTTACATTAAATCCATTCACCGTTTTGCAGTTAAATAACGTCTGCAGTTTGGCTTATGTAGGGCGCTATTGATAAATAACGTTAGTGTGTGCCACTATTGATAAATAACGTTAGTGTGTGCCACTACTGATAAATAACGTTAGTGTGTGCCGTTTTTCTTCTTTTTTCCCTGTGCGCCATTATTATGCAGTACTAACGATAAATACCGATAAGCGTATCTTTTTAATGCGGCACCATTTTTATGCATAGGTGCTGTGCGCCATTATTCACTGATCCCATCCGGCCAGTAGAGCTCAGTGTAGGTGCTGGGTGAAGGGTAGGTCACTGTGGGTGCTGGGGGGGGATTCCTGTCTGGGCCTCTTAACTTGAAAGTGTCCCAGGCAGGGGCGGGGCTTGTCATTGGAGCTTATTTTGCACTTCGAGATGGGCCTTTTTTGAAGATTTAAAAAAGGGGGGTGCCTGGGCACCCAGAGCACCCCCCCTCCACACGTGCCTGGTCATATGTATGTATCGTGTAGTGCATGTATGGTCTAGGGCCAATTTTTTGGGGGGAAGCCAATTAACTTATCTGTATGTTTTTGGGATGCGGGAGGAAACCAGAGTGCCTGGAGGAAACCCACACAGACACAGGGAGAACATACAAACTCCTTGCAGATGTTGACCAGGCTGGGATTCGAACCGAGGACCCAGCGCTTGCAAGGCAAGAGCACTAACCACTATGCCACCGTGCTGCCCTGTGACATGATGTGTCCTAATTGTTATGCAAGTGTTTTGCGTGCTGAAAGCATCTGTATACATCACTCTGGATTAAAAGTCTTATCAGCAATGCCGATCTCCCTTTCCTTTTCTCCATTGTACAATAATGTCTTGCCAGCATCAGAGCACACCTATGACACCAGAGTGACAGGAGAAAGTGCATGTTAATGCAGCATCCCCTCTGCTAACAGCGTATACTGTAATGCCGACTCTTTTGCCTCTTTTGAGATACAGTATACAGTATTTATATGTATTGCCTTGTCACTAACTGGCCCTCAAGGCGCTCACAATCTAATCTATCTGCCATTGTCATATGTCTATATCATTTAGTGTATATATTGTAGTCTAGAGCCAATTTAGGAGGGAGCCAATTAACATTCCTCTGTACGTTTTGTATGTATGTTTTTGGGATGTGGGAGGAAACCAGAGTGCCCAGAGGAAACCCACGCAGACACAGGGAGAACATACAAACTCCTTGCAGATAGTGCCCTGGCTGGGATTCAAACCAGGACCCAGCGCTACAAGGCAAGAGGACTAACCACTACGCCACCGTGCTGCCCAAGTTTCTGCTGAATGCTATGCTGGGACTTGTAGTTCCACAGAGACACGTTCCTCTCTCTGTATTATTGGAGAGGGGGTTGTATCTGGGCAGACTGTGACTTCTCCAAAATTGTGATACTTGTGAAAATTGTGATACTCTTGTATTAGGCCGACAATTGCAGATTGGGCATGAACAGCTGATCCGGACAGTTTTTTACTCTTCCCTTAACCTCTTCCAAACACTATCCTCTCTGATGCCCTCTCCTGGGCCTAACACTAACCTGAGTGCCCGACGCTAATCTCTCCTCTCCTGGGCCTAACACTAACCTGAGTGCCCGACACTAATCTCCCCTCTCCTGGGCCTAACACTAACCTGAGTGCCCGACACTAATCTCCCCTCTCCTGGGCCTAACACTAACCTGAGTGCCCGACACTAATCTCCCCTCTCCTGGGCCTAACACTAACCTGAGTGCCCGACACTAACCTGAGTGCCCGACACTAACCTCCCCTCTCCTGGGCCTAACACTAACCTGAGTGCCCGACACTAACCTGAGTGCCCGACACTAATCTCCCCTCTAATGGGCTTAATACTAACCTGAGTGCCCGACACTATTCTCCCCTCTCCTGGGCCTAACACTAACCTGAGTGCCCGACACTAATCTCCCCTCTCCTGGGCCTAACACTAACCTGAGTGCCCGACACTAATCTCCCCTCTCCTGGGCCTAACACTAACCTGAGTGCCCGACACTAATCTCCCCTCTCCTGGGCCTAACACTAACCTGAGTGCCCGACACTAATCTCCCCTCTCCTGGGCCTAACACTAACCTGAGTGCCCGACACTAATCTCCCCTCTCCTGGGCTTACATTAACCTGAGTGCCCGACACTAATCTCCCCTCTCCTGGGCCTAACACTAACCTCCCCCTCTCAAATGCCTTAAAGAAAGCCTGAGATAGGGGGATATAAAAAAAACGGCACATACCTGGGGCTTCCTCCACCCCCTTCAGGCAGATCGCTCCCTCGCCGTCCTGCGCCGCCTGGATCCTCCGCTGTTTGGCCCGTGAAGACCTCCGTTCTGGGGTGTACTGTGCTGTGCGCCCGCATTGCGCTCCCAGTGACTCTGACTTGCCCTGACTGAAGCACTTTACCGGCCGAATATGGGGGATTCCATGCGGTGCAGGAGGACGGCGAGGCAGCGATCACTAAAGGGGGCTGGAGGAAGCCACAGGTATGTACATGTTTTTTATATCCATCGTCATCGGTACACTTTAAGGTGCCCATCAATGATACATCATGTTTGTACAAACTTACCAAAGCTATGTAGCAGAAAGGTAAACTGAGTTAGTATTGAATGGAAGTTTCAGATAGTCCCTCATATTACATCCTACCTCAGGTGTACAACTGAGGAAGGATGTAATATCCGTAACATGTAGTGTACACTCGTTCCAATACAGCAAAGTTTATTGCAGCCAGTGGTGTGCCGTCTCTTTTGTTTTGTGTGGAAGATATCCTGAAGCCGTAGGAGCAATCCGGCTGAGACAAGGCACCGGCTCCGTTGAGGTCCAGAGGACCCTTCAGCAGTGTTCTCCAGGCATCCAGTGTGTTTGGTTAGTCCCTCATATTACCCAGTGGTAAGATTGTACCTTTAATGGACACCTTTAAGGTTGCCACTAACTAGGCCCGAACGATTTTAGGAAAACATTGAATTGAGCAATTTCTGTCCGAAATTGCGATTTCGATTTGATTAAAAATTTCCTTCAAGGCAGTTAACAATGTGCGGCGACTCAGAGGTATTGCTGATTACTTGAGCCAGGCACAAGGGGCGGATCCACTCGAGCCACTGATTGACACTGACAGAAGCTGTGTAAAAGCAATGCATATTGCCGATTGTTAATGAGCCGGGCAGCGGGGGCGGGGCTAATCCAGTCCAGAGCGGCACACTGCTCCACCAATCGCTGGATAGAGATGGTATGATGGCGGCGGTAGGTGGAGCTGTACGCTACTGACGATCTGTAGATCGTCTGCACATGAATTGCGGTTTCGGTTTAAAACCCCAAAACCGTTCAGCCCTACCACTAACCATACAATTTCCTTAACGATAGTTTACAAACGATTATTCGTATAAACAAAAGGAAATGATTCTTTGAGACCACTCATGAACAAAAACCTCCTAACCAATCTGATCAGATTGGTGGAATTTATCCAAAAATCAGATCAGATCTGATTGGTTAGGAGATTTTCGTCTGTTAGTGGTCCCAAACGATCATTCCCGATCGTTCATATGAATGATCGCAAAAAACAATGAACCCTTGCACACTCACATGCAAATGTTCAAACAAATGTATTCACTATTTTTCTGGCCACACCCCCTTTAGCACCTCCCTTACCTTAATTACTTATTTAACCTGCCTGGCGTTCTGATTCCCGCGGTCCTGTGGCCGCGGGAACGTTTTTTGCACATTTATTTTTATATTTCATGTAGCTAGCCTAGCGCTAGCTACATGATTCACCCCTCCCTGCGGCGTCCCTCCCTGCCCTCCAATCGCCGCCGGCGCAATGGCCCGTCCGGAAATCCCGTTCTGAACAGGATTTCCATCAGGGCTTCCCCCGTCGCCATGGCGACGCACGTCGTGACGTCATGACGTCACAGGGAGACCCGATCTACCCCTCAGCGCTGCCTGGCACTGATTGGCCAGGCAGTGCACGGGGTCTCGGTTGGGGGGGGGGGCGCTATATCGCGGTGGGTAGCGGCGGATCGGCGGCGATCAGGTAGCACTTTGCTTGCTGCGTGTTTAAAAAAAAAATATTCAAATCGGCCCAGCGGGGCCTGAGCGGTGAGCTCCGGCGTCTCTGGATGAGCCTAGCTCGTCCACAACGCTAGGGAGGTTAAATTTCCTACCTAGAGGCGATGTGCCTGAATATGTGTTTTTTTCATACGAATAATCGTTTGGCAAATTGTATCGCTAGTGACAACCTTAACACTAACCTCTCCTCTGCCTAACACTAACCTTTCCTCTCCCCTGTTTAACATTCTCCCGTGTAACACTAACTTCACCTCTCCCATGCCTAACACTAACATCTACCATGCCTAACACTAAGCTCCCCTCTCCTCTGCGTAACACTAACCTCTCCCTAACACTACCCTCCCCTTTCCCATGCCTAAGAATAATCCCCCCCTCCGATGGCTAACACTAATGGGGTGGTTGTCTGTTACTGGGGTCTGTGATGGGGGTTTGGTCTTTCACTGGGACATTTGTTATTTGTGAGAGATGCCTAGTTATTATGTGGAGAATATGCTGCTGCCTAATTATGTTTGAGGAAGTGTGTACATGGTCCCTTACTTATGTCACTGAATAGCTGACGTTCTGCATCCATTCTAAGGGCTTGTTTCCACTGTTGCGGTGTGGAATCGCCTGGATTTCACCGCAGACCAAATCGCATGCGGATGCATTTCCGCATGCGGATTTCCCATGCGATTTCGCATGGCAAGGAACCAGGCGAATTTAACCATGTCACTGCCTGTGTAAAGCTCCATAGCTTTACATGCGAAATCGCACGGAAATCCGCATGACAAAGCCGCATGCGATTTCCCTATTAAAAGCATTGCAGGCGATTTGCCCGCATTCCTGCCGCACGCGAAATCTGACGGCTCTGCCATGCAGATTTCCCCCGCACGCCAAAACGCACCCGCACGACGCACAAGTGGAAACAATCCCATCCACTTGTATTGCCTATGCGAATCCGCATGCGGTGCCTGCATGCGGACTCGCTATAGTGGAAACGAGCCCTTATTGACAGTGCTGCAGTTCAGGCCTCAGGCATACCCCTCCTTTTCCCCAGGGCGCAGTTTTAGTGCTTGCCACGGGCGCCAGTTTTCCCTACATACGACACTGGCTCTAGGGTAGGGGTCTCAAACTCGTGGCCCGCGGGCCATTTGCGGCCCTCGATACAATATTTTGTGGCCCGCACCAGCAAAAGCTTCCTTATAGTTCTCTTCAGTGCTCCCAAGTAATCCGCCGAATCCCCGCCACTAAACGAGGGCTGCAGAGCCCCCAAATTGCCCGGGGGGCAATCCGCTGGCATTTCCTGGAAGGGGCAGAGCTTTCAGCTTCAGCTCTGCCCTTCCTGACATCAATCGCCGCACAGATCGCCGCCTCTCCCCGCCCCTCTCTGTGATCTAGCTGCTGATTGTGAAATCCCTTATGCGACCCAGCCTCATCCTGACTTTGCCTCCTGCGGCCCCCAGGTAAATTGAGTTTGAGACCCCTGCTCTAGGGTAAGTTAGGGAATTAGAGACAGGGTAGGATAAGTTATGCAGCAAAGGGGTCAGTTGAGGAATATTGGGGTCCACAGCAAAGACCAATATACTCGAGCTGTCAAGAGTTTGTACCCCATTAAGGCATTACCTCCCACTTCTCTCTCACTTTTAATGATTTTAGCGACTGTATACACTGCTCACAAAAATAAAGGCAGCACACAAAAGACATCCTAGATGAGAATGAATGAAAACTTTTTATGAAATACTTTGTTCTTTAACCTCCCAGGCATTCTATTAAGATCGCCAGGGCGGCTGCGGGAGGGTTTTTTTTTTAATAAAAAAAAAAACTATTTCATGCAGCCAACTGAAAGTTGGCTGCATGAAAGCCCACTAGAGGGCGCTCCGTATGCGCACTTCTGATCGCCTCCGGCGATCAGAAGTAACAAGGAAGGCCGCAATGAGCGGCCTTCCTTGTTTCGCTTTCCTTGTCGCCATGGCGACGAGCGGAGTGACGTCATGGACGTCAGCCGACGTCCTGACGTCAGCCGCCTCCGATCCAGAACTGTTTGTTCCGGCTGAGCTGGGCTCGGTCGGCTGGGGGGACCCTCTTTCGCCGCTGCACGCGGCGGATCGCCGCGCTGCGGCGCCGATCAGGTAGCACACACGGCTTGCAAAGTGCCGGCTGCGTGTGCTCCTTTTTATTTGATAGAAATCGGCCCAGCGGGGCCTGAGAAATCCTCCTGCGCAGGTTACCCCGAGCTGAGCTCGGGATAACCGGCAAGGGGGTTAACCTCCCTGGCATTCAGTGTTTCCTGGATTTCAGTGCAAAAAGTGATCCTAATTAATTTCCATAACCTTTTTTCCTGTAACTTACCAAAATGTGTCAAGCAAGGGTCTAGTATACATTTTGAGTTTAATAAAAGCTTGAAACACAAAATCTAAACTAAATTTAAAAATTACTCCCCAAAAGCTCTGATCATTTATACTTTCAAGCGGCAGCTGCTCAATCTGCAATAACACGAATGTAAAGGTGGCCATACATCTAGAGATGATGGGAAGATTTGATCAAGAGACCAATCTCTCTCTAATCGAGTCTGATTAGAGAGAGATTGGTCGGCTGCCCATACTCAGCAGGCCGATTCCCGATCGATTTTAACATGAAATCTGTCAGGGAATCGTCCGTGTCCGTTGCCTCGCCGCTCCCCCGGTACATGAATGTACCCCCGTGTGTGCATTTATACATTACCTTTCCTGTGTCGCCCACCGCGCGGTGCCCATATGTTTTCTGAATCCCCTGTAGATTATTGGAAGTAGGTAGCCAGGTACAGGTGCCCCCCAGTATAGGCTAGCTAGGTACATGTGTCCCCTAGTACAGGCTATGTCCCCCATTATAGGTTAGGTAGTTACAGGTGTCGCTCAGTATAGGTTAGGTAGTTACAGGTGTCGCTCAGTATAGGCTAGGTAGGTACAGGTGTCCCCTATAATAGGTTAGGTAGTTACAGGTGTCCTCAGTATAGGTTAGCTAGGTACAGGTGTCGCTCAGTATAGGCTAGACAGGTACGTGTGTCCCCTATAATAGGTTAGGTAGTTACAGGTGTCGCTCAGTATAGGCTAGGTAGGTACAGGTGTCCCCCAGTACAAGTTTGCTAGGTACAGGTGATGCTCAGTATAGGCTAGATAGGTACAGGTGTCCCACAGTACAGGTTAGCTAGGTACAGGTGTCGCTCAGTTTAGGCTAGAAGGTACAGGTGTCCCCCAGTACAGGTTAGCTAGGTACAGGTGTCCCCCAGTATAGGCTAGGGAGGTACAGGTGTCGCTCAGTATAGGCTAGGTAGGTACAAGTATCCCCCAGTATAGGCTAGGTAGGTACAGGTGTCGCTTAGTATAGGTTAGGTAGGTACAGGTGTCACTCAGTATAGGTTAGGTAGGTACAGGTGTCCCCCAGTATAGGCTAGGTAGGTACAGGTGTCGCTTATTATAGGTTAGGTAGGCACAGGTGTCGCTCAGTATAGGTTAGGTAGGTACAGGTGTCGCTCAGTATAGGTTAGGTAGGTACAGGTGTCGCTCAGTATAGGCTAGGTAGGTAAAGGTTTCCCCTATTATTGGCTAGGTAGGAACAGGTGTCACTCAGTATAGGCTAAGTAGGTACAGGTGTTTCCAGTATAGGCTTGGTAGGTACAGGTGTCGCTTAGTATAGGTTAGGTAGGCACAGGTGTCGCTCAGTATAGGTTAGGTAGGTACAGGTGTCGCTCAGTATAGGTTAGTTAGGTACAGGTGTCGCTCAGTATAGGTTAGTTAGGTACAGGTGTCGCTCAGTATAGGCTAGGTAGGTAAAGGTGTCCCCCATTATTGGCTAGTTAGGTACAGGTGTCCCCCAGTATAGGCTAGGTAGGTACAGGTGTCGCTTAGTATAGGTTAGGTAGGCACAGGTGTCGCTCAGTATAGGCTAGGTAGGTACAGGTGTCGCTCAGTAAAGGCTAGGCAGGTACATGTGTCCCCTATAATAGGTTAGGTAGTTACAGGTGTCCTCAGTATAGGTTAGCTAGGTACAGGTGTCGCTCAGTATAGGCTAGGTAGGTACAGGTGTCCCCCAGTACAGGTTAGCTAGGTACAGGTGTCGCTCAGTATAGGCTAGATAGGTACAGGTTTCCCCCAGTACAGTTTAGCTAGGTACAGATGTCCCCCAGTATAGGCTAGGGAGGTACAGGTGTCGCTCAGTATAGGCTAGGTAGGTACAGGTGTCGCTCAGTATAGGCTAGGTAGGTACAGGTGTCGCTCAGTATAGGCTAGGCAGGTACGTGTGTCCCCTATAATAGGTTAGGTAGTTACAAGTGTCCTCAGTATAGGTTAGCTAGGTACAGGTGTCGCTCAGTATAGGCTAGGTAGGTACAGTTGTCCCCCAGTACAGGTTAGCTAGGTACAGGTGTCGCTCAGTTTAGGCTAGAAGGTACAGGTGTCTCCCAGTACAGGTTAGCTAGGTACAGGTGTCGCTCAGTTTAGGCTAGAAGGTACAGGTGTCCTCAGTATAGGTTAGCTAGGTACAGGTGTCGCTCAGTATAGGCTAGACAGGTACGTGTGTCCCCTATAATAGGTTAGGTAGTTACAGGTGTCGCTCAGTATAGGCTAGGTAGGTACAGGTGTCCCCCAGTACAAGTTTGCTAGGTACAGGTGATGCTCAGTATAGGCTAGATAGGTACAGGTGTCCCACAGTACAGGTTAGCTAGGTACAGGTGTCGCTCAGTTTAGGCTAGAAGGTACAGGTGTCCCCCAGTACAGGTTAGCTAGGTACAGGTGTCCCCCAGTATAGGCTAGGGAGGTACAGGTGTCGCTCAGTATAGGCTAGGTAGGTACAAGTATCCCCCAGTATAGGCTAGGTAGGTACAGGTGTCGCTTAGTATAGGTTAGGTAGGTACAGGTGTCACTCAGTATAGGTTAGGTAGGTACAGGTGTCCCCCAGTATAGGCTAGGTAGGTACAGGTGTCGCTTATTATAGGTTAGGTAGGCACAGGTGTCGCTCAGTATAGGTTAGGTAGGTACAGGTGTCGCTCAGTATAGGTTAGGTAGGTACAGGTGTCGCTCAGTATAGGCTAGGTAGGTAAAGGTTTCCCCTATTATTGGCTAGGTAGGAACAGGTGTCACTCAGTATAGGCTAAGTAGGTACAGGTGTTTCCAGTATAGGCTTGGTAGGTACAGGTGTCGCTTAGTATAGGTTAGGTAGGCACAGGTGTCGCTCAGTATAGGTTAGGTAGGTACAGGTGTCGCTCAGTATAGGTTAGTTAGGTACAGGTGTCGCTCAGTATAGGTTAGTTAGGTACAGGTGTCGCTCAGTATAGGCTAGGTAGGTAAAGGTGTCCCCCATTATTGGCTAGTTAGGTACAGGTGTCCCCCAGTATAGGCTAGGTAGGTACAGGTGTCGCTTAGTATAGGTTAGGTAGGCACAGGTGTCGCTCAGTATAGGCTAGGTAGGTACAGGTGTCGCTCAGTAAAGGCTAGGCAGGTACATGTGTCCCCTATAATAGGTTAGGTAGTTACAGGTGTCCTCAGTATAGGTTAGCTAGGTACAGGTGTCGCTCAGTATAGGCTAGGTAGGTACAGGTGTCCCCCAGTACAGGTTAGCTAGGTACAGGTGTCGCTCAGTATAGGCTAGATAGGTACAGGTTTCCCCCAGTACAGTTTAGCTAGGTACAGATGTCCCCCAGTATAGGCTAGGGAGGTACAGGTGTCGCTCAGTATAGGCTAGGTAGGTACAGGTGTCGCTCAGTATAGGCTAGGTAGGTACAGGTGTCGCTCAGTATAGGCTAGGCAGGTACGTGTGTCCCCTATAATAGGTTAGGTAGTTACAAGTGTCCTCAGTATAGGTTAGCTAGGTACAGGTGTCGCTCAGTATAGGCTAGACAGGTACGTGTGTCCCCTATAATAGGTTAGGTAGTTACAGGTGTCCTCAGTATAGGCTAGGTAGGTACAGGTGTCCCCCAGTACAAGTTTGCTAGGTACAGATGATGCTCAGTATAGGCTAGATAGGTACAGGTGTCCCACAGTACAGGTTAGCTAGGTACAGGTGTCGCTCAGTTTAGGCTAGAAGGTACAGGTGTCCCCCAGTACAGGTTAGCTAGGTACAGGTGTCCCCCAGTATAGGCTAGGGAGGTACAGGTGTCGCTCAGTATAGGCTAGGTAGGTACAAGTATCCCCCAGTATAGGCTAGGTAGGTACAGGTGTCGCTTAGTATAGGTTAGGTAGGTACAGGTGTCACTCAGTATAGGTTAGGTAGGTACAGGTGTCCCCCAGTATAGGCTAGGTAGGTACAGGTGTCGCTTATTATAGGTTAGGTAGGCACAGGTGTCGCTCAGTATAGGTTAGGTAGGTACAGGTGTCGCTCAGTATAGGTTAGGTAGGTACAGGTGTCGCTCAGTATAGGCTAGGTAGGTAAAGGTTTCCCCTATTATTGGCTAGGTAGGAACAGGTGTCACTCAGTATAGGCTAAGTAGGTACAGGTGTTTCCAGTATAGGCTTGGTAGGTACAGGTGTCGCTTAGTATAGGTTAGGTAGGCACAGGTGTCGCTCAGTATAGGTTAGGTAGGTACAGGTGTCGCTCAGTATAGGTTAGTTAGGTACAGGTGTCGCTCAGTATAGGTTAGTTAGGTACAGGTGTCGCTCAGTATAGGCTAGGTAGGTAAAGGTGTCCCCCATTATTGGCTAGTTAGGTACAGGTGTCCCCCAGTATAGGCTAGGTAGGTACAGGTGTCGCTTAGTATAGGTTAGGTAGGCACAGGTGTCGCTCAGTATAGGCTAGGTAGGTACAGGTGTCGCTCAGTAAAGGCTAGGCAGGTACATGTGTCCCCTATAATAGGTTAGGTAGTTACAGGTGTCCTCAGTATAGGTTAGCTAGGTACAGGTGTCGCTCAGTATAGGCTAGGTAGGTACAGGTGTCCCCCAGTACAGGTTAGCTAGGTACAGGTGTCGCTCAGTATAGGCTAGATAGGTACAGGTTTCCCCCAGTACAGTTTAGCTAGGTACAGATGTCCCCCAGTATAGGCTAGGGAGGTACAGGTGTCGCTCAGTATAGGCTAGGTAGGTACAGGTGTCGCTCAGTATAGGCTAGGTAGGTACAGGTGTCGCTCAGTATAGGCTAGGCAGGTACGTGTGTCCCCTATAATAGGTTAGGTAGTTACAAGTGTCCTCAGTATAGGTTAGCTAGGTACAGGTGTCGCTCAGTATAGGCTAGGTAGGTACAGTTGTCCCCCAGTACAGGTTAGCTAGGTACAGGTGTCGCTCAGTTTAGGCTAGAAGGTACAGGTGTCTCCCAGTACAGGTTAGCTAGGTACAGATGTCCCCCAGTATAGGCTAGGGAGGTACAGGTGACGCTCAGTATAGGCTAGGTAGGTACAGGTATCCCCCAGTATAGGCTAGGTAGGTACAGGTGTCGCTTAGTATAGGCTAGGTAGGTACAGGTGTCAATCAGTATAGGTTAGGTAGGTACAGGTGTTCCCCAGTATAGGCTAGGTAGGTACAGGTGTCGCTCAGTATAGGTTAGGTAGGTACAGGTGTCGCTCAGTATAGGCTAGGTAGGTAAAGGTGTCCCCCATTATTGGCTAGGTAGGAACAGGTGTCACTCAGTATAGGCTAAGTAGGTACAGGTGTTTCCAGTATAGGCTTGGTAGGTACAACTGTCCCTCAGTAAAGGCTAAAACCCGCTAAACCCCGTTCGGTAAAAAGTTCATGTGGCACAATTTACCTTGTGGTAAAAAATATTTTTGTTGAGTATTCACTAAGACTTAACAAATGCAGTAACAGCTTGGTATTTTAAAGGGATACTTAAGGCTCAGGAAAAATATGAGTTTTACTCACCTGGGGCTTCCACCAGCCCCCTGCAGCTGTCCGGTGCCCACGCAGTCTCCAGATGCTCCTGGCCCCGCTGGCAGCCACTTCCGGTTTCGGCGACAGGCACCGACAGGCTGGGAACACAAGTGATTCTTCGCGTTCCTGACCGAAATAGCACCCTCTATACTGCTATTGCGGCCAGGAAGCGGAGAATCACTCGCGTTCCCAGCCTGTCGGTGCCCGTCGCTGAAACCGGAAGTTGGCTCCCGGCTGGAGGATCTGATGGAGACTGCGGACAGCTGCAGGGGGCTGGTGGAAGCCCCAGGTGAGTAAAACTCATTTTTTTCCAGAGCCTTAAGTATCCCTTTAAGGAATCATGTGGTATTTGATTCAGTGAATTAAAGCCTTGCTATACCAGGAAAAGAAAATATATAAGTAGATAAATACTTGTTCTACTTACATAACATAAGTATTGTACTGTTAATGATTTTATTTCAGTGAATTATATATAGGAAATAAAGAGATAATGGTTTCAGGCATTTTCCATCTTTACTGACTCTGAAGCCAATCCTGATGTCATTTCCTCACTTACTCTTCCTTCCTCCTATAAACCGTGATATCTAGCTTGCTTTGTCAACACATGTGCTTGGCATAGATCTTATTTCATCAGCTTTTGCAGAGGGGTGAAGTGTGTTTCCCTTCCCAGCCTCGTGTCAAACTGAGCTGCCTTCAGCCAATCAGTGAGGAGCAGCAATGTGGGAGGGCAAATAAGAAGTGTCCATCTGCCTGGCAATGTACCAAATAGAGCCAGGCTGACTGTAATAAGATTTATTACAGCAGAAACATTTGTGATTATATTGGATTGCTTATAGTACAGGGTCAGGTTGTAGACTGCATAACAAACACAGAGCAGTGGGTAAATGGAATATGAAAACACTATGTCTTTGATTCGCTAAAACCCGTTCAGTAAAAATTTAATGTGACACAATTTACCTCGTGGTAAAAAATATTTTTGTTAAGTATTCAGTAACACTTTAACACATGCAGTAACAGCTTGGTCAATCACTTGGTATTTTAACCTCTTGAGGACGGCAGTGTTAAAACCCCCTAAAGAACAATAAACAACAAAACAGTAATCATACATGATCTAATAGAGTCTTCTGATCTGGCCTGCCTGACTGAAACCTGGCTTTCTGAACCTGTTGGCCCCACCCTGGAGGCAGCTGTGCCAACAAACTATTCCGTGATATACTGCAACAGGAAAGAACGCAGGGGAGGAGGGGTTGCACTTTGCTTTAGATCAGCTTTGAAAATCAGACCACTTACTGTAGGTCCTACCAACTCGTTTGAATGCTTGAGGGTGCAACTTTCAGCTGAGGAAAACATTAACATATTGCTGATCTACCGCCCACCAGAAAAATACTCAGACTTCCTTGAGGAACTTGTAGACCTCCTATGCAACCTAACACTGGAACACCCCAGATGGATTGTTCTTGGAGATTTCAATACATGGGTGGACGACTCCTCTTCACAATTTGGAAAAGAGCTACCTCGTGCCTTACATGAACTGGGCTTCCTCCAATCAATCAGCTCTGCTACTCACAGGAAAGGTCACACTCTGGACCTTATATTCCATACTGGGCTGTCAATAGCCAATGTGGAAATTAATCCTGTTGCCTGGTCAGACCATCACACTATCCACTTCTCCCTCTCAATACCAGTCGTCAAACACCAGGTCAAGAATCAAATAAAATATCGCCGCTTAAAAGGGCTAACACCTCAACATATCCGAGATAACCTTAGCTTTGATGAATTGACTGACTCCAGCTTGGACCCTGATACTCTGGTGTTTAAATACAACAAATGTGTGTCCTCCACCTTTGAGACCATTGCTCCTCTGCGCACCAAATATCTTACTCCACACCATCATGCACAGTGGTTTGATAACGCTATAAAAGAGCTGAAAAGACAAGGCCGAAAACTTGAGAGGCTGTGGCGCAAATCTCAGTCCCCAGAAGACAAACATGCCTTAATCCTCCACTTGAAGAGCTACCAAAAGGTAATCACGGGAAAAAAATCATCCTTTCTATCACAAGAGATTGCAAATGCAGTTAACAAACCAGCCCAACTGTTCCGCACAGTGGAAAAACTCTGCAACCCAGCATGTCAAAAACTTAATATCGAGTCTTCAAAGGACCTCTGTGACCAATTTGCCCATTTCTTCACAGACAAAGTCTCCGCTATAAGGTCCGCCATCCAACTTACAGCATCTGAGCCTAATATAGCGCCGAAGACCATTAGCAGAGACAACGTAACACCTTGATCAAACTTCAAAGAAATTGATGAAGAAGTCACATCAAGCATCCTCCTTCACGTCCGCCTAACTACCTGTGACCTGGATCCTGGCCCAACACAGTTCATGTTGAACTGCCCCGACCTGTTCGTACCGGTATTCCTCAAAATTGTTAACTGTTCCTTACAATCAGGGATACTCCCTGCTTTACTGAAGGAAGCAATCATCAGGCCTCTCCTCAAAAAACCCTCCCTGGACCCAGATGCAATGACCAGCTACAGACCTGTCTCTAACCTCCCCTTTCTGGGCAAGCTAATTGAAAAAGCTGTATACCTCCAGCTAGAAGCCAGAATCCTACAAAATAACAGTTATGACCCATTCCAGTCTGGCTTCAGGAAACACCACAGCACTGAAACTGCCCTCATCCAAATATGCAACCACCTGCTCATGGCAAGAGACAGAGGAGAGTGCTCGATCCTCATACTGCTAGACCTTTCTGCAGCCTTTGACACAGTTGACCATGACATCTTGATAAACAGGCTACAGGAATACTGCGGCATTGATGGCATAGTACTTCAGTGGTTCCAATCCTTCTTGAGTGGCAGAACCCACAAAGTGTCTATGGGGCCCTTCCTGTCCACCCCTGTAACACTTAAGTATGGGGTGCCCCAGGGCTCAATCCTCTCTCCCCTGCTTTTCACGATTTACATGCTACCGTTGGGAAAACTAATCCAAAAACATGGCCTGACATACCACTGCTATGCAGACGACACCCAACTATATCTTTCCTTCAAGCCTGGTGTGACAGACCCAACTCTAACTATAAACGCCTGCTTACGTGAACTACAGCAATGGATGAATGACAACTGGCTGAAACTAACTGCAGACAAAACTGAGGTCCTTCTGATTGGAGGGCAGAGCATGATAACAAAAGAACTTAACTTGTAGTCTTCACCACTGGCAATAGGAGGCACGGATCTACGCAGCTCTGATCATGTGCGTAGCCTGGGAGTTCTAATCGATGGGGATTTAAACTTCAGAACTCAAATCTCTGCTGTGGTGAAATCATCCTATTTTCACCTGAAGAACATTGCAAAAATCAACCACCTCATACCCCCAGAAGATCTGCCAACCTTAGTCCACGCCTTCATCACATCCCGACTGGACTACTGCAATGCTCTCTACACTGGCCTTCCAAAAAAGGTCTTGTACCGCCTACAGCTGATACAGAATACTGCTGCCAGACTGCTAACCAACCAACCCCGTCACTGCCACATAATGCCAGTCCTGCATTCCCTTAACTGGCTACCTATAGAATGGAGGGTCCTATTCTAGATCGGCCTACTGACATTTAAATCCCTGAATAATCTAGGCCCTGGATACATGAAAGATATGTTACAGCTGCGTAGCAATCCCCGCATTCTCAGATCCACAGGTTCTAATAATCTAGTCATACCCAGAGTCCACTTGGAAACTTTTGGTCCCAGAGCCTTCTGTCATGCTGCCCCTACGTTTTGGAACTCCTTACCTCAACAGATCAGGACAGCCCCATCCCTGGACGTGTTTAAATCCAGACTGAAAACCCACCTGTTCAGTCTGGCATTTGCAGAAATATAACTTTTGTTGAGTGAATACTTCATCCTACTAATTACTGAATCTGAGAGAGCCTAAGCGCTTTGAGTCCTATGGGAGAAAAGCGCTATAGAAATGTTATTGTATTGTATTGTATTGTATAAAGAACAGGCCATTTTTCACTGAATTGGCAACTGTAGCTTTAGAAACTCGCTGCAGGGCCGCACAGCTCAGTACACAAGTGATCCCCCCCCTCCTCCGTTGGTGGGGTCTGATCGCCCCCCAGATGGTTGTTTATTTTTTATCAATTTTTGTATTATTTATTTTTAAATACATTTCTGTATTTTTTTTCTCTCTCTCCCTCCCTCCCCCTTCAGCGCTGTATTGAGTAAATAACCGCCATCTAACAGCCCCCAAGCGGCGATCGCCTGGCCATTTTTCACTGAATTGGCCACAGCAGCTTTAAGGACTCGCTGCAGGGCCGCACAACTCAGAACACAAGTGAACCCCATCCTCCCCCCCCCCACTCCTCCGTTGGTGGGGTCTGATCGCCCCCCAGATGGTTGTTTATTTTTTTATCAATATTTTTATCATTTATTTTTAAATACATTTCTGTATTTTTTTTCCTCTTTCTCCCTCCCCCATCAGCCTAGCAGTGTGATCGGCTGTGATAGGCTTCAGCTCTGTACTGAGTAAATAACCGCCGTCTAACAGCCCCCGAGCGGCGATCGCCGCTGGGAGACTGAAGGCGGAGACTGAGCCCCACCTGAATAAATTATGCCGTTATCAATATACTTATCTTGACTATTATTGATAGTATTATATTAATTACCACAAACACTATTATCTCCACATTTTAGTGCAACAAGAAGCTCACACACCTTTATTTGATTTCATGCAAACTAAACACATACATTTATCTATCTAAAACAATAACTCTGATGACTACAGCTTCCAAAGGTGCACCACAGCACAAGGACTGCTCCGGAGTAATCCTGGTGAAATCACAACATGGTATTGACTCTTCTAAGAGCAGTGCTCAAACTGCAGTGGTGCACCTGTGGGACCCCTGGAAGAGGTGATGTCCTCCACCCAGCTCCTCAATCACTGAGGGGTCTTCAGAGGAGGTGGGCAGTCAAGGTAGCCTAACAGACGGTCATCTCTCCCCGCTGTAGGTCATCAGATCAAAGTGTATGACTCCACATTATTCATAATTTCCCGACAATAATAAGCATAAGGATTGTTTCTATCACCACAACTATGGGCTTCAACCAGTTAGAGAGCATATTCAAGCTGAGGCATACAAAATGGAGGACAGTGAATATCAAGATGGAGGATATTTAAAAGTATGATTACGTCATTTACACCTCCTCCCCACAAAGCTATTCCGTTCCTCACCTGACCAAAAGACGCTGTTATCAAATATAGTTAATTTATACTATTATTGATACTATTACATTATCCACCATACCCATAGACGCTACTTATGCACATATACATACAAGTTTCAGGCGTCAGTCTTAGAATAGATTCTCTGATCATTTTGACCACATCATTGAGTTTGTCCAGTAGGTGTTTTGCACGTATTGCAAAATATGCATACTGATTTACAATCACGATGAAGGCTCATTTTCTACTACCGCATATAGTTTTATGCTGAACTGCAATCGCCAACTGGCATGATTCACGCTGCGATCACGCTTCGTTCCTGGCGGCCATATGATGCAATTGCAGCGAATGGAAAAAGCAGCCTGCACGATAGCAAACGGAGCGCACTTGCGCTTGCGATCGCACTTGCTTAGTGTAAAAGGGCCTTAAGTGCAGTATATCATATCCTTTGTGATCATATAATTAGATGTGACCAATAGTTACTCGGCCGTATTGTAAAACTTGCATAATTTCTCAAAATCATTGCAAAGGCATTCCATAACAGATTCCAAATTTAAATATGTCTACATGAAGAAGTAATGATGCTAAGAAAATCAAGTTTTTTTTCCCTTCACAGGTACTCTTTAACACTGGGGTGCCCACAATTTTTCGGCTCGCGAACTACTTAAAAATTTGCCGAGTCCAGGAGATCTACCAACATTTAGGTAGCTAGGTATAGGTGCCTTCAGTATAGGTAGATAGGTATAGGTGCCTGAAGTATAGATAGCTAGGTATATCGGCCTTTCAATATAGGTAGCCAAGTATAGTATAGTTAGGAATAGGTACCTTTCATTAGATAGCTAGGTGTAGGGGCCTTCAGTATAGGTAGCCAGGTATAGTGTACTTAGGTGTAGGTGCCTTCAGTATAGGTAGCCAGGTATTGTGTAGTTAGGTGTGGGTGGCTTCAGTATAGTTAGCCAGGTATAGTGTAGTTAGGTGTGGGTGGCTTCAGGATAGTTAGCCAGGTATAGTGTAGTTAGGTGTGGGTGGCTTCAGGATAGTTAGCCAGGTATAGTGTAGTTAGGTGTGGGTAGCTTCAGGATAGTTATCCAGGTATAGTGTAGTTCGGTGTGGGTGGCTTCAGGATAGTTAGCCAGGTATAGTGTAGTTCGGTGTGGGTGGCTTCAGGATAGTTAGCCAGCTACAGTGTAGTTAGGCGTAGGTGCCACTTACCTCCCTCCAGTTCCAGCGGCGGTGTCTGGGGCTCCTCCTGGTCTCCCCTCTTTCGGCCGCGTTGGCTGGAGTGTAGAATGGGCGGCTGAATGGCGGGCGCAGGGGGCGGCGGGCAGCGTGCGTACGTAGATACATTGTGCCCAGCGCTACCCCCAGCTATGACGTTGTGGCGTCTTCCACTCCCACTGTACCGCCTCTCCCCCGCTCTGCCTCTTCTGATTGGCCAGCGGACGGCAGCAGAATCTGATAGCTGCCGGCCGCGATCTACCAAATAGGCGGTCGTGATCAACCGGTAGATCGCGATCGACCTATTGGGCACCCATGCTTTAACACATGTTTACATACAGTGTATGTTAAAATCCTCCATCTTTGAGAGAACCAATTTGTACTTTTATCACATGGCCGCTAATGTAAGTAGGTCTATAGAAGTGAACAAACACTATGCCTTTGATCTGCTAAAACTCGTTCGATAAAAATTTCATGTGGCACAATTTACCTCGCGGTAAAAAATATTCTTGTTGAGTATTCAGTAATACTTTAACACATGCAGTAACAGCTTGGTCAATCACTTGGTATTTTACCCTCTTGAGGACGGCAGTGTTAAAACCCCCTAAAGAACAGTCCATTATTCACTGAATTGGCCACTGCAGCTTTAGAGACTCGCTGCAGGGCCGCACAGCTCAGTACACAAGTGAATCTCCCCCTTCTCCGTTGGTGGGGTCTGATCGCCCCCCAGATGGTTGTTTATTTTTTATCAATTTTTGTATTATTTATTTTTAAATACATTTCTTTATTTTTTTTCTCTCTCTCCCTCCCTCCCCCTTCATCGCTATACTGAGTAAATAACCGCCGTCTAACAGCCCCCAAGCGGCGATCGCCGCTGGGAGACTGAAGGCGGAGACTGAGCCCCACCTGAATAAATTATGCCATTATCAATATACTTATCTTGACTATTATTGATAGTATTATATTAATTACCACAATCACTATTATCTCCACATTTTAGTGCAACAAGAAGCTCACACACCTTTATTTGATTTCATTCAAACTAAACACATACATTTATCTATCTAAAACAATAACTCTGATGACTACAGCTTCCAAAGGTGCACCACAGCACAAGGACTGCTCCGGAGTAATCCTGGTGAAATCACAACATAGCATTGACTCTTCTAAGAGCAGTGCTCAAACTGCAGTGGTGCACCTGTGGGACCCCTGGAAGAGGTGATGTCCTCCACCCAGCTCCTCAATCACTGAGGGGTCTTCAGAGGAGGTGGGCAGTCGAGGTAGCCTAACAGACGGTCATCTCTCCCCGCTGTAGGTCATCAGATCAAAGTGTATGACTCCACATTATTCATAATTTCCCGACAATAATAAGCATAAGGATTGTTTCTATCACCACAACTATGGGCTTCAACCAGTTAGAGAGCATATTCAAGCTGAGGCATACAAAATGGAGGACAGTGAATCACAAGATGGAGGATATTTAAAAGTATGATTAGGTCATTTACACCTCCTCCCCACAAAGCCATTCCATTCCTCACCTGACCAAAAGACGTTGTTATCAAATATAGTTAATTTATACTATTATTGATACTATTACATTATCCACCATACCCATAGACGCTACTTTTACACATATACATACAAGTTTCAGGCGTCAGTCTTAGATTAAATTCTCTGATCATTTTGACCACATCATTGAGTTTGGCCAGTAGGTGTTTTGCACGTATTGCAAAATATGCATACTGATTTACAATCACGATGAAGGCTCATTTTCTACTACCGCATATAGTTTTATGCTGAACTGCAATCGCCAGCTGGCATGATTCACGCTGCGATCGCGCTTCGTTCCTGGCGGCCATATGATGCAATTGCAGCGAATGGAAAAAGCAGCCTGCACGATAGCAAACGGAGCGCACTTGCGCTTGCGATCGCACTTGCTAGTGTAAAAGGGCCTTAAGTGCAGTATATCATATCCTTTGTGATCATATAATTAGATGTGACCAATAGTTACTCAGCCGTATTGAAAAACTTGCATAATTTCTCAAAATCATTGTAAAGGCATTCCATAACAGTTTCCAAATTTAAATATGTCTACATGAAGAAGTAATGATGCTAAGAAAATTAAATTTTTTCCCCTCACAGGTACTCTTTAACACAGGGGTGCCCACACTTTTTCGGCTCGCGAGCTACTTTAAAATTTGCCGAGTCCAGGAGATCTACCAACATTTAGGTAGCTAGGTATAGGTGCCTTCAGTATAGGTAGCTAGGTATAGGTGCCTGAAGTATAAATAGCTAGGTATATCGGCCTTTCAATATAGGTAGCCAAGTATAGTATAGTTAGGAATAGGTACCTTTCATTAGATAGCTAGGTGTAGGGGCCTTCAGTATAGGTAGCCAGGTATAGTGTAGTTAGGTGTAGGTGCCTTCAGTATAGGTAGCCAGGTATTGTGTAGTTAGGTGTGGGTGGCTTCAGTATAGTTAGCCAGGTATAGTGTAGTTAGGTGTGGGTGGCATCAGGATAGTTAGCCAGGTATAGTGTAGTTCGGTGTGGGTGGCTTCAGGATAGTTAGCCAGGTATAGTGTAGTTCGGTGTGGGTGGCTTCAGGATAGTTAGCCAGGTATAGTGTAGTTAGGTATGGGTGGCTTCAGGATAGTTAGACAGGTATAGTGTAGTTAGGTGTGGGTAGCTTCAGGATAGTTAGCCAGCTACAGTGTAGTTAGGCGTAGGTGCCACTTACCTCCCTCCAGTTCCAGCGGCGGTGTCTGGGGCTCCCCCTGGTCTCCCCTCTTTCGGCCGCGTTGGCTGGAGTGTAGAATGGGCGGCTGAATGGCGGGCGCAGGGGGCGGCGGGCAGCGTGCATACGTAGATACATCGTGTCCAGCGCTACCCCCAGCTATGACGTTGTGGCGTCCTCCACTCCCACTGTACCGCCTCTCCCCCACTCTGCCTCTTCTGATTGGCCAGCGGCCGGCAGCAGAATCTGATAGCTGCCGGCCGCGATCTACCAAATAAGCAGTTGCGATCTACCGGTAGATCGCGATCGACCTATTGGGCACCCATGCTTTAACACATGTTTACATACAGTGTATGTTAAAATCCTCCATCTTTGAGAGAACCAATTTGTACTTTTATCACATGGCCGCTAATGTAAGTAGGTCTATAGAAGTGAACAAACACTATGCCTTTGATCCGCTAAAACCCGTTCGGTAAAAATTTCATGTGGCACAATTTACCTCGCCGTAAAAAATATTCTAGTTGAGTATTCAGTAATACTTTAACACATGCAGTAACAGCTTGGTCAATCACTTGGTATTTTGACCTCTTGAGGACGGCAGTGTTAAAACCCCCTAAAGAACAGGCCATTTTTCACTGAATTGGCCACTGCAGCTTTAGAGACTCGCTGCAGGGCCGCACAGCTCAGTACACAAGTGATTCCCCCCCCCCCTCCTCCGTTGGTGGGGTCTGATCTCCCCCCAGATGGTTGTTTATTTTTTATCAATTTTTGTATTATTTATTTTTAAATACATTTCTTTATTTTTTTTCTCTCTCTCCCTCCCTCCCCCTTCAGCGCTGTACTGAGTAAATAACCGCCGTCTAACAGCCCCCAAGCGGCGATCGCCGCTGGGAGACTGAAGGCGGAGACTGAGCCCCACCTGAATAAATTATGCCGTTATCAATATATTTATCTTGACTATTATTGATAGTATTATATTAATTACCACAATCACTATTATCTCCACATTTTAGTGCAACAAGAAGCTCACACACGTTTATTTGATTTCATTCAAACTAAACACATACATTTATCTATCTAAAACAATAACTCTGATGACTACAGCTTCCAAAGGTGCACCACAGCACAAGGACTGCTCCGGAGTAATCCTGGTGAAATCACAACATGGCATTGACTCTTCTAAGAGCAGTGCTCAAACTGCAGTGGTGCACCTGTGGGACCCCTGGAAGAGGTGATGTCCTCCACCCAGCTCCTCAATCACTGAGGGGTCTTCAGAGGAGGTGGGCAGTCGAGGTAGCCTAACAGACGGTCATCTCTCCCCGCTGTAGGTCATCAGATCAAAGTGTATGACTCCACATTATTCATAATTTCCCGACAATAATAAGTTTAAGGATTGTTTCTATGACCACAACTATGGGCTTCAACCAGTTAGAGAGCATATTCAAGCTGAGGCATACAAAATGGAGGACAGTGAATCACAAGATGGAGGATATTTAAAAGTATGATCAGGTCATTTACACCTCCTCCCCACAAAGCCATTCCATTCCTCACCTGACCAAAAGACGCCGTTATCAAATATAGTTAATTTATACTATTATTGATACTATTACATTATCCACCATACCCATAGATGCTACTTATGCACATATACATACAAGTTTCAGTAGTCAGACTTAGATCAAATTCTCTGATCATTTTGACCACATCATTGAGTTTAGCCAGTAGGTGTTTTGCACGTATTGAAAAAATATGCATACTGAATTACAATCACGATGAAGGCTCATTTTCTACTACCGCATATAGTTTTATGCTGAACTGCAAGCGCCAGCTGGCATGATTCACGCTGCGTTCGCGCTTCGTTCCTGGCGGCCATATGATGCAATTGCAGTGAATGGAAAAAGCAGCCTGCACGATAGCAAACGGAGCGCACTTGCGCTTGCGATTGCACTTGCTAGTGTAAAAGGGCCTTAAGTGCAGTATATCATATCCTTTGTGATCATATAATTAGATGTGACCGATAGTTACTCGGCCGTATTGCAAAACTTGCATAATTTCTCAAAATCATTGTACAGGCATTCCATAACAGTTTCCAAATTTAAATATGTCTACATGAAGAAGTAATGATGCTAAGAAAAGTTTTCTTTTCCCTCACAGGTACTCTTTAACACAGGGGTGCCCACAACTTTTCGGCTCGCGAACTACTTAAAAATTTGCCGAGTCCAGGAGATCTACCAACATTTAGGTAGCTAGGTATAGGTGCCTTCAGTATAGGTAGATAGGTATAGGTGCCTGAAGTATAGATAGCTAGGTATATCTGCCTTTCAATATAGGTAGCCAAGTATAGTATAGTTAGGAATAGGTACCTTTCATTAGATAGCTAGGTGTGGGTGCCTTCAGTATAGGTAGCCAGGTATTGTGTAGTTAGGTGTGGGTGGCTTCAGTATAGTTAGCCAGGTATAGTGTAGTTAGGTGTGGGTGGCTTCAGGATAGTTAGCCAGGTATAGTGTAGTTCGGAGTGGGTGGCTTCAGGATAGTTAGCCAGGTATAGTGTAGTTCGGTGTGGGTGGCTTCAGGATAGTTAGCCAGGTATAGTGTAGTTAGGTATGGGTGGCTTCAGGATAGTTAGACAGGTATAGTGTAGTTAGGTGTGGGTGGCTTCAGGATAGTTAGCCAGCTACAGTGTAGTTAGGTGTAGGTGCCACTTACCTCCCTCCAGTTCCAGCGGCGGTGTCTGGGGCTCCTCCTGGTCTCCCCTCTTTCGGCCGCGTTGGCTGGAGTGTAGAATGGGTGGCTGAATGGCGGGCGCAGGGGGCGGCGGGCAGCGTGCGTACGTAGATACATCGTGCCCAGCGTTCCCCCCAGCTATGACGTTGTGGCGTCCTCCACTCCCACTGTACCGCCTCTCCCCCGCTCTGCCTCTTCTGATTGGCCAGCGGCCAGCAGCAGAATCTGATAGCTGCCGGCCGCGATCTACCAAATAGGCGGTCGCGATCTACCGGTAGATCGCGATCGACCTATTGGGCACCCATGCTTTAACACATGTTTACATACAGTGTATGTTAAAATCCTCCATCTTTGAGAGAACCAATTTGTACTTTTTATCACATGGCCGCTAATGTAAGTAGGTCTATAGAAGTGAACAAACACTATGCCTTTGATCTGCTAAAACCCTTTCGGTAAAAATTTCATTTGGCACAATTTACCTCGCGGTAAAAAATATTCTAGTTGAGTATTTAGTAATACTTTAACACATGCAGTAACAGCTTGGTCAATCACTTGGTATTTTAACCTCTTGAGGACGGCAGTGTTAAATCCCCCCTAAAGAACAGGCAATTTTTCACTGAATTGGCCACTGCAGCTTTAGAGACTCGCTGCAGGGCCGCACAGCTCAGTACACAAGTGATTCCCCTCCCTCCTCCCTTGGTGGGGTCTGATCGCCCCCCAGATGGTTGTTTATTTTTTTATCAATTTTTGTATTATTTATTTTTAAATACATTTCTTTATTTTTTTCCTCTCTCTCCCTCCCTCCCCCTTCAGCGCTGTACTGAGTAAATAACCGCCGTCTAACAGCCCCCAAGCGGCGATCGCCGCTGGGAGACTGAAGGCGGAGACTGAGCCCCACCTGAATAAATTATGCCGTTATCAATATATTTATCTTGACTATTGTTGATAGTATTATATTAATTACCACAATCACTATTATCTCTACATTTTAGTGCAACAAGAAGCTCACACACGTTTATTTGATTTCATTCAAACTAAACACATACATTTATCTATCTAAAACAATAACTCTGATGACTACAGCTTCCAAAGGTGCACCACAGCACAAGGACTGCTCCGGAGTAATCCTGGTGAAATCACAACATGGCATTGACTCTTCTAAGAGCAGTGCTCAAACTGCAGTGGTTCACCTGTGGGACCCCTGGAAGAGGTGATGTCCTCCACCCAGCTCCTCAATCACTGAGGGGTCTTCAGAGGAGGTGGGCAGTCGAGGTAGCCTAACAGACGGTCATCTCTCCCCGCTGTAGGTCATCAGATCAAAGTGTATGACTCCACATTATTCATAATTTCCCGACAATAATAAGCTTAAGGATTGTTTCTATGACCACAACTATGGGCTTCAACCAGTTAGAGAGCATATTCAAGCTGAGGCATACAAAATGGAGGACAGTGAATCACAAGATGGAGGATATTTAAAAGTATGATCAGGTCATTTACACCTCCTCCCCACAAAGCCATTCCATTCCTCACCTGACCAAAAGACGCCGTTATCAAATATAGTTAATTTATACTATTATTGATACTATTACATTATCCACCATACCCATAGATGCTACTTATGCACATATACATACAAGTTTCAGTAGTCAGACTTAGATCAAATTCTCTGATCATTTTGACCACATCATTGAGTTTGGCCAGTAGGTGTTTTGCACGTATTGAAAAAATATGCATACTGAATTACAATCACGATGAAGGCTCATTTTCTACTACCGCATATAGTTTTATGCTGAACTGCAAGCGCCAGCTGGCATGATTCACGCTGCGTTCGCGCTTCGTTCCTGGCGGCCATATGATGCAATTGCAGTGAATGGAAAAAGCAGCCTGCACGATAGCAAACGGAGCGCACTTGCGCTTGCGATTGCACTTGCTAGTGTAAAAGGGCCTTAAGTGCAGTATATCATATCCTTTGTGATCATATAATTAGATGTGACCGATAGTTACTCGGCCGTATTGCAAAACTTGCATAATTTCTCAAAATCATTGTAAAGGCATTCCATAACAGTTTCCAAATTTAAATATGTCTACATGAAGAAGTAATGATGCTAAGAAAAGTTTTCTTTTCCCTCACAGGTACTCTTTAACACAGGGGTGCCCACAACTTTTCGGCTCGCGAACTACTTAAAAATTTGCCGAGTCCAGGAGATCTACCAACATTTAGGTAGCTAGGTATAGGTGCCTTCAGTATAGGTAGATAGGTATAGGTGCCTGAAGTATAGATAGCTAGGTATATCTGCCTTTCAATATAGGTAGCCAAGTATAGTATAGTTAGGAATAGGTACCTTTCATTAGATAGCTAGGTGTGGGTGCCTTCAGTATAGGTAGCCAGGTATTGTGTAGTTAGGTGTGGGTGGCTTCAGTATAGTTAGCCAGGTATAGTGTAGTTAGGTGTGGGTGGCTTCAGGATAGTTAGCCAGGTATAGTGTAGTTCGGAGTGGGTGGCTTCAGGATAGTTAGCCAGGTATAGTGTAGTTCGGTGTGGGTGGCTTCAGGATAGTTAGCCAGGTATAGTGTAGTTAGGTATGGGTGGCTTCAGGATAGTTAGACAGGTATAGTGTAGTTAGGTGTGGGTGGCTTCAGGATAGTTAGCCAGCTACAGTGTAGTTAGGTGTAGGTGCCACTTACCTCCCTCCAGTTCCAGCGGCGGTGTCTGGGGCTCCTCCTGGTCTCCCCTCTTTCGGCCGCGTTGGCTGGAGTGTAGAATGGGTGGCTGAATGGCGGGCGCAGGGGGCGGCGGGCAGCGTGCGTACGTAGATACATCGTGCCCAGCGTTCCCCCCAGCTATGACGTTGTGGCGTCCTCCACTCCCACTGTACCGCCTCTCCCCCGCTCTGCCTCTTCTGATTGGCCAGCGGCCAGCAGCAGAATCTGATAGCTGCCGGCCGCGATCTACCAAATAGGCGGTCGCGATCTACCGGTAGATCGCGATCGACCTATTGGGCACCCATGCTTTAACACATGTTTACATACAGTGTATGTTAAAATCCTCCATCTTTGAGAGAACCAATTTGTACTTTTTATCACATGGCCGCTAATGTAAGTAGGTCTATAGAAGTGAACAAACACTATGCCTTTGATCTGCTAAAACCCTTTCGGTAAAAATTTCATTTGGCACAATTTACCTCGCGGTAAAAAATATTCTAGTTGAGTATTTAGTAATACTTTAACACATGCAGTAACAGCTTGGTCAATCACTTGGTATTTTAACCTCTTGAGGACGGCAGTGTTAAATCCCCCCTAAAGAACAGGCAATTTTTCACTGAATTGGCCACTGCAGCTTTAGAGACTCGCTGCAGGGCCGCACAGCTCAGTACACAAGTGATTCCCCTCCCTCCTCCCTTGGTGGGGTCTGATCGCCCCCCAGATGGTTGTTTATTTTTTATCAATTTTTGTATTATTTATTTTTAAATACATTTCTTTATTTTTTTTCTCTCTCTCCCTCCCTCCCCCTTCAGCGCTGTACTGAGTAAATAACCGCCGTCTAACAGCCCCCAAGCGGCGAACGCCGCTGGGAGACTGAAGGCGGAGACTGAGCCCCACCTGAATAAATTATGCCGTTATCAATATATTTATCTTGACTATTGTTGATAGTATTATATTAATTACCACAATCACTATTATCTCTACATTTTAGTGCAACAAGAAGCTCACACACGTTTATTTGATTTCATTCAAACTAAACACATACATTTATCTATCTAAAACAATAACTCTGATGACTACAGCTTCCAAAGGTGCACCACAGCACAAGGACTGCTCCGGAGTAATCCTGGTGAAATCACAACATGGCATTGACTCTTCTAAGAGCAGTGCTCAAACTGCAGTGGTTCACCTGTGGGACCCCTGGAAGAGGTGATGTCCTCCACCCAGCTCCTCAATCACTGAGGGGTCTTCAGAGGAGGTGGGCAGTCGAGGTAGCCTAACAGACGGTCATCTCTCCCCGCTGTAGGTCATCAGATCAAAGTGTATGACTCCACATTATTCATAATTTCCCGACAATAATAAGCTTAAGGATTGTTTCTATGACCACAACTATGGGCTTCAACCAGTTAGAGAGCATATTCAAGCTGAGGCATACAAAATGGAGGACAGTGAATCACAAGATGGAGGATATTTAAAAGTATGATCAGGTCATTTACACCTCCTCCCCACAAAGCCATTCCATTCCTCACCTGACCAAAAGACGCCGTTATCAAATATAGTTAATTTATACTATTATTGATACTATTACATTATCCACCATACCCATAGATGCTACTTATGCACATATACATACAAGTTTCAGTAGTCAGACTTAGATCAAATTCTCTGATCATTTTGACCACATCATTGAGTTTGGCCAGTAGGTGTTTTGCACGTATTGAAAAAATATGCATACTGAATTACAATCACGATGAAGGCTCATTTTCTACTACCGCATATAGTTTTATGCTGAACTGCAAGCGCCAGCTGGCATGATTCACGCTGCGTTCGCGCTTCGTTCCTGGCGGCCATATGATGCAATTGCAGTGAATGGAAAAAGCAGCCTGCACGATAGCAAACGGAGCGCACTTGCGCTTGCGATTGCACTTGCTAGTGTAAAAGGGCCTTAAGTGCAGTATATCATATCCTTTGTGATCATATAATTAGATGTGACCGATAGTTACTCGGCCGTATTGCAAAACTTGCATAATTTCTCAAAATCATTGTAAAGGCATTCCATAACAGTTTCCAAATTTAAATATGTCTACATGAAGAAGTAATGATGCTAAGAAAAGTTTTCTTTTCCCTCACAGGTACTCTTTAACACAGGGGTGCCCACAACTTTTCGGCTCGCGAACTACTTAAAAATTTGCCGAGTCCAGGAGATCTACCAACATTTAGGTAGCTAGGTATAGGTGCCTTCAGTATAGGTAGATAGGTATAGGTGCCTGAAGTATAGATAGCTAGGTATATCTGCCTTTCAATATAGGTAGCCAAGTATAGTATAGTTAGGAATAGGTACCTTTCATTAGATAGCTAGGTGTGGGTGCCTTCAGTATAGGTAGCCAGGTATTGTGTAGTTAGGTGTGGGTGGCTTCAGTATAGTTAGCCAGGTATAGTGTAGTTAGGTGTGGGTGGCTTCAGGATAGTTAGCCAGGTATAGTGTAGTTCGGAGTGGGTGGCTTCAGGATAGTTAGCCAGGTATAGTGTAGTTCGGTGTGGGTGGCTTCAGGATAGTTAGCCAGGTATAGTGTAGTTAGGTATGGGTGGCTTCAGGATAGTTAGACAGGTATAGTGTAGTTAGGTGTGGGTGGCTTCAGGATAGTTAGCCAGCTACAGTGTAGTTAGGTGTAGGTGCCACTTACCTCCCTCCAGTTCCAGCGGCGGTGTCTGGGGCTCCTCCTGGTCTCCCCTCTTTCGGCCGCGTTGGCTGGAGTGTAGAATGGGTGGCTGAATGGCGGGCGCAGGGGGCGGCGGGCAGCGTGCGTACGTAGATACATCGTGCCCAGCGTTCCCCCCAGCTATGACGTTGTGGCGTCCTCCACTCCCACTGTACCGCCTCTCCCCCGCTCTGCCTCTTCTGATTGGCCAGCGGCCAGCAGCAGAATCTGATAGCTGCCGGCCGCGATCTACCAAATAGGCGGTCGCGATCTACCGGTAGATCGCGATCGACCTATTGGGCACCCATGCTTTAACACATGTTTACATACAGTGTATGTTAAAATCCTCCATCTTTGAGAGAACCAATTTGTACTTTTTATCACATGGCCGCTAATGTAAGTAGGTCTATAGAAGTGAACAAACACTATGCCTTTGATCTGCTAAAACCCTTTCGGTAAAAATTTCATGTGGCACAATTTACCTCGCGGTAAAAAATATTCTAGTTGAGTATTTAGTAATACTTTAACACATGCAGTAACAGCTTGGTCAATCACTTGGTATTTTAACCTCTTGAGGACGGCAGTGTTAAATCCCCCTAAAGAACAGGCAATTTTTCACTGAATTGGCCACTGCAGCTTTAGAGACTCGCTGCAGGGCCGCACAGCTCAGTACACAAGTGATTCCCCTCCCTCCTCCCTTGGTGGGGTCTGATCGCCCCCCAGATGGTTGTTTATTTTTTATCAATTTTTGTATTATTTATTTTTAAATACATTTCTTTATTTTTTTTCTCTCTCTCCCTCCCTCCCTCCCCCTTCAGCGCTGTACTGAGTAAATAACCGCCGTCTAACAGCCCCCAAGCGGCGATCGCCGCTGGGAGACTGAAGGCGGAGACTGAGCCCCACCTGAATAAATTATGCCGTTATCAATATATTTATCTTGACTATTGTTGATAGTATTATATTAATTACCACAATCACTATTATCTCTACATTTTAGTGCAACAAGAAGCTCACACACGTTTATTTGATTTCATTCAAACTAAACACATACATTTATCTATCTAAAACAATAACTCTGATGACTACAGCTTCCAAAGGTGCACCACAGCACAAGGACTGCTCCGGAGTAATCCTGGTGAAATCACAACATGGCATTGACTCTTCTAAGAGCAGTGCTCAAACTGCAGTGGTTCACCTGTGGGACCCCTGGAAGAGGTGATGTCCTCCACCCAGCTCCTCAATCACTGAGGGGTCTTCAGAGGAGATGGGCAGTCGAGGTAGCCTAACAGACGGTCATCTCTCCCCGCTGTAGGTCATCAGATCAAAGTGTATGACTCCACATTATTCATAATTTCCAGACAATAATAAGCTTAAGGATTGTTTCTATGACCACAACTATGGGCTTCAACCAGTTAGAGAGCATATTCAAGCTGAGGCATACAAAATGGAGGACAGTGAATCACAAGATGGAGGATATTTAAAAGTATGATCAGGTCATTTACACCTCCTCCCCACAAAGCCATTCCATTCCTCACCTGACCAAAAGACGCCGTTATCAAATATAGTTAATTTATACTATTATTGATACTATTACATTATCCACCATACCCATAGATGCTACTTATGCACATATACATACAAGTTTCAGTAGTCAGACTTAGATCAAATTCTCTGATCATTTTGACCACATCATTGAGTTTAGCCAGTAGGTGTTTTGCACGTATTGAAAAAATATGCATACTGAATTACAATCACGATGAAGGCTCATTTTCTACTACCGCATATAGTTTTATGCTGAACTGCAAGCGCCAGCTGGCATGATTCACGCTGCGATCGCGCTTCGTTCCTGGCGGCCATATGATGCAATTGCAGTGAATGGAAAAAGCAGCCTGCACGATAGCAAACGGAGTGCACTTGCGCTTGTGATCGCACTTGCTAGTGTAAAAGGGCCTTAAGTGCAGTATATCATATCCTTTGTGATCATATAATTAGATGTGACCGATAGTTACTCGGCCGTATTGCAAAACTTGCATAATTTCTCAAAATCATTGTAAAGGCATTCCATAACAGTTTCCAAATTTAAATATGTCTACATGAAGAAGTAATGATGCTAAGAAAAGTTTTCTTTTCCCTCACAGGTACTCTTTAACACAGGGGTGCCCACAACTTTTCGGCTCGCGAACTACTTAAAAATTTGCCGAGTCCAGGAGATCTACCAACATTTAGGTAGCTAGGTATAGGTGCCTTCAGTATAGGTAGATAGGTATAGGTGCCTGAAGTATAGATAGCTAGGTATATCTGCCTTTCAATATAGGTAGCCAAGTATAGTATAGTTAGGAATAGGTACCTTTCATTAGATAGCTAGGTGTGGGTGCCTTCAGTATAGGTAGCCAGGTATTGTGTATTTAGGTGTGGGTGGCTTCAGTATAGTTAGCCAGGTATAGTGTAGTTAGGTGTGGGTGGCTTCAGGATAGTTAGCCAGGTATAGTGTAGTTCGGAGTGGGTGGCTTCAGGATAGTTAGCCAGGTATAGTGTAGTTCGGTGTGGGTGGCTTCAGGATAGTTAGCCAGGTATAGTGTAGTTAGGTATGGGTGGCTTCAGGATAGTTAGACAGGTATAGTGTAGTTAGGTGTGGGTGGCTTCAGGATAGTTAGCCAGCTACAGTGTAGTTAGGTGTAGGTGCCACTTACCTCCCTCCAGTTCCAGCGGCGGTGTCTGGGGCTCCTCCTGGTCTCCCCTCTTTCGGCCGCGTTGGCTGGAGTGTAGAATGGGTGGCTGAATGGCGGGCGCAGGGGGCGGCGGGCAGCGTGCGTACGTAGATACATCGTTCCCAGCGTTCCCCCCAGCTATGACGTTGTGGCGTCCTCCACTCCCACTGTACCGCCTCTCCCCCGCTCTGCCTCTTCTGATTGGCCAGCGGCCAGCAGCAGAATCTGATAGCTGCCGGCCGCGATCTACCAAATAGGCGGTCGCGATCTACCGGTAGATCGCGATCGACCTATTGGGCACCCATGCTTTAACACATGTTTACATACAGTGTATGTTAAAATCCTCCATCTTTGAGAGAACCAATTTGTACTTTTTATCACATGGCCGCTAATGTAAGTAGGTCTATAGAAGTGAACAAACACTATGCCTTTGATCTGCTAAAACCCTTTCGGTAAAAATTTCATGTGGCACAATTTACCTCGCGGTAAAAAATATTCTAGTTGAGTATTTAGTAATACTTTAACACATGCAGTAACAGCTTGGTCAATCACTTGGTATTTTAACCTCTTGAGGACGGCAGTGTTAAATCCCCCCTAAAGAACAGGCAATTTTTCACTGAAATGGCTACTGCAGCTTTAGAGACTCGCTGCAGGGCCGCACAGCTCAGTACACAAGTGATTCCCCTCCCTCCTCCCTTGGTGGGGTCTGATCGCCCCCCAGATGGTTGTTTATTTTTTATCAATTTTTGTATTATTTATTTTTAAATACATTTCTTTATTTTTTTCCTCTCTCTCCCTCCCTCCCCCTTCAGCGCTGTACTGAGTAAATAACCGCCGTCTAACAGCCCCCAAGCGGCGATCGCCGCTGGGAGACTGAAGGCGGAGACTGAGCCCCACCTGAATAAATTATGCCGTTATCAATATATTTATCTTGACTATTGTTGATAGTATTATATTAATTACCACAATCACTATTATCTCTACATTTTAGTGCAACAAGAAGCTCACACACGTTTATTTGATTTCATTCAAACTAAACACATACATTTATCTATCTAAAACAATAACTCTGATGACTACAGCTTCCAAAGGTGCACCACAGCACAAGGACTGCTCCGGAGTAATCCTGGTGAAATCACAACATGGCATTGACTCTTCTAAGAGCAGTGCTCAAACTGCAGTGGTTCACCTGTGGGACCCCTGGAAGAGGTGATGTCCTCCACCCAGCTCCTCAATCACTGAGGGGTCTTCAGAGGAGGTGGGCAGTCGAGGTAGCCTAACAGACGGTCATCTCTCCCCGCTGTAGGTCATCAGATCAAAGTGTATGACTCCACATTATTCATAATTTCCCGACAATAATAAGCTTAAGGATTGTTTCTATGACCACAACTATGGGCTTCAACCAGTTAGAGAGCATATTCAAGCTGAGGCATACAAAATGGAGGACAGTGAATCACAAGATGGAGGATATTTAAAAGTATGATCAGGTCATTTACACCTCCTCCCCACAAAGCCATTCCATTCCTCACCTGACCAAAAGACGCCGTTATCAAATATAGTTAATTTATACTATTATTGATACTATTACATTATCCACCATACCCATAGATGCTACTTATGCACATATACATACAAGTTTCAGTAGTCAGACTTAGATCAAATTCTCTGATAATTTTGACCACATCATTGAGTTTGGCCAGTAGGTGTTTTGCACGTATTGAAAAAATATGCATACTGATTTACAATCACGATGAAGGCTCATTTTCTACTACCGCATATAGTTTTATGCTGAACTGCAATCGCCAGCTGGCATGATTCACGCTGCGATCGTGCTTCGTTCCTGGCGGCCATATGATGCAATTGCAGCGAATGGAAAAAGCAGCCTGCACGATAGCAAACAGAGCGCACTTGCGCTTGCGATCGCACTTGCTAGTGTAAAAGGGCCTTAACCACTTGAGGACCTAGGGCTTTCTACCCCTTAAGGACCGGCCACTTTTTTTCCATTCAGACCACTGCAGCTTTCACGGTTTATTGCTCGCTCATACAACCTACCACCTAAATGAATTTTGGCTCCTTTTCTTGTCACTAATAAAGCTTTCTTTTGATGCTATTTGATTGCTCCTGCGATTTTTACTTTTTATTATATTCATCAAAAAAGACATGAATTTTGGCAAAAAAATGATTTTTTTAACTTTCTGTGCTGACATTTTTCAAATAAAGTAAAATTTCTGTATACATGCAGCGCGAAAAATGTGGACAAACATGTTTTTGATAAAAAAAACCCATTCAGTGTATATTTATTGGTTTGGGTAAAAGTTATAGCGTTTACAAACTATGGTGCCAAAAGTGAATTTTCCAATTTTCAAGCATCTCTGACTTTTCTGACCCCCTGTCATGTTTCATGAGGGGCTAGAATTCCAGGATAGTATAAATACCCCCCAAATGACCCCATTTTGGAAAGAAGACATCCCAAAGTATTCACTGAGAGGCATAGTGAGTTCATAGAAGATATTAATTTTTGTCACAAGTAAGCGGAAAATGACACTTTGTGAGAAAAAAAAAAAAAAAGTTTCCATTTCTTCTAACTTGCGACAAAAAAAAATGAAATCTGCCACGGACTCACCATGCCCCTCTCTGAATACCTTGAAGGGTCTACTTTCCAAAATGGGATCATTTGTGGGGTGTGTTTACTGTCCTGACATTTTGGGGGGTGCTAAATTGTAAGCACCCCTGTAAAGCCTAAAGGTGCTCATTGGACTTTGGACCCCTTAGCGCAGTTAGGCTGCAAAAAAGTGCCACACATGTGGTATTGCCGTACTCAGGAGAAGTAGTATAATGTGTTTTGGGGTGTATTTTTACACATACCCATGCTGGGTGGGAGAAATATCTCTGTAAATGACAATTTGTTAATTTTTTTTACACACATTTGTCCATTTACAGAGATATTTCTCCCACTCAGCATGGGTATGTGTAAAAATACACCACAAAACACATTATACTACTTCTCCTGAGTACGGCGATACCACATGTGTGGCACTTTTTTACACCCTACGTACGCTAAGGGGCCCAAAGTCCAATGAGTACCTTTAGGATTTCACAGGTCATTTTGCGACATTTGGTTTCAAGACTACTCCTCACGGTTTAGGGCCCCTAAAATGCCAGGGCAGTATAGGAACCCCACAAATGACCCCATTCTAGAAAGAAGACACCCAAAGGTATTCCGTACGGAGTATGGTGAGTTCATAGAAGATTTTATTTTTTGTCACAAGTTAGCGGAAAATGACACTTTGTGAAAAAAAACTATTAAAATCAATTTCCGCTAACTTGTGACAAAAAAATAAAAACTTCTATGAACTCACCATACTCCTAACGGAATACCTTGGGGTGTCTTCTTTCTAAAATGGGGTCATTAGTGGGGTTCCTATACTGCCCTGGCATTTTAGGGGCCCTAAACCGTGAGGAGTAGTCTTGAAACAAAAATGACCTGTGAAATCCTAAAGGTACTCATTGGACTTTGGGCCCCTTAGTGCAGTTAGGGTGCAAAAAAGTGCCACACATGTGGTATCGCCGTACTCGGGAGAAGTAGTACAATGTGTTTTGGGGTGTATTTTTACACATACCCATGCTGGGTGGGAGAAATACCTCTGTAAATGACAATCTTTTGATTTTTTTACACACAATTGGCCATTTACAGAGGTATTTCTCCCACCAGCATGGGTATGTGTAAAAATACACCCCAAAACACATTGTACTACTTCTCCCGAGTATGGCGATACCACATGTGTGGCACTTTTTTGCACCCTAACTGCGCTAAAGGGCCCAAAGTCCAATGAGTACCTTTAGGATTTCACAGGTCATTTTGAGAAATTTCGTTTCAAGACTACTCCTCACGGTTTAGGGCCCCTAAAATGCCAGGGCAGTATAGGAACCCCACAAATGACCCCATTTTAGAAAGAAGACACTCCAAGGTATTCCGTTAGGAGTATGGTGAGTTCATAGAAGATTTTATTTTTTGTCAAAAGTTAGCGGAAATTGATTTTAATTGTGTTTTTTCACAAAGTGTCATTTTCCGCTAACTTGTGACAAAAAATAAAATCTTCTATGAACTCACCATACTACTAACGGAATACCTTGGGGTGTCTTCTTTCTAAAATGGGGTCATTTGTGGGGTTCCTATACTGCCCTGGCATTTTAGGGGCCCTAAACCGTGAGGAGTAGTCTTGAAACGAAATTTCTCAAAATGACCTGTGAAATCCTAAAGGTACTCATTGGACTTTGGGCCCTTTAGCGCAGTTAGGGTGCAAAAAAGTGCCACACATGTGGTATCGCCGTACTCAGGAGAAGTAGTATAATGTGTTTTGTGGTGTATTTTTACACATACCCATGCTGAGTGGGAGAAATATCTCTGTAAATGGACAATTGTGTGTAAAAAAAATTAACAAATTGTCATTTACAGAGATATTTCTCCCACCCAGCATGGGTATGTGTAAAAATACACCCCAAAACACATTATACTACTTCTCCTGAGTACGGCAATACCACATGTGTGGCACTTTTTTGCAGCCTAACTGCGCTAAGGGGTCCAAAGTCCAATGAGCACCTTTAGGCTTTACAGGGGTGCTTACAATTTAGCACCCCCCAAAATGTCAGGACAGTAAACACACCCCACAAATGATCCCATTTTGGAAAGTAGACCCTTCAAGGTATTCAGAGAGGGGCATGGTGAGTCCGTGGCAGATTTCATTTTTTTTTGTCGCAAGTTAGAAGAAATGGAAACTTTTTTTTTTTTTTTTTTTTCTCACAAAGTGTCATTTTCCGCTTACTTGTGACAAAAATTAATATCTTCTATGAACTCACTATGCCTCTCAGTGAATACTTTGGGATGTCTTCTTTCCAAAATGGGGTCATTTGGGGGGTATTTATACTATCCTGGAATTCTAGCCCCTCATGAAACATGACAGGGGGTCAGAAAAGTCAGAGATGCTTGAAAATGGGAAAATTCACTTTTGGCACCATAGTTTGTAAACGCTATAACTTTTACCCAAACCAATAAATATACACTGAATGGGTTTTTTTTATCAAAAACATGTTTGTCCACATTTTTCGCGCTGCATGTATACAGAAATTTTACTTTATTTGAAAAATGTCAGCACAGAAAGTTAAAAAAATCATTTTTTTGCCAAAATTCATGTCTTTTTTGATGAATATAATAAAAAGTAAAAATCGCAGGAGCAATCAAATAGCATCAAAAGAAAGCTTTATTAGTGACAAGAAAAGGAGCCAAAATTCATTTAGGTGGTAGGTTGTATGAGCGAGCAATAAACCGTGAAAGCTGCAGTGGTCTGAATGGAAAAAAAGTGGCCGGTCCTTAAGGGGTAGAAAGCCCTAGGTCCTCAAGTGGTTAAGGCCCTTTTACACTAGCAAGTGCGATCGCAAGCGCAAGTCCCAGTCAGAGCTGCTTCAAAGGCTTTAAATGTCGGTATCTGTTATGTTGTTTAGCCAGCTCGTCTGTTGTTCGTCTCAGTAATAGCGCTGTAATAGTTCTGAGTTATGGCTGAGATAAGCTGCAGATGAGTTGTGGAGAGAGGGGATAGAGGGAGAGAGATTCCTACGTCTCTGGGGATCCGTATGTCTGATTGCAGTTCGGATTACAGCTGAGACGTGAAGGAATGCTGAGGCTGATTTTTGTGCACTGTGGATAGATGCTGTGTGTGACTAGGCATGTTTGTTTGTATTTTGTTCTCTCTCCTAGGTCTATAGGAACGAGAGGCTGCTATGGGAGCAGCCATCTTGGCTGGCAGTCCAGGAATCAAAATGGCGGCAGTGGAGAGAGCCCGCCCCCGTGAGTCATGGCCCCCACACGTCATGGCAGGGGGGAGGAGGAGCTGGGGGGATCCACGTCACGTCAGGCTGTGCTCGCGGCTCCGGGCAGAGCAGCTGAAAGGAAGGGGGGTAGAAATACAGAGACGTTCTCCTGTGTGTCTCGGTTCTCAAAGTATTTCCCCAGAGTTTTTCCCAGAGTCCATGGACAGGAATACCAGAATAGGAAGTGTTTCCCAGCTCGGTGCAGGGACACACGTAGCAGTGCAGGTCAGGAAAGTGTCTGTACTGTGTTGCTTATGGGATTCTTCCTGTAAGTGGGGCACCTTAATGGGTGGTGCAGCATGAGTTCCCAATAGAGTATAGGGGGGGACAGTGCATCAGGGGGGTGCCGGAGGTGGAAAAAAAGGGAGTTGACCAATACGGGTTTCCGTCGCCGCTGATGCAGAGCGGTAACGTTTTTTTCCGGTTTTTGTCGTGGACAGGGCCAGAGCTTGACTGAGAGGTCTATGCTGGGCTGTTTTTTTGTGGGGTTTTTTTTTTTTGGTTGGTCAAATATGTTTTTTCCAGCTCCTGTCAATTGTAGCACAAAGAACAAGGACTGACAGCAGTTCATGGGGCAATTATACAGATGATAGAATTGCCGTTTACAGAGTGACAGTGTATCAGTACGGTGTTTGCCAGGTGACTACCTCCCAAGTGGGCATTCAGGGATCTGCATACAGGCATGTGACGCTGGTATGCTTAGCCCTGCACCCTGTGTAGTTTAAGTTCAAAGCGCTCCTTCCTGCAGGGAGGCAGCCGTTTTTTTTGTGAAGTCTGGGGGTAGTGGCACGGCAAACATTGATCAGAGGGTACAACACACAGAACTTCTAGCAGAGCTGGTATCGCGATGAAGTTCTAGACAAGTAAATGCGATAATGAGTAAGAGCATTGCAGGCTCACCTGCAAAGCAGCAACAGGTGTGGCATCCGTAATCTGTGCATGCGCCGGCCGCGCATGGACAGATAGGGGGGGATGTGGAGTGAGCTGCAATGAGGTGAGAGCTTCCAAAGGGGAAGCGAGCTTCCAAAGGTGAAGTCCGCGGAAGCATATTTTAAACAGGTAAGTACTGAGGATAGTACTGAGGTAGGGGGGTGAAGTTTAACTCCAATCTACCAATAAGAGTAAACAGAGTTCATGAGAACCATAAAGCAACGAGATCAATTACGATATATATTGATCAATTTAAAGGGTAAAGAGTACAAGCCGCAGGGCGAATCCCAAATCATTAATAAGAATTGATTTGTTTGTATTTCGATTTCAGGTGTTTGGCAATATGGAATTGAGACAGCTGCAGTGCTGGCAGCAAAGATGGAGATGTCAGTCGGATAAGCGAAAGGTTCCAGATGCCAATCTAAGCTTGGAGGAACACGAGATTCCTGAAATCGGAAAGAGACTAAAACACGAGATTCCTGAAATTGGAAAGAGACTAAACCGCGAGATTCCTGAAATCGGAAAGAGACTAACAAAACTGTCGGAGCAAAGCATAATGCAAAGTGCTAATGTTTTTCTTTCCCAGGGTGGTGCTTTTATAATGAGGAGTACCGTGCTGATGGCGATCCTAGGTTGCCATTTCGTCCTAGGAGAACGAAGAGAGGACATTCTCATGTATAATAAGGGGTTAATGAGAATGCAAGGCCCAAGCATGTTAATGTTGGGTGACAAAGGTACTGATCCTTTCACACCTCCCTCCGCTTGGCACAGATGGACCATGCAGGGACGGAGGAAAAGAGCACTTGTGCCAGGAGAAAGCAAATTTCATGGCACAAGGTGGGTGAAAGGTCTGAAGGGTCAAGTGTGCGGGCAGTGGGAATTTAATGGCAGTGTAAATCTGCTATTGAATGCCACACTCCCAGAATCAATGCACCGATCCAAAGGTTTGTTAAAAGGTACATTGCAGTATAATGGGTACATGCAAAAGGTGGAGTGTGTGATTCAGGGGTACCTTGTCTTGGTTATGCAGAGTGAGATGGTTCCAGATTGGAGAGGAACGAGCAGGAGGCGTCAATTCTCTTACCAGAGAGACGCAGGGGACAACATCACACTCTGGAGCTACCAACAGAGAGTGCCTCTGAAACAACTATACACACGTAAAGGCTGGAAAGCCAAGGGTGGGTGGTTCTCGAAACAAGAAGTAACAATCGAGATCAAGCCACATTTCCAGGTGACAAAGAGGGTGGGGAGAGCGGTCCCGGGGGAGGGAAAGCCAACACAGGGAACCCCATCCACACTACACGGGTCACAACAGGGGACGATATTACACAGTCCCTATGCAGCAGCTTATCCTCATGATAGTTGGGTAAGTGAAGAGGTACTCTTAATCGAAAGATTGCAGAGAGTACCGTCTTCCCGACCTCAGGTACATATTGTGCCTCAGGACGTAAGGGGGGAAGAGGTCCAATCAGGACAGCTGGGGACATATTTTGTCAGCGAGAGATTGGACAAGGGGAGGTATAGTAACTTTTCTGGAGAAGGATCTTTTGCATGGCATCTTCGAGATGTTTGGGTGAACAAATGGAAACGGTGCAACATTCCTTTAGGCACCGCCACTTCCTTAGTTCCCACCTCAACACATGTCTTACACCAGGACCTGAGAGGTCAACCTTTTTTGGTGCTAGACGGGGAGGTGAAGCAAGTAGAGTTGTCCTCATGCGGGCAATTTTTGCAGAAGTATCTGCGTTGGCCGGGGCAAGCCAAATTTAGTGAAGAAGCCTGCGGGTTCAATAACGCAGACTGCGAGGCTACCATTCAAAAGATCCACCCTGAAGCCAAACCAATAGTTCCGGTGGCTGAAGGAAGGGTTTGGTTTTTTTAACATAAGGTCTAGTGATACATTCAAGGTATATTCTCATAATTGTTCCGATAAGGGGGAGTTTTCCAAGGGGAACATATTGTGTGAGTGGAGATCCCATATGGATCCTGTCATCCAGGCTGGATGACGTTGTTTCTCAAATTGTTAAGAGAACTCTAAAGGTCAAAGTTTCACGAGTAGTTCCCGTCCTGAAAGAGAACACGACATGGGACAAAGGGGAACAGGGTTTGATCCAAGACGGCCACATGTTGTTACAAAGGTTAAACAAACAGTACACTAAGTTAGAGGTAAGATTTCACCATGATACAGGTGATCTTAACGAGGTAGAACACAAAAATGAGCAGGTGAGTTCCAGTCTGCCCTGGTGGACAAAGGTTCCGGTGATGTTCCAGGGACACTCGGACGGGGCATCTGCAGTTCCAAAGTTCTTTCTACACCCACTGGTCGTCTGGATGGGGATGACAACTTTAGGCATCGTTATCCAGGTGAGGTTGCGGGTTAAAATTACGTAAAATAAATTAACCGGTCCAGAGATTGGTGCCTCATAAACAATCTCCGGAACCAATAGTTTAAATTAAGGGATATACAGGGTTACGGGTATAGGTTTAGTAGTACCTAGGAGCTGATTGTATAAAGGCGCTCTTTTAGAAGGCACCTGGCACTGCTCCGTTTTGTAACAACCAAACGAGTTTCACTTTTCTGTGGTCATGCAAGTTTGTGAGTGATACGCAAGTGACGCAAATGCTGAGCATGTGGTGTTGAGGGACTTAGAAGTAGGGCCTCCCCAGAGAGCCTGGTTACAGGAAGACCAAGAGGTCTTGCTCTCTCTCTTCCAGGGGTAACCACCGAGAGCAGAGAAGTTGTGTGAGCACGAACATCGAAAAGTGAAACATAAACGAAAGAAACCAGGTACTGGGAGGTTCAGACGCTGGGATCTGCGGGTCAAGCCGTTTTAGGGGGGATTGTTATAATTTAAGTAGGCCTCAGTTATTTGGACTGAGTTAGTCAAAAAGGCTTGATGAGCAGACCTGCCCTTTAAGGGGATTTTCTCTGAAGAGAGAAAATCTGCAGTTCTGTCAGCAGAACTAGAACATACCAAGAAGCTGTTCTGAACAAGGCCGCGGGTCTCTCTGACCTGGGCATGTACCACCACCAGAACAGAAAACATTGGCCATGTTTACAAAACATCCACATTCCTGTAAGTAAAGGAAAGGTGACATTAAATATTAATCGAGTAGGCGTGTAGGATGACACCACGAGTAGGGTCCACCAATAAACTGGTTTAGGGGGTGGCGAAGGTGATGTCATATTTAACTCTTTCCTAGTCGCTATTAAAGGTGGAGGGAGCTATGAGAGCTCACTTCTGCTCTTGACTTTCACGCTAGCTCGCCAGGCTGACTGGGACTTCTAAGCATGTTATTCCTTTCTGTAATCTGATATAATGTATGCTGTACATAGTTAGTCTAGATGTAACATAGAGTAGATACAAGAAGACCTGGGTATCTTCAGTAGGATAGATACTCAAGTAGCTGTAACGCAACATGGAAGTCTGCTTTGCCAGGAGATGAATGTATCTATCTGTATTCCTGTTTCCTGAATAAATAACGTAAACATTGGAAAAAGCCTGAGGAAGTCTATATCCGGTTTGCGGTGTGGAGAGTCAAGTGATCTCACAGTCTGTGAGACGATGGTGTCGAAGCAAGGTGATAAGAACAGTTTATAACAATCTCTCCCCGCTGTAGGTCATCAGATCAAAGTGTATGACTCCACATTATTCATAATTTCCCGACAATAATAAGCTTAAGGATTGTTTCTATGACCACAACTATGGGCTTCAACCAGTTAGAGAGCATATTCAAGCTGAGGCATACAAAATGGAGGACAGTGAATCACAAGATGGAGGATATTTAAAAGTATGATCAGGTCATTTACACCTCCTCCCCACAAAGCCATTCCATTCCTCACCTGACCAAAAGACGCCGTTATCAAATATAGTTAATTTATACTATTATTGATACTATTACATTATCCACCATACCCATAGATGCTACTTATGCACATATACATACAAGTTTCAGTAGTCAGACTTAGATCAAATTCTCTGATCATTTTGACCACATCATTGAGTTTGGCCAGTAGGTGTTTTGCACGTATTGAAAAAATATGCATACTGATTTACAATCACGATGAAGGCTCATTTTCTACTACCGCATATAGTTTTATGCTGAACTGCAATCGCCAGCTGGCATGATTCACGCTGCGATCGTGCTTCGTTCCTGGCGGCCATATGATGCAATTGCAGCGAATGGAAAAAGCAGCCTGCACGATAGCAAACGGAGCGCACTTGCGCTTGCGATCGCACTTGCTAGTGTAAAAGGGCCTTAACCACTTGAGGACCACAGGCTTTCTACCCCTTAAGGACCTGCCACTTTTTTTCCATTCAGACCACTGCAGCTTTCACGGTTTATTGCTCGCTCATACAACCTACCACCTAAATGAATTTTGGCTCCTTTTCTTGTCACTAATAAAGCTTTCTTTTGATGCTATTTGATTGCTCCTGCGATTTTTACTTTTTATTATATTCATCAAAAAAGACATGAATTTTGGCAAAAAAATGATTTTTTTAACTTTCTGTGCTGACATTTTTCAAATAAAGTAAAATTTCTGTATACATGCAGCGCGAAAAATGTGGACAAACATGTTTTTGATTAAAAAAAACCCATTCAGTGTATATTTATTGGTTTGGGTAAAAGTTATAGCGTTTACAAACTATGGTGCCAAAAGTGAATTTTCCAATTTTCAAGCATCTCTGACTTTTCTGACCCCCTGTCATGTTTCATGAGGGGCTAGAATTCCAGGATAGTATAAATACCCCCCAAATGACCCCATTTTGGAAAGAAGACATCCCAAAGTATTCACTGAGAGGCATAGTGAGTTCATAGAAGATATTAATTTTTGTCACAAGTAAGCGGAAAATGACACTTTGTGAGAAAAAAAAAAAAAAAGTTTCCATTTCTTCTAACTTGCGACAAAAAAAAATGAAATCTGCCACGGACTCACCATGCCCCTCTCTGAATACCTTGAAGGGTCTACTTTCCAAAATGGGATCATTTGTGGGGTGTGTTTACTGTCCTGACATTTTGGGGGGTGCTAAATTGTAAGCACCCCTGTAAAGCCTAAAGGTGCTCATTGGACTTTGGACCCCTTAGCGCAGTTAGGCTGCAAAAAAGTGCCACACATGTGGTATTGCCGTACTCAGGAGAAGTAGTATAATGTGTTTTGGGGTGTATTTTTACACATACCCATGCTGGGTGGGAGAAATATCTCTGTAAATGACAATTTGTTAATTTTTTTTACACACAATTGTCCATTTACAGAGATATTTCTCCCACTCAGCATGGGTATGTGTAAAAATACACCACAAAACACATTATACTACTTCTCCTGAGTACGGCGATACCACATGTGTGGCACTTTTTTGCACCCTAACTGCGCTAAAGGGCCCAAAGTCCAATGAGTACCTTTAGGATTTCACAGGTCATTTTGAGAAATTTCGTTTCAAGACTACTCCTCACGGTTTAGGGCCCCTAAAATGCCAGGGCAGTATAGGAACCCCACAAATGACCCCATTTTAGAAAGAAGACACCCCAAGGTATTCCGTTAGTAGTATGGTGAGTTCATAGAAGATTTTATTTTTTGTCACAAGTTAGCGGAAAATGACACTTTGTGAAAAAACACAATTAAAATCAATTTCCGCTAACTTTTGACAAAAAATAAAATCTTCTATGAACTCACCATACTCCTAACGGAATACCTTGGGGTGTCTTCTTTCTAAAATGCAAAAATCTATTAACCCTTCGCACACTCACATGCAAATGTTCAAACAATTGCATTCACAGATTCACTCATCCAGGCACAACTGTTATCCCTACAGCTAAATTAAAAGCCAGGGTTTTAGTTCACAGAAGAATGCATTCTTATGCTTAATCACCTATACTGCGCAGAAGTACCCAGGTAAACATAGGTGTCCTAACTCTGGCCCTGTAACATGCATAGTGCAGACATGCAAACACATTCATTGCATCAAACCTATCAATGGATTAGGAGCACACATCCTAACTTCCTCTCCTGGGAAAGACAGTGCATCTTACCAATCGCACAAGGGAGCTAATGTTATGTGTCCATGTGCACAATGCGCATACACCAGCATAAGCTGTCTGCATGCTGACAAACATACAGGGGAAGGGGGAGTGCACCGAATTGGACCCTAGCCACAGGGGTCAATGATAAGAATAAACATACATATATCCAGGCACATCGCCTCTAGTTAGGACATTACATAAATTATTAGGGAAAGGGAGGTGCTGAAGGGGGTGTGGCTAGAAAACAGCAAAAATCTATTAACCCTTCGCACACTCACATGCAAGTGTGTTTTAAACGCAGATGGTGCATGCAGTAAAAAATAAAAAAGAAAATATTGCTATGAAGTCTGAATAGGAGACGTTGCAATAGTTGCCATGACAGCAAAGGCGGGACTGGCGAAACAGCCGGTAAACACGCATAAAGAGGGCATCTCCGCCTCCCCCTACGTCACACACTCTGATGAAGTCCGCGGTGGGCGGGCGCAACGCGTCAGTGGGCGGGGTTAACATCTGCCATGTGTTGTGAGCGTCTCCGTGTTCCATGAACATTTCAGCCGGAAGGGACTGCCTAAAGTGGATTAGCACACCGCTACTCCCCGCTGCGGACGCGCTGTCGGGTTGAGAGGCTGGTGAGCGAAGAAGAGTCCATATACTGACATCCGGGAGTCGTGACTGGAGTATGGTGAGTTCATAGAAGTTTTTATTTTTTTGTCACAAGTTAGCGGAAATTGATTTTAATAGTTTTTTTTCACAAAGTGTCATTTTCCGCTAACTTGTGACAAAAAATAAAATCTTCTATGAACTCACCATACTCTGTACGGAATACCTTTGGGTGTCTTCTTTCTAGAATGGGGTCATTTGTGGGGTTCCTATACTGCCCTGGCATTTTAGGGGCCCTAAACCGTGAGGAGTAGTCTTGAAACCAAATGTCGCAAAATGACCTGTGAAATCCTAAAGGTACTCATTGGGCTTTGGGCCCCTTAGCGTACTTAGGGTGTAAAAAAGTGCCACACATGTGGTACCGCTGTACTCAGGAGAAGTAGTATAATGCGTTTTGGGGTGTATTTGTACACATACCCATGCTAAGTGGGAGAAATATCTCTGTAAATGACAATTGTTTGATTTTTTTACACACAATTGTTCATTTACATAGAAATTTCTCCCACCCAGCATGGGTATGTGTAAAAATACACCCCAAAACACATTATACTACTTTTCCTGAGTACGGCGGTACCACATGTGTGACACTTTTTTGCAGCCTGGGTGCGCTAAGGGGCCCAACGTCCTATTCACAGGTCATTTTGAAGCATTTGTTTTCTAGACTACTCCTCGCGGTTTAGGGCCCCTAAAATGCCAGGGCAGTATAGGAACCCCACAAGTGACCCCATTTTAGAAAGAAGACACCCCAAGGTATTCCGTTAGGTGTATGGCGAGTTCATAGAAGATTTTATTTTTTGTCACAAGTTAGTGAAAAATGACACTTTGTGAAAAAAAAACAATAAAAATTAATTTCCGCTAACTTTTGACAAAAAATTAAATCTTCTATGAACTCGTCATACACCTAACATAATACCTTGGGGTGTCTTTTTTTTCTAAAATGGGGTCACTTGTGGGGTTCCTATACCGCCCTGGCATTTCACAGGCCCAAAACCGTGAGTAGTCTGGAAACCAAATGTCTCAAAATGACTGTTCAGGGGTATAAGCATCTGCAAATTTTGATGACAGGTGGTCTATGAGGGGGCGAATTTTGTGGAACCGGTCATAAGCAGGGTGGCCTTTTAGATGACAGGTTGTATTGGGCCTGATCTGATGGATAGGAGTGCTAGGGGGGTGACAGGAGGTGATTGATGGGTGTCTCAGGGGGTGGTTAGAGGGGAAAATAGATGCAATCCATGCACTGGGGAGGTGATCGGAAGGGGGTCTGAGGGTTTGGCCGAGTGATCAGGAGCCCACACGGGGCAAATTGGGGCCTGATCTGATGGGTAGGTGTGCTAGGGGGTGACAGGAGGTGATTGATGGGTGTCTCAAGGTGTGATTAGAGGGGGGAATAGATGCAAGCAATGCACTGGCGAGGTGATCAGGGCTGGGGTCTGAGGGCATTCTGAGGGTGTGGGCGGGTGATTGAGTGCCCTAGGGGCAGATAGGGGTCTAATCTGATAGGTAGCAGTGACAGGGGGTGATTGATGGGTAATTAGTGGGTGTTTAGGGTAGAGAATAGATGGAAACACTGCGCTTGGGTGGTGATCTGATGTCGGATCTGCGGGCGATCTATTGGTGTGGGTGGGTGATCAGTTTGCCCGCAAGGGGCAGGTTTGGGGCTGATTGATGGGTGGCAGTGACAGGGGGTGATTGATGGGTGGCAGTGACAGGGGGTGATTGATGGGTGGCAGTGACAGGGGGTGATTGATGGGTGATTGATAGGTGATTGACAGGTAATCAGTGGGTTATTACAGGGGAGAACAGATGTAAATATTGCACTGGCGAATTGATAAGGGGGGGTCTGAGGGCAATCTGAGCGTGTAGGCGGGCGATTGGGTGCCCGCAAGGGGCAGATTAGGGTCTGATCTGATAGGTAACAGTGACAGGTGGTGATAGGGAGTGATTGATGGGTAATTAGTGGGTGTTTAGAGGAGAGAATAGATGGAAACACTGCGCTTGGGTGGTGATCTGATGTCGGATCTGCGGGCGATCTATTGGTGTGGGTGGGTGATCAGATTGCCCGCAAGGGGCAGGTTAGGGGCTGATTGTTGGGTGGCAGTGACAGGGGGTGATTGATGGGTGATAGGTGATTGGCAGGTGATTGACAGGTGATCAGTGGGTTATTACAGGGAAGGACAGATGTAATTAATGCACTGGCGAATTGATAAGTGGGGGGGGTCTGAGGGCAATCTGAGCGTGTGGGCGGGTGATTGGGTGCCCGCAAGGGGCAGATTAGGGTCTGATCTGATAGGTAACAGTGACAGATGGTGATAGGGGGTGATTGATGGGTAATTAGTGGGTGTTTAGAGAAGATAACAGATGTAAACGATACATTTGGGAGGTAATCTGACGGCGGGTTTGCGGGCGATCTAATGGTGTGGGTGGGTGATCAGATTGCCCGCAAGGGGCAGGTTAGGGGATGATTGATGGGTGGCAGTGACAGGGGGTGACAGGGGGTGATTGATGGGTGATAGGTGATTGGCAGGTGATTGACAGGTGATCAGTGGGTTATTACAGGGAAGAACAGATGTAATTAATGCACTGGTGAATTGATAAGGGGGGGTCAGAGGGCAATCTGAGCGTGTGGGCGGGTGATTGGGTGCCCGCAAGGGGCAGATTAGGGTCTGATCTGATAGGTAAAAGTGACAAGTGGTGATAGGGGGTGATTGATGGGTGATTGATGGGTAATTAGTGGGTGTTTAGAGGAGAGAATAGATGTAAACAATGGATTTGGGAGGTGATCTGATGTCGGATCTGTGGGCGATCTATTGGTGTGGGGGGGTGATCAGATTGCCCGCAAGGGGCAGGTTAGGGGCTGATTGATGGGTGGCAGTGACAGGGGGTGATTGACGGGTGATTGATGGGTGATTGACGGGTGATTGACAGGTGATTGACAGGTGATTGACAGGTGATCAGGGGGATAGATGCATACAGTAAACAGGGGGGGGGGTGGTCTGGGGGGGGGGTCTGGGGAGAATCTGAGGGGTGGGGGGTGATCAGGAGGGGGCAGGGAGCAGGGGGGGGATAAAAAAAAATAGCGTTGACAGATAGTGACAGGGAGTGATTGATGGGTGATTAGGGGGGTGATTGGGTGCAAACAGGGGTCTGGGGGGTGGGCAGGGGGGGGGGTCTGATGGGTGCTGTGGGCGATCTGGGGCAGGGGGGGGAGAAATCAGTGTGCTTGGGTGCAGACTAGGGTGGCTGCAGCCTGCCCTGGTGGTCCCTCGGACACTGGGACCACCAGGGCAGGAGGCAGCCTGTATAATACACTTTGTAAACATTACAAAGTGTATTATACACTTTGTATGCGGCGATCGCGGGGTTAACATCCCGCCGGCGCTTCCGTATAGCCGGCGGGATGTTGCGGCGAGCGAGCGGTGACAGGCGCCGGCGGAGGATCGCGTCACGGATGACGCGATCGCTCCGCCCATGCCCTTAAATGGACCGCCGCCTCTGTGGGTGAGCCGGTCCTTAAGGGCTCCACTTCCCGGCCGCCTCTGTGCGTTAGGCGGTCGGGAAGTGGTTAAGTGCAGTATATCATATCCTTTGTGATCATATAATTAGATGTGACCAATAGTTACTCAGCCGTATTGCAAAACTTGCATAATTTCTCAAAATCATTGTAAAGGCATTCTATAACAGTTTCCAAATTTAAATATGTCTACATGAAGAAGTAATGATGCTAAGAAAAGTTTTTTTTTCCCTCACAGGTACTCTTTAACACAGGGGTGCCCACAATTTTTCGGCTCGCGAACTACTTTAAAATTTGCCGAGTCCAGGAGATCTACCAACATTTAGGTAGCTAGGTATAGGTGCCTTCAGTATAGGTAGATAGGTATAGGTGCCTGAAGTATAGATAGCTAGGTATATCTGCCTTTCAATATAGGTAGCCAAGTATAGTATAGTTAGGAATAGGTACCTTTCATTAGATAGCTAGGTGTAGGGGCCTTCAGTATAGGTAGCCAGGTATAGTGTAGTTAGGTGTAGGTGCCTTCAGTATAGGTAGCCAGGTATTGTGTAGTTAGGTGTGGGTGGCTTCAGTATCGTTAGCCAGGTATAGTGTAGTTAGGTGTGGGTGGCTTCAGGATAGTTAGCCAGGTATAGTGTAGTTCGGAGTGGGTGGCTTCAGGATAGTTAGCCAGGTATAGTGTAGTTCGGTGTGGGTGGCTTCAGGATAGTTAGCCAGGTATAGTGTAGTTAGGACAGGTATAGTGTAGTTAGGTGTGGGTGGCTTCAGGATAGTTAGCCAGCTACAGTGTAGTTAGGTGTAGGTGCCACTTACCTCCCTCCAGTTCCAGCGGCGGTGTCTGGGGCTCCTCCTGGTCTCCCCTCTTTCGGCCGCGTTGGCTGGAGTGTAGAATGGGTGGCTGAATGGCGGGCGCAGGGGGCGGCGGGCAGCGTGCGTACGTAGATACATCGTTCCCAGCGTTCCCCCCAGCTATGACGTTGTGGCGTCCTCCACTCCCACTGTACCGCCTCTCCCCCGCTCTGCCTCTTCTGATTGGCCAGCGGCCAGCAGCAGAATCTGATAGCTGCCGGCCGCGATCTACCAAATAGGCGGTCGCGATCTACCGGTAGATCGCGATCGACCTATTGGGCACCCATGCTTTAACACATGTTTACATACAGTGTATGTTAAAATCCTCCATCTTTGAGAGAACCAATTTGTACTTTTTATCACATGGCCGCTAATGTAAGTAGGTCTATAGAAGTGAACAAACACTATGCCTTTGATCTGCTAAAACCCTTTCGGTAAAAATTTCATTTGGCACAATTTACCTCGCGGTAAAAAATATTCTAGTTGAGTATTTAGTAATACTTTAACACATGCAGTAACAGCTTGGTCAATCACTTGGTATTTTAACCTCTTGAGGACGGCAGTGTTAAATCCCCCCTAAAGAACAGGCAATTTTTCACTGAATTGGCCACTGCAGCTTTAGAGACTCGCTGCAGGGCCGCACAGCTCAGTACACAAGTGATTCCCCTCCCTCCTCCCTTGGTGGGGTCTGATCGCCCCCCAGATGGTTGTTTATTTTTTATCAATTTTTGTATTATTTATTTTTAAATACATTTCTTTATTTTTTTTCTCTCTCTCCCTCCCTCCCCCTTCAGCGCTGTACTGAGTAAATAACCGCCGTCTAACAGCCCCCAAGCGGCGATCGCCGCTGGGAGACTGAAGGCGGAGACTGAGCCCCACCTGAATAAATTATGCCGTTATCAATATATTTATCTTGACTATTGTTGATAGTATTATATTAATTACCACAATCACTATTATCTCTACATTTTAGTGCAACAAGAAGCTCACACACGTTTATTTGATTTCATTCAAACTAAACACATACATTTATCTATCTAAAACAATAACTCTGATGACTACAGCTTCCAAAGGTGCACCACAGCACAAGGACTGCTCCGGAGTAATCCTGGTGAAATCACAACATGGCATTGACTCTTCTAAGAGCAGTGCTCAAACTGCAGTGGTTCACCTGTGGGACCCCTGGAAGAGGTGATGTCCTCCACCCAGCTCCTCAATCACTGAGGGGTCTTCAGAGGAGGTGGGCAGTCGAGGTAGCCTAACAGACGGTCATCTCTCCCCGCTGTAGGTCATCAGATCAAAGTGTATGACTCCACATTATTCATAATTTCCCGACAATAATAAGCTTAAGGATTGTTTCTATGACCACAACTATGGGCTTCAACCAGTTAGAGAGCATATTCAAGCTGAGGCATACAAAATGGAGGACAGTGAATCACAAGATGGAGGATATTTAAAAGTATGATCAGGTCATTTACACCTCCTCCCCACAAAGCCATTCCATTCCTCACCTGACCAAAAGACGCCGTTATCAAATATAGTTAATTTATACTATTATTGATACTATTACATTATCCACCATACCCATAGATGCTACTTATGCACATATACATACAAGTTTCAGTAGTCAGACTTAGATCAAATTCTCTGATCATTTTGACCACATCATTGAGTTTAGCCAGTAGGTGTTTTGCACGTATTGAAAAAATATGCATACTGAATTACAATCACGATGAAGGCTCATTTTCTACTACCGCATATAGTTTTATGCTGAACTGCAAGCGCCAGCTGGCATGATTCACGCTGCGTTCGCGCTTCGTTCCTGGCGGCCATATGATGCAATTGCAGTGAATGGAAAAAGCAGCCTGCACGATAGCAAACGGAGCGCACTTGCGCTTGCGATCGCACTTGCTAGTGTAAAAGGGCCTTAAGTGCAGTATATCATATCCTTTGTGATCATATAATTAGATGTGACCAATAGTTACTCGGCCGTATTGCAAAACTTGCATAATTTCTCAAAATCATTGTAAATGCATTCCATAACAGTTTCCAAATTTAAATATGTCTACATGAAGAAGTAATGATGCTAAGAAAAGTTTTTTTTTCCCTCACAGGTACTCTTTAACACAGGGGTGCCCACAACTTTTCGGTTCGCGAACTACTTAAAAATTTGCCGAGTCCAGGAGATCTACCAACATTTAGGTAGCTAGGTATAGGTGCCTTCAGTATAGGTAGATAGGTATAGGTGCCTGAAGTATAGATAGCTAGGTATATCTGCCTTTCAATATAGGTAGCCAAGTATAGTATAGTTAGGAATAGGTACCTTTCATTAGATAGCTAGGTGTGGGTGCCTTCAGTATAGGTAGCCAGGTATTGTGTAGTTAGGTGTGGGTGGCTTCAGTATAGTTAGCCAGGTATAGTGTAGTTAGGTGTGGGTGGCTTCAGGATAGTTAGCCAGGTATAGTGTAGTTCGGAGTGGGTGGCTTCAGGATAGTTAGCCAGGTATAGTGTAGTTCGGTGTGGGTGGCTTCAGGATAGTTAGCCAGGTATAGTGTAGTTAGGTATGGGTGGCTTCAGGATAGTTAGACAGGTATAGTGTAGTTAGGTGTGGGTGGCTTCAGGATAGTTAGCCAGCTACAGTGTAGTTAGGTGTAGGTGCCACTTACCTCCCTCCAGTTCCAGCGGCGGTGTCTGGGGCTCCTCCTGGTCTCCCCTCTTTCGGCCGCGTTGGCTGGAGTGTAGAATGGGTGGCTGAATGGCGGGCGCAGGGGGCGGCGGGCAGCATGCGTACGTAGATACATCGTGCCCAGCGTTCCCCCCAGCTATGACGTTGTGGCGTCCTCCACTCCCACTGTACCGCCTCTCCCCCGCTCTGCCTCTTCTGATTGGCCAGCGGCCAGCAGCAGAATCTGATAGCTGCCGGCCGCGATCTACCAAATAGGCGGTCGCGATCTACCGGTAGATCGCGATCGACCTATTGGGCACCCATGCTTTAACACATGTTTACATACAGTGTATGTTAAAATCCTCCATCTTTGAGAGAACCAATTTGTACTTTTTATCACATGGCCGCTAATGTAAGTAGGTCTATAGTAGTGAACAAACACTATGCCTTTGATCTGCTAAAACCCTTTCGGTAAAAATTTCATGTGGCACAATTTACCTTGCGGTAAAAAATATTCTAGTTGAGTATTTAGTAATACTTTAACACATGCAGTAACAGCTTGGTCAATCACTTGGTATTTTAACCTCTTGAGGACGGCAGTGTTAAATCCCCCCTAAAGAACAGGCAATTTTTCACTGAAATGGCCACTGCAGCTTTAGAGACTCGCTGCAGGGCCGCACAGCTCAGTACACAAGTGATTCCCCTCCCTCCTCCCTTGGTGGGGTCTGATCGCCCCCCAGATGGTTGTTTATTTTTTATCAATTTTTGTATTATTTATTTTTAAATACATTTCTTTATTTTTTTCCTCTCTCTCCCTCCCTCCCCCTTCAGCGCTGTACTGAGTAAATAACCGCCGTCTAACAGCCCCCAAGCGGCGATCGCCGCTGGGAGACTGAAGGCGGAGACTGAGCCCCACCTGAATAAATTATGCCGTTATCAATATATTTATCTTGACTATTGTTGATAGTATTATATTAATTACCACAATCACTATTATCTCTACATTTTAGTGCAACAAGAAGCTCACACACGTTTATTTGATTTCATTCAAACTAAACACATACATTTATCTATCTAAAACAATAACTCTGATGACTACAGCTTCCAAAGGTGCACCACAGCACAAGGACTGCTCCGGAGTAATCCTGGTGAAATCACAACATGGCATTGACTCTTCTAAGAGCAGTGCTCAAACTGCAGTGGTTCACCTGTGGGACCCCTGGAAGAGGTGATGTCCTCCACCCAGCTCCTCAATCACTGAGGGGTCTTCAGAGGAGGTGGGCAGTCGAGGTAGCCTAACAGACGGTCATCTCTCCCCGCTGTAGGTCATCAGATCAAAGTGTATGACTCCACATTATTCATAATTTCCCGACAATAATAAGCTTAAGGATTGTTTCTATGACCACAACTATGGGCTTCAACCAGTTAGAGAGCATATTCAAGCTGAGGCATACAAAATGGAGGACAGTGAATCACAAGATGGAGGATATTTAAAAGTATGATCAGGTCATTTACACCTCCTCCCCACAAAGCCATTCCATTCCTCACCTGACCAAAAGACGCCGTTATCAAATATAGTTAATTTTATACTATTATTGATACTATTACATTATCCACCATACCCATAGATGCTACTTATGCACATATACATACAAGTTTCAGTAGTCAGACTTAGATCAAATTCTCTGATCATTTTGACCACATCATTGAGTTTGGCCAGTAGGTGTTTTGCACGTATTGAAAAAATATGCATACTGATTTACAATCACGATGAAGGCTCATTTTCTACTACCGCATATAGTTTTATGCTGAACTGCAATCGCCAGCTGGCATGATTCACGCTGCGATCGCGCTTCGTTCCTGGCGGCCATATGATGCAATTGCAGTGAATGGAAAAAGCAGCCTGCACGATAGCAAACGGAGCGCACTTGCGCTTGTGATCGCACTTGCTAGTGTAAAAGGGCCTTAAGTGCAGTATATCATATCCTTTGTGATCATATAATTAGGTGTGACCAATAGTTACTCGGCCGTATTGCAAAACTTGCATAATTTCTCAAAATCATTGTAAAGGCATTCCATAACAGTTTCCAAATTTAAATATGTCTACATGAAGAAGTAATGATGCTAAGAAAAGTTTTTTTTTCCCTCACAGGTACTCTTTAACACAGGGGTGCCCACAATTTTTCGGCTCGCGAACTACTTTAAAATTTGCCGAGTCCAGGAGATCTACCAACATTTAGGTAGCTAGGTATAGGTGCCTTCAGTATAGGTAGATAGGTATAGGTGCCTGAAGTATAGATAGCTAGGTATATCGGCCTTTCAATATAGGTAGCCAAGTATAGTATAGTTAGGAATAGGTACCTTTCATTAGATAGCTAGGTGTAGGGGCCTTCAGTATAGGTAACCAGGTATAGTGTAGTTAGGTGTGGGTGGCTTCAGTATACTTAGCCAGGTATAATGTAGTTAGGTGTGGGTACCTTCAGTATAGTTAGCCAGGTATAGTGTAGCTAGGTATGGATGGCTTCAGTATAGTTAGCCAGGTATAGTGTAGTTAGGTGTGGGTGTCTTCAGGATAGTTAGCCAGGTATTGTGTAGTTAGGTGTGGGTGGCTTCAGGACAGTTAGCCAGGTATAGTGTAGTTAGGTGTGGGTACCTTCAGTATAGTTAGCCAGGTATAGTGTAGTTAGGTGTGGGTGGCTTCAGTATAGTTAGCCAGGTATAGTGTAGTTAGGTGTGGGTGGCTTCCGGATAGTTAGCCAGGTATAGTATAGTTAGGTGTGGGTACCTTCAGTATAGTTAGCCAGGTATAGTGTAGTTAGGTGTGGGTACCTTCAGTATAGTTAGCCAGTTATAGTGTAGTTAGGTGTGGGTGGCTTCAGGATAGTTAGCCAGGTATAGTGTAGTTAGGTGTGGGGGGCTTCAGGATAGTTAGCCAGGTATAGTGTAGTTAGGTGTGGGTGGCTTCAGTATAGTTAGCCAGGTATAGTGTAGTTAGGTGTGGGTACCTTCAGTATAGTTAGCCAGGTATAGTGTAGTTAGGTGTGGGTGGCTTCAGGATAGTTAGCCAGGTATAGTGTAGTTAGGTGTGGGTACCTTCAGTATAGTTAGCCAGGTATAGTGTAGTTAGGTGTGGGTGGCTTCAGTATAGTTAGCCAGGTATAGTGTAGTTAGGTGTGGGTGGCTTCAGGATAGTTAGCCAGGTATAGTGTAGTTAGGTGTGGGTGGCTTCAGTATAGTTAGCCAGGTATAGTGTAGTTAGGTGTGGGTGGCTTCAGGATAGTTAGCCAGGTATAGTGTAGTTCGGTGTGGGTGGCTTCAGGATAGTTAGCCAGGTATAGTGTAGTTAGGTATGGGTGGCTTCAGGATAGTTAGACAGGTATAGTGTAGTTAGGTATGGGTGGCTTCAGGATAGTTATACAGGTATAGTGTAGTTAGGTATGGGTGGCTTCAGAATAGTTAGCCAGGTATAGTGTAGTTAGGTATGGGTGGCTTCAGGATAGTTAGACAGGTATAGTGTAGTTAGGTGTGGGTGGCTTCAGGATAGTTAGCCAGCTACAGTGTAGTTAGACGTAGGTGCCACTTACCTCCCTCCAGTTCCAGCGGCGGTGTCTGGGGCTCCTCCTGGCCTCCCCTCTTTCGGCCGCGTTGGCTGGAGTGTAGAATGGGTGGCTGAATGGCGGGCGCAGGGGGCGGCGGGCAGCGTGCGTAAGTAGATACATCGTGCCCAGTGCTACCCCAGCTATGACGTTGTGGCGTCCTCCATTTCCACTGTACCGCCTCCCCCCCGCTCTGCCTCTTCTAATTGGCCAGCAGCAAAATCTGATAGCTGCCGTTCGGTTAACATTCCATGTGGCACAATTTACCAATCGGTAAAAAATATTCTTGTTGAGTATTCAGTAATAATTTAACACATGGAGTAACAGCTTGGTCAATCACTTGGTATTTTAACCTCTTGAGGACGGCAGTGTTAAAACCCCCTTAACCTCCCTAGCGGTATGGACAGAAATGTCAGTTAAAAAAAAACATGCTGTGAACAGTGTAAACATGCATACACATCAATACTCTCCTGCACTGTATACTAGACCCTTGCTTGACACATTTTGGCAAGTTACAGAAAAAAAAAAGTTTTAAAAATAAATTTTATCACTGTTTGCACAGAAATCCTGGGGAAATTGAACGCTGGGGAGGTTAAGAACAGGCCATTTTTTCACTGAATTGGCCACTGCAGCTTTAGAGACTGGCTGCAGGGCCGCACAGCTCAGTACACAAGTGATACCCCCCCCTCCTCTGTTGGTGGGGTCTGATCGCCCCCCAGATGGTTGTTTATTTTTTATCAATGTTTGTATTATTTATTTATAAATACATTTCTGTATTTTTTTTCTCCCTCTCCCTCCCTCCCCCTTCAGCGCTGTACTGAGTAAATAACCGCCGTCTAACAGCCCCCAAGCGGCGATCGCCGCTGGGAGACTGAAGGCGGAGACTGAGCCCCACCTGAATAAATTATGCCGTTATCAATATATTTATCTTAACTATTATTGATAGTAATATATTAATTACCACAATCACTATTATCTCCACACTTTAGTACAACAAGAAGCTCACACACGTTTATTTGATTTCATTCAAATTAAACACATACATTTATCTATCTAAAACAATAACTCTGATGACTACAGCTTCCAAAGGTGCACCACAGCACAAGGACTGCTCCGGAGTAATCCTGGTGAAATCACAACATGGCATTGACTCTTCTAAGAGCAGTGCTCAAACTGCAGTGGTGCACCTGTGGGAACCCTGGAAGAGGTGATGTCCTCCACCCAGCTCCTCAATCACTGAGGGGTCTTCAGAGGAGGTGGGCAGTCGAGGTAGCCTAACAGACGGTCATCTCTCCCTGCTGTAGGTCATCAGATCAAAGTGTATGACTCCACATTATTCATAATTTCCCGACAATAATAAGCATAAGGATTGTTTCTATCACCACAACTATGGGCTTCAACCAGTTAGAGAGCATATTCAAGCTGAGGCATACAAAATGGAGGACAGTGAATCACAAGATGGAGTATATTTAAAAGTATGATTAGGTCATTTACACCTCCTCCCCACAAAGCCATTCCGTTCCTTACCTGACCAAAAGACGCCGTTATCAAATATAGTTAATTTATACTATTATTGATACTATTACATTATCCACCATACCCATAGACGCTACTTATACACATATACATACAAGTTTCAGGCGTCAGTCTTAGATTAAATTCTCTGAACATTTTGACCACATCATTGAGTTTGGCCAGTAGGTGTTTTGCACGTATTGCAAAATATGCATACTGATTTACAATCACGATGAAGGCTCATTTCCTACTACCGCATATAGTTTTATGCTGAACTGCAATCGCCAGCTGGCATGATTCACGCTGCGATCGCGCTTCGTTCCTGGCGGCCATATGATGCAATTGCAGCGAATGGAAAAAGCAGCCTGCACGATAGCAAACGGAGCGCACTTGTGCTTGCGATCGCACTTGCTAGTGTAAAAGGGCCTTAAGTGCAGTATATCATATCCTTTGTGATCATATAATTAGATGTGACCAATAGTTACTCGGCCGTATTGCAAAGCTTGCATAATTTCTCAAAATCATTGTAAAGGCATTCCATAACAGTTTCCAAACTTAAATATGTCTACATGAAGAAGTAATGATGCTAAGAAAATTAAGTTTTTTTTTCCCTCACAGGTACTCTTTAACACAGGGGTGCCCACAATTTTTCGGCTCGCGAACCACTTTAAAATTTGCCGAGTTTAGGAGATCTACCAACATTTAGGTAGCTAGGTATAGGTGCCTTCAGTATAGGTAGATAGGTATAGGTGCCTGAAGAATAGATAGCTAGGTATATCGGCCTTTCAATATAGGTAGCCAAGTATAGTATAGTTAGGAATAGGTACCTTTCATTAGATAGCTAGGTGTAGGGGCCTTCAGTATAGGTAGCCAGGTATAGTGTAGTTAGGTGTAGGTGCCTTCAGTATAGGTAGCCAGGTATTGTGTAGTTAGGTGTGGGTGGCTTCAGGATAGTTAGCCAGGTATAGTGTAGTTTGGTGTGGGTGGCTTCAGGATAGTTAGCCAGGTATAGTGTAGTTCGGTGTGGGTGGCTTCAGGATAGTTAGCCAGGTATAGTGTAGTTAGGTATGGGTGGCTTCAGGATAGTTAGACAGGTATAGTGTAGTTAGGTGTGGGTGGCTTCAGGATAGTTAGCCAGCTACAGTGTAGTTAGGCGTAGGTGCCACTTACCTCCCTCCAGTTCCAGCGGCGGTGTCTGGGGCTCCTCCTGGTCTCCCCTCTTTCGGCCGCGTTGGCTGGAGTGTAGAATGGGTGGCTGAATGGCCGGCGCAGGGGGCGGCGGGCAGCGTGCGTACATAGATACATCGTGCCCAGCGCTACCCCCAGCTATGACGTTGTGGCGTCCTCCACTCCCACTGTACCGCCTCTCCCCCGCTCTGCCTCTTCTGATTGGCCAGCGGCCGGCAGCAGAATCTGATAGCTGCCGGCCGCGATCTACCAAATAGGCGGTCGCGATCTACCGGTAGATTGCGATCGACCTATTGGGCACCCATGCTTTAACACATGTTTACATACAGTGTATGTTAAAATCCTCCATCTTTGAGAGAACCAATTTGTACTTTTATCACATGGCCGCTAATGTTAGTAGGTCTATAGAAGTGAACAAACACTATGGGCTCGATTCACAAAGCGGTGATAACCCAGTTAAAGACTTTAGGCGTGATAACCATTTTTATCATGCCTAAACTCAGTTTAGGCATGATAAGTTTAGACATGATAAGTTTAGGCATGATAAGTTTAGATAAGTTTAGATTGCGCGCAAAGTCCCACACGCAAAGCAGCGCCATTACACTCTATGCAAAGTGCACCAGACTTTGCTGGTGCAAAACTTTTGATCAGCTGTGCACTGCGGTGCTAGCCCAGTTGGTACTTAAACTTATCACACCTAAAAACTTATCACACCTAAACTTATCACACCTAAACTTATCATGCCTAAACAGAGTTTAGGCGTGATAAAGGGCTTTTCACCACGGTGCTAACTGTTAGCACCGCTTTGTGAATCAGGCCCTATGCCTTTGATCCGCTAAAACCCGTTCGGTAAAAATTTCATGTGGCACAATTTACCTCACGGTAAAAAATATTCTTGTTGAGTATTCAGTAATACTTTAACACATGCAGTAACAGCTTGGTCAATCACTTGGTATTTTAACCTCTTGAGGACGGCAGTGTTAAATCCCCCTAAAGAACAGGCCATTTTTCACTGAATTGGCTACTGCAGCTTTAGAGACTCGCTGCAGGGCCGCACAGCTCAGTACACAAGTGATTCCCCCCCTCCTCCGTTGGTGGGGTCTGATCGCCCCCCAGATGGTTGTTTATTTTTTTTATCAATTTTTGTATTATTTATTTTTAAATACATTTCTTTATTTTTTTTCTCTCTCTCCCTCCCTCCCCCTTCAGCGCTGTACTGAGTAAATAACTGCCGTCTAAGAGCCACCAAGCGGCGATCGCCGCTCGGAGACTGAAGGCGGAGACTGAGCCCCACCTGAATAAATTATGCCGTTATCAATATATTTATCTTGACTATTATTGATAGTATTATATTAATTACCACAATTACTATTATCTCCACATTTTAGTGCAACAAGAAGCTCACACACGTTTATTTGATTTCATTCAAACTAAACACATACATTTATCTATCTAAAACAATAACTCTGATGACTACAGCTTCCAAAGGTGCACCACAGCACAAGTACTGCTCCGGAGTAATCCTGGTGAAATCACAACATGGCATTGACTCTTCTAAGAGCGGTGCTCAAACTGCAGTGGTGCACCTGTGGGACCCCTGGAAGAGGTGATGTCCTCCACCCAGCTCCTCAATCACTGAGGGGTCTTCAGAGGAGGTGGGCAGTCGAGGTAGCCTAACAGACGGTCATCTCTCCCCGCTGTAGGTCATCAGATCAAAGTGTATGACTCCACATTATTCAAAATTTCCCGACAATAATAAGCATAAGGATTGTTTCTATCATCACAACTATGGGCTTCAACCAGTTAGAGAGCATATTCAAGCTGAGGCATACAAAATGGTGGACAGTGAATCACAAGATGGAGGATATTTAAAAGTATGATTAGGTCATTTACACCTCCTCCCCACAAAGCCATTCCGTTCCTCACCTGACCAAAAGACGCCTTTATCAAACATAGTTAATTTATACTATTATTGACACTATTACATTATCCACCATACCCATAGACGTTACTTATGCACATATACATACAAGTTTCAGGCGTCAGTCTTAGATTAAATTCTCTGATCATTTTGACCACATCATTGAGTTTGGCCAGTAGGTGTTTTGCACGTATTGCAAAATATGCATACTGATTTACAATCACGATGAAGGCTCATTTTCTACTACCGCATATAGTTTTATGCTGAACTGCAATCGCCAGCTGGCATGATTCTCGCTGCGATCGCGCTTCGTTCCTGGCGGCCATATGATGCAATTGCAGCGAATGGAAAAAGCAGCCTGCACGATAGCAAACGGAGTGCACTTGCGCTTGCGATCGCACTTGCTTAGTGTAAAAGGGCCTTAAGTGCAGTATATCATATCCTTTGTGATCATATAATTAGATGTGACCAATAGTTACTCGGCCGTATTGCAAAACTTGCATAATTTCTCAAAATCATTGTAAAGGCATTCCATAACAGTTTCCAAATTTAAATATGTCTACATGAAGAAGTAATGATGCTAAGAAAATCAAGGTTTTTTCCCTCACAGGTACTCTTTAACACAGGGGTGCCCACAATTTTTCGGCTCGCGAACTACTTTAAAATTTGCCGAGTCCAGGAGATCTCACAACATTTAGGTAGCTAGGTATAGGTGCCTTCAGTATAGGTAGATAGGTATAGGTGCCTGAAGTATAGATAGCTAGGTATATCGGCCTTTCAATATAGGTAGCCAAGTATAGTACAGTTAGGAATAGGTACCTTTCATTAGATAGCTAGGTGTAGGGGCCTTCAGTATAGGTAACCAGGTATAGTGTAGTTAGGTGTAGGTGCCTTCAGTATAGGTAGCCATGTATAGTGTAGTTAGGTGTGGGTGGCTTCAGTATACTTAGCCAGGTATAATGTAGTTAGGTGTGGGTACCTTCAGTATAGTTAGCCAGGTATAGTGTAGCTAGGTATGGATGGCTTCAGTATAGTTAGCCAGGTATAGTGTAGTTAGGTGTGGGTGTCTTCAGGATAGTTAGCCAGGTATTGTGTAGTTAGGTGTGGGTGGCTTCAGGATAGTTAGCCAGGTATAGTGTAGTTAGGCGTGGGTACCTTCAGTATAGTTAGCCAGGTATAGTGTAGTTAGGTGTGGGTGGCTTCAGTATAGTTAGCCAGGTATAGTGTAGTTAGGTGTGGGTGGCTTCCGGATAGTTAGCCAGGTATAGTATAGTTAGGTGTGGGTACCTTCAGTATAGTTAGCCAGGTATAGTGTAGTTAGGTGTGGGTACCTTCAGTATAGTTAGCCAGTTATAGTGTAGTTAGGTGTGGGTGGCTTCAGGATAGTTAGCCAGGTATAGTGTAGTTAGGTGTGGGTGGCTTCAGGATAGTTAGCCAGGTATAGTGTAGTTAGGTGTGGGTGGCTTCAGTATAGTTAGCCAGGTATAGTGTAGTTAGGTGTGGGTGGCTTCAGTATAGTTAGCCAGGTATAGTGTAGTTAGGTGTGGGTGGCTTCAGGATAGTTAGCCAGGTATAGTGTAGTTAGGTGTGGGTACCTTCAGTATAGTTAGCCAGGTATAGTGTAGTTAGGTGTGGGTGGCTTCAGGGTAGTTAGCCAGGTATAGTGTAGTTAGGTGTGGGTACCTTCAGTATAGTTAGCCAGGTATAGTGTAGTTAGGTGTGGGTGGCTTCAGTATAGTTAGCCAGGTGTAGTGTAGTTAGGTGTGGGTACCTTCAGTATAGTTAGCCAGGTATAGTGTAGTTAGGTGTGGGTGGCTTCAGTATAGTTAGCCAGGTATAGTGTAGTTAGGTGTGGGTGGCTTCAGGATAGTTAGCCAGGTATAGTGTAGTTAGGTGTGGGTGGCTTCAGTATAGTTAGCCAGGTATAGTGTAGTTAGGTGTGGGTGGCTTCAGGATAGTTAGCCAGGTATTGTGTAGTTCGGTGTGGGTGGCTTCAGGATAGTTAGCCAGGTATAGTGTAGTTCGGTGTGGGTGGCTTCAGGATAGTTAGCCAGGTATAGTGTAGTTAGGTATGGGTGGCTTCAGGATAGTTAGACAGGTATAGTGTAGTTAGGTATGGGTGGCTTCAGGATAGTTAGACAGGTATAGTGTAGTTAGGTATGGGTGGCTTCAGGATAGTTAGCCAGGTATAGTGTAGTTAGGTATGGGTGGCTTCAGGATAGTTAGACAGGTATAGTGTAGTTAGGTGTGGGTGGCTTCAGGATAGTTAGCCAGCTACAGTGTAGTTAGACGTAGGTGCCACTTACCTCCCTCCAGTTCCAGCGGCGGTGTCTGGGGCTCCTCCTGGTCTCCCCTCTTTCGGCCGCGTTGGCTGGAGTGTAGAATGGGTGGCTGAATGGCGGGCGCAGGGGGCGGCGGGCAGCGTGCGTAAGTAGATACATCGTGCCCAGTGCTACCCCCAGCTATGACGTTGTGGCATCCTCCACTCCCACTGTACCGCCTCCCCCCCCCCCGCTCTGCCTCTTCTAATTGGCCAGCGGCCGGCAGCAGAATCTGATAGCTGCCGTTCGGTTAACATTCCATGTGGCACAATTTACCAATCGGTAAAAAATATTCTTGTTGAGTATTCAGTAATAATTTAACACATGCAGTAACAGCTTGGTCAATCACTTGGTATTTTAACCTCTTGAGGACGGCAGTGTTAAAACCCCCTTAAGAACAGGCCATTTTTTCACTGAATTGGCCACTGCAGCTTTAGAGACTCGCTGCAGGGCCGCACAGCTCAGTACACAAGTGATCCCCCCCCTCCTCCCTTGGTGGGGTCTGATCGCCCCCCAGATGGTTGTTTATTTTTTATCAATGTTTGTATTATTTATTTTTAAATACATTTCTGTATTTTTTTTCTCCCTCTCCCTCCCTCCCCCTTCAGCGCTGTACTGAGTAAATAACCGCCGTCTAACAGCCCCGAAGCGGCGATCGCCGCTGGGAGACTGAAGGCGGAGACTGAGCCCCACCTGAATAAATTATGCAGTTATCAATATATTTATCTTGACTATTATTGATAGTAATATATTAATTACCACAATCACTATTATCTCCACACTTTAGTGCAACAAGAAGCTCACACACGTTTATTTGATTTCATTCAAACTAAACACATACATTTATCTATCTAAAACAATAACTCTGATGACTACAGCTTCCAAAGGTGCACCACAGCACAAGGACTGCTCCGGAGTAATCCTGGTGAAATCACAACATGGCATTGACTCTTCTAAGAGCGGTGCTCAAACTGCAGTGGTGCACCTGTGGGACCCCTGGAAGAGGTGATGTCCTCCACCCAGCTCCTCAATCACTGAGGGGTCTTCAGAGGAGGTGGGCAGTCGAGGTAGCCTAACAGACGGTCATCTCTCCCCGCTGTAGGTCATCAGATCAAAGTGTATGACTCCACATTATTCAAAATTTCCCGACAATAATAAGCATAAGGATTGTTTCTATCACCACAACTATGGGCTTCAACCAGTTAGAGAGCATATTCAAGCTGAGGCATACAAAATGGTGGACAGTGAATCACAAGATGGAGGATATTTAAAAGTATGATTAGGTCATTTACACCTCCTCCCCACAAAGCCATTCCATTCCTCACCTGACCAAAAGACGCCGTTATCAAATATAGTTAATTTATACTATTATTGACACTATTACATTATCCACCATACCCATAGACGTTACTTATGCACATATACATACAAGTTTCAGGCGTCAGTCTTAGATTAAATTCTCTGATCATTTTGACCACATCATTGAGTTTGGCCAGTAGGTGTTTTGCACGTATTGCAAAATATGCATACTGATTTACATTCACGATGAAGGCTCATTTTCTACTACCGCATAGAGTTTTATGCTGAACTGCAATCGCCAGCTGGCATGATTCTCGCTGCGATCGCGCTTCGTTCCTGGCGGCCATATGATGCAATTGCAGCGAATGGAAAAAGCAGCCTGCACGATAGCAAACGGAGCGCACTTGCGCTTGTGGTCGCACTTGCTAGTGTAAAAGGGCCTTAAGTGCAGTATATCATATCCTTTGTGATCATATAATTAGATGTGACCAATAGTTACTCGGCCGTATTGCAAAACTTGCATAATTTCTCAAAATCATTGTAAAGGCATTCCATAACAGTTTCCAAATTTAAATATGTCTACATGAAGAAGTAATGATGCTAAGAAAATTAAGGTTTTTTCCCTCACAGGTACTCTTTAACACAGGGGTGCCCACAATTTTTCGGCTCGCGAACTACTTTAAAATTTGCCGAGTCCAGGAGATCTACCAACATTTAGGTAGCTAGGTATAGGTGCCTTCAGTATAGGTAGATAGGTATAGGTGCCTGATGTATAGATAGCTAGGTATATCGGCCTTTCAATATAGGTAGCCAAGTATAGTATAGTTAGGAATAGGTACCTTTCATTAGATAGCTAGGTGTAGGGGCCTTCAGTATAGGTAACCAGGTATAGTGTAGTTAGGTGTAGGTGCCTTCAGTATAGGTAGCCATGTATATTGTAGTTAGGTGTGGGTGGCTTCAGTATACTTAGCCAGGTATAATGTAGTTAGGTGTGGGTACCTTCAGTATAGTTAGCCAGGTATAGTGTAGCTAGGTATGGATGGCTTCAGTATAGTTAGCCAGGTATAGTGTAGTTAGGTGTGGGTGTCTTCAGGATAGTTAGCCAGGTATAGTGTAGTTAGGTGTGGGTGGCTTCAGTATAGTTAGCCAGGTATAGTGTAGTTAGGTATGGATGGCTTCAGTATAGTTAGCCAGGTATTGTGTAGTTAGATGTGGGTGGCTTCAGGATAGTTAGCCAGGTATAGTGTAGTTAGGTGTGGGTACCTTCAGTATAGTTAGCCAGGTATAGTGTAGTTAGGTGTGGGTGGCTTCAGTATAGTTAGCCAGGTATAGTGTAGTTAGGTGTGGGTGGCTTCCGGATAGTTAGCCAGGTATAGTATAGTTAGGTGTAGGTACCTTCAGTATAGTTAGCCAGGTATAGTGTAGTTAGGTGTGGGTACCTTCAGTATAGTTAGCCAGTTATAGTGTAGTTAGGTGTGGGTGGCTTCAGGATAGTTAGCCAGGTATAGTGTAGTTAGGTGTGGGTGGCTTCAGGGTAGTTAGCCAGGTATAGTGTAGTTAGGTGTGGGTGGCTTCATTATAGTTAGCCAGGTGTAGTGTAGTTAGGTGTGGGTACCTTCAGTATAGTTAGCCAGGTATAGTGTAGTTAGGTGTGGGTGGCTTCAGTATAGTTAGCCAGGTATAGTGTAGTTAGGTGTGGGTGGCTTCAGGATAGTTAGCCAGGTATAGTGTAGTTAGGTGTGGGTGGCTTCAGTATAGTTAGCCAGGTATAGTGTAGTTAGGTGTGGGTGGCTTCAGGATAGTTAGCCAGGTATTGTGTAGTTTGGTGTGGGTGGCTTCAGGATAGTTAGCCAGGTATAGTGTAGTTCGGTGTGGGTGGCTTCAGGATAGTTAGCCAGGTATAGTGTAGTTAGGTATGGGTGGCTTCAGGATAGTTAGACAGGTATAGTGTAGTTAGGTATGGGTGGCTTCAGGATAGTTAGACAGGTATAGTGTAGTTAGGTATGGGTGGCTTCAGGATAGTTAGCCAGGTATAGTGTAGTTAGGTATGGGTGGCTTCAGGATAGTTAGACAGGTATAGTGTAGTTAGGTGTGGGTGGCTTCAGGATAGTTAGCCAGCTACACTGTAGTTAGACGTAGGTGCCACTTACCTCCCTCCAGGTCCAGCGGCGGTGTCTGGGGCTCCTCCTGGTCTCCCCTCTTTCGGCCGCGTTGGCTGGAGTGTAGAATGGGTGGCTGAATGGCGGGCGCAGGGGGCGGCGGGCAGCGTGCGTAAGTAGATACATCGTGCCCAGTGCTACCCCCAGCTATGACATTGTGGCGTCCTCCACTCCCACTGTACCGCCTCCCCCCCCCCCCCGCTCTGCCTCTTCTAATTGGCCAGCGGCCGGCAGCAGAATCTGATAGCTGCCGTTCGGTTAACATTCCATGTGGCACAATTTACCAATCGGTAAAAAATATTCTTGTTGAGTATTCAGTAATAATTTAACACATGCAGTAACAGCTTGGTCAATCACTTGGTATTTTAACCTCTTGAGGACGGCAGTGTTAAAACCCCCTTAAGAACAGGCCATTTTTTCACTGAATTGGCCACTGCAGCTTTAGAGACTCGCTGCAGGGCCGCACAGCTCAGTACACAAGTGATCCCCCCCATCCTCTGTTGGTGGGGTCTGATCGCCCCCCAGATGGTTGTTTATTTTTTATCAATGTTTGTATTATTTATTTTTAAATACATTTCTGTATTTTTTTCTCCCTCTCCCTCCCTCCCCCTTCAGCGCTGTACTGAGTAAATAACCGCCGTCTAACAGCCCCCAAGCGGCGATCGCCGCTGGGAGACTGAAGGCGGAGACTGAGCCCCACCTGAATAAATTATGCCGTTATCAATATATTTATCTTGACTATTATTGATAGTAATATATTAATTACCACAATCACTATTATCTCCACACTTTAGTGCAACAAGAAGCTCACACACGTTTATTTGATTTCATTCAAATTAAACACATACATTTATCTATCTAAAACAATAACTCTGATGACTACAGCTTCCAAAGGTGCACCACAGCACAAGGACTGCTCCGGAGTAATCCTGGTGAAATCACAACATGGCATTGACTCTTCTAAGAGCAGTGCTCAAACTGCAGTGGTGCACCTGTGGGACCCCTGGAAGAGGTGAATTCCTCCACCCAGCTCCTCAATCACTGAGGGGTCTTCAGAGGAGGTGGGCAGTCGAGGTAGCCTAACAGACGGTCATCTCTCCCCGCTGTAGGTCATCAGATCAAAGTGTATGACTCCACATTATTCATAATTTCCCGACAATAATAAGCATAAGGATTGTTTCTATCATCACAACTATGGGCTTCAACCAGTTAGGGAGCATATGCAAGCTGAGGCATACAAAATGGTAGACAGTGAATCACAAGATGGAGGATATTTAAAAGTATGATCAGGTCATTTACACCTCCTCCCCACAAAGCCATTCCATTCCTCACTTGACCAAAAGACGCCGTTATCAAACATAGTTAATTTATACTAATATTGATACTACACATTATTCACCATACCCATAGACGTTACTTATGCACATATACATACAAGTTCCAGGCGTCACTATTAGATTAAATTCTCTGATCATTTGGACCATATCATTGAGTTTGGCCAGTAGGTGTTTTGCACGTATTGCAAAACATGCATACTGATTTACAATCACGATGAAGGCTCATTTTCTACTACCGCAAATAGTTTTATGCTGAATTGCAATCGCCAGCTGGCGTGATTCTTGCTGCTGATTTATTTTTAAATACATTTCTGTATTGTTTTTCTCCCTCTCCCTCCCCCTGTCTGCCTATCAGTGAGATCGGCTGTGATAGGCTTAATAGCGCCCGAGCGGCGATCACCGCTGGAGACTGAAGGCGGAGCTGAGCTACCGAGCAGAGATGCGCACGCATCAGCGCGTGCGATCCCCTGCAAAATTAGCCCCAAGGTTGCTACGCCAATCGGCATGACGCGGTCGGCAAGCAGTTAAGAAATCATGTGGTATTTGATTCAGTTCATTAAAGCAGCAGGGACAGCCTTACTATACCAGGAAAAGAAAATATATAAGTAGGTAAATACTAGTTCTACTTACATAACATAAGTGTTGTACCGTTAGCAATTTTATTTCAATTTATTATCTACCTGTATCGTAAATAAAGAGAGAACTGTTTCAGGCAGTTTCCATCTTTACTTACTCTGAAGGCAACCCTAATGTCCTCCCTTACTCTTTTTTGCTCCTATAAACCGTGATATCTACCTTGCTTTGTCAACACATGTGAGCACAGCATAGATCTTATTTCAGCAGCTTTTGCAGAGGGGTGAGGTGTTTTTCCCTTCTCAGCTTCGTGTCACACTGAACTGCCCTCAGCGAATCAGTGAGGAGCAGGAATGTGGGAGGGCAGATAACAAGTATCCCTCTCCCTGGCAATGTACCAAATAGAGTCAGGCTGACTGTGGTAAGAGTTTCAGCAGAAACATTTATGATTATATTGGAATGCTTGTAGTATTGGAGCCCAGAGAGGTGAGTGACCGGCCTCAGGCACACTGCAGAGTGCTGTGCTGGCCGTTTGCGCTGCGTCTGTGTTTTTTTAAAAACACTCCTATTGAGTTGCATTAAAATTGTGGCAATATCAAGGCGGTCGCGATATTTTGAAAAGTTGCAGTCACGGCAATTTTGCTGTGATTTTTACTGTAATTTATATGCAAGTCAATGAGAGCATTTTTTTTTAATCGAAGCGGTGTGTCTAAGGCCTAAATGTGCATCATTGTAAGCAGTTAAAGAACAGTAGTACATTGAATTCCCATCCAGACGATGACAGTGTTTCTGGTTGGTACATTGGCAGTGTAGGCCCGGGTGCAGCAACAACCCATGGGACCCCTCTTGGATACAAACTTCCCCATGTGACTGGTAAAACATACACACACCTACACTCCTTTCCCACCTGGCCCCCTCTACCCACATAGAAGGATAGGGGAGCAGTGCAATATTACACTGCTCTAGTGCTATGTCAGGTCTCTTCTGTACTTCCTGGCAGTTGCACGCTCTGTGCTTCCATACCTCCAGCTCCCGATCACATGACTTACATTTAGAGCCAGAGGTATGCAGCATAGAGCATGTGCCTGTCAAGAAGATTAGCGGGGACCCACAGCCCGAGGGGCTCTAGCTACCTAAAACCAGGTGGCACCTCCTGCTACCTAATACCTCGGTGGCACATATGGCTAGCTACTACTATTTGGGGGCACCATTGGCTACCTAATACTATTTTGGGGAAACCTCTGGCTACTCATTACTATTTGGGGTACCTCTGACTACCTTATATTATTTGGGGGGACTTCTGGCTACCTAATACAGTATAATATATTGCTATCTGGGGAACTCACAGGACTTTTAGATACAAGATAGGTGCATATCTAGCTACCTAATACTGACATCTACTTACTTTGTGTCTTCAAAGGGAGCACATATGCCTGGCTATACTGGCAGCACCTATGCCTGGCTATACTGGCAGCACCTATGCCTGGCTATACTGGCAGCACCTATGCCTGGCTATACTGGGAGCACCTATGCCTGGCTGTACTGGGAGCACCTAAGCCTGGCTATACTGGCAGCACCTATGCCTGGCTATACTGGCAGCACCTATGCCTGGCTATACTGGGAGCACCTATGCCTGGCTATACTGGGAGCACCTATGCCTGGCTATACTGGGAGCACCTATGCCTGGCTATACTGGGAGCACCTATGCCTGGCTATACTGGGAGCACCTATGCCTGGCTATACTGGGAGCACCTATGCCTGGCTATACTGGCAGCACCTATGCCTGGCTATACTGGCAGCACCTATGCCTGGCTATACTGGGAGCACCTATGCCTGGCTATACTGGCAGCACCTATGCCTGGCTATACTGGGAGCACCTATGCCTGGCTATACTGGGAGCACCTATGCCTGGTTATACTGGGAGTACCTATGCCTGGCTTTAATGGGAGCACCTATGCCTGGATATACTGGGAGCACCTATGCCTGGCTATACTGGGAGTACTTATGCCTGGCTATACTGGGAGCACCTATGCCTGGCTATACTGGGAGCACCTATGCCTGGCTATACTGGGAGCACCTATGCCTGGCTATACTGGGAGCACCTATGCCTGGCTATACTGGGAGCACCTATGTCTGGCTATACTGGGAGTACCTATGCCTGGCTTTAATGGGAGCACCTATGCCTGGATATACTGGCAGCACCTATGCCTGGCTATTGTTTTACACTTGAAACAACGTGAAGTGAGGAAAAAAAAAACGTATGATATAATGAATTGTATGTGTAGTATGGATAATAAATAGAACATTAGTAGCAATAGCTACTAATAACAGTAGCTTATTTTTATTTTCAATTATATAGCTTTTTTTTTATAACATTGCATCATACTGTCACAGTTCCAGCTTTAAAATCACACTTTTTTTAAGCCATAAAAAAAAGCAGATATAATGACCTCTTGAATTTTCCTGCAGTAAAACCTTATCTCAAGCTGTCTCTCACTGTTTCTTGGCTGTTTAAGTGCTTCAGAAAACAGGACTGTATTCAGCCCAGTGCCTAGCACAGGCATGGGCAAACTTGGCCTTCCAGCTGTTAAGGAACTACAAGTCCCACAATGCATTGCAGGAGTCTGACAGCCACAGCCATGACTCATAAAGGGAAATGCATTGTGGGGCTTGTAGTTCCATAACAGCTGGAGGGCCGAGTTTGCCCATGCCTGGCCTAGCAGCTTGTAAGTTTCAAAATGGGATAAAGATGACAGCCTTGTCTGAGTCCCTGGACCAACTTTCCTGCGACTTCCATTCATTGTAAAGCAGCTCTCTCCCATTTTATGTGCAGCCCCCTCACCCATGTGCAGCAGCCTCTCTGTCATGTATGGTTCCTTTGAGCTGCAGCTACTCTTTCCAATATGTTGCTCCTCACTTGCAGCCCCTCTTTCATATGCAGCCTCTTTCAGCCCCCTTGGGCAGTAGCTGCCTGAAGCCCTGACCTGCGTTACCTTTCCAAGTATCTGGCCCTGTTGCTCCTGCTCCATGCAATATACACAGCCCTGTCACTTAAAGAAAACCTGTATCGAAAAAAAAGGGCTCCTGGGGGGTACTTACCTCGGAAGGGGGAAGCCTCTGGATCCGATTGAGGCTTCCCACGTCCTCCTCCTTCCCACGGTGGTCTTGCTGGGCCACTCTGCACGGCGGCCATGTAAATATTACCTTCCTGGCTCCAGCACAGGCGCAGTAGCCACTCTCTGCTCGGGATCAGGCGGAAATAGCCGATCCCATTCCGGTCCATTCTACTGCACAGGCGCAAGTCACCTGCTCCTGCACAGTAGAGCGGACCCGACTGGGATCAGCTATTTACGCCTGATCTGAGCCAAGAGCCGCTAGTGCGCCTGCTGGAGACGGAGAAGGTAAATATTGCAGGTGCGACCGCACAACAGCCTGACAAAGTGTCCACTGTGGCTTCAGAGGGGCCCAGCGAGACCACCATGGCGCAGAGGAGGATGGGAGGAGCCTCAATCAGATCCAGAGGCTTCTCTCTCCCGAGGTAAGTACCCCCAGGGGCCCTTTTTTCGATACAGAATCTCTTTAAAACTGTAATGACACAATACCATAGCTACTGATTTTCTGCACCTGGCTTGCTTCTTGTTAAAGTGCCCATACATGGTACCATTTTTTTGTCTTTTTTCAATTCGATAATTTTGTTCGATTATTCTGTTAGATCGAATATAAAGGTTTTTCCAACACAATCAAATTTTTATTGAATAAGATGGGATAATAGTTAGTTTTTCTTGCTCAAAAAAGAAAAAGATTATTTTTTGATTTTCATTCGTTTCGATCGTTTAGATCAAATAGATGGGAATGTTTGTTATTGTACTGTGTATGGGCACCACACACTGGCAGCTGCTGACCAGAGATAAATGTACAGGGTGCTACTAAGGCCCCTTGTATGCTTGTCCATTATCTTTGCATTGTGTTACCCTTTGTGCACACAGATAAATCCAGAAGGTCCGCACACTCATATGTAGACCAAGTCTGCTGTTTTATTCAAAAAACGTGACACAATTCCCTTCCATAACCAACGATTCGTTTCGGGCCCCCGAGGGGTCCCCTTTGTCAAGGTAAACACACAGAATGGGTTACTTGGTCTACATATGAGTGTGCGGACCTTCTGGATTTATCATTGACTGTTACTCAGGTCCAGAACCTCCACAGTGGTGTGCGGTTCCTCCTCGGATTCCTGACTTTGTGCACACAGGGTAACACAACAGCAATGAAAGTCTATGTGACCTAATACACTTACTGCGTCGCGTCGGAAGTTCCCGATCAGCCGCAAACTCGATGCAAAGTCAACAGCGCACTACCCTCAGACTTCTGCTGCAACCCAGCGGTGGCGAAATACATGGAAGTCAATGGACGACGCAGACGTTTTTGGTGATGTGCTAGAAAATAATGATGGGCACACAAAATACTGTCGCTTTGGGCAGATATTTTGACATTCTTCACTTAGGGGGGGGGGGGGGCTCATATTTGTTGCCAGCTGTCTACACATTAAAGGACAACTGAAGGGAGAGGAATATGGAGGCTTCCATATTTCTTTCCTTATATGCATTACCAGCTGCCTGGCTATCCTACTGATCATCTGCCTCTAATACTTTTAGCCCTAGACCCTGAACTAGCATGCAGCAGTTCAGGTGTTTCTGACATTGTTGTCAGATCTGACTGGATTAGCTGCATGCTTGTTTCTGGTGTGATTCAGACACTATTGCAGCCAAATAGATCAGAAGGATAGCCAGGCAACTGGTATTGTTTAAGAGAAAATAAATATGGCAGCCTCCATATTATTCTCATTACAGTGCTCCTTTAATGGTTGTGTGTTGAGATATTTTAATGGGACAACAAATTTACACTGTTAACTTCACATTGTATCAAAGTTTCATAGCTTCAGTGTTGTCCCGTGAAGAGAAATAATAAAATATTTACAAAAATGTGAGGGGTGTACTCACTTCTGTGAGATACTGTACGTCATTACATGCACATAATGCAAAATTCAATATGTAGGATGGACTAGCTGTCATTTAAAAGATAGAGCAAGGGAGCATATTAATGATGTCCAGAATAGAAGAAACACTGAGGGCTCTTGCACACTGCAAGTGATTCCGATTCAGATTCCGCATTTTAATCAGTTTTTACATCCGATTCAGATTCCAATTAGCAGTTTGCTCCCTGCACACTGCAAATCGGAATCTGAATCGGATGTAAAAACTGATTAAAAAGCGGAATCTGAATCGGAATCGCTTGCAGTGTGCAAGAGGCCTAATGTGTCCTGCCATGTCTTAGATCTGCACAGAGGCAGTCTGAAGACTTTTACCTTACAAGCTACTGAGTAGGCTCCCATCATAGAAAGGGATAGATTAAACAGTTAAAGGATACCTTAGTGCTAACTTAAAGGACAACTGAAGTGAGAAGACTATGGAGGCTGCCATATTAATTACCTTTTAAACAATACCAGTTGCCTGGCAGCCCTGCTGATCTATTTGGCTGCAGTAGTGTCTGAATCACACCAGAAACAAGCATGTAGTTAATCTTGTCAGATCTGACAGATGTCAGGAACACCTGATCTGCCTATGCTTGTTCAGGGTCTATGGCTAAAAGTATTAGAGGCAGAGGAGCAGAAGGGCTGCCAGGCAACGAGTATTACTTAAAAGGAAATAAATAGGGCAGCCTACATATAACTCTTAGTCAATCTGCCCAAACATTGCTAGATGTATGGGCACCTTAAAGAGACACTGAAGCGAAAAAATATATATGATATAATGAATTGGTTGTGTACTATGAATAATTACTAGAAGATTAGCAGCAAAGAAAATATTCTCATATTTTTATTTTCAGGTATATAGTGTTTTTTCTAACATTGCATCACTCTATAATATGTCCAGATTACACAACACTCAGCATTCAAAATGAGTCTTTCAGAGCAGTCTGTCAAGTAATAAACTCTCCTCTGCTAGAGGAAAAGTAAACAGTTCAAACAGTTCAGATAATAAAAGTCAGATAACAGCCCTCTCCACGACTAAGTTGGTCGGAGAGCTTAATAGCTTTTTTGCATAGAGATAACAACTGGAGTTTCTCAACTCTTCCTGCACTGGAAACAATTAGACTGATGTATCTGATCTTAATGTTTTTTTTCTTAGCTGTACTACACATACAAATCATAATATCATCATTTTTTTTTCGCTTCAGTGTCTCTTTAAAGGATACTTTAGGGCTAACTTCAATTCAAAAAGGACCGCTAATGTGTGTATGGGGAGCGGGGCGGATCCTTACCGTACCTCCCATGCCTCGGCGCCTCTGTCTGTTCTCCGGTAATAATCCAATTCCTCCTCTTCCTCATCGGCGTGGTCGGTGACTTCCGACCGGGACATACGGTGCTGTGCATGCTCAGTATATGCACTAGGGTGTCTTGTGACCACTTGAACGCGCTTACATCATATGGCGTCAATGTGGAGTGTGGTCACAAAGCGCCCTGGCGGATATACTGCGCATGCACAGCGCAGGATGTCCGGGTCAGAGGTCAATGACCGCGCCAAACAGGAAGAGGAGAATTTGGATTATTACCGGAGAGCGGAGGGAGACACCAGAGTACGGGAGGTCCGGTAAGGATCCGCACAGCTCCCAATGCACACATTAAGCTTCCTTTTTGAATTGAAGTTAGCCATAAAGTATCCTTTAAGGTGCCCATACATCTAGCAATGTTTGGGCAGATTGACGAAGGGACAGATCCCTCTCTGATCGAATCAACTCGGAAAAAGATCTGTCGGCTGCCCATACACTGCAGGCCAATTCCCAATCAATTTCACCATGAAATCTCTGGGGAATTGGCCTTGTAACGCTGCCCTTCACCACCTGGCTGCTGTCCCCCCAAATGTAAATGTGCCCCCCAGTCCCTATGCATTGTAATCTCACCTGCTCCAGCTGCCACCACCGTCCTGCTGCTCCTGGTCTCGTCCGCTGCGTCCCCCGATCTCCAACACGTATGCTGGAAAACCTAAGGGATTGAAGAGTGAATGGCATATGTCAATTTTTTCATGAATGAGTTGTTAATATGATTGTATTCTATTGTTTATATACGATCAGCACCACAAAAAATACATTTAGGCCCCATTCACACTAAAGCGTTTTGCCTGCGATTTCGGCAAAACGCTCAAACGCTTTTTAAAAGCGCTAACGTAATGAAACCCTATGGGCCCGTTCTTACTTGGGCGATTTGCGCTAATCGCCGCAAATCACCCAAAAACGGGCAAAAACGCAAACGCGTCGCCTGCACCATTTTCAGGCGATTTCCCGGCGATTGCGTTTCAGTGCTATAGAAGCGCTAAACGCTATCGCATCAAAATCGCAGCAGTGTTTAGTGATTTTTCTGCGTGAAATCGCGGAAAAATAAGTCCTGCAAAACGCCGGTTGAAAACGCAAGTATGAATGGGGTCTTATGGACTACATAAAGGTGGTAAAATTGGTCAGTGATTGGCCAATGATAACGGAGGCCTGGAAACCACTAGCAGTAAGGTACTAAGCCATTTCCAAGCACTTGTGACTTGAAAAGCTCTCGCTAATGTAATGCTATAGCTGTGATCCCACTAAAGGGCTTTGATTTTATGAAAATGTCCCCATAGCATTACATTAACAAGAGCTTTTCAAGTCACAAGCGCTTAGAAAAGGCTGCTAGTGGGTTTGAGCCCTAAGGCTTTGTTCACATTGCATTCCGCTCGCGTGTCCATCCGCGGTGGGCTTTTTTGAGGCTTTTTTTTTCCAATTCCCGACGCTTGGGTGGGCGATTCGTTTTCGTGGTTAGCGGTATCCAACGCGTTTCTCCCAAGCGTTTTGGCATTTCACTCCCTGACGCAGGTCAGGAAGTGGACTCTTTGATCCGGAAAACAATAAATACAATGTGTTTATTCTTAAAAACGCAAACGCAATCGCTCCACAAAGCAGTTTTGTGAGCGCTTCATGTTTTTTCTATACCTTCCATTGAAGCGAAATTGCCTCAAAAATGGCTCAAGCACCGCTTTACAAAGTGGAACACAAACGAGCCGCTCATATGTGAACTACCATACAGAATCATTGATTAAGTGCTTTTAGGGCGATTTTGAAAAATAACAAAAACGCCTGCAGTGTGAACAAGCCCTAAAAGTGTGTACCAGACTTAAAGGATACCTGAGTCCTAAACAAATCCACAAACCGACGCCCTGCATGTTGTGTGGGGAGGAGTGCATAGGCTTACTGCACCTCCCGCTGCCCCACATCTGCCTCTGCTTCCCTATCACTCCCGCTGTTATTAGTCCTGGTCAGTGTGGTCAGCACCCTCTGACTTGGACATACTACGCTGCACATGTGCAGTTTGTCCACTTGGGGGCCTTGTGACCGCTATCGCTGGGGACCACAGGTGCTGCACAGACATGGTGCGTTGCGTTTTTTTTCCGCATATGCATTTTTCTAGCATTTTACGGGCATTTTTATGCGTTTGCGATTCGCATATGCGTTTTGTATGTGTTTTTCGATTGCGTTTTATGCAAGTCACTAGGAAGACAACAGGAAGCGCAAACACATCAGAAAATAATAAAAAGAAATGCATATAAAACACATGAAAAACGCATACCATTGCGTTACCATTGATGTTCATTATGTGCGTTTTTGATAATTATGCAACAAAACCAGCGTGTTTACAAACGCATGTTTGAAAACGCATATGAGTTTTTTATATACGTTTTTTGATGCGGCCCATTGACTTCCATTAGCGCCAAAAACGCTGCGTTCTCTGCAACGCTAGCGCTTCTGCTATGTGTGTTCCTAGCCCGAGAGACAGAGGATCAAGCAGGGCAGCCATGCAACATTTAAAGCGGACCTGAACTCATAACGTCATCTCTGCTCTAAAAGATACGCAAAAGCATAATAACCTTTAAGCAAAAAAAGTCTTTGTTACAGCTGATACAAATCTTATAATAAATCTGCACTGTTTCTACTTCCTAATTCATGTAAGCAGACATATTGTTTACAGCCTGTGCTTTCAAATGAGCTTATCTGCCATCTCTGCCGTGGCAGTCATGTGACACAGGGAGAGATCAAATTACAACTTGTGATTAGTCACAAATGAGGGGGAATTAAACTCTCTAAATACATACAGGGTACATTTCTCTATGTCTTCCTTCTGTTCTGTGCAAGAGTTCAGGTCCATGTATGGCAGCCTCCATATCCCTCTTGTTATAGATGTTTATTAAACAGATGTAGACAGGAGGTATATTGGATCATTTACATGTGTACTAGAAAACACAATGCCCAGTACACACAATCCATTTTTCCATCAGATTGACAGTCAAACTGATTATTTCCGACAGCGCCAATCTGTTTTCTGGACAATTTTGTAAAGAAGTGGTTGGAAAATCGGTCAGAAATTAGATTGGACCTGTCGGAAATAATCGATTTGACCGTCAATCTGATGGGAAATTGCATTGAGTTTACTAGGCATTAGGGATTGGTAACTGCCATTTTTTTTTCTTTATGAATAAGAGCTAGTTCACACCGAGGGCGTTTTTCGCATTTTTTCAGCCCGGCGATTTTCAAAATAGCCCTAAAAGCGCTTGTGTAATAAGTCCCTATAGGATAGTTCATATCAGCGCGTTTCGTTGGCTTTCCGCTCAGCAAAGCGCTGCATGTATCATTTTTAGGGTGATTTTGTTACAATGGAAGGTATATGAAAAAAAATTGCGTTCGCGTTTTCATGAATAAATACATTGTATTTATTCATTTCCGGGTGAAAGAGTTCACTTGCTGACTGATGTCAGGAAGTGAAAAAAACAGAATCGCTCTGCAAAAGTGCTTTGTATAAAATCGTAGCGCGCAGTGGAGCGCCGGGAGGGGAAAAAAAGCACGCAAAAAATAAAAAAATCACTGGCGTCAGCAATTTTGATTTTAGATGTGAACAAAGCCTTTGTGTTTTTAATATAATTGGATTTCATCCATTTTCATGGCTGCACCACGTTTATATACGATTAGTTTAACAAAATATGCATTTATAGACTATACATGTTTCATGCCACATGTCTATTGATTGATGACTACAATCTTTTTGTGTAATATACAGTATCTGCTCATTATAATCTGCCAGATGTTTTGAGGGACCTCTGGAAAGATCATCTAACAGGCAACCTAGGCAGGTGCCTGGGACCTAATGGGTGCTGGATTGGATTACGATGAAATGTGGCCATAAGCAAGGTTTTGCCCACCTGCTCCTATGGTCCTTTTGGTAACCTGAAATTAGAGGGTCAAACTGGCAGTAGAATCCCCTGACACACATTAGGCCCCAGGCACCTGCCTAGGGTGCCATGTGGATGATCCTGCTCTGGCAGTACTGTTTGGGAACTGCACAAAATCATTTCTGTAGTGCATTTAAAAAGCACACTGTCCACATCACATATGATTTAATTAGAGAAATGCACACATTGTCATGATGGGCAAAACCTGTATAGTGTGCATAAAGCCTATCATTCCAGCCTGGGAAGGGGCCACCAGGAGGGGCGGGGAGACTGCACTCCTCCCCCTCATCATCTACATGGCCGCATGTCAGCTGTCTGTAGCTACCATCTGCAGCTGTCCTCCCTTCAGTGCCGACAGGGAGGGGCCTGATCCTGGATGGTTCCGCCCCTTCTATGTATTTCCAGCCAACAAGCGCCAACTATGGGGTACGGCAAGGTACTGTTCTGTTTAATGGATGCCCCGCCCCCTTACTTACTTAATTGCAGCACCGTCCACGTCTTTCTCCCCTGCAGCTGCATTTATCTGAGTTGCCAAACAAGAGGAGAGGATCGAGCCTCGAGCTAAGCCTCGCCCCTAACATTCCAAAGCCACGCCCCCAGCATTCCAATCTCCGCCCCCGACATTCTAAGCCACACCTCCACCAACGTAAGAAAGGAGCGAGAGTCCGGGGCTCACTCTTTAAACTGTCTCTCCCCTGTATATATATATATATAGTTTCAAATCACACAGTACATGATACACATTATTAATGGGAGAATGCACAAATTGAAATGCTACAAAACCGTGTATAGAGCGCATACAGCCCGAGATTCCAGCCAGCTGGGGGAGGGACCACCAGGAGGGGCGGGGAGACTGCGCTCCTCCCCTCATCCTACATGGCCGCATCTCAGCTTATGGGCACTGCACTGAGGTTACTGTTCTGATCAGTGGCTGCCCCGCCCCTGTACTCACTTGCAGCACCGCCCACGTCTTCCTCCTGAGCTGAGCCGCGTCCCTGTCTGACGAGAAGAGAGGATCGAGAGGCTCGAGCTATGCTCCGCCCCTAATTTTCAGCCAATGCTCGGGACCAGGCTCCGCCCCCAACGGGCTAAGCCACGCCCCCGCAGACGTAGGAATGGAGCAGAGCGTGAGTCGGGCTCGCTCCCTAGTCTCTCCCATATACATTCACATGTACATATACAGCATGTATTATAATAGCAGTATATGCTGTCCTGCAGTGTGCAGAATTCCCATAGAGGAGGGGGAAGCTGCTGTTGTGCTGCATCCGCCCACTGCCCCGCCCACTCTTTCACATAAGTGCACAGCAGTTCTTATGAGTTGGGAGTGAGTCACAGTGTGTCTGACTGACTGTGTATGTGGTAATATTGTGTGTGTGTTGTGTGACTGTGTATGTGGTAATAGTGTGTGTGTGTTGTGTGACTGTGTATGTGGTAATAGTGTGTGTGTTGTGTGACTGTGTATGTGGTAATAGTGTGTGTGTGTTGTGTGACTGTGTATGTGGTAATAGTGTGTGTGTGTTGTGTGACTGTGTATGTGGTAATAGTGTGTGTGTGTTGTGTGACTGTGTATGTGGTAATATTGTGTGTGTTGTGTGACTGTGTATGTGGTAATATTGTGTGTGTGTTGTGTGACTGTGTATGTGGTAATAGTGTGTGTGTGTTGTGTGACTGTGTATGTGGTAATATTGTGTGTGTTGTGTGATTGTGTATGTGGTAATATTGTGTGTGTTGTGTGATTGTGTATGTGGTAATATTGTGTGTGGTGTGACTGTGTATGTGATAATATTGTGTGTGTTGTGTGATTGTGTATGTGGTAATTGTGTGTGTGTGTGTGTGTGTGTGTGTGTGTGTGTGTGTGTGTGTGTGTGTGTGTGTGTGTGTGTGTGTGTGTGTGTGTGTGTGTGTGTGTGTGGTGTGACTGTGTATGTGGTAATATTGTGTGTGTGTTGTGTGACTGTGTATGTGGTAATATTGTGTGTGTGTTGTGTGACTGTGTATGTGGTAATATTCTATATTTGATCAGTGCGCTCCTCAATAGATATTCTAAATATTGATAAATCTTAATAAATCTCTGTCTGGTTGGATCGCTATTTTTCAATTGTGTGTGTCACACTACGTACAAAATTTCTATTCTATGGAAACAGCGCTCAACAACCCACATATTAATACACAAGATTCCACATTTAAAAAGTCCACAACGCCCTCAATAGGTGTGATCCACAGGTATCCAGTTAATAGTCCAAGCAATAATTCTTCATATACAGTTCATAGCAGTAATGATATATTCTCACCGGAACAATAGGCCAACCACTAACGATTAGCAATCACGTTTTTGGACCATGCCAGCACACGAACTCCTCCACTGATATAGGACTCCTCAGATGTGTGTATACATGTCATATGAAAGAGAGACACAGCAATAGTGTGATACCGTTTACAGAGCATACACTATCCAGCACCACCAGTGCTCCCACTCCACTCACGGGTCACCCTAAAGTGCCTCCACCAGCTATGCACTCAAGCCTCTCACCAGATAATATGGCCGACCCTTCACAGACCAGCAGCTCTAGCTTGTTGTGATGACTTTCTCTTGTGTCACCAAATAAATGATCTAGGGCTCAAACAGGTGTACCATAGCGAGGATTGTACCTTGAGGATTGTTTTATATGCGCATTTTAACTGGATGTGTGTAAGTGCACTTGCTCTTTTTAATATATTTTATTAAATGGAATTACGCTATGGTACACCTGTTTGAGCCCTAGATCATTTCTTTGCTGACACAAGAGAAAGTCATCACAACAAGCTAGAGCTGCTGGTCTGTGAAGGGTCGGCCATATTATCTGGTGAGAGGCTTGAGTGCATAGCTGGTGGAGGCACTTTAGGGTGACCCGTGAGTGGAGTGGGAGCACTGGTGGTGCTGGATAGTGTATGCTCTGTAAACTCTGCTAATCGTTAGTGGTTGGCCTATTGTTCCGGTGAGAATATATCATTACTGCTATGAACTGTATATGAAGAATTATTGCTTGGACTATTAACTGGATACCTGTGGATCACACCTATTGAGGGCGTTGTGGACTTTTTAAATGTGGAATCTTGTGTATTAATATGTGGGTTGTTGAGCGCTGTTTCCATAGAATAGAAATTATGTGGTAATATTGTGTGTGTTGTGTGACTGTGTATGTGGTAATATTGTGTGTGCGTGTTGTGTGACTGTGTATGTGGTAATATTGTGTGTGTTGTGTGATTGTGTATGTGGTAATATTGTGTGTGTTGTGTGATTGTGTATGTGGTAATATTGTGTGTGTTGTGTGTCTGTGTATGTGGTAATATTGTGTGTGTTGTGTGATTGTGTATGTGGTAATATTGTGTGTGTTGTGTGATTGTGTATGTGGTAATATTGTGTGTGTTGTGTGATTGTGTATGTGGTAATATTGTGTGTGTGTGGTGTGACTGTGTATGTGGTAATATTGTGTGTGTGTTGTGTGATTGTGTATGTGGTAATATTGTGTGTGTGCTGTGTGACTGTGTATGCGGTAATATTGTGTGTGTTGTGTGACTGTGTATGTGGTAATATTGTGTGTGTGTTGTGTGACTGTGTATGTGGTAATAGTGTGTGTGTGTTGTGTGACTGTGTATGTGGTAATAGTGTGTGTGTGTGTTGTGTGACTGTGTATGTGGTAATATTGTGTGTGTGTTGTGTGACTGTGTATGTGGTAATATTGTGTGTGTTGTGTGATTGTGTATGTGGTAATATTGTGTGTGTTGTGTGATTGTGTATGTGGTAATATTGTGTGTGTTGTGTGATTGTGTATGTGGTAATATTGTGTGTGTGTGTGACTGTGTATGTGGTAATATTGTGTGTGTGTTGTGTGATTGTGTATGTGGTAATATTGTGTGTGTGTGTGTGGTGTGACTGTGTATGTGGTAATATTGTGTGTGTGTTGTGTGACTGTGTATGTGGTAATATTGTGTGTGTTGTGTGACTGTGTATGTGGTAATATTGTGTGTGCGTGTTGTGTGACTGTGTATGTGGTAATATTGTGTGTGTTGTGTGATTGTGTATGTGGTAATATTGTGTGTGTTGTGTGATTGTGTATGTGGTAATATTGTGTGTTGTGTGTCTGTGTATGTGGTAATATTGTGTGTGTGTGGTGTGGTGTGACTGTGTATGTGGTAATATTGTGTGTGTGTTGTGTGACTGTGTATGTGGTAATATTGTGTGTGTTGTGTGACTGTGTATGTGGTAATATTGTGTGTGTTGTGTGATTGTGTATGTGGTAATATTGTGTGTGTTGTGTGATTGTGTATGTGGTAATATTGTGTGTGTGTGGTGTGACTGTGTATGTGGTAATATTGTGTGTGTGTTGTGTGATTGTGTATGTGGTAATATTGTGTGTGTGCTGTGTGACTGTGTATGCGGTAATATTGTGTGTGTTGTGTGACTGTGTATGTAGTAATATTGTGTGTGTTGTGTGATTGTGTATGTGGTAATATTGTGTGTGTTGTGTGTCTGTGTATGTGGTAATATTGTGTGTGTGTGGTGTGGTGTGACTGTGTATGTGGTAATATTGTGTGTGTGTTGTGTGACTGTGTATGTGGTAATATTGTGTGTGTTGTGTGATTGTGTATGTGGTAATATTGTGTGTGTTGTGTGATTGTGTATGTGGTAATATTGTGTGTGTTGTGTGATTGTGTATGTGGTAATATTGTGTGTGTGTGTGTGTGTGCGTGTGTGTGTGTGGTGTGACTGTGTATGTGGTAATATTGTGTGTGTGTTGTGTGATTGTGTATGTGGTAATATTGTGTGTGTGCTGTGTGACTGTGTGCGCGGTAATATTGTGTGTGTTGTGTGACTGTGTATGTAGTAATATTGTGTGTGTTGTGTGATTGTGTATGTGGTAATGGTAAAACAGAGCAAAGAGCATAATATAGAAAAGTTAAACAAAACCTGAATGGCATATGTGTGTATTTATACTGACCTGAGGCCTCCTCCAGCCCCGTGAGAAGCGCGGTCTCCCTCTCCAGCCGCTCCATTGCCTTGTAATCCCCTCCGGTAATCTGGCTGGCCGCGCTTTCCTTTGCACCCCCTGTCGCAGTCCGGCAGCCGGGAGCAGCCTATGCAGTAGTACTGTGTAGGCCCAGAATGCTCCTGGGCAGGGAGCGTGGTGAGGGCGTGTGTGGCAGCACATGCCCAGAAGCGCAAAACTGGCCAGATTGCCAGAAGGCGTAGCAAGAGGACAGTGAGGGGGCCCACGTCACTTATGGGGCTGGAGGAAACCCCAGGTAAGTATAAATACACACAAGTATAAATACACACGGGTGACAATTCGCGGAACGATGTTGTGTAGACACATCCCTAGCCTTGAAACTAGCGATGTGTTTTGTTGCCATGGAGGGGGGGGGGGGGCAGAAGGACGACGATCAGTGGACAACAGAACGGTTCCAATGGTCGGCGGGGACTGTAAAAAAGCATTGCATAACAGTCATGCGCGACCATCGGTGGTCGTTAAGAATCCGACTGGGCAGATATTTAATGGTGCAATATCAATTAGTGGCCATTGTGCACACATAACGATCAGTGGCTGAAACGATTCTCACATATGTGCATGTAGCTTAAGAATATAGAAGAGAGTGCTGGAGGGAGAGAGATGGCCCACAGTTTAAAAACAAAAAACTTATAAAGTGTCTGCTGAATTATCAGCATGCTATGCTGGGACTTGTAGTTCCACAGAGACATGTTCCTCTCTGTATGTTATTAGGGAGGGGGTTGTATCTGTTTGAGCAAACTGTGGACTGCCCAGAATTGTGATACTCATGTATTAGGCCGACAACCGCAGATTGTGCATGAACAGCTGATCTGGCCGGCACTCACTCCTAACCTCTTCCAAACACTAACCTGAGTGCCCAACACTAACCTCCCCTCTCCTGGGCATAACACTAACCTCCCCCTTTCATATGCCTTATGCTGAGAACACACAATACAATTTCCCATACGATCAACAAGTGATCGGACAGAAGTTGTACCATATGTACATGTATAAACTGCTCCAGATCGATAAAGGGATCCATTTTCCGATGATAACTTTGCAAAATTGATCCTTTCCTCGATCAGAAACAGATCGGGCACGTCAGAAATAATCGGCCGATTCCCATCTATCGGACTAGAAGTTGCATCGTGTTCCCAGCGTTAATGTGCCCATCAGTGATTGTACAAACTTCCAAATCTATTTAGTAGAAAGGTAGATTGAGTTAGGCCCCATTCACACTAGAGCATTTTGCTGGCGATTTCGGCAAAACGCTCAAGCGCTGGTGCTTTTTAAAGCGCTAGTGCTATAAAACCCTATTGGCCCGTTCTTACTTGTGTGATTTGCGTTAATCGCCGTCGATTAACACAAATCGCCAAGTGCAAAGGCGTAGCCTGCACCATTTTCAGGCGATTTCCCGGCGATCACGTTTTAGTGCTATACAAGCGCTAAACGCGATCGCGGAAAAATCGCCGCAGTGTTCAGTGATTTTTTCAGCTGAAAAATAACTCCCGCAAAATGCCGGCAGTAATCGCCAACGTTTTGCGCTTTTAAGTGTAAATGGGGCCTTGGTATTGAATGGAAGTTTCAGATCCCTCATATTACACAGAAGTGGTAAGATTGTACAATCAAGATTGTACTATTAATGGACACCTTTACCCCGAAGCACTTTACAGGCCGAATAGCGGAGGATCCAGGCAATGCAGGAGGACAGCGAGGCAGCGATCACTGAAGGGGGCTGGAGGAAGCCACAGGTATGTATATGTTTTTATATCTATCGTCACAGGTACACTTTAAGGTGCCCATCAATGATACATCGCAATAGTACAAACTTAGCAAATCTATGTAGCAGAAAGGTAAACGGAGTTAGTATTGAATGGAAGTTTCAGAAAGTCCCTCATATTACACAGAAGTGGTAAGATTGTACCATCAAGATTGTACTATTAATGGACACCTTTAAAGGATACCAGAGGTGAGAGGGATATGGAGGTGGCCATATGTATTTCCTTATAACAATGCCAGTTGCCTGGCAGCCCTGTTGATCTGGCATAAGTAGTGTCTGAGTCAAAACCCTGGAACAAGCATATGGCTAATCCAGTAAAACCTGAGTCAGCCGAGTCAGAGTACTTGATCTGCTGCATGCTTGTTCAGGGTCCATGGTGAAAAGTATTAGAGACACAGGATCAGCAGGGCTGCCAGGCAACTGGTATTGTTTAAAAGAAAATTAATATGGCAGCCTCAATATCCCTCTCACCTCGGATTCCCTTTAAGATGGCCACTAACGATACAATTTGCTGAACTATCGTTTACAAACGAATATTCATATGAACGTTCGGAAATGGTCGTTTGGGACCACTAATGGACAAAAATCTCCTAACCAATCAGACTGATGGGATGGAGCTGAAAATCGGATCGATTTAATTAATCTGATTGGTTAGATTGTTGGCCATTCGTGGTCCCAAACGATCATTTCCAATCGTTCATACAAAAAATTGTTTGTAAATGATCCGTTGGCAAATCGTATTGTTAGTGGCAACCTTTAAGCCTGGTACACACTTTCAATAATGATTGGCCAATCACGGACCAATTTTACCCCTCTACGTAGTATGAGGGTTTATCTACACAAAGTACTCATAATATTCAATATCTGTTGATTCTTATACTACATGGAGGTGGTAAAATAGGTCAGTGATTGGCCAATCAAAATTGAAAGTGTGTACCAGGCTTAAGATCTGCATGGGGAAGTCTGAAGACTTTTTCCATAGAGGGTGTTGAGTAGGTTGTGGCTCCTATCAGAGGAAGGGATATGCTAACAGAGGAAGAGATACTTGAACAGTTAGGGCCCTTTCACACGAGCTGCTGATAGGCAGTGAAAAGCCTGCAGAACTCTCACAACTGCTTGCTGCTGCCTGGTACATACTGCTGCTTGGTAACTGCTCGTCGCTGCCTGGTAACTGCTTGGTGAGCACACAGTTCAACTGCCCATGTGAAAGGGCCCTTATGTAGACAGGAGGTATATTGGATCTTCTACATGTACTACAAAACATAAGGGAATGAATAGAGAATGGTATCTGTCATTTTGTTATTTTTTTATGAGTAAAGCCTAGTACACACTTTCAATCATGATTGGCCAATTACTGACCAATTTTCCCACCTCCATGTAGGATGAGGGCTAACAGATATTGCATACTATGAACAGATTGTGTAAGTAAACCCTTATACTACATGGAGATGGTAAAATTGGTCAGTGATTGGCCAATCATAACTGAGAGTGTGTACCAGGCATAAAGGGAACCTGAGATGAGTAGGAAAAAACAAAATCATACATACTTGGGGCTTCCTCCTCCGCCTTCTTGATCTTCTGTAAGGGGTCCCGGTATCTTGGCCAGTCGGGGATTACTGCGGCCCGGCCCCACCGCGCACCCGTTCTGGGAGCTTTTTGCACCTGCGCAGCACTACAACTCTCCTAGCCGCAGGAGAGAGATGGGGGAGCGTGCGCAGCCGCACAGTGCATGCACCGACTGGCCCAAGATACCCCTTACAGAAGGTGGAGGAGGCAGAGGACGGCGCAGAGGGAGCAATCAGGCCGGAGGATGCCCCAGGTATGTATGAACACTTTTTTCCTGTTCATCTCTAGTACTTTAACTGTTTTAAAACATAACTGGATTTTATCCATTTTCATGGTTGCCCCACATTTATATACGATTAGTACAGCAAAATATGCATTTTTGTACTAACCATATTTAATGTGACGTCTATTGATTGATGATTGCAATCTTTTTATACAATACACATGGTCATTGTAATCTGCCTGATGTTGTGAGGGACCTCTGAGCACTCTCATCAAACAGGCAAGCTAGGCGGGTGCCTGGGACCTAATGGTTGCCAGGGGGCCTAACTGCCACTTTTCCTGACCACTCTCCTACTAAAGTTCCTACCTTGCCTAGGGCTCCATTTCATGTTAATCCATAACTAGAAGCATGCGATTTGCAAGTCATTTGGTCGGGCACATCACTGTTCCTATGGGCTTCATGCAGTTTATGCATTGCACAATGTGTACAAGATTGCAGATTCAGTGCACAGCTTTGATAACAGTTTAGCAGCGGCAGTGCTCAAAGATGGACTAAGATGAAATAGGGCCCCAGGCAAGGTAGTAGTTTTGCCCCCCTCCCCCTATGGTCCTTTTGGTCATCTCAAATGACAAATGGGTCAGAAAAGATGGCAACTGGGCCCCTGACACCCATTGGGCCCTAGGTACCAACCTAGGTTGCCACGTGGGTGATCCATTGCAGTACTGTTTGAAACTGCACAATAAAATTGTTTCTCTAGTTAGTTTCTAAAGCACACTGTTATCATCACATATGATTAAAGAGACTCTGTAACACAATTTTGAGCCTTATTTCTTCTATCCTATAAGTTCCTATGCCTGTTCTAATGTGCTCTGGCTTACTGCAGCCTTTCCTAATTGCACAGTGGCTGTATTATCTCTGTTATATGATCTAATTCTTCTCTCTGTCGGGCTCAGGCAGTCAGGCTCGAATGTGCTGTGCTGCTTGTGATAGGATAGAAGCTATACACACCCTCTCCAGGCCCCCTGCATACTCTGTATGACTCACACACTGAGCTACTCTCAGCCCATCACTTGCTATGTCTTTTGTTTGTAAACACTGCATAAAAATGGCAATTACAAGCCAGGATTGCAGGAGGGAGTGGCAGAAACAGCACAGAGGGGCCCAGGAGAACATAATGAATAAAATGGTATGCTTTTTATTGTAAGAATTTTAGAGTACAGATTCTCTTTAATTGGAGAAATGCACAAATTATATCAGACAAGACCGTGTATAGTGTGCATAAAGCCCAACATTCCAGCCAGGGAGGGGCGGGGAGACTGCGCTCCTCCCCCTCATCCTTCTACATGGCCGCATCTGAGCTTATAGACACCGCACTGTCTGTAGGTGTGACTCAGTGACCACGCTGGCTTCCCACTATAAGACAAACAAAACACATGATAAAGTTATTATTAATATAGCACCAACATCTTATGCAGCGCTGTACAGTATATATATGTACAATGGACAAAAGGAAAGGGAGATCGGCACTGCTGATAAGACTTTTAATCCAGAGTGATTTATACAGATGCTTCAGCACGCAAAACACTTGCATAACAATTAGGACACATCATGTCAACATTGAAGCAATAGGTTGTGCAGACATACCAAATCTCGGAGTGTGGTGTAGTGGGTGCTGGGTACAGATGCCTTATGGCCGTTTCATGCAAAATGCGCTTCTACGGAAGCTGCCTTTTGCGTGAAACGGCCGTAAGGCATCTGCGCCCAGCACCCACCACACCACGCTCCGAGATTTGGTATGTCTGCACAACCTATTGCTTCAATGTTGACATTTATTTAAGTATTTATATAGCGCCGACATATTACGCAGCGCTGTACAGAGTATATTGTCTTGTCACTAACTGTCCCTCAGAGGGGCTCACAATCTAGTCCCTACCATAGTCATATGCAGGGCCGTGCAGAGGGTCCTTAAGTGGGGGGTGCTCAAATTTAAAAAAGGGGCCTGGCAATGCCTTCCCCCGCATGCCCCCCCCCCTCGTTTCTGGCTATGGGGGTATTGGTTTTCATGTGGGTGCTGAATGCAGATGCTGGGTGCCATGTGGGTTCTGGGTGTAAGTACTGAGTGTCATGTGGGTTCTGGCTATGGTTGGGTATCAAGTGTCATGTGGGTGTTGATTGCAAGTACTTAGTGCCATGTGAGTTCTGAGTGCATGTACTGGATGTCATGTGGGTGCTGGGTGCAGGTACTGAATGTGACATGGGTGCGAATACTTGGCGCCATGCCTGTACTGGGTGCTGGCTATGGGTGGGCTTTGGGCATCACATGGGCTTTTAATGCAGGTACTTTGAATGCAGGTTAAGTGGGTGCAGGTACTTGGTGTCATGTGAGTGCGAGTACTGAGTGCCAGCTATGAGGGGAAGGGGGGGGATACTTGGAAAAGTAGAGGTCAGTGTGGGTGCTGCAGGAAGGGGCAGGGCCGTGCAGAGGATCCTCAAGGGGGGGGGGGGAGGGGGGTGCTCAAATTTGAAATTGATCAATCATGCTAAATTGTGTATGTAATACCCCCTCTCCAGAAAGCATAAGGCAGTCTAAACCCCCCCCCCCCCCCCCCCCTCCACACACACACACCTTTATAGCAGTATCAGGTAGACTTTGTGTCTCCTTCCAGCCAACTCTTTTGGTGCCACCGCCCTCAAATCAGCAGTGACAGGTGCCCACTGTTAGAGTGGGTTAGAGTGGGTAGAGTGGAGCCCACAGTGGAGGCACAGACTCACCTTTCATTACTGGGAACCTCTGTCCCTCTTGATCAACACCCAAGCTTCTTTTCAGGCAAAGAAGAAGTGGTTACCAATAATAGTGGTTGCTAAGCAAGTGCCAAGGTGCAGTGGGTGCCCAGATGCAGTAGATGATAAGACGCAAAGGTTCACTTGCTTCCATCTGAAAATGGCGCCTGTGAATAATGGCGCAGTGTTGCAGCTAATCCCTTTGCCGCTTATCGCTATTTAACGTTAAAGCCTTATTGTTATTTAGCGTTAACACACAGAACCCTCTCTGTACCTATCCCTAACCCATAACCCCCCCCCCTCCCCCCTGGTGGCGCCTAACCCTAACCACCCCCTGGTGGTGTATATTGTACTGTATACCTAACCCTACTCTCACACAGAACCCTCCCTGTACCTATCCCTAACCCTAAGACCCCCCTGGTGGTGCCTAACCCTAACCACCCCCCTGGTGGTGCCTAACCCTAAGACCCCCCCTGGTGGTGCCTAACCCTAACCACCCCCCTGGTGGTGCCTAACCCTAAGACCCCCCCTGGTGGTGCCTAACCCTAAGACCCCCTTGGTGGTGCTTAACCCTAAGACCCCCCCTGGTGGTGCCTAACCCTAAGACACCCCCCCCCCCCCCCCCGATGCCTAACCCTAACCTTGACAGTGTTACATTAAATCCATTCACCGTTTTGCAGTTAAATAACGTCTGCAGTTTGGCTTATGTAGGGCGCTATTGATAAATAACGTTAGTGTGTGCCACTATTGATAAATAACGTTAGTGTGTGCCACTACTGATAAATAACGTTAGTGTGTGCCGTTTTTCTTCTTTTTTCCCTGTGCGCCATTATTATGCAGTACTAACGATAAATACCGATAAGCGTATCTTTTTAATGCGCCACCATTTTTATGCATAGGTGCTGTGCGCCATTATTCACTGATCCCATCCGGCCAGTAGAGCTCAGTGTAGGTGCTGGGTGAAGGGTAGGTCACTGTGGGTGCTGGGGGGGGATTCCTGTCTGGGCCTCTTAACTTGAAAGTGTCCCAGGCAGGGGCGGGGCTTGTCATTGGAGCTTATTTTGCACTTCAAGATGGGCCTTTTTTGAAGATTTAAAAAAGGGGGGTGCCTGGGCACCCAGAGCACCCCCCCTCCACACGTGCCTGGTCATATGTATGTATCGTGTAATGCATGTATGGTCTAGGGCCAATTTTTTTGGGGGAAGCCAATTAACTTATCTGTATGTTTTTGGGATGCGGGAGGAAACCAGAGTGCCCGGAGGAAACCCACACAGACACAGGGAGAACATACAAACTCCTTGCAGATGTTGACCAGGCTGGGATCCGAACCGAGGACCCAGCGCTTGCAAGGCAAGAGCACTAACCACTATGCCACCGTGCTGCCCTGTGACATGATGTGTCCTAATTGTTATGCAAGTGTTTTGCGTGCTGAAAGCATCTGTATACATCACTCTGGATTAAAAGTCTTATCAGCAATGCCGATCTCCCTTTCCTTTTCTCCATTGTACAATAATGTCTTGCCAGCATCAGAGCACACCTATGACACCAGAGTGACAGGAGAAAGTGCATGTTAATGCAGCATCCCCTCTGCTAACAGCGTATACTGTAGTGCCGACTCTTTCGCCTCTTTTGAGATACAGTATACAGTATTTATATGTATTGCCTTGTCACTAACTGGCCCTCAAGGCGCTCACAATCTAATCTATCTGCCATTGTCATATGTCTATATCATTTAGTGTATATATTGTAGTCTAGAGCCAATTTAGGAGGGAGCCAATTAACATTCCTCTGTACGTTTTGTATGTATGTTTTTGGGATGTGGGAGGAAACCAGAGGAAACCCACGCAGACACAGGGAGAACATACAAACTCCTTGCAGATAGTGCCCTGGCTGGGATTCAAACCAGGACCCAGCGCTACAAGGCAAGAGGACTAACCACTACGCCACCGTGCTGCCCAAGTTTCTGCTGAATGCTATGCTGGGACTTGTAGTTCCACAGAGACACGTTCCTCTCTCTGTATTATTGGAGAGGGGATTGTATCTGGGCAGACTGTGACTTCTCCAAAATTGTGATACTTGTGAAAATTGTGATACTCTTGTATTAGGCCGACAATTGCAGATTGGGCATGAACAGCTGATCCAGACAGTTTTTTACTCTTCCCTTAACCTCTTCCAAACACTATCCTCTCTGATGCCCTCTCCTGGGCCTAACACTAACCTGAGTGCCCGACACTAATCTCTCCTCTCCTGGGCCTAACACTAACCTGAGTGCCCGACACTAATCTCCCCTCTCCTGGGCCTAACACTAACCTGAGTGCCCGACACTAATCTCCCCTCTCCTGGGCCTAACACTAACCTGAGTGCCCGACACTAACCTGAGTGCCCGACACTAACCTCCCCTCTCCTGGGCCTAACACTAACCTGAGTGCCCGACACTAACCTGAGTGCCCGACACTAATCTCCCCTCTAATGGGCCTAATACTAACCTGAGTGCCCGACACTATTCTCCCCTCTCCTGGGCCTAACACTAACCTGAGTGCCCGACACTAATCTCCCCTCTCCTGGGCCTAACACTAACCTGAGTGCCCGACACTAATCTCCCCTCTCCTGGGCCTAACACTAACCTGAGTGCCCGACACTAATCTCCCCTCTCCTGGGCCTAACACTAACCTGAGTGCCCGACACTAATCTCCCCTCTCCTGGGCCTAACATTAACCTGAGTGCCCGACACTAATCTCCCCTCTCCTGGGCCTAACACTAACCTCCCCCTCTCATATGCCTTAAAGGAAGCCTGAGATAGGGGGATATAAAAAAAACGGCACATACCTGGGGCTTCCTCCACCCCCTTCAGGCAGATCGCTCCCTCGCCGTCCTGCGCCGCCTGGATCCTCCGCTGTTTGGCCCGTGAAGACCTCCGTTCTGGGGTGTACTGTGCCGTGCGCCCGCATTGCGCTCCCAGTGACTCTGACTTGCCCTGACTGAAGCACTTTACCGGCCGAATATGGGGGATTCCATGCGGTGCAGGAGGACGGCGAGGCAGCGATCACTAAAGGGGGCTGGAGGAAGCCACAGGTATGTACATGTTTTTTATATCCATCGTCATCGGTACACTTTAAGGTGCCCATCAATGATACATCATGTTTGTACAAACTTACCAAAGCTATGTAGCAGAAAGGTAAACTGAGTTAGTATTGAATGGAAGTTTCAGATAGTCCCTCATATTACATCCTACCTCAGGTGTACAACTGAGGAAGGATGTAATATCCGTAACATGTAGTGTACACTCGTTCCAATACAGCAAAGTTTATTGCAGCCAGTGGTGTGCCATCTCTTTTGTTTTGTGTGGAAGATATCCTGAAGCCGTAGGAGCAATCCGGCTGAGACAAGGCACCGGCTCCGTTGAGGTCCAGAGGACCCTTCAGCAGTGTTCTCCAGGCATCCAGTGTGTTTGGTTAGTCCCTCATATTACCCAGAAGTGGTAAGATTGTACCATCAAGATTGTACCTTTCATGGACACCTTTAAGGTTGTCACTAACTAGGCCCGAACGATTTTAGGAAAACATTGAATTGAGCAATTTCTGTCCGAAATTGCGATTTCGATTTGATTAAAAATTTCCTTCAAGGCAGTTAACAATGTGCGGCGACTCAGAGGTATTGCTGATTACTTGAGCCAGGCACAAGGGGCGGATCCACTCGAGCCACTGATTGACACTGACAGAAGCTGTGTAAAAGCAATGCATATTGCCGATTGTTAATGAGCCGGGCAGCGGGGGCGGGGCTAATCCAGTCCAGAGCGGCACACTGCTCCACCAATCGCTGGATAGAGATGGTATGATGGCAGCGGTAGGTGGAGCTGTACGCTACTGACGATCTGTAGATCGTCTGCACATGAATCGCGGTTTCGGTTTAAAACCCCAAAACCGTTCAGCCCTACCACTAACCATACAATTTCCTTAACGATAGTTTACAAACGATTATTCGTATAAACAAAAGGAAATGATTCTTTGAGACCACTCATGAACAAAAACCTCCTAACCAATCTGATCAGATTGGTGGAATTTATCCAAAAATCAGATCAGATCTGATTGGTTAGGAGATTTTCGTCTGTAAGTGGTCCCAAATAGTGTTGGGCGAACAGTGTTCGCCACTGTTCGGGTTCTGCAGAACATCACCCTGTTCGGGTGATGTTCGAGTTCGGCCGAACACCTGGTGGTGTTCGGCCAAACTGTTCGGGGTTCGCCGAACTGCTGAATGCATGGCCGAACAGGGCCCCTGTTCGGCCGAACAGGGCCCTGTTCGGCCGAATACTGCCCCCCATGGGGTCGCAGGCATAAGGGGGGAGCATGCCCCGATCGCGGGGGGGGTCGGAAATTCCCCCCACCCCCTCCGCTAGCGCTCCCCCCTCTGCCCGCTTCCCCATACAAAAAGTTTAAAGCAAGTTCAATAGTACCTGGTGGCACTGGCTGGCAGTGGAGTGAGGAGGAGGAGGAGTCCGAGTAGCAGAGTGACGTTGAGGCCGGGCAGCGGGCGGTTCAGCGCTAGTACCCTTGTGGTACTTCCGCCCTTTCTCTGACCTCACGTCCTCGTATGCGTCATCACGCAGAGGACGTGAGGTCAGAGAAAGGGCGGAAGTACCACAAGGGTACTAGCGCTGAACCGCCCGCTGCCCGGCCTCAACGTCACTCTGCTACTCGGACTCCTCCTCCTCCTCACTCCACTGCCAGCCAGTGCCACCAGCCCAGGTACTATTGAACTTGCTTTAAACTTTTTTTATGGGGAAGCGGGCGGAGGGGGGAGCGCTAGCGGAGGGGGTGGGGGGAATTTCCGACCCCCCCCGCGACCGGGGCATGCTCCCCCCTTATGCCTGCGACCCCATAGGGCCCCCAAAATGGGCATGTTCGGGGGTCCCATTGACTCCCATTGAGTTCGGCGTTCGGGCCGAACATGCCGAACATCTGGCCCATGTTCGGCCTGTTCGGCCCGAACCCGAACATCCAGGTGTTCGCCCAACACTAGTCCCAAACGATCATTCCCGATCGTTCATATGAATGATCGCAAAAAACAATGAACCCTTGCACACTCACATGCAAATGTTCAAACAAATGTATTCACTATTTTTCTGGCCACACCCCCTTTAGCACCTCCCTTACCTTAATTACTTATTTAACCTGCCTGGCGTTCTGATTAACGCGGTCCAATGGCCGCGGGAACGTTTTTTGCACATTTATTTTTATATTTCATGTAGCTAGCCAAGCGCTAGCTACATGATTCACCCCTCCCTGCGGCGTCCCTCCCTGCCCTCCAATCGCCGCCGGCGCAATGGCCCGTCCGGAAATCCCGTTCTGAACAGGATTTCCATCAGGGCTTCCCCCGTCGCCATGGCGACGCACGTCGTGACGTCATGACGTCACAGGGAGACCCGATCTACCCCTCAGCGCTGCCTGGCACTAATTGGCCAGGCAGTGCACGGGGTCTCGGTTGGGGGGGGGGGGGCGCTATATCGCGGTGGGTAGCGGCGGATCGGCGGCGATCAGGTAGCACTTTGCTTGCTGCGTGTTTAAAAAAAAAATATTCAAATCGGCCCAGCGGGGCCTGAGCGGTGAGCTCCGGCATCTCTGGATGAGCCTAGCTCGTCCACAACGCTAGGGAGGTTAAATTTCCTACCTAGAGGCGATGTGCCTGAATATGTGTTTTTTTCATACGAATAATCGTTTGGCAAATTGTATCGCTAGTGGCCACCTTAACACTAACCTCTCCTCTGCCTAACACTAACCTTTCCTCTCCCCTGTTTAACATTCTCCCGTGTAACACTAACTTCACCTCTCCCATGCCTAACACTAACATCTACCATGCCTAACACTAAGCTCCCCTCTCCTCTGCGTAACACTAACCTCTCCCTAACACTACCCTCCCCTTTCCCATGCCTAAGAATAATCCCCCCCTCCGATGGCTAACACTAATGGGGTGGTTGTCTGTTACTGGGGTCTGTGATGGGGGTTTGGTCTTTCACTGGGACATTTGTTATTTGTGAGAGATGCCTAGTTATTATGTGGAGAATATGCTGCTGCCTAATTATGTTTGAGGAAGTGTGTACATGGTCCCTTATTTATGACACTGAATAGCTGACGTTCTGCATCCATTCTAAGGGCTTGTTTCCACTGTTGCGGTGTGGAATCGCCTGGATTTCACCGCAGACCAAATCGCATGCGGATGCATTTCAGCATGCGGATTTCCCATGCGATTTCGCATGGCAAGGAACCAGGCGAATTTAACCATGTCACTGCCTGTGTAAAGCTCCATAGCTTTACATGCGAAATCGCACGGAAATCCGCATGACAAAGCCGCATGCGATTTCCCTATTAAAAGCATTGCAGGCGATTTGCCCGCATTCCTGCCGCACGCGAAATCTGACGGCTCTGCCATGCAGATTTCCCCCGCACGCCAAAACGCACCCGCACGACGCACAAGTGTAAACAATCCCATCCACTTGTATTGCCTATGCGAATCCGCATGCGGTGCCTGCATGCGGACTCGCTATAGTGGAAACGAGCCCTTATTGACAGTGCTGCAGTTCAGGCCTCAGGCATACCCCTCCTTTTCCCCAGGGCGCAGTTTTAGTGCTTGCCACGGGCGCCAGTTTTCCCTACATACGACACTGGCTCTAGGGTAGGGGTCTCAAACTCGTGGCCCGCGGGCCATTTGCGACCCTCGATACAATATTTTGTGGCCCGCACCAGCAAAAGCTTCCTTATAGTTCTCTTCAGTGCTCCCAAGTAATCCGCCGAATCCCCGCCGCTAAACGAGGGCTGCAGAGCCCCCAAATTGCCCGGGGGGCAATCCGCTGGCATTTCCTGGAAGGGGCAGAGCTTTCAGCTTCAGCTCTGCCCTTCCTGACGTCAATCGCCGCACAGATCGCCGCCTCTCCCCGCCCCTCTCTGTGATCTAGCTGCTGATTGTGAAATCCCTTATGCGACCCAGCCTCATCCTGACTTTGCCTCCTGCGGCCCCCAGGTAAATTGAGTTTGAGACCCCTGCTCTAGGGTAAGTTAGGGAATTAGAGACAGGGTAGGATAAGTTATGCAGCAAAGGGGTCAGTTGAGGAATATTGGGGTCCACAGCAAAGACCAATATACTCGAGCTGTCAAGAGTTTGTACCCCATTAAGGCATTACCTCCCACTTCTCTCTCACTTTTAATGATTTTAGCGACTGTATACACTGCTCACAAAAATAAAGGCAGCACACAAAAGACATCCTAGATGAGAATGAATGAAAACTTTTTATGAAATACTTTGTTCTTTAACCTCCCAGGCGTTCTATTAAGATCGCCAGGGCGGCTGCGGGAGGGGTTTTTTTTAATAAAAAAAAAAACTATTTCATGCAGCCAACTGAAAGTTGGCTGCATGAAAGCCCACTAGAGGGCGCTCCGTATGCGCACTTCTGATCGCCTCCGGCGATCAGAAGTAACAAGGAAGGCCGCAATGAGCGGCCTTCCTTGTTTCGCTTTCCTCGTCGCCATGGCGACGAGCGGAGAGACGTCATGGACGTCAGCCGACGTCCTGACGTCAGCCGCCTCCGATCCAGAACTGTTTGTTCCGGCTGCGCTGGGCTCGGGCGGCTGGGGGGACCCTCTTTCGCCGCTGCACGCGGCGGATCGCCGCGCTGCGGCGCCGATCAGGTAGCACACGCGGCTTGCAAAGTGCCGGCTGCGTGTGCTCCTTTTTATTTGATAGAAATCGGCCCAGCGGGGCCTGAGAAATCCTCCTGCGCAGGTTACCCCGAGCTGAGCTCGGGATAACCGGCAAGGGGGTTAACCTCCCTGGCATTCAGTGTTTCCTGGATTTCAGTGCAAAAAGTGATCCTAATTAATTTCCATAACCTTTTTTCCTGTAACTTACCAAAATGTGTCAAGCAAGGGTCTAGTATACATTTTGAGTTTAATAAAAGCTTGAAACACAAAATCTAAACTAAATTTAAAATTTACTCCCCAAAATCTCTGATCATTTATACTTTCAAGCGGCACCTGCTCAATCTGCAATAACACGAATGTAAAGGTGGCCATACATCTAGAGATGATGGGAAGATTTGATCAAGAGACCAATCTCTCTCTAATCGAGTCTGATTAGAGAGAGATTGGTCGGCTGCCCATACTCAGCAGGCCGATTCCCGATCGATTTTAACATGAAATCTGTCGGGAATCGTCCGTGTCCGTTGCCTCGCCGCTCCCCCGGTACATGAATGTACCCCCGTGTGTGCATTTATACATTACCTTTCCTGTGTCGCCCACCGCGCGGTGCCCATATGTTTTCTGAATCCCCTGTAGATTATTGGAAGTAGGTAGCCAGGTACAGGTGCCCCCCAGTATAGGCTTGCTAGGTACATGTGTCCCCCAGTACAGGCTATGTCCCCCATTATAGGTTAGGTAGTTACAGGTGTCGCTCAGTATAGGTTAGGTAGTTACAGGTGTCGCTCAGTATAGGCTAGGTAGGTACAGGTGTCCCCTATAATAGGTTAGGTAGTTACAGGTGTCCTCAGTATAGGTTAGCTAGGTACAGGTGTCGCTCAGTATAGGCTAGACAGGTACGTGTGTCCCCTATAATAGGTTAGGTAGTTACAGGTGTCCTCAGTATAGGCTAGGTAGGTACAGGTGTCCCCCAGTACAAGTTTGCTAGGTACAGATGATGCTCAGTATAGGCTAGATAGGTACAGGTGTCCCACAGTACAGGTTAGCTAGGTACAGGTGTCGCTCAGTTTAGGCTAGAAGGTACAGGTGTCCCCCAGTACAGGTTAGCTAGGTACGGGTGTCCCCCAGTATAGGCTAGGGAGGTACAGGTGTCGCTCAGTATAGGCTAGGTAGGTACAAGTATCCCCCAGTATAGGCTAGGTAGGTACAGGTGTCGCTTAGTATAGGTTAGGTAGGTACAGGTGTCACTCAGTATAGGTTAGGTAGGTACAGGTGTCCCCCAGTATAGGCTAGGTAGGTACAGGTGTCGCTTATTATAGGTTAGGTAGGCACAGGTGTCGCTCAGTATAGGTTAGGTAGGTACAGGTGTCGCTCAGTATAGGTTAGGTAGGTACAGGTGTCGCTCAGTATAGGCTAGGTAGGTAAAGGTTTCCCCTATTATTGGCTAGGTAGGAACAGGTGTCACTCAGTATAGGCTAAGTAGGTACAGGTGTTTCCAGTATAGGCTTGGTAGGTACAGGTATCCCCCAGTATAGGCTAGGTAGGTACAGGTGTCGCTTAGTATAGGCTAGGTAGGTACAGGTGTCAATCAGTATAGGTTAGGTAGGTACAGGTGTCCCCCAGTATAGGCTTGGTAGGTACAGGTGTCGCTTAGTATAGGTTAGGTAGGCACAGGTGTCGCTCAGTATAGGTTAGGTAGGTACAGGTGTCGCTCAGTATAGGTTAGTTAGGTACAGGTGTCGCTCAGTATAGGTTAGTTAGGTACAGGTGTCGCTCAGTATAGGCTAGGTAGGTAAAGGTGTCCCCCATTATTGGCTAGTTAGGTACAGGTGTCCCCCAGTATAGGCTAGGTAGGTACAGGTGTCGCTTAGTATAGGTTAGGTAGGCACAGGTGTCGCTCAGTATAGGTTAGGTAGGTACAGGTGTCCCCCAGTATAGGCTAGGTAGGTACAGGTGTCGCTTATTATAGGTTAGGTAGGCACAGGTGTCGCTCAGTATAGGTTAGGTAGGTACAGGTGTCGCTCAGTATAGGTTAGGTAGGTACAGGTGTCGCTCAGTATAGGCTAGGTAGGTAAAGGTTTCCCCTATTATTGGCTAGGTAGGAACAGGTGTCACTCAGTATAGGCTAAGTAGGTACAGGTGTTTCCAGTATAGGCTTGGTAGGTACAGGTATCCCCCAGTATAGGCTAGGTAGGTACAGGTGTCGCTTAGTATAGGCTAGGTAGGTACAGGTGTCAATCAGTATAGGTTAGGTAGGTACAGGTGTCCCCCAGTATAGGCTTGGTAGGTACAGGTGTCGCTTAGTATAGGTTAGGTAGGCACAGGTGTCGCTCAGTATAGGTTAGGTAGGTACAGGTGTCGCTCAGTATAGGTTAGTTAGGTACAGGTGTCGCTCAGTATAGGTTAGTTAGGTACAGGTGTCGCTCAGTATAGGCTAGGTAGGTAAAGGTGTCCCCCATTATTGGCTAGTTAGGTACAGGTGTCCCCCAGTATAGGCTAGGTAGGTACAGGTGTCGCTTAGTATAGGTTAGGTAGGCACAGGTGTCGCTCAGTATAGGCTAGGTAGGTACAGGTGTCGCTCAGTAAAGGCTAGGCAGGTACATGTGTCCCCTATAATAGGTTAGGTAGTTACAGGTGTCCTCAGTATAGGTTAGCTAGGTACAGGTGTCGCTCAGTATAGGCTAGGTAGGTACAGGTGTCCCCCAGTACAGGTTAGCTAGGTACAGGTGTCGCTCAGTATAGGCTAGATAGGTACAGGTTTCCCCCAGTACAGTTTAGCTAGGTACAGGTGTCCCCCAGTATAGGCTAGGGAGGTACAGGTGTCACTCAGTATAGGCTAGGTAGGTACAGGTGTCGCTCAGTATAGGCTAGGTAGGTACAGGTGTCGCTCAGTATAGGCTAGGCAGGTACGTGTGTCCCCTATAATAGGTTAGGTAGTTACAAGTGTCCTCAGTATAGGTTAGCTAGGTACAGGTGTCGCTCAGTATAGGCTAGGTAGGTACAGTTGTCCCCCAGTACAGGTTAGCTAGGTACAGGTGTCGCTCAGTTTAGGCTAGAAGGTACAGGTGTCCCCCAGTACAGGTTAGCTAGGTACAGATGTCCCCCAGTATAGGCTAGGGAGGTACAGGTGACGCTCAGTATAGGCTAGGTAGGTACAGGTATCCCCCAGTATAGGCTAGGTAGGTACAGGTGTCGCTTAGTATAGGCTAGGTAGGTACAGGTGTCAATCAGTATAGGTTAGGTAGGTACAGGTGTCCCCCAGTATAGGCTAGGTAGGTACAGGTGTCGCTCAGTATAGGCTAAGTAGGTACAGGTGTTTCCAGTATAGGCTTGGTAGGTACAACTGTCCCTCAGTAAAGGCTAAAACCCGCTAAACCCCGTTCGGTAAAAAGTTCATGTGGCACAATTTACCTTGTGGTAAAAAATATTTTTGTTGAGTATTCACTAAGACTTAACAAATGCAGTAACAGCTTGGTATGTTAAAGGGATACTTAAGGCTCAGGAAAAATATGAGTTTTACTCACCTGGGGCTTCCACCAGCCCCCTGCAGCTGTCCGGTGCCCACGCAGTCACCAGATGCTCCTGGCCCCGCTGGCAGCCACTTCCGGCAGCCACTTTCGGCGACAGGCACCGACAGGCTCGGAACACAAGTGATTCTTCGCGTTCCTGACCGAAATAGCACCCTCTATACTGCTATTGCGGCCAGGAACGCGGAGAATCACTCGCGTTCCCAGCCTGTCGGTGCCCGTCGCTGAAACCGGAAGTTGGCTCCCGGCTGGAGGATCTGATGGAGACTGCGGACAGCTGCAGGGGGCTGGTGGAAGCCCCAGGTGAGTAAAACTCATTTTTTTCCAGAGCCTTAAGTATCCCTTTAAAGAGAACCAGAGATGAAGCACCCTCTTGTATTTTACCTTATAAATCAGTGGGAACATGACAGTAAACACCTAATCTGCCCTTTGTTTCATTGTTCTCTGTGTAATCTGACTGTTATCACGTCTGATAAGAATCCCCGACTGAGAAGTCAGGCTGCTCCGTCTAGCTTTGCTACAGAAAGATTATAGCTAAGTCTGTATTCTGTGGTGTTATTTCAAGCCCAAGCCTGCCCCCTTGTGGCTTTGCTATAATGACTCAGCTATAATCATTCCCAGCAAAGCCAGATTTAATTGCTCAGTCTGGGATTCTTGTGACTGCTGTTAACAGACACTTTTAGCAGTGAGGAGGAAACAGAGAGCATGGTAAGTGTTTTCTCTAATGTTCTTACTGATATACATGGTAAAATACACAAGGGTGCTTCGTCTCTGGTTCCCTTTAAGGAATCATGTGGTATTTGATTCAGTGAATTAAAGCCTTGCTATACCAGGAAAAGAAAATATATAAGTAGATAAATACTTGTTCTACTTACATAACATAAGTATTGTACTGTTAATGATTTTATTTCAGTGAATTATATATAGGAAATAAAGAGATAATGGTTTCAGGCATTTTTCATCTTTACTGACTCTGAAGCCAATCCTGATGTCATTTCCTCACTTACTCTTCCTTCCTCCTATAAACCGTGATATCTAGCTTGCTTTGTCAACACATGTGCTTGGCATAGATCTTATTTCATCAGCTTTTGCAGAGGGATGAAGTGTGTTTCCCTTCCCAGCCTCGTGTCAAACTGAGCTGCCTTCAGCCAATCAGTGAGGAGCAGCAATGACGTGGGAGGGCAAATAAGAAGTGTCCATCTGCCTGGCAATGTACCAAATAGAGCCAGGCTGACTGTAATAAGATTTATTACAGCAGAAACATTTGTGATTATATTGGATTGCTTATAGTACAGGGTCAGGTTGTAGACTGCATAACAAACACAGAGCAGTGGGTAAATGGAATATGAAAACACTATGTCTTTGATTCGCTAAAACCCGTTCAGTAAAAATTTAATGTGACACAATTTACCTCGTGGTAAAAAATATTTTTGTTAAGTATTCAGTAACACTTTAACACATGCAGTAACAGCTTGGTCAATCACTTGGTAGTTTAACCTCTTGAGGACGGCAGTGTTAAAACCCCCTAAAGAACAATAAACAACAAAACAGCAATCATACATGGTCTAATAGAGTCTTCTGATCTGGCCTGCCTGACTGAAACCTGGCTTTCTGAACCTGTTGGCCCCACCCTGGAGGCAGCTGTGCCAACAAACTATTCCGTGATATACTGTAACAGGAAAGAAGGCAGGGGAGGAGGGGTTGCACTTTGCTTTAGATCAGCTTTGAAAATCAGACCACTTACTGTAGGTCCTACCAACTCGTTTGAATGCTTGGGGGTGCAACTTTCAGCTGAGGAAAACATTAACATATTGCTGATCTACCGCCCACCAGAAAAATACTCAGACTTCCTTGAGGAACTTGTAGACCTCCTATGCAACCTAACACTGGAACACCCCAGATGGATTGTTCTTGGAGATTTCAATACATGGGTGGACGACTCCTCTTCACAATTTGGAAAAGAGCTACCTCGTGCCTTACATGAACTGGGCTTCCTCCAATCAATCAGCTCTGCTACTCACAGGAAAGGTCACACTCTGGACCTTATATTCCATACTGGGCTGTCAATAGCCAATGTGGAAATTAATCCTGTTGCCTGGTCAGACCATCACACTATCCACTTATCCCTCTCAATACCAGTCGTCAAACACCAGGTCAAGAATCAAATAAAATATCGCCGCTTAAAAAGACTCCGTAACAAAAATTGCATCCTGTTTTTTATCATCCTACAAGTTCCAAAAGCTATTCTAATGTGTTCTGGCTTACTGCAGCACTTTGTACTATCACAGTCTCTGTAATAAATCAACTTATCTCTCTCTTGTCAGACTTGTCAGCCTGTGTCTGGAAGGCTGCCAAGTTCTTCAGTGTTGTGGTTCTGCTATGAACTCCCCCTTCCAGGCCCCTCTATGCACACTGCCTGTGTGTTATTTAGATTAGAGCAGCTTCTCTATTCTCTCTTATCTTTTACAAGCTGGATAAATGTCCTCTGAGCTGGCTGGGCTTTCACATAGTGAGGAATTACAGACAAGGGCAAAGCTGTTTGCAGGAAGAAAAGAGCAGCCTGAAACTTCAGTGCATGAGAGATGCAGGGGGAAAGAAACACACAAATGATCTCTTGAGATTCAAAAGGAAGGCTGTATACAGCCTGCTTGTGTATGGATGTATTTTCTATGTGTGGACATACTGTACATCAACCTACTTCCTGTTTTGGTGGCCATTTTGTTTGTTTATAAACAAACTTTTTAAAACTGTTTTTAACCACTTTTAATGCGGCGGGAGCGGCGAAATTGTGACAGAGGGTAATAGGAGATGTCCCCTAACGCACTGGTATGTTTACTTTTGTGTGATTTTAACAATACAGATTCTCTTTAAAAGGGCTAACACCTCAACATATCCGAGATAACCTTAGCTTTGATGAATTGACTGACTCCAGCTTGGACCCTGATACTCTGGTGTTTAAATACAACAAATGTGTGTCCTCCACCTTTGAGACCATTGCTCCTCTGCGCACCAAATATCTTACTCCACACCATCATGCACAGTGGTTTGATAACGCTATAGAAGAGCTGAAAAGACAAGGCCGAAAACTTGAGAGGCTGTGGCGCAAATCTCAGTCCCCAGAAGACAAACATGCCTTAATCCTCCACTTGAAGAGCTACCAAAAGGTAATCACGGGAAAAAAAATCATCCTTTCTATCACAAGAGATTGCAAATGCAGTTAACAAACCAGCCCAACTGTTCCGCACAGTGGAAAAACTCTGCAACCCAGCATGTCAAAAACTTAATATCGAGTCTTCAAAGGACCTCTGTGACCAATTTGCCCATTTCTTCACAGACAAAGTCTCCGCTATAAGGTCCGCCATCCAACTTACAGCATCTGAGCCTAATATAGCGCCGAAGACCATTAGCAGAGACAACGTAACACCTTGATCAAACTTCAAAGAAATTGATGAAGAAGTCACATCAAGCATCCTCCTTCACGTCCGCCTAACTACCTGTGACCTGGATCCTGGCCCAACACAGTTCATGTTGAACTGCCCCGACCTGTTTGTACCGGTATTCCTCAAAATTGTTAACTGTTCCTTACAATCAGGGATACTCCCTGCTTTACTGAAGGAAGCAATCATCAGGCCTCTCCTCAAAAAACCCTCCCTGGACCCAGATGCAATGACCAGCTACAGACCTGTCTCTAACCTCCCCTTTCTGGGCAAGCTAATTGAAAAAGCTGTATACCTCCAGCTAGAAGCCAGAATCCTACAAAATAACAGTTATGACCCATTCCAGTCTGGCTTCAGGAAACACCACAGCACTGAAACTGCCCTCATCCAAATATGCAACCACCTGCTCATGGCAAGAGACAGAGGAGAGTGCTCGATCCTCATACTGCTGGACCTTTCTGCAGCCTTTGACACAGTTGACCATGACATCTTGATAAACAGGCTACAGGAATACTGCGGCATTGATGGCATAGTACTTCAGTGGTTCCAATCCTTCTTGAGTGGCAGAACCCACAAAGTGTCTATGGGGCCCTTCCTGTCCACCCCTGTAACACTTAAGTATGGGGTGCCCCAGGGCTCAATCCTCTCTCCCCTGCTTTTCACGATTTACATGCTACCGTTGGGAAAACTAATCCAAAAACATGGCCTGACATACCACTGCTATGCAGACGACACCCAACTATATCTTTCCTTCAAGCCTGGTGTGACAGACCCAACTCTAACTATAAACGCCTGCTTACGTGAACTACAGCAATGGATGAATGACAACTGGCTGAAACTAACTGCAGACAAAACTGAAGTCCTTCTGATTGGAGGGCAGAGCATGATAACAAAACAACTTAACTTGTAGTCTTCACCACTGGCAATAGGAGGCACGGATCTACGCAGCTCTGATCATGTGCGTAGCCTGGGAGTTCTAATCGATGGGGATTTAAACTTCAGAACTCAAATCTCTGCTGTGGTGAAATCATCCTATTTTCACCTGAAGAACATTGCAAAAATCAACCACCTCATATCTCCAGAAGATCTGCCAACCTTAGTCCACGCCTTCATCACATCCCGACTGGACTACTGCAATGCTCTCTACACTGGCCTTCCAAAAAAGGTCTTGTACCGCCTACAGCTGATACAGAATACTGCTGCCAGACTGCTAACCAACCAACCCCGTCACTGCCACATAATGCCAGTCCTGCATTCCCTTAACTGGCTACCTATAGAATGGAGGGTCCTATTCTAGATCGGCCTACTGACATTTAAATCCCTGAATAATCTAGGCCCTGGATATATGAAAGATATGTTACAGCTGCGTAGCAATCCCCGCATTCTCAGATCCACAGGTTCTAATAATCTAGTCATACCCAGAGTCCACTTGGAAACTTTTGGTCCCAGAGCCTTCTGTCATGCTGCCCCTACGTTTTGGAACTCCTTACCTCAACAGATCAGGACAGCCCCATCCCTGGACGTGTTTAAATCCAGACTGAAAACCCACCTGTTCAGTCTGGCATTTGCAGAAATATAACTTTTGTTGAGTGAATACTTCATCCTACTAATTACTGAATCTGAGAGAGCCTAAGCGCTTTGAGTCCTATGGGAGAAAAGCGCTATAGAAATGTTATTGTATTGTATAAAGAACAGGCCATTTTTCACTGAATTGGCAACTGTAGCTTTAGAAACTCGCTGCAGGGCCGCACAGCTCAGTACACAAGTGATCCCCCCCCCTCCTCTGTTGGTGGGGTCTGATCGCCCCCCAGATGGTTGTTTATTTTTTATCAATTTTTGTATTATTTATTTTTAAATACATTTCTGTATTTTTTTTCTCTCTCTCCCTCCCTCCCCCTTCAGCGCTGTACTGAGTAAATAACCGCCGTCTAACAGCCCCCAAGCGGCGATCGCCTGGCCATTTTTCACTGAATTGGCCACAGCAGCTTTAAGGACTCGCTGCAGGGCCGCACAACTCAGAACACAAGTGAACCCCTTCCTCCCCCCCCTCTCCTCTGTTGGTGGGGTCTGATCGCCCCCCAGATGGTTGTTTATTTTTTTATCAATATTTTTATCATTTATTTTTAAATACATTTCTGTATTTTTTTTTCCTCTTTCTCCCTCCCCCATCAGCCTAGCAGTGTGATCGGCTGTGATAGGCTTCAGCTCTGTACTGAGTAAATAACCGCCGTCTAACAGCCCCCGAGCGGCGATCGCCGCTGGGAGACTGAAGGCGGAGACTGAGCCCCACCTGAATAAATTATGCCGTTATCAATATACTTATCTTGACTATTATTGATAGTATTATATTAATTACCACAAACACTATTATCTCCACATTTTAGTGCAACAAGAAGCTCACACACCTTTATTTGATTTCATGCAAACTAAACACATACATTTATCTATCTAAAACAATAACTCTGATGACTACAGCTTCCAAAGGTGCACCACAGCACAAGGACTGCTCCGGAGTAATCCTGGTGAAATCACAACATGGCATTGACTCTTCTAAGAGCGGTGCTCAAACTGCAGTGGTGCACCTGTGGGACCCCTGGAAGAGGTGATGTCCTCCACCCAGCTCCTCAATCACTGAGGGGTCTTCAGAGGAGGTGGGCAGTCGAGGTAGCCTAACAGACGGTCATCTCTCCCCGCTGTAGGTCATCAGATCAAAGTGTATGACTCCACATTATTCATAATTTCCCGACAATAATAAGCATAAGGATTGTTTCTATCACCACAACTATGGGCTTCAACCAGTTAGAGAGCATATTCAAGCTGAGGCATACAAAATGGAGGAAAGTGAATATCAAGATGGAGGATATTTAAAATTGATTACGTCATTTACACCTCCTCCCCACAAAGCTATTCCGTTCCTCACCTGACCAAAAGACGCTGTTATCAAATATAGTTAATTTATACTATTATTGATACTATTACATTATCCACCATACCCATAGACGCTACTTATGCACATATACATACAAGTTTCAGGCGTCAGTCTTAGATTAAATTCTCTGATCATTTTGACCACATCATTGAGTTTGGCCAGTAGGTGTTTTGCACGTATTGCAAAATATGCATACTGATTTACAATCACGATGAAGGCTCATTTTCTACTACCGCATATAGTTTTATGCTGAACTGCAATCGCCAGCTGGCATGATTCACGCTGCGATCGCGCTTCGTTCCTGGCGGCCATATGATGCAATTGCAGTGAATGGAGAAAGCAGCCTGCACGATAGCAAACGGAGCGCACTTGCGCTTGTGATCACACTTGCTAGTGTAAAAGGGCCTTAAGTGCAGTATATCATATCCTTTGTGATCATATAATTAGATGTGACCAATAGTTACTCGGCCGTATTGCAAAACTTGCATAATTTCTCAAAATCATTGTAAAGGCATTCCATAACAGTTTCCAAATTTAAATATGTCTACATGAAGAAGTAATGATGCTAAGAAAATTAAGTTTTTTTTTTCCCCTCACAGGTACTCTTTAACACAGGGGTGCCCACAATTTTTCAGCTCGCGGACTACTTTAAAATTTGCTGAGTCCAGGAGATCTACCAACATTTAGGTAGCTAGGTATAGGTGCCTTCAGTATAGGTAGATAGGTATAGGTGCCTGAAGTATAGATAGCTAGGTATATCGGCCTTTCAATATAGGTAGCCAAGTATAATATAGTTAGGAATAGGTACCTTTCATTAGATAGCTAGGTGTAGGGGCCTTCAGTATAGGTAGCCAGGTATAGTGTAGTTGGGTGTAGGTGCCTTCAGTATAGGTAGCCAGGTATTGTGTAGTTAGGTGTGGGTGGCTTCAGTATAGTTAGCCAGGTATAGTGTAGTTAGGTGTGGGTGGCTTCAGGATAGTTAGCCAGGTATAGTGTAGTTCGGTGTGGGTGGCTTCAGGATAGTTAGCCAGGTATAGTGTAGTTCGGTGTGGGTGGCTTCAGGATAGTTAGCCAGGTATAGTGTAGTTAGGTATGGGTGGCTTCAGGATAGTTAGACAGGTATAGTGTAGTTAGGTGTGGGTGACTTCAGGATAGTTAGCCAGCTACAGTGTAGTTAGGCGTAGGTGCCACTTACCTCCCTCCAGTTCCAGCGGCGGTGTCTGCGGCTCCTCCTGGTCTCCCCTCTTTCGGCCGCGTTGGCTGGAGTGTAGAATGGGCGGCTGAATGGCGGGCGCAGGGGGCGGCGGGCAGCGTGCGTACGTAGATACATCGTGCCCAGCGCTACCCCCAGCTATGACGTTGTGGCGTCCTCCACTCCCACTGTACCGCCTCTCCCCTGCTCTGCCTCTTCTGATTGGCCAGCGGCCGGCAGCAGAATCTGATAGCTGCCGGCCGCGATCTACCAAATAGGCATTCGCGATCAACCGGTAGATCGCGATCGACCTATTGGGCACCCATGCTTTAACACATGTTTACATACAGTGTATGTTAAAATCCTCCATCTTTGAGAGAACCAATTTGTACTTTTATCACATGGCCGCTAATGTAAGTAGGTCTATAGAAGTGAACAAACACTGTGCCTTTGATCCGCTAAAACCCGTTCGGTAAAAATTTCATGTGGCACAATTTACCTCGCGGTAAAAAATATTCTTGTTGAGTATTCAGTAATACTTTAACACATGCAGTAACAGCTTGGTCAATCACTTGGTATTTTAAAGCGGTTTAACACCCAGCATTACAACTTTGCATTAAAAGATTGCTTACATCTTAGAAATTATTATGCCAGATTTTTTTTTAAGCAGAAATTCATTGAATGGGTTAAACATGACATTTTAGTGTTGGATTTAACTAGGAATCCGCATCCGTTCTTATCTTTAGTTACAAATGTATCTTTGTTTGGAATGCAATTAGACCTCTGAAAAGCCTGGCGGGGAAGCCCTCTTTGTTCTCTTAGAGCAGTGCTTGTTTATTACTTTGTAAATAGATACATTTGTAACTAAACCTAAGCACGGAGGAGGATTTCTAGCTAAATGCAGCACTAAAATGTCATGCTTAATCCATTCAGTGAATTTCTGCTAAAAAAAAATCTGGCATAATCGTTTCTAAGCTGTAAGCAATATTTTAAAGCAAACTTGAAATGCTGGGTGTTAGACCACTTTAACCTCTTGAGGACGGCAGTGTTAAAACCCCCTAAAGAACAGGCCATTTTTCACTGAATTGGCCACTGCAGCTTTAGAGACTCGCTGCAGGGCCGCACAGCTCAGTACACAAGTGATTCCCCCCCTCCTCTGTTGGTGGGGTCTGATCGCACCCCAGATGGTTGTTTATTTTTTATCAATTTTTGTATTATTTATTTTTAAATACATTTCAGTATTTTTTTTCTCTCTCTCCCTCCCTCCCCCTTCAGCGCTGTACTGAGTAAAAAAACGCCGTCCAACAGCCCCCAAGCGGCAATCGCTGCTGGGAGACTGAAGGCGGAGACTGTGCCCCACCTGAATAAATTATGACGTTATCAATATATTTATCTTGACTATTATTGATAGTATTATATTAATTACCACAATCACTATTGTCTCCGCATTTTAGTGCAACAAGAAGCTCACACACATTTATTTGATTTCATTCAAACTAAACACATACATTTATCTATCTAAAACAATAACTCTGATGACTACAGCTTCCAGAGGTGCACCACAGCACAAGGACTGCTCCGGAGTAATCCTGGTGAAATCACAACATGGCATTGACTCTTCTAAGAGCAGTGCTCAAACTGCAGTGGTGCACCTGTGGGACCCCTGGAAGAGGTGATGTCCTCCACCCAGCTCCTCAATCACTGAGGGGTCTTCAGAGGAGGTGGGCAGTCGAGGTAGCCTAACAGACGGTCATCTCTCCCCGCTGTAGGTCATCAGATCAAAGTGTATGACTCCACATTATTCATAATTTCCCGACATTAATAAGCTTAAAGGGAAGGTTCAGGGAACTCTTGAAAAAAATAAAAATCCCTATCCACTTACCTGGGGCTTCCTCTAGCCCGTGGCAGGCAGGAGGTGCCCTCGCCGCCGCTCCAGAGGCTTCCGGTCGTCTTCGGTGGCCGACCCGACCTGGCCAGGCCGGCTGCCAGGTCGGGCTCTTCTGCGCTCCATGGCCGGGCTCTTCTGCGTCCCACGCCGGCGCGCTGACGTCATCGGACGTCCTCCGGGCTGTACTGCGCACATCATTGAGTTTGGCCAGTAGGTGTTTTGCACGTATTGCAAAATATGCATACTGATTTACAATCACGGTGAAGGCTCATTTTCTACTACCGCATATAGTTTTATGCTGAACTGCAATCGCCAGCTGGTGTGATTCACGCTGCGTTCGCGCTTCATTCCTGGCGGCCATATGATGCAATTGCAGTGAATGGAAAAAGCAGCCTGCACGATAGCAAACGGAGCGCACTTGCGGTTGCGATCGCACTTGCTAGTGTAAAAGGGCCTTAAGTGCAGTATATCATATCCTTTGTGATCATATAATTAGATGTGACCAATAGTTACTCGGCCGTATTGCAAAACTTGCATAATTTCTCAAAATCATTGTAAAGGCATTCCATAACAGTTTCCAAATTTAAATATGTCTACATGAAGAAGTAATGATGCTAAGAAAATTAAGTTTTTTTTTCCCCTCACAGGTACTCTTTAACACAGGGGTGCCCACAATTTTTCGGCTCGCGAACTACTTTAAAATTTTCCGAGTCCAGGAGATCTACCAACATTTAGGTAGCTAGGTATAGGTGCCTTTAGTATAGGTAGATAAGTATAGGTGCCTGAAGTATAGATAGCTAGGTATATCGGCCTTTCAATATAGGTAGCCAAGTATAGTATAGTTAGGAATAGGTACATTTCATTAGATAGCTAGGTGTAGGGGCCTTCAGTATAGGTAGCCAGGTATAGTGTAGTTAGGTGTAGGTGCCTTCAGTATAGGTAGCCAGGTATTGTGTAGTTAGGTGTGGGTGGCTTCAGTATAGTTAGCCAGGTATAGTGTAGTTAGGTGGTAGTTAGATGGTTGTTTATTTTTTATCAATTTTTGTATTATTTATTTTTAAATACATTTCTGTATTGTTTTTCTCTCTCTCCCTCCCTCCCCCTTCAGCGCTGTACTGAGTAAATAACTGCCGTCTAACAGCCCCCAAGCGGCGATCGCCGCTGGGAGACTGAAGGCGGAGACTGAGCCCCACCTGAATAAATTATGCCGTTATCAATATATTTATCTTGACTATTATTAATAGTATTATATTAATTACCACAATCACTATTATCTTCACATTTTAGTGCAACAAGAAGCTTACACACGTTTATTTGATTTCATTCAAACTAAACACATACATTTATCTATCTAAAACAATAACTCTGATGACTACAGCTTCCAAAGGTGCACCACAGCACAAGGACTGCTCCGGAGTAATCCTGGTGAAATCACAACATGGCATTGACTCTTCTAAGAGCAGTGCTCAAACTGCAGTGGTGCACCTGTGGGACCCCTGGAAGAGGTGATGTCCTCCACCCAGCTCCTCAATCACTGAGGGGTCTTCAGAGGAGGTGGGCATTCGAGGTAGCCTAACAGACTGTCATATCTCCCCCCGCTGTAGGTCATCAGATCAAAGTGTATGACTCCACATTATTCATAATTTCCCGACAATAATAAGCGTAAGGATTGGTTCTATCACCACAACCATGGGCTTCAACCAGTTAGAGAGCATATTCAAGCTGAGGCATACAAAATGGAGGACAGTGAATCACAAGATGGAGGATATTTAAAAGTATGATTAGGTCATTTACACCTCCTCCCCACAAAGCCATTCCGTTCCTCACCTGACCAAAAGACGCCGTTATCAAATATAGTTAATCTATACTATTATTGATACTATTACATTATCCACCATACCCATAGACGCTACCTATACACATATACATACAAGTTTCAGGCGTCAGTCTTAGATTAAATTCTCTGATCATTTTGACCACATCATTGAGTTTGGCCAGTAGGTGTTTTGCACGTATTGCAAAATATGCATACTGAATTACAATCACGATGAAGGCTCATTTTCTACTACCGCATATAGTTTTATGCTGAACTGCAATCGCCAGCTGGCATGATTCACGCTGCGTTCGCGCTTCATTCCTGGCGGCCATATGATGCAATTGCAGTGAATGGAAAAAGCAGCCTGCACGATAGCAAACGGAGCGCACTTGCGCTTGCGATCGCACTTGCTAGTGTAAAAGGGCCTTAAGTGCAGTATATCATATCCTTTGTGATCATATAATTAGATGTGACCAATAGTTACTCGGACGTATTGCAAAACTTGCATAATTTCTCAAAATCATTGTAAAGGCATTCCATAACAGTTTCCAAATTTAAATATGTCTACATGAAGAAGTAATGATGCTAAGAAAATTAAGGTTTTTTTTCCCCTCACAGGTACTCTTTAACACAGGGGTGCCCACAATTTTTCGGCTCGCGAACTACTTTAAAATTTTCCGAGTCCAGGAGATCTACCAACATTTAGGTAGCTAGGTATAGGTGCTTTCAGTATAGGTAGATAGGTATAGGTGCCTGAAGTATAGATAGCTAGGTATATCTGCCTTTCAATATAGGTAGCCAAGTATAGTATAGTTAGGAATAGGTACCTTTCATTAGATAGCTAGGTGTAGGGGCCTTCAGTATAGGTAGCCAGGTATAGTGTAGTTAGGTGTAGGTGCCTTCAGTATAGGTAGCCAGGAATTGTGTAGTTAGGTGTGGGTGGCTTCAGGATAGTTAGCCAGGTATAGTGTAGTTTGGTGTGGGTGGCTTCAGGATAGTTAGCCAGGTATAGTGTAGTTCGGTGTGGGTGGCTTCAGGATAGTTAGCCAGGTATAGTGTAGTTAGGTATGGGTGGCTTCAGGATAGTTAGACAGGTATAATGTAGTTAGGTGTGGGTGGCTTCAGGATAGTTAGCCAGCTACAGTGTAGTTAGGTGTAGGTGCCACTTACCTCCCTCCAGTTCCAGCGGCGGTGTCTGCGGCTCCTCCTGGTCTCCCCTCTTTCGGCCGCGTTGGCTGGAGTGTAGAATGGGCGGCTGAATGGCGGGCGCAGGGGGCGGCGGGCAGCGTGCGTACGTAGATACATCGTGCCCAGCGCTACCCCCAGCTATGACGTTGTGGCGTCCTCCACTCCCACTGTACCGCCTCTCCCGCACTCTGCCTCTTCTGATTGGCCAGCGGCCGGCAGCAGAATCTGATAGCTGCCGGCCACAATCTACCAAATAGGCGGTCGCGATCTACCGGCAGATCGCGATCGACCTATTGGGCACCCATGCTTTAACACATGTTTACATACAGTGTATGTTAAAATCCTCCATCTTTGAGAGAACCAATTTGTACTTTTATCACATGGCCGCTAATGTTAGTAGGTCTATAGAAGTGAACAAACACTATGGGCCTGATTCACAAAGCGGTGCTAACAGTTAGCACCCTGGTGAAAAGCCCTTTACCACGCCTAAACTCAGTTTAGGCATGATAAGTTTAGGTGTGATAAGTTTAGGTGTGATAAGTTTAGGCATGATAAGTTTAGGTGTGATAAGTTTATGCATGATAAGTTTAAGCACCAACTGCGTTAGCATTGCAGTGCACAGCTGTTCAAAAGTTTTGCGCTAGCAAAGTCTGGTGCACTTCGCATAGAGTTTAATGGCGCTGCTTTGCGTGCGGGACTTTGCGCGCTATCTACACTTATCTAAACTTAGCATGCCTAAACTTATCACACCTAAACTTATCACACCTAAACTTATCACGCCTAAACTGGCTTTTCACCAGAGTGGTGCAAAGGTTATCATGCCTAAAGTCTTTTAGGCGTGATAACTGAGTTATCACCGCTTTGTGAATCAGGCCCTATGCCTTTGATCTGCTAAAACCCGTTCGGTAAAAATTTAATGTGGCACAATTTACCTCGCGGTAAAAAATATTCTAGTTGAGTATTCAGTAATACTTTAACACATGCAGTAACAGCTTAGTCAATCACTTGGTATTTTAACCTCTTGAGGACGGCAGTGTTAAAACCCCCTTAAGAACAGGCCATTTTTTCACTGAATTGGCCACTGCAGCTTTAGAGACTCGCTGCAGGGCCGCACAGCTCAGTACACAAGTGATCCCCCCCTCCTCTGTTGGTGGGGTCTGATCGCCCCCCAGATGGTTGTTTATTTTTTATCAATGTTTGTATTATTTATTTTTAAATACATTTCTGTATTTTTTTTCTCCCTCTCCCTCCCTCCCCCTTCAGCGCTGTACTGAGTAACTAACCGCCGTCTAACAGCCCCCAAGCGGCGATCGCCTCTGGGAGACTGAAGGCGGAGACTGAGCCCCACCTGAATAAATTATGCCGTTATCAATATATTTATCTTGACTATTATTGATAGTATTATATTAATTACCACAATCACTATTATCTCCACACTTTAGTGCAACAAGAAGCTCACACACGTTTATTTGATTTCATTCAAACTAAACACATACATTTATCTATCTAAAACAATAACTCTGATGACTACAGCTTCCAAAGGTGCACCACAGCACAAGGACTGCTCCGGAGTAATCCTGGTGAAATCACAACATGGCATTGACTCTTCTAAGAGCGGTGCTCAAACTGCAGTGGTGCACCTGTGGGACCCCTGGAAGAGGTGATGTCCTCCACCCAGCTCCTCAATCACTGAGGGGTCTTCAGAGGAGGTGGGCAGTCGAGGTAGCCTAACAGACGGTCATCTCTCCCCACTGTAGGTCATCAGATCAAAGTGTATGACTCCACATTATTCATAATTTCCCAACATTAATAAGCATAAGGATTGTTTCTATCACCACAACTATGGGCTTCAACCAGTTAGAGAGCATATTCAAGCTGAGGCATACAAAATGGAGGACAGTGAATCACAAGATGGAGGATATTTAAAAGTATGATTAGATCATTTACACCTCCTCCCCACAAAGCCATTCCATTCCTCACCTGACCAAAAGCCGTTATCAAACATAGTTAATTTATACTATTATTGATACTACACATTATTCACCATACCCATAGACGTTACTTATGCACATATACATACAAGTTCCAGGCGTCACTATTAGATTAAATTTTCTGATCATTTTGACCACATCATTGAGTTTGGCCAGTAGGTGTTTTGCACGTATTGCAAAACATGCATACTGATTTACAATCACGATGAACGCTCATTTTCTACTACCGCAAATAGTTTTATGCTGAATTGCAATCGCCAGCTGGCATGATTCTTGCTGCTGATTTATTTTTAAATACATTTCTGTATTGTTTTTCTCCCTCTCCCTCCCCCTGTCTGCCTATCAGTGAGATCGGCTGTGATAGGCTTAATAGCGCCCGAGCGGCGATCACCGCTGGGAGACTGAAGGCGGAGCTGAGCTATCGAGCAGAGATGCGCACGCATCAGCGCGTGCGATCCCCTGCAAAATTAGCCCCAAGGTTGTTACGCCAATCGGCATGAGGCGGTCGGCAAGCAGTTAAGAAATCATGTGGTATTTGATTCAGTTCATTAAAGCAGCAGAGACAGCCTTACTATACCAGGAAAAGAAAATATATAAGTAGGTAAATACTAGTTCTACTTACATAAGTATTGTACCGTTAGCAATTTTATTTCAGTTTATTATATACCTGTATCGTAAATAAAGAGATAACTGTTTCAAGCAGTTTCCATCTTTACTTACTCTGAAGCCAACCCTAATGTCCTCCCTTACTCTTTTTTGCTCCTATAAACCGTGATATCTACCTTGCTTTGTCAACACATGTGAGCACAGCATAGATCTTATTTCAGCAGCTTTTGCAGAGGGGTGAGGTGTTTTTCCCTTCTCAGCTTCGTGTCACACTGAACTGCCCTCAGCGAATCAGTGAGGAGCAGGAATGTGTGAGGGCAGATAACAAGTATCCCTCTCCCTGGCAATGTACCAAATAGAGTCAGGCTGACTGTGGTAAGAGTTATTTCAGCAGAAACATTTATGATTATATTGGAATGCTTGTAGTACAGGGTCAGGTTGTAGACTGTATAAAAAACACAGAGCAGTGGGTAAATGGAATTTGATTTTATGGCTGACAATCCCGCTCTAAGGAATTATGCAGTATTTCATTCTGTCTTTGATGGATTATTGCAGCACTTTGAAAATGGAAGCCAGATGTGATACAGATAGCTTTTTTTTAAATTATACTGACAAGTAAAGAGCAAGTCCAAGCTGCATTTACAGGGATCATTACCCCTACCAATGCCATTTACACTTACACTGTAACACACAGTCCAGCGGCGGACATACAGCTGCGCTGGTTGTGCAGCCAAATGAGGTATCCATGACTTTAGGGGCCTATGTGACCTCTGCAGGGTTGTATAACCCACAAGGCACTGAGGCTCCTGCACCGATTGGATGGTTATCCAACGTCTGCGGCAGGCCCTCTGAATTGCAGAGCACAAGCAGAACAGAGTAGAGAGGTAACTGACTTCTCCAGGCTCCAGTAAAGGATCACGTTCCTTCCCTTTCAGCATCCCTATCTCCATGGCACCAGTGACATCTCATCATGTGACCCGCCTGCACATGCTAGCGGGTTATGTGATGATAGACACTGCTGGAGTCTTACAGACCAGGAATCTGGAAGAGGAAAGAAAGTAATCACCTTGCTGGAGCCCAGAGAGGTGAGTGACCCGCCGCAGACACACTGCAGAGTGCTGTGCTGGCCGTTTGCGCTGCGTCTGTGTTTTTTTAAAAACACTCCTATTGACTTGCATTAAAATTGTGGCAATATCAAGGCGGTCGCGATATTTTGAAAAGTTGCAGTCACGGCAATTTTGCTGTGATTTTTACTGTAATTTATATGCAAGTCAATGAGAGCATTTTCTTTTAATCGAAGCGGTGTGTCTAAGGCCTAAATGTGCATCATTGTAAGCAGTTAAAGAACAACAGTACATTGAATTCCCATCCAGACGATGTCAGTGTTTCTGGTTGGTACATTGGCAGTGTAGGCCCGGGTGCAGCAACAACCCATGGGACCCCTCTTGGATACAAACTTCCCCATGTGACTGGTAAAACATACACACACCTACACTCCTTTCCCACCTGGCCCCCTCTACCCACATAGAACGATAGGGGAGCAGTGCAATATTACACTGCTCTAGTGCTATGTCGGGTCTCTTCTGTACTTCCTGGCAGTTGCACGCTCTGTGCTTCCATACCTCCAGCTCCCGATCACATGACTTACATTTAGAGCCAGAGGTGCGTGTCAAGAGCATGTGCCTGTCAAGAAGATTAGCGGGGACCCACAGCACGAGGGGATCTAGCTACCTAAAACCAGGTGGCACCTCCTGCTACCTAATACCTCGGTGGCACATATGGCTAGCTAATACTAATTGGGGGCACCATTGGCTACCTAGTACTATTTTGGGGAAACCTCTGGCTACTCATTACTATTTGGGGTACCTCTGACTACCTTATATTATTTGGGGGGACTTCTGGCTACCTAATACAGTATAATATATTGATATCTGGGGAACTCACAGGACTTTTAGATACAAGATAGGTGCATATCTAGCTACCTAATACTGACATCTACCTACTTCGTGTCTTCAAAGGGAGCACTTATGCCTGGCTATACTGGCAGCACCTATGCCTGGCTATACTGGGAGCACCTATGCCTGGCTATACTGGCAGCACCTATGCCTGGCTATACTGGCAGCACCTATGCCTGGCTATACTGGCAGCACCTATGCCTGGCTATACTGGGAGAACCTATGCCTAGCTATACTGGCAGCACCTATGCCTGGCTATACTGGGAGCACCTATGCCTGGCTATACTGGGAGCACCTATGCCTGGCTATACTGGCAGCACCTATGCCTGGCTATACTGACAGTACCTATGCCTGGCTATACTGGCAGCACCTATGCCTGGCTATACTGGGAGCACCTATGCCTCGCTATACTGGGAGCACCTAAGCCTGGCTATACTGGCAGCACCTATGCCTGGCTATACTGGCAGCACCTATGCCTGGCTATACTGGGAGCTCCTATGCCTGGCTATACTGGGAGCACCTATGCCTGGCTATACTGGGAGCACCTATGCCTGGCTATACTGGGAGCACCTATGCCTGGCTATACTGGCAGCACCTATGCCTGGCTATACTGGCAGCACCTATGCCTGGCTATACTGGAAGCACCTATGCCTGGCTATACTGGCAGCACCTATGCCTGGCTATACTTGGAGCACCTATGCCTGGCTATACTGGGAGCACTTATGCCTGGCTATACTGGGAGCACCTATGCCTGGCTATACTGGGAGTACCTATGCCTGGCTTTAATGGGAGCACCTATGCCTGGATATACTGGGAGCACCTATGCCTGGCTATACTGGGAGCACCTATGCCTGGATATACTGGGAGCACCTATGCCTGGCTATACTGGGAGTACTTATGCCTGGCTATACTGGGAGCACCTATGCCTGGCTATACTTGGAGCACCTATGCCTGGCTATACTGGGAGCACCTATGCCTGGCTATACTGGGAGCACCTATGCCTGGCTATACTGGGAGCACCTATGCCTGGCTATACTGGGAGCACCTATGTCTGGCTATACTGGGAGTACCTATGCCTGGCTTTAATGGGAGCACCTATGCCTGGATATACTGGGAGCACCTATGCCTGGCTATACTGGGAGCACCTATGCCTGGCTATACTGGGAGCACCTATGCCTGGATATACTGGGAGCACCTATGCCTGGACATACTGGGAGCACCTATGCCTGGCTATACTGGGAGCACCTATGCCTGGCTATTGTTTTACACTTGAAACAACGTGAAGTGAGAAAAAAAAAACTTATGATAGAATGAATTGTATGTGTAGTACGGATAATAAATAGAACATTAGTAGCAATAGCTACTAATAACAGTAGCTTATTTTTATTTTCAATTATATAGCTTTTTTTATAACATTGCATCATACTGTCACAGTTCCAGCTTTAAAGTCACACTTTTTTTAAGCCATAAAAAAAAGCAGATATAATGACCCCTTGAATTTTCCTGCAGTAAAACCTTATCTCAAGCTGTCTCTCACTGTTTCTTGGCTGTTTAAGTGATTCAGAAAACAGGACTGTATTCAGCCCAGTGCCTAGCACAGGCATGGGCAAACTTGGCCTTCCAGCTGTTAAGGAACTACAAGTCCCACAATGCATTGCAGGAGTCTGACAGCCACAGCCATGACTCATAAAGGGAAATGCATTGTGGGACTTGTAGTTCCATAACAGCTGGAGGGCCGAGTTTGCCCATGCCTGGCCTAGCAGCTTGTAAGTTTCAAAATGGGATAAAGATGACAGCCTTGTCTGAGTCCCTGGACCAACATTCCTGAGACTTCCATTCATTGTAAAGCAGCTCTCTCCCATTTTATGTGCAGCCCCCTCATCCATGTGCAGCAGCCTCTCTCTGTCATGTATGGTTCCTTTGAGCTGCAGCTACTCTTTCCTATATGTTGCTCCTCACTTGCAGCCCCTCTTTCATATGCAGCCTCTTTCAGCCCCCGTGGGCAGTAGCTGCCTGAAGCCCTGACCTGTGTTACCTTTCCAAGTATCTGGCCCTGTTGCTCCTGCTCCATGCAATATACACAGCCCTGTCACTTAAAGAAAACCTGTATCGAAAAAAAGGGCTCCTGGGGGGTACTTACCTCGGAAGGGGGAAGCCTCTGGATCCGATTGAGGCTTCCCACGTCCTCCTCCTTCCCACGGTGGTCTTGCTGGGCCACTCCGCACGGTGGCCATGTAAATATTACCTTCCTGGCTCCAGCACAGGCGCAGTAGCCGCTCTCTGCTCGGGATCAGGCGGAAATAGCCGATCCCATTCAGGTCCATTCTACTGCACAGGCGCAAGTCACCTGCTCCTGCACAGTAGAGCGGACCCGACTGGGATCAGCTATTTCCGTCTGATCTGAGCCAAGAGCCGCTAGTGCGCCTGCTGGAGACGGAGAAGGTAAATATTGCAGGTGCGACCGCACAACAGCCTGACAAAGTGTCCACTGTGGCTTCAGAGGGGCCCAGCGAGACCACCATGGCGCAGAGGAGGATGGGAGGAGCCTCAATCAGATCCAGAGGCTTCCCTCTCCCGAGGTAAGTACCCCCAGGGGCCCTTTTTTCGATACAGAATCTCTTTAAAACTGTAATGACACAATACCATAGCCACTGATTTTCTGCACCTGGTTTGCTTCTTGTTAAAGTGCCCATACATGGTACCATTTTTTTGTCTTTTTTCAATTCGATAATTTTGTTCGATTATTCTGTTAGATCGAATATAAAGGTTTTTCCAACACAATAAAATTTTTATTGAATAAGATGGGATAATAGTTAGTTTTTCTTGATCAAAAAAGAAAAAGATTATTTTTTGATTTTCATTTGTTTCGATCGTTTAGATCAAATAGATGGGAATGTTTGTTATTGTACTGCGTATGGGCACCACACATTGGCAGCTGCTGACCAGAGATAAATGTACAGGGTGCTACTAAGGCCCCTTGTATGCTTGTCCATTATCTTTGCATTGTGTTACCCTTTGTGCACACAGATAAATCCAGAAGGTCCGCACACTCATATGTAGACCAAATCTGCTGTTTTATTCAAAAAACGTGACACAATTCCCTTCCATAACCAACGATTCGTTTCGGGGCCCCGAGGGGTCCCCTTTGTCAAGGTAAACACACAGAATGGGTTACTTGGTCTACATATGAGTGTGCGGACCTTCTGGATTTATTATTGACTGTTACTCAGGTCTAGCACCTCCACAGTGGTGTGCGGTTCCTCCTCGGATTCCTGACTTTGTGCACACAGGGTAACACAACAGCAATGAAAGTCTATGTGACCTAATACACTTACTGCGTCGCGTCGGAAGTTCCCGATCAGCCGCAAACTCGATGCAAAGTCAACAGCGCATTACCCTCAGACTTCTGCTGCAACCCAGCGGTGGCGAAATACATGGAAGTCAATGGACGATGCAGACGTTTTTGGTGATGTGCTAGAAAATAATGATGGGCACACAAAATACTGTCGCTTTGGGCAGATATTTTGACATTCTTCACTTAGGGGGGGGGGAGTTGGGGGGTGCTCATATTTGTTGCCAGCTGTCTACACATTAAAGGACAACTGAAGGGAGAGGAATATGGAGGCTTCCATATTTATTTCCTTATATGCATTACCAGCTGCCTGGCTATCCTACTGATCATCTGCCTCTAATACTTTTAGCCCTAGACCCTGAACTAGCATGCAGCAGTTCAGGTGTTTCTGACATTGTTGTCAGATCTGACTGGATTAGCTGCATGCTTGTTTCTGGTGTGATTCAGACACTATTGCAGCCAAATAGATCAGAAGGATAGCCAGGCAACTGGTATTGTTTAAGAGAAAATAAATATGGCAGTCTCCATATTATTCTCATTACAGTGCTCCTTTAATGGTTGTGTGTTGAGATATTTTAATGGGACAACACATTTACACTGTTAACTTCACATTGTATCAAAGTTTCATAGCTTCAGTGTTGTCCCGTGAAGAGAAATAATAAAATATTTACAAAAATGTGAGGGGTGTACTCACTTCTGTGAGATACTGTACGTCATTACATGCACATAATGCAAGATTCAATATGTAGGATGGACTAGCTGTCATTTAAAAGATAGAGCAAGGGAGCATATTAATGATGTCCAGAATAGAAGAAACACTGAGGGCTCTTGCACACTGCAAGTGATTCCGATTCAGATTCCGCATTTTAATCAGTTTTTACATCCGATTCCGATTAGCAGTTTGCTACCTGCACACTGCAAATCGGAATCTGAATCGGATGTAAAAACTGATTAAAAAGCGGAATCTGAATCGGAATAGCTTGCAGTGTGCAAGAGGCCTAATGTGTTCAGACATGTCTTAGATCTGCACAGAGGCAGTCTGAAGACTTTTACCTTACAAGCTACTGAGTAGGCTCCTATCATAGAAAGGGATAGATTAAACAGTTAAAGGATACCTTAGCGCTAACTTAAAGGACAACTGAAGTGAGAAGACTATGGAGGCTGCCATATTAATTACCTTTTAAACAATACCAGTTGCCTGGCAGCCCTGCTGATCTATTTGGCTGCAGTAGTGTCTGAATCACACCAGAAACAAGCATGTAGTTAATCTTGTCAGATCTGACAAATGTCAGGAACACCTGATCTGCCTATGCTTGTTCAGGGTCTATGGCTAAAAGTATTAGAGGCAGAGGAGCAGAAGGGCTGCCAGGCAACGAGTATTACTTAAAAGGAAATAAATAGGGCAGCCTACATATAACTCTTCGTCAATCTGCCCAAACATTGCTAGATGTATGGGCACCTTAAAGGATACTTTAGGGCTAACTTTAATTCAAAAAGGACCGCTAATGTGTGTATGGGGAGCGGGGCGGATCCTTACCGTACCTCCCATGCCTCGGCGCCTCTCTCTGTTCTCCGGTAATAATCCAATTCCTCCTCTTCCTCATCGGCGTGGTCGGTGACCTCCGACCGGGACATACGGTGCTGTGCATGCTCAGTATATGCACTAGGGTGTCTGGCGACCACTTGAACGCGCTTACATCATATGGCGTCAATGTGGAGTGTGGTCACAAAGCGCCCTGGCGGATATACTGCGCATGTACAGCGCAGGATGTCCGGGTCAGAGGTCAATGACCGCGCCGAACAGGAAGAGGAGAATTTGGATTATTACCGGAGAGTGGAGGGAGACACCAGAGTACGGGAGGTCCGGTAAGGATCCGCACAGCTCCCAATGCACACATTAAGCTTCCTTTTTGAATTGAAGTTAGCCATAAAGTATCCTTTAAGGTGCCCATACATCTAGCAATGTTTGGGCAGATTGACGAAGGGACAGATCCCTCTCTGATCGAATCTACTCGGAAAAAGATCTGTCGGCTGCCCATACACTGCAGGCCAATTCCCAATCAATTTCACCATGAAATCTCTGGGGAATTGGCCTTGTAACGCTGCCCTTCACCACCTGGCTGCTGTCCCCCCAAATGTAAATGTGCCCCCCAGTCCCTATGCATTGTAATCTCACCTGCTCCAGCTGCCACCACCGTCCTGCTGCTCCTGGTCTCGTCCGCTGCGTCCCCCGATCTCCAACACGTATGCTGGAAAACCTAAGGGATTGAAGAGTGAATGGCATATGTCAATTTTTTTCATGAATGAGTTGTTAATATGATTGTATTCTATTGTTTATATACGATCAGCACCACAAAAAATACATTTAGGCCCCATTCACACTAAAGCGTTTTGCCTGCGATTTCGGCAAAACGCTCAAACGCTTTTTAAAAGCGATAACGAAAATGAAACCCTATGGGCCCGTTCTTACTTGGGCGATTTGCGCTAATCGCCGCAAATCACCCAAAAACGGGCAAAAACGCAAACGCGTCGCCTGCACCATTTTCAGGCGATTTCCCGGCGATTGCGTTTCAGTGCTATAGAAGCGCTAAACGCGATCGCATCAAAATCGCAGCAGTGTTCAGTGATTTTTCTGCGTGAAATCACGGAAAAATCAGTCCTGCAAAACGCCGGTTGAAAACGCAAGTATGAATGGGGTCTTATGGACTACATAAAGGTGGTAAAATTGGTCAGTGATTGGCCAATGATAACGGAGGCCTGGAAACCACTAGCAGTAAGGTACTAATCCATTTACAAGCACTTGTGACTTGAAAAGCTCTCGCTAATGTAATGCTATAGCTGTGATCCCACTAAAGGGCTTTGATTTTATGAAAATGTCCCCATAGCATTACATTAACAAGAGCTTTTCAAGTCACAAGCGCTTTGAAAAGGCTGCTAGTGGGTTTGAGCCCTAAGGCTTTGTTCACATTGCATTCCGCTCGCGTGTCCATCCGCGGTGGGCTTTTTTGAGGCTTTTTTTTCCAATTCCCGACGCTTGGGTGGGCGATTCGTTTTCGTGGTTAGCGGTATCCAACGCGTTTCTCCCAAGCGTTTTGGCATTTCACTCCCTGACGCAGGTCAGGAAGTGGACTCTTTGATCCGGAAAAGAATAAATACAATGTATTTATTCTTAAAAACGCAAACGCAATCGCTCCACAAAGCAGTTTTGTGAGCGTTTCATGATTTTTTCTATACCTTCCATTGAAGCTAAATTGCCTCAAAAATGGCTCAAACACCACTTTACAAAGCGAAACGCAAACAAGCCGCTCATATGTGAACTACCATACAGAATCATTGTGTAAGCGCTTTCAGGACGATTTTGAAAAATCGCCTGCGCTTAAAAAATAACAAAAACGCCTGCAGTGTGAACAAGCCCTAAAAGTGTGTACCAGACTTAAAGGATACCTGAGTCCTAAACAAATCCACAAAGCGACGCCCTGCATGTTGTGTGGGGAGGTGTGCATAGGCTTACTGCACCTCCCGCTGCCCGACATCTGCCTCTGCTTCCCTATCACTCCCGCTGTTATTAGTCCTGGTCAGTGTGGTCAGCGCCCTCTGACTTGGACATACTACGCTGCACATGTGCAGTTTGTGCACTTGGGGGCCTTGTGACCGCGATCGCTGGGGACCACAGGTGCTGTACAGACATGGTGCGTTGCGTTTTTTCCGCATATGCATTTTTCTAGCATTTTACGGGCATTTTTATGCGTTTGCGATTCGCATATGCGTTTTGTATGTGTTTTTTATGTGTTTTTCGATTGCGTTTTATGCAAATCACTAGGAAGACAACAGGAAGCGCAAACACATCAGAAAATAATAAAAAGAAATGCATATAAAACACATGAAAAACGCATACCATTGCGTTACCATTGATGTTCATTATGTGCGTTTTTGATAATTATGCAACAAAACCAGCGTGTTTACAAACGCATGTTTGAAAACGCATATGAGTTTTTAATATACGTTTTTTGATGCGGCCCATTGACTTCCATTAGCGACAAAAACGCTGCGTTCTCTGCAACGCTAGCGCTTCTGCTATGTGTGTTCCTAGCCCGAGAGACAGAGGATCAAGCAGGGCAGCCATGCAACATTTAAAGCGGACCTGAACTCATACCGTCATCTCTGCTCTAAAAGATACGCAAAAGCATGATAACCTTTAAGCAAAAAAAGTCTTTGTTACAGCTGATAGAAATCTTAAAATAAATCTGCACTGTTTCTACTTCCTATTTAATGTAAGCAGACATATTGTTTACAGCCTGTGCTTTCAAATGAGCTTATCTGCCATCTCTGCCGTGGCAGTCATGTGACACAGGGAGAGATCAAATTACAACTTGTGATTAGTCACACATGAGGGGGAATTAAACTCTCTAAATACTCTAAATACATACAGGGTACATTTCTCTATGTCTTCCTTCTGTTCTGGGCAAGAGTTCAGGTTCACGTATGGCAGCCTCCATATCCCTCTTGTTATAGATGTTCATTAAACAGATGTAGACAGGAGGTATATTGGATCATTTACATGTGTACTAGAAAACACAATGCCCAGTACACACAATCCATTTTTCCATCAGATTGACAGTCAAACTGATTATTTCCGACAGCGCCAATCTGTTTTCTGGACAATTTTGTAAAGAAGTGGTTGGAAAATCGGTCAGAAATTAGATTGGACCTGTCGGAAATAATCGATTTGACCGTCAATCTGATGGGAAATTGCATTGAGTTTACTAGGCATTAGGGATTGATAAGTGCCATTTTTTTTTCTTTACGAATAAGAGCTAGTTCACACCGAGGGCGTTTTTCGCATTTTTTCAGCCCGGCGATTTTCAAAATAGCCCTAAAAGCGCTTGTGTAATAAGTCCCTATAGGATAGTACATATCAGCTCTTTTCTTTGGCATTTGGCTCAGCAAAGCACTGCATGTACCATTTTTAGGGTGATTTTGTTACAATGGAAGGTATAGGGAAAAAAATAGCGTTCGCGTTTTCATGAATAAATACATTGTATTTATTCATTTCCGGGTGAAAGAGTTCACTTGCTGACTGATGTCAGGAAGTGAAAAAACAGAATCGCTCTGCAAAAGCGGTTTGTATAAAATCGTAGCACGCAGTGGAGCGCCGGGAGGGGAAAAAACGCGCAAAAAATAAAAAAATCGCTGGCGTCAGCAATTTTGATTTTAGATGTGAACAAAGCCTTCGTGTTTTTAATATAATTGGATTTCATCCATTTTCATGGCTGCACCACATTTATATACGATTAGTTTAACAAAATATGCATTTATAGACTATACATGTTTCATGCCACATGTCTATTGATTGATGACTACAATCTTTTTGTGTAATATACAGTATCTGCTCATTATAATCTGCCAGATGTTTTGAGGGACCTCTGGAAAGATCATCTAACAGGCAACCTAGGCAGGTGCCTGGGACCTAATGGGTGCTGGATTGGATTACGATAAAATGTGGCCATAAGCAAGGTAGTAGTTTTGCCCACCTGCTCCTATGGTCCTTTTGGTAACCTGAAATTAGAGGGTCAAACTGGCAGTAGAGCCCCCTGACACACATTAGGCCCCAGGCACCTGCCTAGGGTGCCATGTGGATGATCCTGCTCTGGCAGTGCTGTTTGGGAACTGCACAAAATCATTTCTGTAGTGCATTTAAAAAGCACACTGTCCACATCACATATGATTTAATTAGAGAAATGCACACATTGTCATGATGGGCAAAACTTGTATGGTGTGCATAAAGCCTATCATTCCAGCCTGGGAAGGGGCCACCAGGAGGGGCGGGGAGACTGCGCTCTTCCCCCTCATCCTTCTACATGGCCGCATGTCAGCTGTCTGTAGCTACCATCTGCAGCTGTCCTCCCTTCAGTGCCGACAGGGAGGGGCCTGATCCTGGATGGTTCCGCCCCCTTCTATGTAATTCCAGCCAACAAGCACCAACTATGGGGTACGGCAGGGTACTGTTCTGTTTAATGGATGCCCCGCCCCCTTAATTACTTAATTGCAGCACCGTCTACGTCTTTCTCCCCTGCAGCTGCATTTATCTGAGTTGCCAAACAAGAGGAGAGGATCGAGCCTCGAGCTAAGCCTCGCCCCTAACATTCCAAAGCCACGCCCCCAGCATTCCAATCTCCGCCCCCGACATTCTAAGCCACACCTCCACCAACGTAAGAAAGGAGCGAGAGTCCGGGGCTCGCTCTTAAAAACTGACTCTCCCCTGTGTGTATATATATGTATATATATATATATATATATATAGTTTCAAATCACACTGTACATGATACACATTATTAATGGGAGAATGCACAAATTGAAATGCTACAAAACCGTGTATAGAGCGCATACAGCCCGAGATTCCAGCTGGGGGAGGGACCACCAGGAGGGGCGGGGAGACTGCGCTCCTCCCACTCATCCTACATGGCCGCATCTCAGCTTATGGGCACTGCACTGAGGTTACTGTTCTGATCAGTGGCTGCCCCGCCCCTGTACTCACTTGCAGCACCGCCCACGTCTTCCTCCTGAGCTGAGCCGCATCCCCGTCTGAACTAGAGGAGAGGCTCGAGCCCGTCAGTCAATGCTCGGGACTCGGACCCGCCCCCAACATTCCATTCTCCGCCCCCAACACCTCCAACGGGCGAGAGTCGGGGCACGCTCTATGCTCTCCCCTGTATGTATATATGTGGATGTATATATGGATGTATATAGTATATATATATATATACAGTTTCAAATCACACTGTACGTTGCACATTACTAATGGCAGAATGAAATTGAACAACACATTGAAATGGTAAAAAAACGTTTAAAGAGTGCATAACGCAGGAGATTCCAGCCGGAGGAGGGGCCACCATGAGGGGCGGAGAGACTGCGCTCCTCCCCCTCATCCATATATATGGCCGCATCTTAGGTTATAGGCACTCAGGTTACTGTTCTGATCAGTGGCTGCCCCGCCCCTGTACTTACTTGCAGCACCGCCCACTCTTCCTCCTGAGCTGAGCCGCGTCCTTGTCTGACGAGAAGAGAGGATCGAGAGGCTCGAGCTATGCTCCGCCCCTAATTTTCAGTCAATGCTCGGGACCAGGCTCCGCCCCCAACGGGCTAAGCCACGCCCCCGCAGATGTAGGAATGGAGCAGAGCGTGAGTCGGGCTCGCTCCCTAGTCTCTCCCATATACATTCACATGTACATATACAGCATGTATTATAATAGCAGTATATGCTGTCCTGCAGTGTGCAGAATTCCCATAGAGGAGGGGGAAGCTGCTGTTGTGCTGCATCCGCCCCTGCCCCGCCCACTCTTTCACATAAGTGCACAGCAGTTCTTATGAGTGGGGAGTGAGTCACAGTGTGTCTGACTGACTGTGTATGTGGTAATATTGTGTGTGTGTGTGTTGTGTGACTGTGTATGTGGTAATATTGTGTGTGTGTTGTGTGACTGTGTATGTGGTAATAGTGTGTGTGTGTTGTGTGTCTGTGTATCTGGTAATATTGTGTGTGTGTGTTGTGTGACTGTGTATGTGGTAATATTGTGTGTGTTGTGTGACTGTGTATGTGGTAATATTGTGTGTGTTGTGTGATTGTGTATGTGGTAATATTGTGTGTGTGTTGTGTGACTGTGTATGTGGTAATATTGTGTGTGTTGTGTGACTGTGTATGTGGTAATATTGTGTGTGTGTGTGTGTGTTGTGTGATTGTGTATGTGGTAATATTGTGTGTGTTGTGTGATTGTGTATGTGGTAATATTGTGTGTGTGTTGTGTGACTGTGTATGTGGTAATATTGTGTGTGTTGTGTGACTGTGTATGTGGTAATATTGTGTGTGTGTGTGTGTGTGTGTTGTGTGATTGTGTATGTGGTAATATTGTGTGTGTTGTGTGATTGTGTATGTGGTAATATTGTGTGTGTGTTGTGTGACTGTGTATGTGGTAATATTGTGTGTGTTGTGTGTCTGTGTATGTGGTAATATTGTGTGTGTGTTGTGTGACTGTGTATGTGGTAATATTGTGTGTGTGTTGTGTGACTGTGTATGTGGTAATAGTGTGTGTGTGTTGTGTGTCTGTGTATCTGGTAATATTGTGTGTGTGTGGTGTGTCAGTGTATGTGGTAATATTGTGTGTGTTGTGTGATTGTGTATGTGGTAATATTGTGTGTGTTGTGTGATTGTGTATGTGGTAATATTGTGTGTGTGTTGTGTGACTGTGTATGTGGTAATATTGTGTGTGTTGTGTGACTGTGTATGTGGTAATATTGTGTGTGTTGTGTGACTGTGTATGTGGTAATATTGTGTGTGTTGTGTGACTGTGTATGTGGTAATATTGTGTGTGTTGTGTGACTGTGTATGTGGTAATATTGTGTGTGTTGTGTGACTGTGTATGTGGTAATATTGTGTGTGTTGTGTGACTGTGTATGTGGTAATACTGTGTGTGTGTTGTGTGACTGTGTATGTGGTAATATTTTGTGTGTGTGTTGTGTGATTGTGTATGTGGTAATATTGTGTGTGTGTTGTGTGATTGTGTATGTGGTAATATTGTGTGTGTGTTGTGTGATTGTGTATGTGGTAATATTGTGTGTGTTGTGTGACTGTGTATGTGGTAATATTGTGTGTGTTGTGTGACTGTGTATGTGGTAATATTGTGTGTGTTGTGTGACTGTGTATGTGGTAATATTGTGTGTGTTGTGTGACTGTGTATGTGGTAATATTGTGTGTGTGTTGTGTGACTGTGTATGTGGTAATATTTTGTGTGTGTGTTGTGTGATTGTGTATGTGGTAATATTGTGTGTGTTGTGTGATTGTGTATGTGGTAATATTGTGTGTGTTGTGTGATTGTGTATGTGGTAATATTGTGTGTGTTGTGTGATTGTGTATGTGTTAATATTGTGTGTGTGTGTGTGTGTGTGTGTGTGTGGTGTGACTGTGTATGTGGTAATATTGTGTGTGTGTTGTGTGATTGTGTATGTGGTACTATTGTGTGTGTGTTGTGTGACTGTGTATGTGGTAATATTGTGTGTGTTGTGTGATTGTGTATGTGGTAATATTGTGTGTGTTGTGTGATTGTGTATGTGGTAATATTGTGTGTGATTGTGTATGTGGTAATATTGTGTGTGTGTGTGTGTGCTGTGTGACTGTGTATGCAGTAATATTGTGTGTGTTGTGTGACTGTGTATGTAGTAATATTGTGTGTGTTGTGTGATTGTGTATGTGGAAATGGTAAAACAGAGCAAAGAGCATAATATAGAAAAGTTAAACAAAACCTGAATGGCATATGTGTGTATTTATACTGACCTGGGGCCTCCTCCAGCCCCGTGAGAAGTGCGGTCTCCCTCTCCAGCCGCTCCATTGCCTTGTAATCCCCTCCGGTAATCTGGATGGCCGCGCTTTCCTTTGCACCCCCTGTCGCAGTCCGGCAGCCGGGAGCAGCCTATGCAGTAGTACTGTGTAGGCCCAGAATGCTCCTGGGCAGGGAGCGTGGTGAGGGCGTGTGTGGCAGCACATGCCCAGAAGCGCAAAACTGGCCAGATTGCCAGAAGGCGTAGCAAGAGGACAGTGAGGGGGCCCACGTCACTTATGGGGCTGGAGGAAACCCCAGGTAAGTATAAATACACACAAGTATAAATACACACGGGTGACAATTCGCAGAACGATGTTGTGTAGACACATCCCTAGCCTTGAAACTAGCGATGTGTTTTGTTGCCATGGAGGGGGGGGCAGAAGGACGACGATCAGTGGACAACAGAACGGTTCCAATGGTCGGCGGGGACTGTAAAAAAGCATTGCACAACAGTCATGCGCGACCATCGGTGGTCGTTAAGAATCCGACTGGGCAGATATTTAATGGTGCAATATCAATTAGTGGCCATTGTGCACACATAACGATCAGTGGCTGAAACGATTCTCGCATATGTGCATGTAGCTTAAGAATATAGAAGAGAGTGCTGGAGGGAGAGAGATGGCCCACAGTTTAAAAATAAAAAACTTCTAAAGTGTCTGCTGAATTATCAGCATGCTATGCTGGGACTTGTAGTTCCACAGAGACATGTTCCTCTCTCTATGTTATTAGGGAGGGGGTTGTATCTGTTTGAGCAAACTGTGGACTGCCCAGAATTGTGATACTCATGTACTAGGCCGACAACCGCAGATTGTGCATGAACAGCTGATCTGGCCGGCACTCACTCCTAACCTCTTCCAAACACTAACCTGAGTGCCCAACACTAACCTCCCCTCTCCTGGGCATAACACTAACCTTCCCCTCTCATATGCCTTATGCTGAGAACACACAATACAATTTCCCATACGATCAACAAGTGATCGGACAGAAGTTGTACCATATGTACATGTATAAACTGCTCCAGATCGATAAAGGGATCCATTTTCCGATGATAACTTTGCAAAATTGATCCTTTCCTCGATCAGAAACAGATCGGGCATGTCAGAAATAATCGACCGATTCCCATCTATCGGACTAGAAGTTGCATCGTGTTCCCAGCGTTAATGTGCCCATCAGTGATTGTACAAACTTCAAAATCTATTTAGTAGAAAGGTAGATTGAGTTAGGCCCCATTCACACTAGAGCATTTTGCTGGCGATTTCGGCAAAACGCTCAAGCGCTGGTGCTTTTTAAAGTGTTAGTGCTATAAAACCCTATTGGCCCGTTCTTACTTGTGTGATTTGCGTTAATCGCCGTCGATTAACACAAATCGCCAAGCACAAAGGCGTAGCCTGCACCATTTTCAGGCGATTTCCCGGCGATCACGTTTTAGTGCTATACAAGCGCTAAACGCGATCGCGGAAAAATTGCCGCAGTGTTCAGTGATTTTTTCAGCTGAAAAATAACTCCCGCAAAATGCCGGCAGTAATCGCCAGCGTTTTGCGCTTTTAAGTGTGAATGGGGCCTTGGTATTGAATGGAAGTTTCAGATCCCTCATATTACACAGAAGTGGTAAGATTGTACAATCAAGATTGTACTATTAATGGACACCTTTACCCCGAAGCACTTTACAGGCCGAATAGCGGAGGATCCAGGCAATGCAGGAGGACAGCGAGGCAGCGATCACTGAAGGGGGCTGGAGGAAGTCACAGGTATGTATATGTTTTTATATCTATCGTCACAGGTACACTTTAAGGTGCCCATCAATGATACATCGCAATAGTACAAACTTAGCAAATCTATGTAGCAGAAAGGTAAACGGAGTTAGTATTGAATGGAAGTTTCAGAAAGTCCCTCATATTACACAGAAGCGGTAAGATTGTACCATCAAGATTGTACTATTAATGGACACCTTTAAAGGATACCAGAGGTGAGAGGGATATGGAGGTGGCCATATTTATTTCCTTATAACAATGCCAGTTGCCTGGCAGCCCTGTTGATCTGGCATAAGTAGTGTCTGAGTCAAAACCCTGGAACAACCATATGGCTAATCCAGTAAAACCTGAGTCAGCCGAGTCAGAGTACTTGATCTGCTGCATGCTTGTTCAGGGTCCATGGTGAAAAGTATTAGAGACACATGATCAGCAGGGCTGCCAGGCAACTGGTATTGTTTAAAAGGAAATTAATATGGCAGCCTCAATATCCCTCTCACCTCGGATTCCCTTTAAGATGGCCACTAACGATACAATTTGCTGAACTATAGTTTACAAACGAATATTCATATGAACGTTCGGAAATGGTCGTTTGGGACCACTAATGGACAAAAATCTCCTAACCAATCAGACAGATGGGATGGAGCCGAACATCGGATCAATTTAATTAATCTGATTGGTTAGATTGTTGGCCATTCGTGGTCCCAAACGATCATTTCCAATCGTTCATACAAAAAATTGTTTGTAAATGATCCGTTGGCAAAGCGTATTGTTAGTGGCAACCTTTAAGCCTGGTACACACTTTCAATAATGATTGGCCAATCACGGACCAATTTTACCCCCTCTACGTAGTATGAGGGATTATCTACACCAATGTTTCTCAACATCTTATTGGTATGTACCCCTTTTAAAACCCTGAACTCACCAAGTACCCCCTAGCATAATAAACATTATCACAAGTACCCCTTGACAAATATATAGTTAATCATAATACATGATAATACATGATAATTGGTATGAAACAATTTCTAAGCATTTACTACTGCTTTTAATTAACTAAAATACTAATTTAGTGTTGTTTAAATAAGATTAATCATTTTTCTAAAACTCTAAATTTGTTATTGTTGGTTAAGTATATCAAGCCCGAGTACCACCTGGAACCATCATAAGTACCCCCTGGGGTACGCGTACCGCACGTTGAGAACTTCTGATCTACACAAAGTACTCATAATATTCAATATCTGTTGATTCTTATACTACATGGAGGTGGTAAAATAGGTCAGTGATTGGTCAATCATAATTGAAAATGTGTACCAGGCTTAAGATCTGCATGGGGAAGTCTGAAGACTTTTGCCATAGAGGGTATTGCGTAGGCTGTGGGTCCTATCAGAGAAGGGATATGCTAACAGAGGAAGAGATACAGTTAGGGCCCTTTCACACCAGCAGCTGATAGGCAGTGAAAAGCCTGCAGAACTCTCACAACTGCTTGCTGCTGCCTGGTACATACTGCTGCTTGGTAACTGCTCGTCGCTGCCTGGTAACTGCTTGGTGAGCACACAGTTCAACTGCCCATGTGAAAGGGCCCTTATGTAGACAGGAGGTATATTGGATCTTCTACATGTTCTACAAAACATAAGGGAATGAATAGAGAATGGTGTCTGTCATTTTGTTATTTTTTTATGAGTAAAGCCTAGTACACACTTTCAATCATGATTGTCCAATCACTGACCAATTTTCCCACCTCCATGTAGGATGAGGGCTAACAGATATTGCATACTATGAACAGATTGTGTAAGTAAACCCTTATACTACATGGAGATGGTAAAATTGGTCAGTGATTGGCCAATCATAACTGAGAGTGTGTACCAGGCATAAAGGGAACCTGAGATGAGTAGGAAAAAACAAAATCATACATACTTGGGGCTTCCTCCTCCGCCTTCTTGATCTTCCATAAGGGGTCCCGGTATCTTGGCCAGTCGGGGGTTACAGCGGCCCGGCCCCACCGCGCACCCGTTCTGGGAGCTTTTTGCGCCTGCGCAGTACTACAGCTCTCCTAGCCGTGGGAGTGGGATGGGGGAGCGTGCGCAGCCGCACAGTGCATGCACCGACTGGCCCAAGATACCCCTTACAGAAGATGGAGGAGGCAGAGGACGGCGCAGAGGGAGCGATCAGGCCGGAGGATGCCCCAGGTATGTATGAACACTTTTTCCTGTTCATCTCTGGTACTTTAACTGTTTTAAAACATAACTGGATTTTATCCATTGTCATGGTTGCCCCACATTTATATACGATTAGTACAGCAAAATATGCATTTTGGACTAAACATATTTAATGTGACGTCTATTGATTGATGATTACAATCTTTTTATACAATACACATGGTCATTGTAATCTGCCTGATGTTTTGAGGGACCTCCGAGCAGTCTCATCTAACAGGCAACCTAGGCGGGTGCCTGGGACCTAATGGTTGCCAGGTGTCCTAACTGCCACTTTTCCTGACCACTCTCCAACAAGTTCCTACCTTGCCTAGGGCTCCATTTCATGTTAATCCATGACTAGAAGCATGCGATTTGAAAGTCATTTTTTGGGCACATCACTGTTCCTATGGGCTTCATGCAGTTTATGCATTGCACAATGTGTACAAGATTGCAGATTCAGTGCACAGCTTGGATAACAGTTTAGCAGCGACAGTGCTCAAAGATGGACTAAGATGAAATAGGGCCACAGGCAAGGTAGTAGTTTTGCTATCCTCCCCCTATGGTCCTTTTGTTCATCTCAAATGACAAATAGGTCAGAGAATATGGCAACTGGGCCCCTGACACCCATTAGGCCCTAGGTACCAACCTAGGTTGCCATGTTGGTGATCCATTGCAGTACTGTTTGAAACTGCACAATAAAATTGTTTCTCTAGTGCAGTGGTGCCCACACTTTTTCAGCTCGCGAGCTACTTTAAAATTTGCCGAGTCCAGGAGATCTACCAACATTTAGGTAGCTAGGTATAGGTGCCTTCAGTATAGGTAGATAGGTATAGGTGCCTGAAGTATAGATAGCTAGGTATATCGGCCTTTCAATATAGGTAGCCAAGTATAGTATAGTTAGGAATAGGTACCTTCAGTAGATAGCTAGGTGTAGGGGCCTTCAGTATAGTTAGCCAGGTATAGTGTAGTTACGTGTAGGTGACTTCAGTATAGGTAGCCAGGTATTGTGTAGTTAGGTGTGGGTGCCTTCAGTATAGTTAGCCAGGTATAGCGTAGTTAGGTGTGGGTGCCTTCAGTATAGTTAGCCAGGTATAGTGTAGTTAGGTGTAGGTTCCTTCAGTATAGTTAGCCAGGTATAGTGTAGTTAGGTGTGGGTGGCTTCAGGATAGTTAGCCAGGTCTAGTGTTGTTAGGTGTGGGTGGCTTCAGGATAGTTAGCCAGGTATAGTGTAGTTAGGTGTAGGTTCCTTCAGGATAGTTAGCCAGGTATAGTGTAGTTAGGTGTGGGTACCTTCAGCATAGTTAGCCAGGTATAGTGTAGTTAGGTGTGGGTGGTTTCAGAATAGTTAGCCAGGTATAGTGTAGTTAGGTGTGGGTGCCTTTAGTATAGTTAGCCAGGTATAGTGTAGTTAGGTGTGGGTGGCTTCAGTATAGTTAGCCAGGTATAGTGTAGTTAGGTGTGGATACCTGAACACCCTGGACCACTGCTACACGGCACTGAAGGATGCTTACAAAGCAGTCCCCCGAGCAGCTCTGGGCTCGTCGGACCACTGTCTCATCCACCTTATCCCAACCTACAGGAGACGCCTGGAATCAGCTAAACCGACCATCAAGTCCACCAAGGTCTGGTCGAACGAAGCAAAACTGAAACTACAAGCCTGCTTTGAATGCACTGATTGGAAGGCCCTGGAAGCGCCAAACTTGGATGAATGGGCAGATAACGTTGCCTCATACATCAGTTTCTGTGAGGACTCTTGTGTACCAGCAAAATCCTTCAAGCTGTAACCGAACAACAAGCCGTGGTTCACCAACAAGCTGCGGCAGCTGCGGAGTCGCAAGGAGGTTGTGCACAGGTCCAGCAACCGAGAGGACTATAGAAGGGCAAGAAACGACCTCAATCGCGAGATGAGAGCTGCCAAAAAAGAGTATGCTGAAAGAGTAGAACACGACCTCTGCTCAAACAACTCACGTGCCGTATGGAAGGGGCTGAAGGCCGCCACTAACTACAAGCCCCAACCCCAGCAGGCGACACCCAGCCCGACACTAGCAGAAGAACTCAGCAGATTCTACTGCAGGTTCGAGAACCAGGGAGTACCGGAGGGAAACCCGGCACCGGCTACCCCACCCCTGTGTCTGGCAAACAACAACCTGCCCTCTCCCTCGGTGGTGAGCGAAGCCGAGGTCCTGCGCCTCTTATCAACACTTAATGCCAGGAAAGCCTCCGGCCCCGACGGAGTGTCTCCAGATTGCCTAAAAACCTGCTGTTGGCAACTTGCTCCCAACCTCTTCACCATCTTCACCAAGTCCCTGGAGGAAGGCAAGGTCCCCGCTTGCTTTAAGAGGTCTACCATCATACCTGTCCCTAAGAAACAAGGGGTCTCCGATCTCAACAACTTTAGACCCGTAGCCCTGACGTCTGTAATCATGAAAACCATGGAGCGGGCAGTCCTAGCCTACCTCAAGCTCTCCACTTCACCCGTCCTAGACCCCTACCAGTTTGCCTACAGGGAAAACAGGTCCACCGATGATGCGATCAATATCTGCTTGGAGCTCACCAACGACCACCTGGACAGGCCGGACACGTATGCTAGAATACTTCTCCTGGACTTCAGTTCGGCCTTCAATACCATCTGCCCACGCATTCTGCAACGGGACCTTGCTGCACTCGGAGTCCACCCAAGCCTACTACTGTGGATCACAGACTTTCTCACCAACAGATCCCAAGTCGTCAAACTGGGCGATATCCACTCACAAGCAGCGATCACGAACACAGGTGCTCCCCAAGGCTGCGTCCTGTCACCACTGCTGTTCTCCCTCTACACAAACAACTGCAGATCGGAGGCAGACTCCGTAAAGGTCATCAAGTTCGCCGACGACACCGCCATCATTGGCCTCGTCACCAGGGATAACGTCCAAGAGTACTGCCAACAGGTGGAGAGAATTTGCAACTGGAGCAAGGAGAACAGGCTGCTGCTTAACACTGCAAAAACTGTTGAGCTAATCATTGACTTCAGGAAGGCTGCCCCCCCTCTGCCCCCTATTTATATTGACGGCACCGAGGTAGCCAGGGTGCCATGGGCCCGGCTTCTGGGTACTATAATTTCCAGTGATCTCAGCTGGAAGCCCAACATCACTGCCACCCAACAGAAAGCACAGCAAAGACTCTCCTTCCTCCGCCAGCTGAGAAAGTTTGGCATGACTCAAAAAATCCTAACCAGCTTCTACACCGCCACCATTGAGTCAATCCTCTGCTCCTCCATCTTGGTCTGGTATGCTGGGGCCACCGCAAATGACAAGGACAAACTTCAGAGGGTCATTAGGTCAGCGGAGAGGATCGTTGGGTGCCCCCTCCCCTCTCTTGCCCTGCTACACAACAACAGACTGAAGTCCAGGGCTCTGAGGATTGCCAATGATCCTTCTCACCCAGGCCACCGCTACTTCAGCCTGCTGCCACTGGGCCGGAGGCTTCGGGCCATCTCCACAAAGACCATGAAACACAGGAACTCGTTCTTCCCCTCGGCGGTCAACCTCCTCAACTCCCTCCACATCCTACCATCAATGCAAGCCCGGACGAGCTGCGGGGCGGTCTGTACCATGGCGGAACGTTCAACCACACCAACCAACCCACCAGACTAACCATCGCGGTGTCACACTAGGGACTGTGATGCTTTAAGGATGTATAGGCAAATGCAATACTACGTGTAGTGAAATACAATTTGCATAGAGCAATGCAATGTGCAGTGGAATTGCAATGAAATGCTAACTCACGCTAACCGATGCCTCTACGGCTCGCTGCTATCTATCTATGTCTCTATCTATGTCTCTCTCTAAGCCAGATGTATTGTGCCAAAAACAATTCCGGGCATGACCAAGTCATGCTTGGCGAAATAAAGTTTTCTGATTCTGATACCTTCAGTATAGTTAGCCAGGTACAGTGTAGTTAGGTGTGGGTACCTTCAGTATAGTTAGCCAGGTATAGTGTAGCTAAGTGTTGGTGGTTTCAGTATAGTTAGCCAGGTATAGTGTAGCTAGGTGTAGGTGCCTTCAGTATAGTTAGCCAGGTATAGTGTAGTTAGGTGTGGGTGGCTTCAGTATAGTTAGCCAGGTATAGTGTAGTTAGGTGTGGGTGGCTTCAGGATAGTTAGCCAGGTTTAGTGTAGTTCTGTGTGGGTGGTTTCCGGATAGTTAGCCAGGTATAGTGTAGTTCGGTGTGGGTGGCTTCAGGATAGTTAGCCAGGTATAGAGTAGTTAGGTATGGGTGGCTTCAGGATAGTTAGACAGGTATAGTGTAGTTAGGTGTGGGTGGCTTCAGGATAGTTAGCCAGCTACAGTGTAGTTAGGTGTAGGTGCCACTTACCTCCCTTCAGTTCCAGCGGCGGTGTCTGGGGCTCCTCCTGGTCTCCCCTCTTTCGGCCGCGTTGGCTGGAGTGTAGAATGGGCGGCTGAATGGCGGGCTCAGGGGGCGGCGGGCAGCGTGCGTACGTAGATACATCGTGCCCAGCACTACCCCCAGCTATGACGTTGTGGCGTCCTCCACTCCCACTGTACCGCCTCTCCCCCGCTCTGCCTCTTCTGATTGGCCAGCGGCCAGCAGCAGAATCTGATAGCTGCCGACCGTGATCTACCAAATAAGCAGTCGCGATCTACCGGTAGATCACGATCGACCTATTGGGCACCCATGCTTTAACACATGTTTACATACAGTGTATGTTAAAATCCTCCATCTTTGAGAGAACCAATTTGTACTTTTATCACATGGCCGCTAATGTTAGTAGGTCTATAGACGTGAACAAACACTATGCCTTTGATCCGCTAAAACCCGTTCGGTAAAAATTTCATGTGGCACAATTTACCTCGCGGTAAAAAATATTCTTGTTGAGTATTCAGTAATACTTTAACACATGCAGTAACAGCTTGGTCAATCACTTGGTATTTTAACCTCTTGAGGACGGCAGTGTTAAAACTCCCTAAAGAACAGGCCATTTTTCACTGAATTGGCCACTGCAGCTTTAGAGACTCGCTGCAGGTCCGCACAGCTCAGTACACAAGTGATCCCCCCCTCCTCCGTTGGTGGAGTCTGATCGCCCCCCAGATGGTTGTTTATTTTTTATCAATTTTCTCCCTCCCTCCCCCTTCAGCGCTGTACTGAGTAAATAACCGCTGTCTAACAGCCCCCAAGCGGCGATCGCTGCTGGGAGACTGAAGGCGGAGACTGAGCCCCACCTGAATAAATGATGCCGTTATCAATATATTTATCTTGACTATTATTGATAGTATTATATTAATTACCACAATTACTATTATCTCCACATTTTAGTGCAACAAGAAGCTCACAGACGTTTATTTGATTTCATTCAAACTAAACACATACATTTATCTATCTAAAACAATAACTCTGATGACTACAGCTTCCAAAGGTGCACCACAGAACAAGGACTGCTCCGGAGTAATCCTGGTGAAATCACAACATGGTATTGACTCTTCTAAGAGCAGTGCTCAAACTGCAGTGGTGCACCTGTGGGACCCCTGGAAGAGGTGATGTCCTCCACCCAGCTCCTCAATCACTGAGGGGTCTTCAGAGGAGGTGGGCAGTCGAGGTAGCCTAACAGACGGTCATCTCTCCCCGCTGTAGGTCATCAGATCAAAGTGTATGACTCCACATTATTCATAATTTCCCGACAATAATAAGCATAAGGATTGTTTCTATCACCACAACTATGGGCTTCAACCAGTTAGAGAGCATATTCAAGCTGAGGCATACAAAATGGAGGACAGTGAATCACAAGATGGAGGATATTTAAATGTATGATTAGGTCATTTACACCTCCTCCCCACAAAGCCATTCCGTTCCTCACCTGACCAAAAGAGGCCGTTATCAAATATAGTTAATTTATACTATTATTGATACTATTACATTATCCACCATACCCATAGACGCTACTTATAAACATATACATACAAGTTTCAGGCGTCAGTCTTAGATTAAATTATCTGATCATTTTGACTACATCATTGAGTTTGGCCAGTAGGTGTTTTGCACGTATTGCAAAATATGCATACTGATTTACAATCACGATGAAGGCTCATTTTCTACTACCGCATATAGTTTTATGCTGAACTGCAATCGCCAGCTGGCATGATTCACGCTGCGATCGTGCTTCGTTCCTGGCGGCCATATGATGCAATTGCAGCGAATGGAAAAAGCAGCCTGCACGATAGAAAACGGAGCGCACTTGCGCTTGTGATCGCACTTGCTAGTGTAAAAGGGCCTTAAGTGCAGTATATCATATCCTTTGTGATCATATAATTAGATGTGACCAATAGTTACTCGGCCGTATTGCAAAACTTGCATAATTTCTCAAAATCATTGTAAATGCATTCCATAACAGTTTCCAAATTTAAATATGTCTACATGAAGAAGTAATGATGCTAAGAAAATTAAGTTTTTTTCCCCTCACAGGTACTCTTTAACACAGGGGTGCCCACAATTTTTCGGCTCGCGAACTACTTTAAAATTTGCCGAGTCCAGGAGATCTACCAACATTTAGGTAGCTAGGTATAGGTGCCTTCAGTATAGGTAGATAGGTATAGGTGCCTGAAGTATAGATAGCTAGGTATATCGGCCTTTCAATATAGGTAGCCAAGTATAGTATAGTTAGGAATAGGTACCTTTCATTAGATAGCTAGGTGTAGGGGCCTTCAGTATAGGTAGCCAGGTATAGTGTAGTTGGGTGTAGGTGCCTTCAGTATAGGTAGCCAGATATTGTGTAGTTAGGTGTGGGTGGTTTCAGTATAGTTAGCCAGGTATAGTGTAGTTAGGTGTGGGTGGCTTCAGTATAGTTAGCCAGGTATAGTGTAGTTAGGTGTAGGTGGCTTCAGGATAGTTAGCCAGGTATAGTGTAGTTCGGTGTGGGTGGCTTCAGGATAGTTAGCCAGGTATAGTGTAGTTCGGTGTGGGTGGCTTCAGGATAGTTAGCCAGGTATAGTGTAGTTAGGTATGGGTGGCTTCAGGATAGTTAGACAGGTATAGTGTAGTTAGGTGTGGGTGACTTCAGGATAGTTAGCCAGCTACAGTGGAGTTAGGCGTAGGTGCCACTTACCTCCCTCCAGTTCCAGCGGCGGTGTCTGGGGCTCCTCCTGGTCTCCCCTCTTTCGGCCGCGTTGGCTGGAGTGTAGAATGGGCGGCTGAATGGCGGGCGCAGGGGGCGGCGGGCAGCGTGCGTACGTAGATACAATAGTGTGTGTGTGTTGTGTGACTGTGTATGTGGTAATAGTGTGTGTGTGTTGTGTGACTGTGTATGTGGTAATATTGTGTGTGTGTTGTGTGACTGTGTATGTGGTAATATTGTGTGTGTTGTGTGATTGTGTATGTGGTAATATTGTGTGTGTGTGTGTGTGTGGTGTGACTGTGTATGTGGTAATATTGTGTGTGTGTTGTGTGATTGTGTATGTGGTTATATTGTGTGTGTGCTGTGTGACTGTGTATGCGGTAATATTGTGTGTGTTGTGTGACTGTGTATGTGGTAATATTGTGTGTGTGTTGTGTGACTGTGTATGTGGTAATAGTGTGTGTGTGTTGTGTGACTGTGTATGTGGTAATAGTGTGTGTGTGTTGTGTGACTGTGTATGTGGTAATATTGTGTGTGTGTTGTGTGACTGTGTATGTGGTAATAGTGTGTGTGTGTTGTGTGACTGTGTATGTGGTAATAGTGTGTGTGTGTTGTGTGACTGTGTATGTGGTAATATTGTGTGTGTGTTGTGTGACTGTGTATGTGGTAATATTGTGTGTGTTGTGTGATTGTGTATGTGGTAATATTGTGTGCGTTGTGTGATTGTGTATGTGGTAATATTGTGTGTGTTGTGTGATTGTGTATGTGGTAATATTGTGTGTGTGTGTGTGTGTGTGTGTGGTGTGACTGTGTATGTGGTAATATTGTGTGTGTGTTGTGTGACTGTGTATGTGGTAATATTGTGTGTGCGTGTTGTGTGACTGTGTATGTGGTAATATTGTGTGTGTGTGGTGTGACTGTGTATGTGGTAATATTGTGTGTGTGTTGTGTGATTGTGTATGTGGTAATATTGTGTGTGTGCTGTGTGACTGTGTATGTGGTAATATTGTGTGTGTTGTGTGACTGTGTATGTGGTAATATTGTGTGTGTGTTGTGTGACTGTGTATGTGGTAATAGTGTGTGTGTGTTGTGTGACTGTGTATGTGGTAATATTGTGTGTGTGTTGTGTGACTGTGTATGTGGTAATATTGTGTGTGTTGTGTGATTGTGTATGTGGTAATATTGTGTGTGTGTGTGTGTGTGTGTGGTGTGACTGTGTATGTGGTAATATTGTGTGTGTGTTGTGTGATTGTGTATGTGGTAATATTGTGTGTGTGCTGTGTGACTGTGTATGCGGTAATATTGTGTGTGTTGTGTGACTGTGTATGTGGTAATATTGTGTGTGTGTTGTGTGACTGTGTATGTGGTAATAGTGTGTGTGTGTTGTGTGACTGTGTATGTGGTAATAGTGTGTGTGTGTTGTGTGACTGTGTATGTGGTAATAGTGTGTGTGTGTTGTGTGACTGTGTATGTGGTAATATTGTGTGTGTTGTGTGATTGTGTATGTGGTAATATTGTGTGCGTTGTGTGATTGTGTATGTGGTAATATTGTGTGTGTTGTGTGATTGTGTATGTGGTAATATTGTGTGTGTGTGTGTGTGTGGTGTGACTGTGTATGTGGTAATATTGTGTGTGTGTTGTGTGACTGTGTATGTGGTAATAATGTGTGTGTTGTGTGACTGTGTATGTGGTAATATTGTGTGTGCGTGTTGTGTGACTGTGTATGTGGTAATATTGTGTGTGTTGTGTGATTGTGTATGTGGTAATATTGTGTGTGTTGTGTGATTGTGTATGTGGTAATATTGTGTGTGTTGTGTGTCTGTGTATGTGGTAATATTGTGTGTGTGTGGTGTGATTGTGTATGTGGTAATATTGTGTGTGTGCTGTGTGACTGTGTATGCGGTAATATTGTGTGTGTTGTGTGACTGTGTATGTAGTAATATTGTGTGTGTTGTGTGATTGTGTATGTGGTAATGGTAAAACAGAGCAAAGAGCATAATATAGAAAAGTTAAACAAAACCTGAATGGCATATGTGTGTATTTATACTGACCTGAGGCCTCCTCCAGCCCCGTGAGAAACGCGGTCTCCCTCTCCAGCCGCTCCATTGCCTTGTAATCCCCTCCGGTAATCTGGCTGGCCGCGCTTTCCTTTGCACCCCCTGTCGCAGTCCGGCAGCCGGGAGCAGCCTATGCAGTAGTACTGTGTAGGCCCAGAATGCTCCTGGGCAGGGAGCGTGGTGAGGGCGTGTGTGGCAGCACATGCCCAGAAGCGCAAAACTGGCCAGATTGCCAGAAGGCGTAGCAAGAGGACAGTGAGGGGGCCCACGTCACTTATGGGGCTGGAGGAAACCCCAGGTAAGTATAAATACACACAAGTATAAATACACACAGGTGAAAATTCGCGGAACGATGTTGTGTAGACACATCCCTAGCCTTGAAACTAGCGATGTGTTTTGTTGCCATGGAGGGGGGGGGGGGGGGGCAGAAGGACGACGATCAGTGGACAACAGAACGGTTCCAATGGTCGGCGGGGACTGTAAAAAAGCATTGCATAACAGTCATGCGCGACCATCGGTGGTCGTTAAGAATCCGACTGGGCAGATATTTAATGGTGCAATATCAATTAGTGGCCATTGTGCACACATAACGATCAGTGGCTGAAACGATTCTCACATATGTGCATGTAGCTTAAGAATATAGAAGAGAGTGCTGGAGGGAGAGAGATGGCCCACAGTTTAAAAACAAAAAACTTCTAAAGTGTCTGCTGAATTATCAGCATGCTATGCTGGGACTTGTAGTTCCACAGAGACATGTTCCTCTCTCTATGTTATTAGGGAGGGGGTTGTATCTGTTTGAGCAAACTGTGGACTGCCCAGAATTGTGATACTCATGTATTAGGCCGACAACCGCAGATTGTGCATGAACAGCTGATCTGGCCGGCACTCACTCCTAACCTCTTCCAAACACTAACCTGAGTGCCCAACACTAACCTCCCCTCTCCTGGGCATAACACTAACCTCCCCCTCTCATATGCCTTATGCTGAGAACACACAATACAATTTCCCATACGATAAACAAGTGATCGGACAGAAGTTGTACCATATGTACATGTATAAACTGCTCCAGATCGATAAAGGGATCCATTTTCCGATGATAACTTTGCAAAATTGATCCTTTTCTCGATCAGAAACAGATCGGGCATGTCAGAAATAATCGACCGATTCCCATCTATCGGACTAGAAGTTGCATCGTGTTCCCAGCGTTAATGTGCCCATCAGTGATTGTACAAACTTCCAAATCTATTTAGTAGAAAGGTAGATTGAGTTAGGCCCCATTCACACTAGAGCATTTTGCTGGCGATTTCGGCAAAACGCTCAAGCGCTGGTGCTTTTTAAAGTGTTAGTGCTATAAAACCCTATTGGCCCGTTCTTACTTGTGTGATTTGCGTTAATCGCCGTCGATTAACACAAATCGCCAAGCACAAAGGCGTAGCCTGCACCATTTTCAGGCGATTTCCCGGCGATCACGTTTTAGTGCTATACAAGCGCTAAACGCGATCGCGGAAAAATCGCCGCAGTGTTCAGTGATTTTTTCAGCTGAAAAATAACTCCCGCAAAATGCCGGCAGTAATCGCCAGCGTTTTGCGCTTTTAAGTGTAAATGGGGCCTTGGTATTGAATGGAAGTTTCAGATCCCTCATATTACACAGAAGTGGTAAGATTGTACAATCAAGATTGAACTATTAATGGACACCTTTACCCCGAAGCACTTTACAGGCCGAATAGCGGAGGATCCAGGCAATGCAGGAGGACAGCGAGGCAGCGATCACTGAAGGGTACTGGAGGAAGCCACAGGTATGTATATGTTTTTATATCTATCGTTACAGGTACACTTTAAGGTGCCCATCAATGATACATCACAATAGTACAAACTTAGCAAATCTATGTAGCAGAAAGGTAAACGGAGTTAGTATTGAATGGAAGTTTCAGAAAGTCCCTCATATTACACAGAAGCGGTAAGATTGTACCATCAAGATTGTACTATTAATGGACACCTTTAAAGGATACCAGAGGTGAGAGGGATATGGAGGTGGCCATATGTATTTCCTTATAACAATGCCAGTTGCCTGGCAGCCCTGTTGATCTGGCATAAGTAGTGTCTGAGTCAAAACCCTGGAACAACCATATGGCTAATCCAGTAAAACCTGAGTCAGCCGAGTCAGAGTACTTGATCTGCTGCATGCTTGTTCAGGGTCCATGGTGAAAAGTATTAGAGACACATGATCAGCAGGGCTGCCAGGCAACTGGTATTGTTTAAAAGGAAATTAATATGGCAGCCTCAATATCCCTCTCACCTCGGATTCCCTTTAAGATGGCCACTAACGATACAATTTGCTGAACTATAGTTTACAAACGAATATTCATATGAACGTTCGGAAATGGTCGTTTGGGACCACTAATGGACAAAAATCTCCTAACCAATCAGACAGATGGGATGGAGCCGAACATCGGATCAATTTAATTAATCTGATTGGTTAGATTGTTGGCCATTCGTGGTCCCAAACGATCATTTCCAATCGTTCATACAAAAAATTGTTTGTAAATGATCCGTTGGCAAAGCGTATTGTTAGTGGCAACCTTTAAGCCTGGTACACACTTTCAATAATGATTGGCCAATCACGGACCAATTTTACCCCCTCTACGTAGTATGAGGGATTATCTACACCAATGTTTCTCAACATCTTATTGGTATGTACCCCTTTTAAAACCCTGAACTCACCAAGTACCCCCTAGCATAATAAACATTATCACAAGTACCCCTTGACAAATATATAGTTAATCATAATACATGATAATTGGTATGAAACAATTTCTAAGCATTTACTACTGCTTTTAATTAACTAAAATACTAATTTAGTGTTGTTTAAATAAGATTAATCATTTTTCTAAAACTCTAAATTTGTTATTGTTGGTTAAGTATATCAAGCCCGAGTACCACCTGGAACCATCATAAGTACCCCCTGGGGTACGCGTACCGCACGTTGAGAACCTCTGATCTACACAAAGTACTCATAATATTCAATATCTGTTGATTCTTATACTACATGGAGGTGGTAAAATAGGTCAGTGATTGGTCAATCATAATTGAAAATGTGTACCAGGCTTAAGATCTGCATGGGGAAGTCTGAAGACTTTTGCCATAGAGGGTATTGCGTAGGCTGTGGGTCCTATCAGAGAAGGGATATGCTAACAGAGGAAGAGATACTTGAACAGTTAGGGCCCTTTCACACCAGCAGCTGATAGGCAGTGAAAAGCCTGCAGAACTCTCACAACTGCTTGCTGCTGCCTGGTACATACTGCTGCTTGGTAACTGCTCGTCGCTGCCTGGTAACTGCTTGGTGAGCACACAGTTCAACTGCCCATGTGAAAGGGCCCTTATGTAGACAGGAGGTATATTGGATCTTCTACATGTACTACAAAACATAAGGGAATGAATAGAGAATGGTGTCTGTCATTTTGTTATTTTTTTATGAGTAAAGCCTAGTACACACTTTCAATCATGATTGGCCAATCACTGACCAATTTTCCCACCTCCATGTAGGATGAGGGCTAACAGATATTGCATACTATGAACAGATTGTGTAAGTAAACCCTTATACTACATGGAGATGGTAAAATTGGTCAGTGATTGGCCAATCATAACTGAGAGTGGGTACCAGGCATAAAGGGAACCTGAGATGAGTAGGAAAAAACAAAATCATACATACTTGGGGCTTCCTCCTCCGCCTTCTTGATCTTCCATAAGGGGTCCCGGTATCTTGGCCAGTCGGGGGTTACAGCGGCCCGGCCCCACCGCGCACCCGTTCTGGGAGCTTTTTGCGCCTGCGCAGTACTACAGCTCTCCTAGCCGTGGGAGTGGGATGGGGGAGCGTGCGCAGCCGCACAGTGCATGCACCGACTGGCCCAAGATACCCCTTACAGAAGGTGGAGGAGGCAGAGGACGGCGCAGAGGGAGCGATCAGGCCGGAGGATGCCCCAGGTATGTATGAACACTTTTTTCCTGTTCATCTCTGGTACTTTAACTGTTTTAAAACATAACTGGATTTTATCCATTGTCATGGTTGCCCCACATTTATATACGATTAGTACCGCAAAATATGCATTTTGGACTAAACATATTAAATGTGACGTCTATTGATTGATGATTACAATCTTTTTATACAATACACATGGTCATTGTAATCTGCCTGATGTTTTGAGGGACCTCCGAGCAGTCTCATCTAACAGGCAACCTAGGCGGGTGCCTGGGACCTAATGGTTGCCAGGTGTCCTAACTGCCACTTTTCCTGACCACTCTCCAACAAGTTGCTACCTTGCCTAGGGCTCCATTTCATGTTAATCCATGACTAGAAGCATGCGATTTGAAAGTCATTTTTCAGGTACATCACTGTGCCTATGGGCTTCATGCAGTTTATGCATTGCACAATGTGTACAAGATTGCAGATTCAGTGCACAGCTTGGATAACAGTTTAGCAGCGACAGTGCTCAAAGATGGACTAAGATGAAATAGGGCCACAGGCAAGGTAGTAGTTTTGCTATCCTCCCCCTATGGTCCTTTTGTTCATCTCAAATGACAAATAGGTCAGAGAATATGGCAACTGGGCCCCTGACACCCATTAGGCCCTAGGTACCAACCTAGGTTGCCATGTTGGTGATCCATTGCAGTACTGTTTGAAACTGCACAATAAAATTGTTTCTCTAGTGCAGTGGTGCCCACACTTTTTCAGCTCGCGAGCTACTTTAAAATTTGCCGAGTCCAGGAGATCTACCAACATTTAGGTAGCTAGGTATAGGTGCCTTCAGTATAGGTAGATAGGTATAGGTGCCTGAAGTATAGATAGCTAGGTATATCGGCCTTTCAATATAGGTAGCCAAGTATAGTATAGTTAGGAATAGGTACCTTCAGTAGATAGCTAGGTGTAGGGGCCTTCAGTATAGTTAGCCAGGTATAGTGTAGTTACGTGTAGGTGACTTCAGTATAGGTAGCCAGGTATTGTGTAGTTAGGTGTGGGTGCCTTCAGTATAGTTAGCCAGGTATAGCGTAGTTAGGTGTGGGTGCCTTCAGTATAGTTAGCCAGGTATAGTGTAGTTAGGTGTAGGTGCCTTCAGTATAGTTAGCCAGGTATAGTGTAGTTAGGTGTGGGTGGCTTCAGGATAGTTAGCCAGGTCTAGTGTTGTTAGGTGTGGGTGGCTTCAGGATAATTAGCCAGGTATAGTGTAGTTAGGTGTAGGTTCCTTCAGGATAGTTAGCCAGGTATAGTGTAGTTAGGTGTGGGTACCTTCAGCATAGTTAGCCAGGTATAGTGTAGTTAGGTGTGGGTGGTTTCAGAATAGTTAGCCAGGTATAGTGTAGTTAGGTGTGGGTGGCTTCAGTATAGTTAGCCAGGTATAGTGTAGTTAGGTGTGGATACCTGAACACCCTGGACCACTGCTACACGGCACTGAAGGATGCTTGCAAAGCAGTCCCCCGAGCAGCTCTGGGCTCGTCGGACCACTGTCTCATCCACCTTATCCCAACCTACAGGAGACGCCTGGAATCAGCTAAACCGACCATCAAGTCCACCAAGGTCTGGTCGAACGAAGCAAAACTGAAACTACAAGCCTGCTTTGAATGCACCGATTGGAAGGCCCTGGAAGCGCCAAACTTGGATGAATGGGCAGATAACGTTGCCTCATACATCAGTTTCTGTGAGGACTCTTGTGTACCAGCAAAATCCTTCAAGCTGTAACCGAACAACAAGCCGTGGTTCACCAACAAGCTGCGGCAGCTGCGGAGTCGCAAGGAGGTTGTGCACAGGTCCAGCAACCGAGAGGACTATAGAAGGGCAAGAAACGACCTCAATCGCGAGATGAGAGCTGCCAAAAAAGAGTATGCTGAAAGAGTAGAACACGACCTCTGCTCAAACAACTCACGTGCCGTATGGAAGGGGCTGAAGGCCGCCACTAACTACAAGCCCCAACCCCAGCAGGCGACACCCAGCCCGACACTAGCAGAAGAACTCAGCAGATTCTACTGCAGGTTTGAGAACCAGGGAGTACCGGAGGGAAACCCGGCACCGGCTACCCCACCCCTGTGTCTGGCAAACAACAACCTGCCCTCTCCCTCGGTGGTGAGCGAAGCCGAGGTCCTGCGCCTCTTATCAACACTTAATGCCAGGAAAGCCTCCGGCCCCGACGGAGTGTCTCCAGATTGCCTAAAAACCTGCTGTTGGCAACTTGCTCCCAACCTCTTCACCATCTTCACCAAGTCCCTGGAGGAAGGCAAGGTCCCCGCTTGCTTTAAGAGGTCTACCATCATACCTGTCCCTAAGAAACAAGGGGTCTCCGATCTCAACAACTTTAGACCCGTAGCCCTGACGTCTGTAATCATGAAAACCATGGAGCGGGCAGTCCTAGCCTACCTCAAGCTCTCCACTTCACCCGTCCTAGACCCCTACCAGTTTGCCTACAGGGAAAACAGGTCCACCGATGATGCGATCAATATCTGCTTGGAGCTCACCAACGACCACCTGGACAGGCCGGACACGTATGCTAGAATACTTCTCCTGGACTTCAGTTCGGCCTTCAATACCATCTGCCCACGCATTCTGCAACGGGACCTTGCTGCACTCGGAGTCCACCCAAGCCTACTACTGTGGATCACAGACTTTCTCACCAACAGATCCCAAGTCGTCAAACTGGGCGATATCCACTCACAAGCAGCGATCACGAACACAGGTGCTCCCCAAGGCTGCGTCCTGTCACCACTGCTGTTCTCCCTCTACACAAACAACTGCAGATCGGAGGCAGACTCCGTAAAGGTCATCAAGTTCGCCGACGACACCACCATCATTGGCCTCGTCACCAGGGATAACGTCCAAGAGTACTGCCAACAGGTGTAGAGAATTTGCAACTGGAGCAAGGAGAACAGGCTGCTGCTTAACACTGCAAAAACTGTTGAGCTAATCATTGACTTCAGGAAGGCTGCCCCCCCTCTGCCCCCTATTTATATTGACGGCACCGAGGTAGCCAGGGTGCCATGGGCCCGGCTTCTGGGTACTATAATTTCCAATGATCTCAGCTGGAAGCCCAACATCACTGCCACCCAACGGAAAGCCCAGCAAAGACTCTTCTTCCTCCGCCAGCTGAGAAAGTTTGGCATGACTCAAAAAATCCTAACCAGCTTCTACACCGCCACCATTGAGTCAATCCTCTGCTCCTCCATCTTGGTCTGGTATGCTGGGGCCACCGCAAATGACAAGGACAAACTTCAGAGGGTCATTAGGTCAGCGGAGAGGATCGTTGGGTGCCCCCTCCCCTCTCTTGCCCTGCTACACAACAACAGACTGAAGTCCAGGGCTCTGAGGATTGCCAATGATCCTTCTCACCCAGGCCACCGCTACTTCAGCCTGCTGCCACTGGGCCGGAGGCTTCGGGCCATCTCCACAAAGACCATGAAACACAGGAACTCGTTCTTCCCCTCGGCGGTCAACCTCCTCAACTCCCTCCACATCCTACCATCAATGCAAGCCCGGACGAGCTGCGGGGCGGTCTGTACCATGGCGGAACGTTCAACCACACCAACCAACCCACCAGACTAACCATCGCGGTGTCACACTAGGGACTGTGATGCTTTAAGGATGTATAGGCAAATGCAATACTACGTGTAGTGAAATACAATTTGCATGGAGCAATGCAATGTGCAGTGGAATTGCAATGAAATGCGAACTCACGCTAACCGATGCCTCTACGGCTCGCTGCTATCTATCTATGTCTCTATCTATGTCTCTCTCTAAGCCAGATGTATTGTGCCAAAAACAATTCCGGGCATGACCAAGTCATGCTTGGCGAAATAAAGTTTTCTGATTCTGATATTTTCAGTATAGTTAGCCAGGTACAGTGTAGTTAGGTGTGGGTACCTTCAGTATAGTTAGCCAGGTATAGTGTAGCTAAGTGTTGGTGGCTTCAGTATAGTTAGCCAGGTATAGTGTAGCTAGGTGTAGGTGCCTTCAGTATAGTTAGCCAGGTAAAGTGTAGTTAGGTGTGGGTGGCTTCAGTATAGTTAGCCAGGTATAGTGTAGTTAGGTGTGGGTGGCTTCAGGATAGTTAGCCAGGTTTAGTGTAGTTCTGTGTGGGTGGATTCCGGATAGTTAGCCAGGTATAGTGTAGTTCGGTGTGGGTGGCTTCAGGATAGTTAGCCAGGTATAGAGTAGTTAGGTATGGGTGGCTTCAGGATAGTTAGACAGGTATAGTGTAGTTAGGTGTGGGTGGCTTCAGGATAGTTAGCCAGCTACAGTGTAGTTAGGCGTAGGTGCCACTTACCTCCCTTCAGTTCCAGCGGCGGTGTCTGGGGCTCCTCCTGGTCTCCCCTCTTTCGGCCGCGTTGGCTGGAGTGTAGAATGGGCGGCTGAATGGCGGGCTCAGGGGGCGGCGGGCAGCGTGCGTACGTAGATACATCGTGCCCAGCGCTACCCCCAGCTATGACGTTGTGGCGTCCTCCACTCCCACTGTACCGCCTCTCCCCCGCTCTGCCTCTTCTGATTGGCCAGCGGCCGGCAGCAGAATCTGATAGCTGCCGACCGTGATCTACCAAATAAGCAGTCGCGATCTACCGGTAGATCACGATCGACCTATTGGGCACCCATGCTTTAACACATGTTTACATACAGTGTATGTTAAAATCCTCCATCTTTGAGAGAACCAATTTGTACTTTTATCACATGGCCGCTAATGTTAGTAGGTCTATAGAAGTGAACAAACACTATGCCTTTGATCCGCTAAAACCCGTTCGGTAAAAATTTCATGTGGCACAATTTACCTCGCGGTAAAAAATATTCTTGTTGAGTATTCAGTAATACTTTAACACATGCAGTAACAGCTTGGTCAATCACTTGGTATTTTAACCTCTTGAGGACGGCAGTGTTAAAACTCCCTAAAGAACAGGCCATTTTTCACTGAATTGGCCACTGCAGCTTTAGAGACTCGCTGCAGCGCCGCACAGCTCAGTACACAAGTGATCCCCCCCTCCTCCGTTGGTGGGGTCTGATCGCCCCCCAGATGGTTGTTTATTTTTTATCAATTTTCTCCCTCCCTCCCCCTTCAGCGCTGTACTGAGTAAATAACCGCCGTCTAACAGCCCCCAAGCGGCGATCGCCGCTGGGAGACTGAAGGCGGAGAGTGAGCTCCACCTGAATAAATGATGCTGTTATCAATATATTTATCTTGACTATTATTGATAGTATTATATTAATTACCACAATCACTATTATCTCCACATTTTAGTGCAACAAGAAGCTCACACACGTTTATTTGATTTCATTTAAACTAAACACATACATTTATCTATCTAAAACAATAACTCTGATGACTACAGCTTCCAAAGGTACACCACAGCACAAGGACTGCTCCGGAGTAATCCTGGTGAAATCACAACATAGTATTGACTCTTCTAAGAGCAGTGCTCAAACTGCAGTGGTGCACCTGTGGGACCCCTGGAAGAGGTGATGTCCTCCACCCAGCTCCTCAATCACTGAGGGGTCTTCAGAGGAGGTGGGCAGTCGAGGTAGCCTAACAGACGGTCATCTCTCCCCGCTGTAGGTCATCAGATCAAAGTGTATGACTCCACATTATTCATAATTTCCCGACAATAATAAGCATAAGGATTGTTTCTATCACCACAACTATGGGCTTCAACCAGTTAGAGAGCATATTCAAGCTGAGGCATACAAAATGGAGGACAGTGAATCACAAGATGGAGGATATTTAAATGTATGATTAGGTCATTTACACCTCCTCCCCACAAAGCCATTCCGTTCCTCACCTGACCAAAAGACGCCGTTATCAAATATAGTTAATTTATACTATTATTGATACTATTACATTATCCACCATACCCATAGACGCTACTTATAAACATATACATACAAGTTTCAGGCGTCAGTCTTAGGTTAAATTCTCTGATCATTTTGACCACATCATTGAGTTTGGCCAGTAGGTGTTTTGCACGTATTGCAAAATATGCATACTGATTTACAATCACGATGAAGGCTCATTTTCTACTACCGCATATAGTTTTATGCTGAACTGCAATCGCCAGCTGGCATGATTCACGCTGCGATCGCGCTTCGTTCCTGGCGGCCATATGATGCAATTGCAGCGAATGGAAAAAGCAGCCTGCACGATAGCAAACGGAGCGCACTTGCGCTTGTGATCGCACTTGCTAGTGTAAAAGGGCCTTAAGTGCAGTATATCATATCCTTTGTGATCATATAATTAGATGTGACCAATAATTTTGCCGTATTGCAAAACTTGCATAATTTCTCAAAATCATTGTAAATGCATTCCATAACAGTTTCCAAATTTAAATATGTCTACATGAAGAAGTAATGATGCTAAGAAAATTAAGTTTTTTCCCCCTCACAGGTACTCTTTAACACAGGGGTGCCCACAATTTTTCGGCTCGCGAACTACTTTAAAATTTGCTGAGTCCAGGAGATCTACCAACATTTAGGTAGCTAGGTATAGGTGCCTTCAGTATAGGTAGATAGGTATAGGTGCCTGAAGTATAGATAGCTAGGTATATCGGCCTTTCAATATAGGTAGCTAAGTATAGTATAGTTAGGAATAGGTACCTTTCATTAGATAGCTAGGTGTAGGGGCCTTCAGTATAGGTAGCCAGGTATAGTGTAGTTAGGTGTGGGTGGCTTCAGGACAGTTAGCCAGGTATAGTGTAGTTAGGTGTGGGTCCCTTCAGTATAGTTTGCCAGGTATAGTGTAGTTAGGTGTGGGTGGCTTCAGGATAGTTAGCCAGGTATAGTGTAGTTAGGTGTGGGTGGCTTCAGGATCGTTAGCCAGGTATAGTGTAGTTAGGTGTGGGTGGCTTCAGTATAGTTTGCCAGGTATAGTGTAGTTAGGTGTGGGTGGCTTCAGGATAGTTAGCCAGGTATAGTGTAGTTAGGTGTGGGTACCTTCAGTATAGTTAGCCAGGTATAGTGTAGTTAGGTGTGGGTGGCTTCAGTATAGTTAGCCAGGTATAGTGTAATTAGGTATGGGTGGCTTCAGGATAGTTAGACAGGTATAGTGTAGTTAGGTGTGGGAGGCTTCAGGATAGTTAGCCAGCTACAGTGTAGTTAGGCGTAGGTGCCACTTACCTCCCTCCAGTTCCAGCGGCGGTGTCTGGGGCTCCTCCTGGTCTCCCCTCTTTCGGCCGCGTTGGCTGGAGTGTAGAATGGGTGGCTGAATGGCGGGCGCAGGGGGCGGCGGGCAGCGTGCGTACGTAGATACATCGTGCCCAGTGCTATCCCCCAGCTATGACGTTGTGGCGTCCTCCACTCCCACTGTCCCGCCTCCCGCCCGCTCTGCCTCTTCTAATTGGCCAGCGGCCGGCAGCAGAATCTGATAGCTGCCGTTCGGTTAAAATTCCATGTGGCACAATTTACCAATCGGTAAAAAATATTCTTGTTGAGTATTCAGTAATACTTTAACACATGCAGTAACAGCTTGGTCAATCACTTGGTATTTTAACCTCTTGAGGACGGCAGTGTTAAAACCCCCTAAAGAACAGGCCATTTTTCACTGAATTGGCCACTGCAGCTTTAGAGACTCGCTGCAGGGCCGCACAGCTCAGTACACAAGTGATCCCCCCTCCTCTGTTGGTGGGGTCTGATCCCCCCCCCAGATGGTGGTTTATTTTTTATCAATGTTTGTATTATTTATTTTTAAATACATTTCTGTATTTTTTTTCTCCCTCCCTCCCCCTTCAGCGCTGTACTGAGTAAATAACCGCCGTCTAACAGCCCCCAAGCGGTGATCGCCGCTGGGAGACTGAAGGCGGAGACTGAGCCCCACCTGAATAAAATATGCCGTTATCAATATATTTATCTTGACTATTATTGATAGAATTATATTAATTACCACAATCACTATTATCTCCACATTTTAGTGCAACAAGAAGCTCACACACGTTTATTTGATTTCATTCAAACTAAACACATACATTTATCTATCTAAAACAATAACGCTGATGACTACAGCTTCCAAAGGTGCACCACAGCACAAGGACTGCTCCGGAGTAATCCTGGTGAAATCACAACATGGCATTGACTCTTCTAAGAGCGGTGCTCAAACTGCAGTGGTGCACCTGTGGGACCCCTGGAAGAGGTGATGTCCTCCACCCAGCTCCTCAATCACTGAGGGGTCTTCAGAGGAGGTGGGCAGTCGAGGTAGCCTAACAGACGGTCATCTCTCCCCGCTGTAGGTCATCAGATCAAAGTGTATGACTCCACATTATTCATAATTTCCTGACAATAATAAGCATAAGGATTGTTTCTATCATCACAACTATGGGCTTCAACCAGTTAGGGAGCATATTCAAGCTGAGGCATACAAAATGGTGGACAGTGAATCAAAAGATGGAGGATATTTAAAAGTATGATCAGGTCATTTACACCTCCTCCCCACAAAGCCATTTCATTCCTCACCTGACCAAACGGCGTTGTTATCAAATATAGTTAATTTATACTAATATTGATACTACACATTATTCACCATACCCATAGACGTTACTTATGCACATATACATACAAGTTCCAGGCGTCACTATTAGATTAAATTCTCTGATCATTTGGACCATATCATTGAGTAAGGCCAGTAGGTGTTTTGCACGTATTGAAAAACATGCATACTGATTTACAATCACGATGAACGCTCATTTTCTACTACCGCAAATAGTTTTATGCTGAATTGCAATCGCCAGGTGGCATGATTCTTGCTGCTGATTTATTTTTACATACATTTCTGTATTGTTTTTCTCCCTCTCCCTCCCTCCCTCCCTCCCCCTGTCTGCCTATCAGTGACATCGGCTGTGATAGGCTTAATAGCCCCCGAGCGGCGATCACCGCTGGGAGACTGAAGGCGGAGCTGAGCTAGCGAGCAGAGATGCGCACGCATCAGCGCGTGCGATACCCTGCAAAATTAGCCCCAAGGTTGTTACGCCAATCGGCATGACGCGGTCGGCAAGCAGTTAAGGAATCATGTGGTATTTGATTAAGTTCATTAAAGCAGCAGGGACAGCCTTACTATACCAGGAAAAGAAAATATATAAGTAGGTAAATACTTGTTCTACTTACATAACATAAGTATTGTACCGTTAGCAATTTTATTTCAGTTTATTACATACCTGTATCGTAAATAAAGAGATAACTGTTTCAGGCAGTTTCCATCTTTACTTACTCTGAAGCCAACCCTAATGTCCTCCCTTACTCTTTTTTGCTCCTATAAACCGTGATATCTACCTTGCTTTGTCAACACATGTGAGCACAGCATAGATCTTATTTCAGCAGCTTTTGCAGAGGGGTGAGGTGTTTTTCCCTTCTCAGCTTCGTGTCACACTGAACTGCCCTCAGCGAATCAGTGAGGAGAAGGAATGTGGGAGGGCAGATAACAAGTATCCCTCTCCCTGGCAATGTACCAAATAGAGTCAGGCTGACTGTGGTAAGAGTTATTTCAGCAGAAACATTTATGATTATATTGGAATGCTTGTAGTACAGGGTCAGGTTGTAGACTGCATAATAAACACAGAGCAGTGGGTAAATGGAATTTGATTTTATGGCTGACAATCCCGCTCTAAGGAATTATGCAGTATTTCATTCTGTCTTTGATGGATTATTGCAGCACTTTGAAAATGGAAGCCAGATGTGATACAGATAGCTTTTTTTTAAAATATACTGACAAGTAAAGAGCAAGTCCAAGCTGCATTTACAGGGATCATTACCCCTACCAATGCCATTTACACTGACACTATGACACACAGTCCAGCGGCAGACATACAGCTGCGCTGGTGGCGCAGCCAAATAAGGTATCCATGACTTTAGGGGCCTATGTGACCTCTGCAGGGTTGTATAACCCACAAGGCACTGAGACCCCTGCACCGATTGGATGGTTATCCAACGTCTGCGGCAGGCCCTCTGAATTGCAGAGCACAAGCAGAACAGAGTAGAGAGGTAACTGACTTCTTCAGGCTCCAGTAAGGCGATCACGTTTCTTCCCTTTCAGCATCCCTATCTCTATGGCACCAGTGACATCTCATCATGTGACCCGCCTGCACATGCTAGCGGGTTATGTGATGATAGACACTGCTGGAGCCTTACAGGCCAGGAATCTGGAAGAGGAAAGAAAGTAATCACCTGGCTGGAGCCCAGAGAGGTGAGTGGCAGACACACTGCAGAGCGCTGTGCTGGCCGTTTGCGCTGCGTCTGTGTTTCTTTAAAAACACTCCTATTGACTTGCATTAAAATTGTGGCAATATCAAGGCGGTCGCGATATTTTGAAAAGTTGCAGTCACTGCAATTTTGCTGTGATTTTTACTGTAATTTATATGCAAGTCAATGAGAGCTTTTTTTTTAATCGAAGCGGTGTGTCTAAGGCCTAAATGCGCATCATTGTAAGCAGTTAAAGAACAACAGTACATCGAATTCCCATCCAGACGATGGCAGTGTTTCTGGTTGATACATTGGCAGTGTAAGCCCAGGTGCAGCAACAACCCATGGGACCCCTCTTGGATACAAACTTTCCCATGTGGCTGGTAAAACATACACACACCTACACTCCTTTCCCACCTGGCACCCTCTACCCACATAGAAGGACAGGGGAGCAGTGCAATATTACACTGCTCTAGTGCTATGTCGGGTCTCTTCTGTACTTCCTGGCAGTTGCACGCTCTGTGCTTCCATACCTCCAGCTCCCGATCACATGACATACATTTAGAGCCAGAGGTATGCAGCATAGAGCATGTGACGGGCAAAAAGAGTAGCGGGGACCCACAGCACGAGGGGCTCTAGCTACCTAAAACCAGGTGGCACCTCCTAATAATAGCTAATACCTCGGTGGCACCTATGGCTAGCTAATACTTTTTGGGGGCACCATTGGCTACCTAGTACTATTTTGGGGAAACCTCTGGCTACTCATTACTATTTGGGGGGCACTGACTACCTTATATTATTTTGGGGGGACTTCTGGCTACCTAATACAGTATAATATATTGCTATCTGGGGAACTCACAGGACTTTTAGATACAGGATAGGTGCATATCTAGCTACCTAATACTGACATCTACCTACTTCCTGTCTTCAAAGGGAGCACCTATGCCTGGCTATACTGGCAGCACCTATGCCTCGCTATACTGGGAGCACCTATGCCTGGCTATACTGGCAGCACCTATGCCTCGCTATACTGGCAGCACCTATGCCTGGCTATACTGGCAGCACCTATGCCTGGCTATACTGGCAGCACCTATGCCTGGCTATACTGGCAGCACCTATGCCTGGCTATACTGGCAGCACCTATGCCTGACTATACTGGGAGAACCTATGCCTAGCTATACTGGCAGCACCTATGCCTGGCTTTACTGGGAGCACCTATGCCTGGCTATACTGGCAGCACCTATGCCTGGCTATACTGGGAGCACCTATGCCTGGCTATACTGGGAGCATCTATTCCAGGCTATACTGGGAGCATGTAAGCCTGGCTATACTGGCAGCACCTATGCCTGGCTTTAAAGGGAGCACCTATGCCTGGTTATACTGGGAGAACCTATGCCTGGCTATACTGGGAGCACCTAAGCCTGGCTATACTGGGAGCACCTAAGCCTGGCTATACTGGGAGCACCTAAGCCTGGCTATACTGGGAGCACATATGCCTGGCTATACTGGCAGCACCTATGCCTCGCTATACTGGGAGCACCTACGCCTGGCTATACTGGGAGCACCTATGCCTGGCCATACAGGGAGCACCTATGCCTGGCTATAGTGGGAGCACCTATGCCTGGCTATACTGGGAGCACCTACGCCTGGCTATACTGGGAGCACCTATGCCTGGCTATACTGGGAGCACCTACGCCTGGCTATACTGGCAGCACCTATGCTTGGCTATACTGGGAGCACCTACGCCTGGCTATACAGTGAGCACCTATGCCTGGCTATACTGGGAGCACCTATGCCTGGCTATACTGGGAGCACCTATGCCTGGCTATACTGGGAGTACCTATGCCTGGCTTTAATGGGAGCACCTATGCCTGGATATACTGGGAGCACCTATGCCTGAATATACTGGGAGCACCTATGCCTGGCTATACTGGGAGCACCTATGCCTGCCTATACTGGGAGCACCTATGCCTGGCTATACTGGGAGCACCTATGCCTGGCTATACTGGGAGCACCTATGCCTGGCTATACTGGGAGCACCTATGCCTGGCTATACTGGGAGCACCTATGCCTGGCTATACTGGGAGCACCTATGCCTGGCTATACTGGGAGCACCTATGCCTGGCTATACTGGGAGTACCTATGCCTGGCTTTATTGGGAGCACCTATGCCTGGATATACTGGGAGCACCTATGCCTGGCTATACTGGGAGTACCTATGCCTGGCTATACTGGGAGCACCTATGCCTGGCTATACTGGGAGCACCTATGCCTGGCTATACTGGGAGCACCTATGCCTGGCTATACTGGGAGCACCTATGCCTGGCTATACTGGGAGCACTTATGCCTGGCTATACTAGGAGTACCTATGCCTGGCTTTAATGGGAGCACCTATGCCTGGATATACTGGGAGCACCTATGCCTGGATATACTGGGAGCACCTATGCCTGGCTATTGTTTTACACTTGAAACAACGTGAAGTGAGAAAAAAACAACTTATGATAGAATGAATTGTAGGTGTAGTACGGATAATAAATAGAACATTAGTAGCAATAGCTACTAATAACAGTAGCTTATTTTTATTTTCAATTATTTAGCTTTTTTTATAACATTGCATCATACTGTCACAGTTCCAGCTTTAAAATCACACTTTTTTTAAGCCATAAAAAAAAGCAGATATAATGACCCCTTGAATTTTCCTGCAGTAAAACCTTATCTCAAGCTGTCTCTCACTGTTTCTTGGCTGTTTAAGTGCTTCAGAAAACAGGACTGTATTCAGCCCAGTGCCTAGCACAGGCATGGGCAAACTTGGCCTTCCAGCTGTTAAGGAACTACAAGTCCCACAATGCATTGCAGGAGTCTGACAGCCACAGCCATGACTCATAAAGGGAAATGCATTGTGGGACTTGTAGTTCCATAACAGCTGGAGGGCCGAGTTTGCCCATGCCTGGCCTAGCAGCTTGTAAGTTTCAAAATGGGATAAAGATGACAGCCTTGTCTGAGTCCCTGGACCAACTTTCCTGCGACTTCCATTCATTGTAAAGCAGCTCTCTCCCATTTTATGTGCAGCCCCCTCATCCATGTGCAGCAGCCTCTCTCTGTCATGTATGGTTCCTTTGAGCTGCAGCTACTCTTTCCTATATGTTGCTCCTCACTTGCAGCCCCTCTTTCATATGCAGCCTCTTTCAGCCCCCTTGGGCAGTAGCTGCCTGAAGCCCTGACCTGTGTTACCTTTCCAAGTATCTGGCCCTGTTGCTCCTGCTCCATGCAATATACACAGCCCTGTCACTTAAAGAAAACCTGTATCGAAAAAAAAAGGGCTCCTGGGGGGTACTTACCTCGGAAGGGGGAAGCCTCTGGATCCGATTGAGGCTTCCCACGTCCTCCTCCGTCCCACGGTGGTCTTGCTGGGCCACTCCGCACGGCGGCCATGTAAATATTACCTTCCTGGCTCCAGCACAGGCGCAGTAGCCACTCTCTGCTCGGGATCAGGCGGAAATAGCCGATCCCATTCAGGTCCATTCTACTGCACAGGCGCAAGTCACCTGCTCCTGCACAGTAGAGCGGACCCGACTGGGATCAGCTATTTCCGCCTGATCTGAGCCAAGAGCCGCTAGTGCGCCTGCTGGAGACGGAGAAGGTAAATATTGCAGGTGCGACCGCACAACAGCCTGACAAAGTGTCCACTGTGGCTTCAGAGGGGCCCAGCGAGACCACTATGGCGCAGAGGAGGATGGGAGGAGCCTCAATCAGATCCAGAGGCTTCCCTCTCCCGAAGTAAGTACCCCCAGGGGCCCTTTTTTCGATACAGAATCTCTTTAAAACTGTAATGACACAATACCATAGCTACTGATTTTCTGCACCTGGCTTGCTTCTTGTTAAAGTGCCCATACATGGTACCATTTCTTTGTCTTTTTTCAATTCGATAATTTTGTTCGATTTTTCTGTTAGATCGAATATAAAGATTTTTCCAACAGAATCAGATTTGTATTGAATAAGATGGGATAATAGTTAGTTTTTCTTGATCAAAAAAGAAAAAGATTATTTTTTGATTTTCATTGTTTAGATCAAATAGATGGGAATGTTTGTTATTGTACTGCGTATGGGCACCACACATTGGCAGCTGCTGACCAGAGATAAATGTACAGGGTGCTACTAAGGCCCCTTTTATGCTTGTCCATTATCTTTGCATTGTGTTACCCTTTGTGCACACAGATAAATCCAGAAGGTCCGCACACTCATATGTAGACCAAGTCTGCTGTTTTATTCAAAAAACGTGACACAATTCCATTCCATAACCAACGATTCGTTTCGGGGCCCCGAGGGGTCCCCTTTGTCAAGGTAAACACACAGAATGGGTTACTTGGTCTACATATGAGTGTGCGGACCTTCTGGATTTATCATTGACTGTTACTCAGGTCCAGCACCTCCACAGTGGTGTGCGGTTCCTCCTCGGATTCCTGACTTTGTGCACACAGGGTAACACAACAGCAATGAAAGTCTATGTGACCTAATACACTTACTGCGTCGCGTCGGAAGTTCCCGATCAGCCGCAAACTCGATGCAAAGTCAACAGCGCATTACCCTCAGACTTCTGCTGCAACCCAGCGGTGGCGAAATACATGGAAGTCAATGGACGACGCAGACGTTTTTGGTGATGTGCTAGAAAATAATGATGATGGGCACACAAAACACTGTCGCTTTGGGCAGATATTTTGACATTCTTCACTTGGGGGGGGGGGGGGGGGGGGTGCTCATATTTGTTGCCAGCTGTCTACACATTAAAGGACAACTGAAGGGAGAGGAATATGGAGGCTTCCATATTTATTTCCTTATATGCATTTCCAGCTGCCTGGCTATCCTACTGATCATCTGCCTCTAATACTTTTAGCCCTAGACCCTGAACTAGCATGCAGCAGTTCAGGTGTTTCTGACATTGTTGTCCGATCTGACTGGATTAGCTGCATGCTTGTTTCTGGTGTGATTCAGACACTATTGCAGTCAAATAGATCAGAAGGATAGCCAGGCAACTGGTATTGTTTAAGAGAAGATAAATATGGCAGCCTCCATATTATTCTCATTACAGTGCTCCTTTAATGGTTGTGTGTTGAGATATTTTAATGGGACAACAAATTTACACTGTTAACTTCACATTGTATCAAAGTTTCATAGCTTCAGTGTTGTCCCGTGAAGAGAAATAATAAAATATTTACAAAAATGTGAGGGGTGTACTCACTTCTGTGAGATACTGTACGTCATTACATGCACATAATGCAAGATTCAATATGTAGGATGGACTAGCTGCCATTTAAAAGATAGAGCAAGGGAGCATATTAATGATGTCCAGAATAGAAGAAACACTGAGGGCTCTTGCACACTGCAAGTGATTCCGATTCAGATTCCGCATTTTAATCAGTTTTTACATCCGATTCAGATTCCAATTAGCAGTTTGCTCCCTGCACACTGCAAATCGGAATCTGAATCGGATGTAAAAACTGATTAAAAAGCGGAATCTGAATCGGAAACGCTTGCAGTGTGCAAAAGGCCTAATGTGTCCTGACATGTCTTAGATCTGCACAGAGGCAGTCTGAAGACTTTTACCTTACAAGCTACTGAGTAGGCTCCTATCATAGAAAGGGATAGATTAAACAGTTAAAGGATACCTTAGCGCTAACTTAAAGGACAACTGAAGTGAGAAGACTATGGAGGCTGCCATATTAATTACCTTTTAAACAATACCAGTTGCCTGGCAGCCCTGCTGATCTATTTGGCTGCAGTAGTGTCTGAATCACACCAGAAACAAGCATGTAGTTAATCTTGTCAGATCTGACAGATGTCAGGAACACCTGATCTGCCTATGCTTGTTCAGGGTCTATGGCTAAAAGTATTAGAGGCAGAGGAGCAGAAGGGCTGCCAGGCAACGAGTATTACTTAAAAGGAAATAAATAGGGCAGCCTACATATAACTCTTCGTCAATCTGCCCAAACATTGCTAGATGTATGGGCACCTTAAAGGATACTTTAGGGCTAACTTCAATTCAAAAAGGACCGCTAATGTGTGTATGGGGAGCGGGGCGGATCCTTACTGTACCTCCCATGCCTCAGCGCCTCCCTCTGTTCTCCGGTAATAATCCAATTCCTCCTCTTCCTCATCGGCGTGGTCGCTGACCTCCGACTGGGACATACGGTGCTGTGCATGCTCAGTATATGCACTAGGGTGTCTTGCGACCACTTGAACGCGCTTACATCATATGGCGTCAATGTGGAGAGTGGTCACAAAGCGCCCTGGCGGATATACTGCACATGCACAGAGCAGGATGTCCGGGTCGGAAGTGAATGACCGCGAGGAAGAGGAGAATTTGGATTATTACCGGAGAGCGGAGGGAGACACCAGGGCACGGGAGGTCCGGTAAGGGTCCGCACAGCTCCCCATGCACACATTAAGCTTCCTTTTTGAATTGAAGTTAGCCATAAAGTATCCTTTAAGGTGCCCATACATCTAGCAATGTTTGGGCAGATTGACGAAGGGACAGATCCCTCTCTGATCGAATCAACTCGGAAAAAGATCTGTCGGCTGCCCATACACTGCAGGCCAATTCCCAATCAATTTCACCATGAAATCTCTGGGGAATTGGCCTTGTAACGCTGCCCTTCACCACCTGGCTGCTGTCCCCCCAAATGTAAATGTGCCCCCCCCCCCAGTCCCTATGCATTGTAATCTCACCTGCTCCAGCTGCCGCCACCGTCCTGCTGCTCCTGGTCTCGTCCGCTGCGTCCCCCGATCTCCAACACGTATGCTGGAAAACCTAAGGGATTGAAGAGTGAATGGCATATGTCAATTTTTTCATGAATGAGTTGTTAATATGATTGTATTCTATTGTTTATATACGATCAGCACCACAAAAAATACATTTAGGCCCCATTCACACTAAAGCGTTTTGCCTGCGATTTCGGCAAAACGCTCAAACGCTTTTTAAAAGCGATAACGAAAATGAAACCCTATGGGCCCGTTCTTACTTGGGCGATTTGCACTAATCGCCGCAAATCACCCAAAAACGGACAAAAACGCAAACGCGTCGCCTGCACCATTTTCAGGCGATTTCCCGGCGATTGCGTTTCACTGCTATAGAAGCGCTAAACGCGATCGCATCAAAATCGCAGCAGTGTTCAGTGATTTCTCTGCGTGAAATCGCGGAAAAATCAGTCCTGCAAAACGCCGGTTGAAAACGCAAGTATGAATGGGGTCTTATGGACTACATAAAGGTGGTAAAATTGGTCAGTGATTGGCCAATGATAACGGAGGCCTGGAAACCACTAGCAGTAAGATAGCATTACATTAACAAGAGCTTTTCAAGTCACAAGCGCTTTGAAAAAGGCTGCTAGTGGGTTTGAGCCCTAAGGCTTTGTTCACATTGCATTCCGCTCGCGTGTCCATCCGCGGTGGGCTTTTTTGAGGCTTTTTTTTCCAATTCCCGGCGCTTGGGTGGGCGATTCGTTTTCGTGGTTAGCGGTATCCAACGCGTTTCTCCCAAGCGTTTTGGCATTTCACTCCCTGACGCAGGTCAGGAAGTGGACTCTTTGATCCGGAAAAGAATAAATACAATGTGTTTATTCTTAAAAACGCAAACGCAATCGCTCCACAAGGCAGTTTTGTGAGCGTTTCATGTTTTTTCTATACCTTCCATTGAAGCAAAATTGCCTCAAAAATGGCTCAAACACCACTTTACAAAGTGAAACGCAAACAAGCCGCTCATATGTGAACTACCATACAGAATCATTGTGTAAGCGCTTTCAGGACGATTTTGAAAAATCGCCCGCGCTTAAAAAATAACAAAAACGCCTGCAGTGTGAACAAGCCCTAAAAGTGTGTACCAGACTTAAAGGATACCTGAGTCCTAAACAAATCCACAAAGCGACGCCCTGTGTGTTGTGTGGGGAGGTGTGCATAGGCTTACTGCACCTCCCGCTGCCCGACATCTGCCTCTGCTTCCCTATCACTCCCGCTGTTATTAGTCCTGGTCAGTGTGGTCAGCGCCCTCTGACTTGGACATACTACGCTGCACATGTGCAGTTTGTCCACTTGGGGGCCTTGTGACCGCGATCGCTGGGGACCACAGGTGCTGTACAGACATGGTGCGTTGCGTTTTTTTCCGCATATGCATTTTTCTAGCATTTTACGGGCATTTTTATGCGTTTGCGATTCGCATATGGGTTTTGTATGCGTTTTTTATGTGTTTTTCGATTGCGTTTTATGCAAATCACTAGGAAGACAACAGGAAGCGCAAACACATCAGAAAATAATAAAAAGAAGTGCATATAAAACACATGAAAAACGCATACCATTGCGTTACCATTGATGTTCATTATGTGCGTTTTTGATAAGTATGCAACAAAACCAGCATGTTTACAAACGCATGTTTGAAAACGCATATGAGTTTTTTATATGCGTTTTTTGATGCGGCCCATTGACTTCCATTAGCGCCAAAAACGCTGCGTTCTCTGCAACGCTAGCGCTTCTGCTATGTGTGTTCCTAGCCCGAGAGACAGAGGATCAAGCAGGGCAGCCATGCAACATTTAAAGCGGACCTGAACTCATAACGTCATCTCTGCTCTAAAAGATACGCAAAAGCATAATAACCTTTAAGCAAAAAAAGTCTTTGTTACAGCTGATACAAATCTTATAATAAATCTGCACAGTTTCTACTTCCTAATTCATGTAAGCAGACATATTGTTTACAGCCTGTGCTTTCAAATGAGCTTATCTGCCATCTCTGCCGTGGCAGTCATGTGACACAGGGAGAGATCGAATTACAACTTGTGATTAGTCACAAATGAGGGGGAATTAAACTCTCTAAATACATACAGGGTACATTTCTCTGTCTTCCTTCTGTTCTGTGCAAGAGTTCAGGTTCACGTATGGCAGCCTCCATATCCCTCGTTACAGTTGTTCATTAAACAGATGTAGACAGGAGGTATATTGGATCATTTACATGTGTACTAGGAAACACAATGCCTAGTACACACAATCCATTTTTCCATCAGATTGACAGTCAAACTGATTATTTCCGACAGCGCCAATCTGTTTTCCGGTCGATTTTGTATACAAGTGATTGGAAAATCGGTCAGAAAAAACGATCGGAAATTAGATTGGACCTGTCGGAAATAATCAATTTGACCGTCAATCTGATGGGAAATTGCATTGAGTTTACTAGGCATTAGGGATTGGTATCTGCCATTTTTTTTATTTTATTTTTTCTTTACGAATAAGAGCTAGTTCACACCGAGGGCGTTTTGCGTATTTTTTCAGCCCGGCGATTTTCAAAATAGCCCTAAAAGCGCTTGTGTAATAAGTCCCTATAGGATAGTACATATCAGCGCGTTTCCTTGGCATTCCGCTCAGTAAAGCGCTGCATGTATCATTTTTAGGGCGATTTTGTTACAATGGAAGGTATAGGAAAAAAAATAGCGTTCGCGTTTTCATGAATAAATACATTGTATTTATTCATTTCCGGGTGAAAGAGTTCACTTGCTGACTGATGTCAGGAAGTGAAAAAACAGAATCGCTCTGGAAAAGCGGTTTGTATAAAATCGTAGCGCGCAGTGGAGCGCCGGGAGGGGAAAAAAAGCACGCAAAAAATAAAAAAATCGCTGGCGTCAGCAATTTTGATTTTAGATGTGAACAAAGCTTTAGTGTTTTTAATATAATTGGATTTCATCCATTTTCATGGCTGCACCACATTTATATACGATTAGTTTAACAAAATATGCATTTATAGGCTATACATATTTCATGCCACATGTCTATTGATTGATGACTACAATCTTTTTGTGTAATATACAGTATCTGCTCATCATAATCTGCCAGATGTTTTGAGGGACCTCTGGAAAGATCATCTAACAGGCAACCTAGGCAGGTGCCTGGGACCTAATGTGTGCTGGATTGGATTACGATGAAATGTGGCCATAAGCAAGGTAGTTTTGCCCACCTGCTCCTATGGTCCTTTTGGTAACCTGAAATTAGAGGGTAAAACTGGCAGTAGAGCCCCCTGACACACATTAGGCCCCAGGCACCTGCCTAGGGTGCCATGTGGATGATCCTGCTCTGGCAGTGCTGTTTGGGAACTGCACAAAATCATTTCTGTAGTGCATTTAAAAAGCACACTGTCCACGTCACATATGATTTAATTAGAGAAATGCACACATTGTCATGATGGGCAAAACCTGTATAGTGTGCATAAAGCCTATCATTCCAGCCTGGGAAGGGGCCACCAGGAGGGGCGGGGAGACTGCGCTCCTCCCCCTCATCATCTACATGGCCGCATGTCAGCTGTCTGTAGCTACCATCTGCAGCTGTCCTCCCTTCAGTGCCGACAGGGAGGGGCCTGATCCTGGATGGTTCCGCCCCCTTCTATGTATTTCCAGCCAACAAGCGCCAACTATGGGGTACGGTACGGCAAGGTACTGTTCTGTTTAATGGCTGCGAGCCTCGGTCAGTCAATGCTCGGGACTCGGACCCGCCCCCAACATTCCAATCTCCGCCCCCAACACCTCCACCGGGCGAGAGTCGGGGCACGCTCTATGCTCTCCCCTGTATGTATATAGGATGTATATAGTATATATATATATATATATATATATATATATATATACAGTTTCAAATCACACTGTACGTTACACATTACTAATGGCAGAATGAAATTGAACAACACATTGAAATGGTAAAAAAACGTTTAAAGAGTGCATAAAGCCGGAGATTCCAGCCGGAGGAGGGGCCACCATGAGGGGCGGAGAGACTGCGCTCCTCCCCCTCATCCATATATATGGCCGCATCTCAGCTTATAGGCACTCAGGTTACTGTTCTGATCAGTGGCTGCCCCGCCCCAGTACTTACTTGCAGCACCGCCCACTCTTCCTCCTGAGCTGAGCCGCGTCCCTGTCTGACGAGAAGAGAGGATCGAGAGGCTCGAGCTATGCTCCGCCCCTCATTTTCAGTCAATGCTCGGGACCAGGCTCCGCCCCCAACGGGCTAAGCCACGCCCCCGCAGACATAGGAAGGGAGCAGAGCGTGAGTCGGGCTCGCTCCTAGTCTCTCCCATATACATTCACATGTACGTATACAGCATGTATTATATTAATAGCAGTAGTATGCTGTCCTGCAGTGTGCAGAATTCCCATAGAGGAGGGGGGAGCTGCTGTTGTGCTGCATCCGCCCCCTGCCCCGCCCACTCTTTCAGATAAGTGCACAGCAGTTCTTATGAGTGGGGAGTGAGTCACAGTGTGTCTCACTGACTGTGTATGTGGTAATATTGTGTGTGTGTGTTGTGTGACTGTGTGGCAATATTGTGTGTGTGTGGTGTGTCTGTGTATGTGGTAATATTGTGTGTGTGTTGTGTGACTGTGTATGTGGTAATATTGTGTGTGTGTGTGTGTGTGGTGTGACTGTGTATGTAGTAATATTGTGTGTGTTGTGTGATTGTGTATGTGGTAATATTGTGTGTGTTGTGTGACTGTGTATGTGGTAATATTGTGTGTGTGTTGTGTGACTGTGTATGTGGTAATATTGTGTGTGTGTTGTGTGACTGTGTATGTGGTAATATTGTGTGTGTTGTGTGATTGTGTATGTGGTAATATTGTGTGTGTTGTGTGACTGTGTATGTGGTAATATTGTGTGTGTGTTGTGTGACTGTGTATGTAGTAATATTGTGTGTGTTGTGTGACTGTGTATGTGGTAATAGTGTGTGTGTGTTGTGTGACTGTGTATGTGGTAATATTGTGTGTGTGTTGTGTGACTGTGTATGTGGTAATATTGTGTGTGTTGTGTGACTGTGTATGTGGTAATAGTGTGTGTGTGTTGTGTGACTGTGTATGTGGTAATATTGTGTGTGTGTTGTGTGACTGTGTATGTGGTAATATTGTGTGTGTTGTGTGACTGTGTATGTGGTAATATTGTGTGTGTTGTGTGACTGTGTATGTGGTAATATTGTGTGTGTGTGTGTGTGCTGTGTGACTGTGTTGTGTGACTGTGTATGTGGTAATATTGTGTGTGTTGTGTGACTGTGTATGTAGTAATATTGTGTGTGTTGTGTGATTGTGTATGTGGTAATATTGTGTGTGTTGTATGACTGTGTATGTGGTAATATTGTGTGTGTGTTGTGTGATAGTGTATGTGGTAATATTGTGTGTGTGCTGTGTGACTGTGTTGTGTGACTGTGTATGTGGTAATATTGTGTGTGTTGTGTGACTGTGTATGTAGTAATATTGTGTGTGTTGTGTGATTGTGTATGTGGTAATATTGCGTGTGTTGTGTGATTGTGTATGTGGTAATGGTAAAACAGAGCAAAGAGCATAATATAGAAAAGTTAAACAAAACCTGAATGGCATATGTGTGTATTTATACTGACCTGAGGCCTCCTCCAGCCCCGTGAGAAGCGTGGTCTCCCTCTCCATTGCCTTGTAATCCCCTCCGGTAATCTGGCTGGCCGCGCTTTCCTTTGCACCCCCTGTCGCAGTCCGGCAGCCGGGAGCAGCCTATGCAGTAGTACTGTGTAGGCCCAGAATGCTCCTGGGCAGGGAGCGTGGTGAGGGCGTGTGTGGCATCACATGCCCAGAAGCGCAAAACTGGCCAGATTGCCAGAAGGCGTAGCAAGAGGACAGTGAGGGGGCCCACGTCACTTATGGGGCTGGAGGAAACCCCAGGTAAGTATAAATACACACAAGTATAAATACACACGGGTGACAATTCGCGGAAGGATGTTGTGTAGACACATCCCTAGCCTTGAAACTAGCGATGTGTTTTGTTGCCATGGAGGGGGGGGGGGGGCAGAAGGACGACGATCAGTGGACAACAGAACGGTTCCAATGGTCGGCGGGGACTGTAAAAAAGCATTGCACAACAGTCATGCGCGGCCATCGGTGGTCGTTAAGAATCCGACTGGGCAGATATTTAATGGTGCAATATCAATTAGCGGCCATTGTGCACACATAACGATCGGTGGCTGAAACTATTCTCGCATATGTGCATGTAGCTTAAGAATATAGAAGAGAGTGCTGGAGGGAGAGAGATGGCCCAGAGTTTAAAAACAAAAAAACTTCTAAAGTGTCTGCTGAATTATCAGCATGCTATGCTGGGACTTGTAGTTCCACAGAGACATGTTTCTCTCTCTATGTTATTAGGGAGGGGGTTGTATCTGTTTGAGCAAACTGTGGACTGCCCAGAATTGTGATACTCATGTATTAGGCCGACAACCGCAGATTGTGCATGAACAGCTGATCTGGCCGGCACTCACTCCTAACCTCTTCCAAACACTAACCTCCCCTCTCCTGGGCCTAACACTAACCTGAGTGCCCAACACTAACCTCCCCTCTCCTGGGCCTAACACTAACCTTCCCCTCTCATATGCCTTATGCTGAGAACACACAATACAATTTCCCATACGATCAACAAGTGATCGGACAGAAGTTGTACCATATGTACATGTATAAACTGCTCCAGATCGATAAAGGGATCCATTTTCCGATGATAACTTTGCAAAATTGATCCTTTTCTCGATCAGAAACAGATCGGGCATGTCAGAAATAATCGACCGATTCCCATCTATCGGACTAGAAGTTGCATCGTGTTCCCAGCATTAATGTGCCCATCAGTGATTGTACAAACTTACCAAATCTATTTAGTAGAAAGGTAGATTGAGTTAGGCCCCATTCACACTAGAGCATTTTGCTGGCGATTTCGGCAAAACGCTCAAGCTCTGGTGCTTTTTAAAGCGCTAGTGCTATAAAACCCTATTGGCCCGTTCTTACTTGTGTGATTTGCGTTAATCGCTGTCGATTAACACAAATCGCCAAGCGCAAAGGCGTAGCCTGCACCATTTTCAGGCGATTTCCCGGCGATCACGTTTTAGTGCTATACAAGCGCTAAACGCGATCGCGGAAAAATCTCCGCAGTGTTCAGTGATTTTTTCCGCTGAAAAATAACTCCCGCAAAATGCCGGCAGTAATCGCCAGCGTTTTGCGCTTTTAAGTGTAAATGGGGCCTTGGTATTGAATGGAAGTTTCAGATCCCTCATATTACACAGAAGTGGTAAGATTGTACAATCAAGATTGTACTATTAATGGACACCTTTACCCCGAAGCACTTTACAAGCCGAATAGCGGAGGATCCAGGCAATGCAGGAGGACAGCGAGGCAGCGATCACTGAAGGGTACTGGAGGAAGCCACAGGTATGTATATGTTTTTATATCTATCGTTACAGGTACACTTTAAGGTGCCCATCAATGATACATCGCAATAGTACAAACTTAGCAAATCTATGCAGCAGAAAGGTAAACGGAGTTAGTATTGAATGGAAGTTTCAGAACGTCCCTCATATTACACAGAAGCGGTAAGATTGTACCATCAAGATTGTACTATTAATGGACACCTTTAAAGGATACCAGAGGTGAGAGGGATATGGAGGTGGCCATATTTATTTCCTTATAACAATGCCAGTTGCCTGGCAGCCCTGTTGATCTTCTGGCATAAGTACTGTCTGAGGCAAAACCCTGGAACAAGCATATGGCTAATCCAGTAAAACCTGAGTCAGCCGAGTCAGAGTACCTGATCTGCTGCATGCTTGTTCAGGGTCCATGGTGAAAAGTATTAGAGACACAGGATCAGCAGGGCTGCCAGGCAACTGGTATTGTTTAAAAGGAAAGTAATATGGCAGTCTCAATATCCCTCTCACCTCGGATTCCCTTTAAGATGGCCACTAACGATACAATTTGCTGAACTATTGTTTACAAACGAATATTCATATGAACGTTCGGAAATGGTCGTTTGGGACCACTAATGGACAAAAATCTCCTAACTGATCAGACTGATGGGATGGAGCCGAAAATCGGATCGATTTAATTAATCTGGTCGGTTAGATTGTTGGCCATTCGTGGTCCCAAACGATCATTTCCAATCGTTCATACAAAAAAATTGTTTGTAAATGATCCGTTGGCAAAGCGTATTGTTAGTGGCAACCTTTAAGCCTGGTACACACTTTCAATAATGATTGGCCAATCACGGACCAATTTTACCCCCTCTACGTAGTATGAGGGTTTATCTACACAAAGTACTCATAATATTCAATATCTGTTGATTGATTCTTATACTACATGGAGGTGGTAAAATAGGTCAGTGATTGGCCAATCATAATTGAAAGTGTGTACCAGGCTTAAGATCTGCATGGGGAAGTCTGAAGACTTTTTCCATAGAGGGTGTTGAGTAGGCTGTGGCTCCTATCAGAGGAAAGGATATGCTAACAGAGGAAGAGATACTTGAACAGTTAGGGCCCTTTCACACCAGCAGCTGATAGGCAGTGAAAAGCCTGCAGAACTCTCACAACTGCTTGCTGCTGCCTGGTACATACTGCTGCTTGGTAACTGCTCGTCGCTGCCTGGTAACTGCTTGGTGAGCACACAGTTCAACTGCCCATGTGAAAGGGCCCTTATGTAGACAGGAGGTATATTGGATCTTCTACATGTTCTACAAAACATAAGGGAATGAATAGAGAATGGTGTCTGTCATTTTGTTATTTTTTTATGAGTAAAGCCTAGTACACACTTTCAATCATGATTGGCCAATAACTGACCAATTTTCCCACCTCCATGTAGGATGAGGGCTAACAGATATTGCATACTATGAACAGATTGTGTAAGTAAACCCTTATACTACATGGAGATGGTAAAATTGGTCAGTGATTGGCCAATCATAACTGAGAGTGTGTACCAGGCATAGAGGGAACCTGAGATGAGTAGGAAAAAACAAAATCATACATACTTGGGGCTTCCTCCTCCGCCTTCTTGATCTTCTGTAAGGGGTCCCGGTATCTTGGCCAGTCGGGGGTTACTGCGGCCCGGCCCCACCGCGCACCCGTTCTGAGAGCTTTCTGCACCTGCGCAGTACTACAGCTCTCCTAGCCACGGGAGCGAGATGGGGGAGCGTGCGCAGCCGCACAGTGCATGCACCGACTGGCCCAAGATACCCCTTACAGAAGATGGAGGAGGCAGAGGACGGCGCAGAGGGAGCGATCAGGCCGGAGGATGCCCCAGGTATGTATGAACACTTTTTCCTGTTCATCTCTAGTACTTTAACTGTTTTAAAACATAACTGGATTTTATCCATTGTCATGGTTGCCCCACATTTATATACGATTAGTACCGCAAAATATGCATTTTTGGACTAAACATATTTAATGTGACGTCTATTGATTGATGATTACAATCTTTTTATACAATACACATGGTCATTGTAATCTGCCTGATGTTTTGAGGGACCTCTAAGCAGTCTCATCTAACAGGCAACCTATGCGGGTGCCTGGGACCTAATGGTTGCCAGGGGTCCTAACTGCCACTTTTTCTGACCACTCTCCAACTAAAGTTCCTACCTTGCCTAGGGCTCCATTTCATCTTAATCCATGACTAGAAGCATGCGATTTGCAAGTCATTTTTCGGGCACATCACTGTTCCTATGGGCTTCATGCAGTTTATGCATTGCACATTGTGTACAAGATTGCAGATGCAGTGCACAGCTCGGATAACAGTTTAGCAGCGGCAGTGCTCAAAGATGGACTAAGATGAAATAGGGCCCCAGGCAAGGTAGTAGTTTTGCCCCCCTCCCCCAATGGTCCTATTGTTCATCTCAAATGACAAATAGGTCAGAGAATATGGCAACTGGGCCCCTGACACCCATTAGGCCCTAGGTACCAACCTAGGTTGCCATGTTGGTGATCCATTGCAGTACTGTTTAAAACTGCACAATAAAATTGTTTCTCTAGTGCAGTGGTGCCCACACTTTTTCGGCTCGCGAGCTACTTTAAAATTTGCCGAGTCCAGGAGATCTACCAACATTTAGGTAGCTAGGTATAGGTGCCTTCAGTATACGTAGATAGGTATAGGTGCCTGAAGTATAGATAGCTAGGTATATCGGCCTTTCAATATAGGTAGCCAAGTATAGTATAGTTAGGAATAGGTACCTTCAGTAGATAGCTAGGTGTAGGGGCCTTCAGTATAGTTAGCCAGGTATAGTGTAGTTAGGTGTGGGTGGCTTCAGGATAGTTAGCCAGGTATAGTGTTGTTAGGTGTGGGTGGCTTCAGGATAGTTAGCCAGGTATAGTATAGTTAGGTGTAGGTCCCTTCAGGATAGTTAGCCAGGTATAGTGTAGTTAGGTGAAGGTGGCTTCATTATAGTTAGCCATGTATAGTGTAGTGAGGTGTGGGTGGTTTCAGTATAGTTAGCCAGGTATAGTGTAGTTAGGTGTGGGTGGCTTCAGTATAGTTAGCCATGTATAGTGTAGTTAGGTGTGGGTGGCTTCAGTATAGTTAGTCAGGTATAGTGTAGTTAGGTGTGGGTGGCTTCAGGAAAGTTAGCCAGGTATAGTGTAGTTAGGTGTGGGTACCTTCAGTATAGTTAGCCAGGTATAGTGTAGTTAGGTGTGGGTGGCTTCAGTATAGTTAGCCAGGTATAGTGTAGTTAGGTGTGGGTGGCTTCAGGATAGTTAGCCAGGTATAGTGTAGTTAGGTGTGGGTGGCTTCAGTATAGTTAGCCAGGTATAGTGTAGTTAGGTGTTGGGGGCTTCAGGATAGTTAGCCAGGTATAGTGTTGTTCGGTGTGGGTGGCTTTAGTATAGTTAGCCAGGTATAGTGTAGTTTGGTGTGAGTGGCTTCAGGATAGTTAGCCAGGTATAGTGTAGTTAGGTATGGGTGGCTTCAGGATAGTTAGACAGGTATAGTGTAGTTAGGTGTGGGTGGCTTCAGGATAGTTAGCCAGCTACAGTGTAGTTAGGCGTAGGTGCCACTTACCTCCCTCCAGTTCCAGCAGCGGTGTCTGGGGCTTCTCCTGGTCTCCCTTCTTTCGGTCGCGTTGGCTGGAGTGTAGAATGGGCGGCTGAATGGCGGGCGCAGGGGGCGGCGGGCAGCGTGCGTACGTAGATACATCGTGCCCAGCGCTACCCCCAGCTATGAAGTTGTGGCGTTCTCCACTCCCACTGTACCTCCTCTCCCCTGCTCTGCCTCTTCTGATTGGCCAGCGGCCGGCAGCAGAATCTGATAGCTGCCGGCCGCGATCTACCAAATAGGCAGTCGCGATCTACCGGTAGATCACGATCGACCTATTGCGCACCCCTGCTTTAACACATGTTTACATACAGTGTATGTTAAAATCCTCCATCTTTGAGAGAACCAATTTGTACTTTTATCACATGGCCGCTAATGTAAGTAGGTCTATAGAAGTGAACAAACACTATGCCTTTGATTTGCTAAAACTCGTTCGATAAAAATTTCATGTGGCACAATTTACCTCGCGGTAAAAAATATTCTTGTTGAGTATTCAGTAATACTTTAACACATGCAGTAACAGCTTGGTCAATCACTTGGTATTTTAACCTCTTGAGGATGGCAGTGTTAAAACCCCCTAAAGAACAGGCCATTTTTCACTGAATTGGCCACTGCAGCTTTAGAGACTCGCTGCAGGGCCGCACAGCTCAGTACACAAGTGATCCCCCCCTCCTCTGTTGGTGGGGTCTGATCGCCCCCCAGATGGTTGTTTATTTTTTATCAATTTTTGTATTATTTATTTTTAAATACATTTCTTTATTTTTTCTCTCTCTCTCCCTCCCTCCCCCTTCAGCGCTGTACTGAGTAAATAACCGCCGTCTAACAGCCCCCAAGCGGCGATCGCCGCTGGGAGACTGAAGGCGGAGACTGAGCCCCACCTGAATAAATGATGCCGTTATCAATATATTTATCTTGACTATTATTGATAGTATTATATTAATTACCACAATTACTATTATCTCCACATTTTAGTGCAACAAGAAGCTCACACACGTTTATTTGATTTCATTCAAACTAAACACATACAATTATCTATCTAAAACAATAACTCTGATGACTACAGCTTCCAAAGGTGCACCACAGCACAAGGACTGCTCCGGAGTAATCCTGGTGAAATCACAACATGGTATTGACTCTTCTAAGAGCGGTGCTCAAACTGCAGTGGTGCACCTGTGGGACCCCTGGAAGAGGTGATGTCCTCCACCCAGCTCCTCAATCACTGAGGGGTCTTCAGAGGAGGTGGGCAGTCGAGGTAGCCTAACAGACGGTCATCTCTCCCCGCTGTAGGTCATCAGATCAAAGTGTATGACTCCACATTATTCATAATTTCCCGACAATAATAAGCATAAGGATTGTTTCTATCACCACAACTATGGGCTTCAACCAGTTAGAGAGCATATTCAAGCTGAAGCATACAAAATGGAGGACAGTGAATCACAAGATGGAGGATATTTAACAGTATGATTAGGTCATTTACACCTCCTCCCCACAAAGCCTTTCCGTTCCTCACCTGACCAAAAGACGCCGTTATCAAATATAGTTAATTTATACTATTATTGATACTATTACATTATCCACCATACCCATAGACGCTACTTATGCACATATACATACAAGTTTCAGGCATCAGTCTTAGATTAAATTCTCTGATCATTTTGACCACATCATTGAGTTTGGCCAGTAGGTGTTTTGCACGTATTGCAAAATATGCATACTGATTTACAATCACGATGAAGGCTCATTTTCTACTACCGCATATAGTTTTATGCTGAACTGCAATCGCCAGCTGGCATGATTCATGCTGCGATCGCGCTTCGTTCCTGGCGGCCATATGATGCAATTGCAGCGAATCGAAAAAGCAGCCTGCACGATAGCAAACGGAGCGCACTTGCGCTTGCGATCGCACTTGCTAGTGTAAAAGGGCTTTAAGTGCAGTATATCATATCCTTTGTGATCATATAATTAGATGTGACCAATAGTTACTCGGCCGTATTGCAAAACTTGCATAATTTCTCAAAATCATTGTAAAGGCATTCCATAACCGTTTCCAAATTTAAATATGTCTACATGAAGAAGTAATGATGCTAAGAAAATTAAGTTTTTTTTCCCCTCACAGGTACTCTTTAACACAGGGGTGCCCACAATTTTTAGGCTCGCGAACTACTTTAAAATTTGCAGAGTCCAGGAGATCTACCAACATTTAGGTAGCTAGGTATAGGTGCCTTGAGTATAGGTAGATAGGTATAGGTGCCTCAAGTATAGATAGCTAGGTATATCTGCCTTTCAATATAGGTAGCCAAGTATAGTATAGTTAGGAATAGGTACCTTTCATTAGATAGCTAGGTGTAGGGGCCTTCAGTATAGGTAGCCAGGTATTGTGTAGTTAGGTGTGGGTGGCTTCAGTTTAGTTAGCCAGGTAAAGTGTAGTTAGGTGTGGGTGGCTTCAGGATAGTTAGCCAGGTATAGTGTAGTTAGGTGTGGGTACCTTCAGTATAGTTAGCCAGGTATAGTGTAGTTAGGTGTGGGTGGCTTCAGTATAGTTAGCCAGGTATAGTGTAGTTCGGTGTTGGTGTCTTCAGTATAGTTAGCCAGGTATAGTGTAGTTAGGTGTGGGTGGCTTCAGGATAGTTAGCCAGGTATAGTGTAGTTAGGTGTGGTGCCTTCAGTATAGTTTGCCAGGTATAGTGCAGTTAGGTGTGGGTGGCTTCAGGATAGTTAGCCAGGTATAGTGTAGTTAGGTGTGGGTGGCTTCAGTATAGTTAGCCAGGTATAGTGTAGTTAGGTGTGGGTGGCTTCAGTATAGTTAGCCAGGTATAGTGTAGTTAGGTGTGGGTGGCTTCAGGATAGTTAGCCAGGTATAGTGTAGTTAGGTGTGGGTGGCTTCAGGATAGTTAGCCAGGTATAGTGTAGTTAGGTGTGGGTACCTTCAGTATAGTTAGCCAGGTATAGTGTAGTTAGGTGTGGGTGGCTTCAGTATAGTTAGCCAGGTATAGTGTAGTTAGGTGTGGGTGTCTTCAGTATAGTTAGCCAGGTATAGTGTAGTTAGGTGTGGGTGGCTTCAGGATAGTTAGCCAGGTATAGTGTAGTTAGGTGTGGTGCCTTCAGTATAGTTTGCCAGGTATAGTGCAGTTAGGTGTGGGTGGCTTCAGGATAGTTAGCCAGGTATAGTGTAGTTAGGTGTGGGTGGCTTCAGTATAGTTAGCCAGGTATAGTGTAGTTAGGTGTGGGTGGCTTCAGGATAGTTAGCCAGCTACAGTGTAGTTAGGCGTAGGTGCCACTTACCTCCCTCCAGTTCCAGCGGCGGTGTCTGGGGCTCCTCCTGGTCTCCCCTCTTTCGGCCGCGTTGGCTGGAGTGTAGAATGGGTGGCTGAATGGCGGGCGCAGGGGGCGGCGGGCAGCGTGCGTACGTAGATACATCGTGCCCAGTGCTATCCCCCAGCTATGACGTTGTGGCGTCCTCCACTCCCACTGTACCGCCTCCCCCCCGCTCTGCCTCTTCTAATTGGCCAGCGGCCGGCAGCAGAATCTGAAAGCTGCCGTTCGGTTAAAATTCCATGTGGCACAATTTACCAATCGGTAAAAAATATTCTTGTTGAGTATTCAGTAATACTTTAACACATGCAGTAACAGCTTGGTCAATCACTTGGTATTTTAACCTCTTGAGGACGGCAGTGTTAAAATCCCCTAAAGAACAGGCCATTTTTCACTGAATTGGCCACTGCAGGTTTAGAGACTCGCTGCAGGGCCGCACAGCTCAGTACACAAGTGATCCCCCCCCCTCCTCTGTTGGTGGGGTCTGATCGCCCCCCAGATGGTTGTTTATTTTTTATCAATGTTTGTATTATTTATTTTTAAATACATTTCTGTATTTTTTTTCTCCCTCTCCCTCCCTCCCCCTTCAGCGCTGTACTGAGTAAATAACCGCCGTCTAACAGCCCCCAAGCGGTGATCGCCGCTGGGAGACTGAAGGCGGAGACTGAGCCCCACCTGAATAAATTATGCCGTTATCAATATATTTATCTTGACTATTATTGATAGTATCATATTAATTACCACAATTACTATTATCTCCACATTTTAGTGCAACAAGAAGCTCACACACGTTTATTTGATTTCATTCAAACTAAACACATACATTTATCTATCTAAAACAATAACTCTGATGACTACAGCTTCCAAAGGTACACCACAGCACAAGGACTGCTCCGGAGTAATCCTGGTGAAATCACAACATGGCATTGACTCTTCTAAGAGCGGTGCTCAAACTGCAGTGGTGCACCTGTGGGACCCCTGGAAGAGGTGATGTCCTCCACCCAGCTCCTCAATCACTGAGGGGTCTTCAGAGGAGGTGGGCAGTCGAGGTAGCCTAACAGACGGTCATCTCTCCCCGCTGTAGGTCATCAGATCAAAGTGTATGACTCCACATTATTCATAATTTCCAGACAATAATAAGCATAAGGATTGTTTCTATCATCACAATTATGGGCTTCAACCAGTTAGGGAGCATATTCAAGCTGAGGCATACAAAATGGTGGACAGTGAATCACAAGATGGAGGATATTTAAAAGTATGATCAGGTCATTTACACCTCCTCCCCACAAAGCCATTTCATTCCACACCTGACCAAAAGGCGTTGTTATCAAATATAGTTAATTTATACTAATATTGATACTACACATTATTCACCATACCCATAGACGTTACTTATGCACATATACATACAAGTTCCAGGCGTCACTATTAGATTAAATTCTCTGATCATTTGGACCATATCATTGAGTAAGGCCAGTAGGTGTTTTGCACGTATTGAAAAACATGCATACTGACTTACAATCACGATGAACGCTCATTTTCTACTACCGCAAATAGTTTTATGCTGAATTGCAATCGCCAGGTGGCATGATTCTTGCTGCTGATTTATTTTTACATACATTTCTGTATTGTTTTTCTCCCTCTCCCTCCCTCCCTCCCCCTGTCTGCCTATCAGTGAGATCGGCTGTGATAGGCTTAATAGCCACCAAGCGGCGATCACCGCTGGGAGACTGAAGGCGGAGCTGAGCTAGCGAGCAGAGATGCGCACGCATCAGCGCGTGCGATACCCTGCAAAATTAGCCCCAAGGTTGTTACGCCAATCGGCATGACGCGGTCGGCAAGCAGTTAAGGAATCATGTGGTATTTGATTCAGTTCATTAAAGCAGCAGGGACAGCCTTACTATACCAGGAAAAGAAAATATATAAGTAGGTAAATACTAGTTCTACTTACATAACATAAGTATTGTACCGTTAGCAATTTTATTTCAGTTTATTATATACCTGTATCGTAAATAAAGAGATAACTGTTTCAGGCAGTTTCCATCTTTACTTACTCTGAAGCCAACCCTAATGTCCTCCCTTACTCTTTTTTGCTCCTATAAACCGTGATATCTACCTTTCTTTGTCAACACATGTGAGCACATCATAGCTCTTATTTCAGCAGCTTTTGCAGAGGGGTGAGGTGTTTTTCCCTTCTCAGCTTCGTGTCACACTGAACTGCCCTCAGCGAATCAGTGAGGAGAAGGAATGTGGGAGGGCAGATAACAAGTATCCCTCTCCCTGGCAATGTACCAAATAGAGTCAGGCTGACTGTGGTAAGAGTTATTTCAGCAGAAACATTTATGATTATATTGGAATGCTTGTAGTACAGGGTCAGGTTGTAGACTGCATAATAAACACAGAGCAGTGGGTAAATGGAATTTGATTTTATGGCTGACAATCCCGCTCTAAGGAATTATGCAGTATTTCATTCTGTCTTTGATGGATTATTGCAGCACTTTGAAAATGGAAGCCAGATGTGATACAGATAGCTTTTTTTTAAATTATACTGACAAGTAAAGAGCAAGTCCAAGCTGCATTTACAGGGATCATTACCCCTACCAATGCCATTTACACTGACACTTTGACACACAGTCCAGCGGCAGACATACAGCTGCGCTGGTGGCGCAGCCAAATGAGGTATCCATGACTTTAGGGGCCTATGTGACCTCTGCAGGGTTGTATAACCCACAAGGCACTGAGACCCCTGCACCGATTGGATGGTTATCCAATGTCTGCGGCAGGCCCTCTGAATTGCAGAGCACAAGCAGAACAGAGTAGAGACGTAACTGACTTCTCCAGGCTCCAGTAAGGCGATCACGTTCCTTCCCTTTTTAGCATCCCTATCTCTATGGCACCAGTGACATCTCATCATGTGACCCGCCTGCACATGCTAGCGGGTAATGTGATGATAGACACTGCTGGAGCCTTACAGGCCAGGAATCTGGAAGAGGAAAGAAAGTAATCACCTTGCTGGAGCCCAGAGAGGTGAGTGACCGGCTGCAGACACACTGCAGAGCGCTGTGCTGGCCGTTTGCGCTGCGTCTGTGTTTCTTTAAAAACACTCCTATTGACTTGCATTAAAATTGTGGCAGTATCAAGGCGGTCGCGATATTTTGAAAAGTTGCAGTCACTGCAATTTTGCTGTGATTTTTACTGTAATTTATATGCAAGTCAATGAGAGCATTTTTTTTTAATCGAAGCGGTGTGTCTAAGGCCTAAATGCGCATCATTGTAAGCAGTTAAAGAACAACAGTACATTGAATTCCCATCCAGACGATGACAGTGTTTCTGGTTGATACATTGGCAGTGTAAGCCCGGGTGCAGCAACAACCCACGGGACCCCTCTTGGATACAAACTTCCCCATGTGGCTGGTAAAACATACACACACCTACACTCCTATGCCTGGCTATACTGGGAGTACCTATGCCTGGCTATACTGGGAGTACCTATGCCTGGCTATACTGGGAGCACCTATGCCTGGCTATACTGGGAGCACCTATGCCTGGCTATACTGGGAGTACCTATGCCTGGCTATACTGGGAGCACCTATGCCTGGCTATACTAGGAGTACCTATGCCTGGCTTTAATGGGAGCACCTATGCCTGGATATACTGGGAGCACCTATGCCTGGCTATACTGGGAGCACCTATGCCTGGCTATACTAGGAGTACCTATGCCTGGCTTTAATGGGAGTACCTATGCCTGGATATACTGGGAGCACCTATGCCTGGCTATTGTTTTACACTTGAAACAACGTGAAGTGAGAAAAAAACAACGTATGATATAATGAATTGTATGTGTAGTACGGATAATAAATAGAACATTAGTAGCAATAGCTACTAATAACAGTAGCTAATTTTTATTTTCAATTATATAGCTTTTTTTTATAACATTGCATCATACTGTCACAGTTCCAGCTTTAAAATCACACTTTTTTTAAGCCATAAAAAAAAGCAGATATAATGACCCCTTGAATTTTCCTGCAGTAAAACCTTATCTCAAGCTGTCTCTCACTGTTTCTTGGCTGTTTAAGTGCTTCAGAAAACAGGACTGTATTCAGCCCAGTGCCTAGCACAGGCATGGGCAAACTTGGCCTTCCAGCTGTTAAGGAACTACAAGTCCCACAATGCATTGCAGGAGTCTGACAGCCACAGCCATGACTAATAAAGGGAAATGCATTGTGGGACTTGTAGTTCCATAACAGCTGGAGGGCCGAGTTTGCCCATGCCTGGCCTAGCAGCTTGTAAGTTTCAAAATGGGATAAAGATGACAGCCTTGTCTGAGTCCCTGGACCAACTTTCCTGAGACTTCCATTCATTGTAAAGCAGCTCTCTCCCATTTTATGTGCAGCCCCCTCACCCATGTGCAGCAGCCTCTCTCTGTCATGTATGGTTCCTTTGAGCTGTAGCTACTCTTTCCTATATGTTGCTCCTCACTTGCAGCCCCTCTTTCATATGCAGCCTCTTTCAGCCCCCTTGGGCAGTAGCTGCCTGAAGCCCTGACCTGCGTTACCTTTCCAAGTATCTGGCCCTGTTGCTCCTGCTCCATGCAATATACACAGCCCTGTCACTTAAAGAAAACCTGTATCGAAAAAAAAGGGCTCCTGGGGGGTACTTACCTCGGAAGGGGGAAGCCTCTGGATCCGATTGAGGCTTCCCACGTCCTCCTCCTTCCCACGGTGGTCTTGCTGGGCCACTCCGCACGGCGGCCATGTAAATATTACCTTCCTGGCTCCAGCACAGGCGCAGTAGCCACTCTCTGCTCGGGATCAGGCGGAAATAGCCGATCCCATTCAGGTCCATTCTACTGCACAGGCGCAAGTCACCTGCTCCTGCACAGTAGAGCGGACCCGACTGGGATCAGCTATTTCCGCCTGATCTGAGCCAAGAGCCGCTAGTGCGCCTGCTGGAGACGGAGAAGGTAAATATTGCAGGTGCGACCGCACAACAGCCTGACAAAGTGTCCACTGTGGCTTCAGAGGGGCCCAGCGAGACCACCATGGCGCAGAGGAGGATGGGAGGAGCCTCAATCAGATCCAGAGGCTTTCCTCTCCCGAGGTAAGTACCCCCAGGGGCCCTTTTTTCGATACAGAATCTCTTAAAAACTGTAATCACACAATACCATAGCCACTGATTTTCTGCACCTGGCTTGCTTCTTGTTAAAGTGCCCATACATGGTACAATTTCTTTGTCTTTTTTCAATTCGATAATTTTGTTCGATTATTCTGTTAGATCGAATATAAAGATTTTTCAAACACAATCACATTTTTATTGAATAAGATGGGATAATAGTTAGTTTTTCTTGATCAAAAAAGAAAAAGATTATTTTTTGATTTTCATTTGTTTCGATCGTTTAGATCAAATAGATGGGAATGTTTGTTATTGTACTGCGTATGGGCACCACACATTGGCAGCTGCTGACCAGAGATAAATGTACAGGGTGCTACTAAGGCCCCTTGTATGCTTGTCCATTATCTTTGCATTGTGTTACCCTTTGTGCACACAGATAAATCCAGAAGGTCCGCACACTCATATGTAGACCAAGTCTGCTGTTTTATTCAAAAAACGTGACACAATTCCCTTCCATAACCAACGATTCGTTTCGGGCCCCCGAGGGGTCCCCTTTGTCAAGGGAAACACACAGAATGGGTTACTTGGTCTACATATGAGTGTGCGGACCTTCTGGATTTATTATTGACTGTTACTCAGGTCCAGCACCTCCACAGTGGTGTGCGGTTCCTCCTCGGATTCCTGACTTTGTGCACACAGGGTAACACAACAGCAATGAAAGTCTATGTGACCTAATACACTTACTGCGTCGCGTCGGAAGTTCCCGATCAGCCGCAAACTCGATGCGAAGTCAACAGCACATTACCCTCAGACTTCTGCTGCAACCCAGCGGTGGCGAAATACATGGAAGTCAATGGACAACGCAGACGTTTTTGGTGATGTGCTAGAAAATAATGATGGGCACACAAAATACTGTCGCTTTGGGCAGATATTTTGACATTCTTCACTTGGGGGGGGGCGGGTGCTTATATTTGTTGCCAGCTGTCTACACATTACAGGACAACTGAAGGGAGAGGAATATGAAGGCTTCCATATTTATTTCCTTATATGCATTACCAGCTGCCTGGCTATCCTACTGATCATCTGCCTCTAATACTTTTAGCCCTAGACCCTGAACTAGCATGCAGCAGTTCAGGTGTTTCTGACATTGTTGTCAGATCTGACTGGATTAGCTGCATGCTTGTTTCTGGTGTGATTCAGACACTATTGCAGCCAAATAGATCAGAAGGATAGCCAGGCAACTGGTATTGTTTAAGAGAAAATAAATATGGCAGCCTCCATATTATTCTCATTACAGTGCTCCTTTAATGGTTGTGTGTTGAGATATTTTAATGGGACAACAAATTTACACTGTTCACAACTTCACATTGTATCAAAGTTTCATAGCTTCAGTGTTGTCCCGTGAAGAGAAATAATAAAATATTTACAAAAATGTGAGGGGTGTACTCACTTCTGTGAAATACTGTACGTCATTACATGCACATAATGCAAAATTCAATATGTAGGATGGACTAGCTGTCATTAAAAAGATAGAGCAAGGGAGCATATTAATGATGTCCAGAATAGAAGAAACACTGAGGGCTCTTGCACACTGCAAGTGATTCCGATTCAGATACCGCATTTTAATCAGTTTTTACATCCGATTCAGATTCCGATTAGCAGTTTGCTCCCTGCACACTGCAAATCGGAATCTGAATCGGATGTAAAAACTGATTAAAAAGCGGAATCTGAATCGGAATCGCTTGCAGTGTGCAAGAGGCCTAATGTGTCCTGACATGTCTTAGATCTGCACAGAGGCAGTCTGAAGACTTTTACCTTACAAGCTACTGAGTAGGCTCCTATCATAGAAAGGGATAGATTAAACAGTTAAAGGATACCTTAGCTCTATCTTAAAGGACAACTGAAGTGAGAAGACTATGGAGGCTGCCATATTAATTACCTTTTAAACAATACCAGTTGCCTGGCAGCCCTGCTGATCTATTTGGCTGCAGTAGTGTCTGAATCACACCAGAAACAAGCATGTAGTTAATCTTGTCAGATCTGACAGATGTCAGGAACACCTGATCTGCCTATGCTTGTTCAGGGTCTATGGCTAAAAGTATTAGAGGCAGAGGAGCAGAAGGGCTGCCAGGCAACGAGTATTACTTAAAAGGAAATAAATAGGGCAGCCTACATATAACTCTTAGTCAATCTGCCCAAACATTGCTAGATGTATGGGCACCTTAAAGGATACTTTAGGGCTAACTTCAATTCAAAAAGGACCGCTAATGTGTGTATGGGGAGCGGGGCGGATCCTTACCGTACCTCCCATGCCTCGGCGTCTCCCTCTGTTCTCCGGTAATAATCCAATTCCTCCTCTTCCTCATCGGCGTGGTCGGTGACCTCTGACCGGGACATACGGTGCTGTGCATGCTCAGTATATGCACTAGGGTGTCTTGCGACCACTTGAACGCGCTTACATCATATGGCGTCAATGTGGAGTGTGGTCACAAAGCGCCCTGGCGGATATACTGCGCATGCACAGCGCAGGATGTCCGGGTCAGAGGTCAATGACCGCGCCAAACAGGAAGAGGAGAATTTGGATTATTACCGGAGAGCGGAGGGAGACACCAGAGTACGGGAGGTCCGGTAAGGGTCCGCACAGCTCCCCATGCACACATTAAGCTTCCTTTTTGAATTGAAGTGAGCCATAAAGTATCCTTTAAGGTGCCCATACATCTAGCAATGTTTGGGCAGATTGACGAAGGGACAGATCCCTCTCTGATCGAATCTACTCGCAAAAAGATCTGTCGGCTGCCCATACACTGCAGGCCAATTCCCAATCAATTTCACCATGAAATCTCTGGGGAATTGGCCTTGTAACGCTGCCCTTCACCACCTGGCTGCTGTCCCCCCAAATGTAAATGTGCCCCCCAGTCCCTATGCATTGTAATCTCACCTGCTCCAGCTGCCACCACCGTCCTGCTGCTCCTGGTCTCGTCCGCTGCGTCCCCCGATCTCCAACACGTATGCTGGAAAACCTAAGGGATTGAAGAGTGAATGGCATATGTCAATTTTTTTCATGAATGAGTTGTTAATATGATTGTATTCTATTGTTTATATACGATCAGCACCACAAAAAATACATTTAGGCCCCATTCACACTAAAGCGTTTTGCCTGCGATTTCGGCAAAACGCTCAAACGCTTTTTAAAAGCGATAACGAAAATGAAACCCTATAGGCCCGTTCTTACTTGGGCGATTTGCGCTAATCGCCGCAAATCACCCAAAAACGGGCAAAAACGCAAACGCGTCGCCTGCACCATTTTCAGTCGATTTCCCGGCGATTGCGTTTTAGTGCTATAGAAGCGCTAAACGCGATTGCATCAAAATCGCAGCAGTGTTCAGTGATTTTTCTGCGTGAAATCGTAGAAAAATCAGTCCTGCAAAACGCCGGTTGAAAACGCAAGTATGAATGGGGTCTTATGGACTACATAAAGGTGGTAAAATTGGTCAGTGATTGGCCAATGATAACGGAGGCCTGGAAACCACTAGCAGCAAGTTACTAAGCCATTTTCAAGCACTTGTGACTTGAAAAGCTCTCGCTAATATAATGCTATAGCTGTGATCCCACTAAAGGGCTTTGATTTTATGAAAATGTCCCCATAGCATTACATTAACAAGAGCTTTTCAAGTCACAAGCGCTTTGAAAAGGCTGCTAGTGGGTTTGAGCCCTAAGGATTTGTTCACATTGCATTCCGCTCGCGTGTCCATCCGCGGTGGGCTTTTTTGAGGCTTTTTTTTCCAATTCCCGACGCTTGGGTGGGCGATTCGTTTTCGTGGTTAGCGGTATCCAACGCGTTTCTCCCAAGCGTTTTGGCATTTCACTCCCTGACGCAGGAAAAGAATAAATACAATGTATTTATTCTTAAAAACGCAAACGCAATCGCTCCACAAAGCAGTTTTGTGAGCGTTTCATGTTTTTTTCTATACCTTCCATTGAAGCTAAATTGCCTTAAAAATGGCTCAAACACCACTTTACAAAGCGAAACGCAAACAAGCCGCTCATATGTGAACTACCATACAGAATCATTGTGTAAGCGCTTTCAGGACGATTTTGAAAAATCGCCCGCGCTTAAAAAATAACAAAACCGCCTGCAGTGTGAACAAGCCCTAAAAGTGTGTACCAGACTTAAAGGATACCTGAGTCCTAAACAAATCCACAAAGTGACGCCCTGCGTGTTGTGTGGGGAGGTGTGCATAGGCTTACTGCACCTCCCGCTGCCCGACATCTGCCCCCCTTCCCTATCACTCCCGCTGTTATTAGTCCTGGTCAGTGTGGTCAGCGCCCTCTGACTTGGACATACTACGCTGCACATGTGCAGTTTGTCCACTTGGGGGCCTTGTGACCGCGATCGCTGGGGACCACAGGTGCTGTACAGACATGGTGCGTTGCGGTTTTTTCCGCATATGCATTTTTGTAGCATTTTACGGGCATTTTTATGCGTTTGCGATTCGCATATGCGTTTTGTATGTGTTTTTTATGTGTTTTTCGATTGCGTTTTATGCAAATCACTAGGAAGACAACAGGAAGCGCAAACACATCAGAAAATAATAAAAAGAAATGCATATAAAACACATGAAAAACGCATACCATTGCGTTACCATTGATGTTCATTATGTGCGTTTTTGATAATTATGCAACAAAACCAGCGTGTTTACAAACGCATGTTTAAAAACGCATATGAGTTTTTTATATGCGTTTTTTGAGGCGGCCCATTGACTTCCATTAGCGCCAAAAACGCTGCGTTCTCTGCAACGCTAGCGCTTCTGCTATGTGTGTTCCTAGCCCGAGAGACAGAGGATCAAGCAGGGCAGCCAGGCAACATTTAAAGCGGACCTGAACTCATAACGTCATCTCTACTCTAAAAGATACGCAAAAGCATAATAACCTTTAAGCAAAAAAAGTCTTTGTTACAGCTGATACAAATCTTATAATAAATCTGCACAGTTTCTACTTCCTAATTCATGTAAGCAGACATATTGTTTACAGCCTGTGCTTTCAAATGAGCTTATCTGCCATCTCTGCCGTGGCAGTCATGTGACACAGGGAGAGATCAAATTACAACTTGTGATTAGTCACAAATGAGGGGGAATTAAACTCTCTAAATACATACAGGGTACATTTCTCTATGTCTTCCTTCTGTTCTGTGCAAGAGTTCAGGTCCATGTATGGCAGCCTCCATATCCCTCTTGTTATAGATGTTTATTAAACAGATGTAGACAGGAGGTATATTGGATCATTTACATGTGTACTAGAAAACACAATGCCCAGTACACACAATCCATTTTTCCATCAGATTGACAGTCAAACTGATTATTTCCGACAGCGCCAATCTGTTTTCTGGACAATTTTGTAAAGAAGTGGTTGGAAAATCGGTCAGAAATTAGATTGGACCTGTCGGAAATAATCGATTTGACCGTCAATCTGATGGGAAATTGCATTGAGTTTACTAGGCATTAGGGATTGGTAACTGCCATTTTTTTTTCTTTATGAATAAGAGCTAGTTCACACCGAGGGCGTTTTTCGCATTTTTTCAGCCCGGCGATTTTCAAAATAGCCCTAAAAGCGCTTGTGTAATAAGTCCCTATAGGATAGTTCATATCAGCGCGTTTCGTTGGCTTTCCGCTCAGCAAAGCGCTGCATGTATCATTTTTAGGGTGATTTTGTTACAATGGAAGGTATATGAAAAAAAATTGCGTTCGCGTTTTCATGAATAAATACATTGTATTTATTCATTTCCGGGTGAAAGAGTTCACTTGCTGACTGATGTCAGGAAGTGAAAAAAACAGAATCGCTCTGCAAAAGTGCTTTGTATAAAATCGTAGCGCGCAGTGGAGCGCCGGGAGGGGAAAAAAAGCACGCAAAAAATAAAAAAATCACTGGCGTCAGCAATTTTGATTTTAGATGTGAACAAAGCCTTTGTGTTTTTAATATAATTGGATTTCATCCATTTTCATGGCTGCACCACGTTTATATACGATTAGTTTAACAAAATATGCATTTATAGACTATACATGTTTCATGCCACATGTCTATTGATTGATGACTACAATCTTTTTGTGTAATATACAGTATCTGCTCATTATAATCTGCCAGATGTTTTGAGGGACCTCTGGAAAGATCATCTAACAGGCAACCTAGGCAGGTGCCTGGGACCTAATGGGTGCTGGATTGGATTACGATGAAATGTGGCCATAAGCAAGGTTTTGCCCACCTGCTCCTATGGTCCTTTTGGTAACCTGAAATTAGAGGGTCAAACTGGCAGTAGAGCCCCCTGACACACATTAGGCCCCAGGCACCTGCCTAGGGTGCCATGTGGATGATCCTGCTCTGGCAGTACTGTTTGGGAACTGCACAAAATCATTTCTGTAGTGCATTTAAAAAGCACACTGTCCACATCACATATGATTTAATTAGAGAAATGCACACATTGTCATGATGGGCAAAACCTGTATAGTGTGCATAAAGCCTATCATTCCAGCCTGGGAAGGGGCCACCAGGAGGGGCGGGGAGACTGCGCTCCTCCCCCTCATCCTTCTACATGGCCGCATGTCAGCTGTCTGTAGCTACCATCTGCAGCTGTCCTCCCTTCAGTGCCGACAGGGAGGGGCCTGATCCTGGATGGTTCCGCCCCCTTCTATGTATTTCCAGCCAACAAGCACCAACTATGGGGTACGGCAGGGTACTGTTCTGTTTAATGGATGCCCCGCCCCCTTAATTACTTAATTGCAGCACCGTCTACGTCTTTCTCCCCTGCAGCTGCATTTATCTGAGTTGCCAAACAAGAGGAGAGGATCGAGCCTCGAGCTAAGCCTCGCCCCTAACATTCCAAAGCCACGCCCCCAGCATTCCAATCTCCGCCCCCGACATTCTAAGCCACACCTCCACCAACGTAAGAAAGGAGCGAGAGTCCGGGGCTCGCTCTTTAAACTGAATCTCCCCTGTGTGTATATATATATATATATATAGTTTCAAATCACACTGTACATGATACACATTATTAATGGGAGAATGCACAAATTGAAATGCTACAAAACCGTGTATAGAGCGCATACAGCCCGAGATTCCAGCCAGCTGGGGGAGGGACCACCAGGAGGGGCGGGGAGACTGCGCTCCTCCCCTCATCCTACATGGCCGCATCTCAGCTTATGGGCACTGCACTGAGGTTACTGTTCTGATCAGTGGCTGCCCCGCCCCTGTACTCACTTGCAGCACCGCCCACGTCTTCCTCCTGAGCTGAGCCGCGTCCCTGTCTGACGAGAAGAGAGGATCGAGAGGCTCGAGCTATGCTCCGCCCCTAATTTTCAGTCAATGCTCGGGACCAGGCTCCGCCCCCAACGGGCTAAGCCACGCCCCCGCAGACGTAGGAATGGAGCAGAGCGTGAGTCGGGCTCGCTCCCTAGTCTCTCCCATATACATTCACATGTACATATACAGCATGTATTATAATAGCAGTATATGCTGTCCTGCAGTGTGCAGAATTCCCATAGAGGAGGGGGAAGCTGCTGTTGTGCTGCATCCGCCCACTGCCCCGCCCACTCTTTCACATAAGTGCACAGCAGTTCTTATGAGTTGGGAGTGAGTCACAGTGTGTCTGACTGACTGTGTATGTGGTAATATTGTGTGTGTGTTGTGTGACTGTGTATGTGGTAATAGTGTGTGTGTGTTGTGTGACTGTGTATGTGGTAATAGTGTGTGTGTTGTGTGACTGTGTATGTGGTAATAGTGTGTGTGTGTTGTGTGACTGTGTATGTGGTAATAGTGTGTGTGTGTTGTGTGACTGTGTATGTGGTAATAGTGTGTGTGTGTTGTGTGACTGTGTATGTGGTAATATTGTGTGTGTTGTGTGACTGTGTATGTGGTAATATTGTGTGTGTGTTGTGTGACTGTGTATGTGGTAATAGTGTGTGTGTTGTGTGATTGTGTATGTGGTAATATTGTGTGTGTTGTGTGATTGTGTATGTGGTAATATTGTGTGTGTTGTGTGATTGTGTATGTGGTAATATTGTGTGTGGTGTGACTGTGTATGTGATAATATTGTGTGTGTTGTGTGATTGTGTATGTGGTAATAGTGTGTGTGTGTGTGTGTGTGTGTGTGTGTGTGTGTGTGTGTGTGTGTGTGTGTGTGTGTGTGTGTGTGTGTGTGTGTGTGTGTGTGTGTGTGTGTGTGTGTGTGTGTGTGTGGTGTGACTGTGTATGTGGTAATATTGTGTGTGTGTTGTGTGACTGTGTATGTGGTAATATTGTGTGTGTGTTGTGTGACTGTGTATGTGGTAATATTCTATATTTGATCAGTGCGCTCCTCAATAGATATTCTAAATATTGATAAATCTTAATAAATCTCTGTCTGGTTGGATCGCTATTTTTCAATTGTGTGTGTCACACTACGTACAAAATTTCTATTCTATGGAAACAGCGCTCAACAACCCACATATTAATACACAAGATTCCACATTTAAAAAGTCCACAACGCCCTCAATAGGTGTGATCCACAGGTATCCAGTTAATAGTCCAAGCAATAATTCTTCATATACAGTTCATAGCAGTAATGATATATTCTCACCGGAACAATAGGCCAACCACTAACGATTAGCAATCACGTTTTTGGACCATGCCAGCACACGAACTCCTCCACTGATATAGGACTCCTCAGATGTGTGTATACATGTCATATGAAAGAGAGACACAGCAATAGTGTGATACCGTTTACAGAGCATACACTATCCAGCACCACCAGTGCTCCCACTCCACTCACGGGTCACCCTAAAGTGCCTCCACCAGCTATGCACTCAAGCCTCTCACCAGATAATATGGCCGACCCTTCACAGACCAGCAGCTCTAGCTTGTTGTGATGACTTTCTCTTGTGTCACCAAATAAATGATCTAGGGCTCAAACAGGTGTACCATAGCGAGGATTGTACCTTGAGGATTGTTTTATATGCGCATTTTAACTGGATGTGTGTAAGTGCACTTGCTCTTTTTAATATATTTTATTAAATGGAATTACGCTATGGTACACCTGTTTGAGCCCTAGATCATTTCTTTGCTGACACAAGAGAAAGTCATCACAACAAGCTAGAGCTGCTGGTCTGTGAAGGGTCGGCCATATTATCTGGTGAGAGGCTTGAGTGCATAGCTGGTGGAGGCACTTTAGGGTGACCCGTGAGTGGAGTGGGAGCACTGGTGGTGCTGGATAGTGTATGCTCTGTAAACTCTGCTAATCGTTAGTGGTTGGCCTATTGTTCCGGTGAGAATATATCATTACTGCTATGAACTGTATATGAAGAATTATTGCTTGGACTATTAACTGGATACCTGTGGATCACACCTATTGAGGGCGTTGTGGACTTTTTAAATGTGGAATCTTGTGTATTAATATGTGGGTTGTTGAGCGCTGTTTCCATAGAATAGAAATTATGTGGTAATATTGTGTGTGTTGTGTGACTGTGTATGTGGTAATATTGTGTGTGCGTGTTGTGTGACTGTGTATGTGGTAATATTGTGTGTGTTGTGTGATTGTGTATGTGGTAATATTGTGTGTGTTGTGTGATTGTGTATGTGGTAATATTGTGTGTGTTGTGTGTCTGTGTATGTGGTAATATTGTGTGTGTTGTGTGATTGTGTATGTGGTAATATTGTGTGTGTTGTGTGATTGTGTATGTGGTAATATTGTGTGTGTTGTGTGATTGTGTATGTGGTAATATTGTGTGTGTGTGGTGTGACTGTGTATGTGGTAATATTGTGTGTGTGTTGTGTGATTGTGTATGTGGTAATATTGTGTGTGTGCTGTGTGACTGTGTATGCGGTAATATTGTGTGTGTTGTGTGACTGTGTATGTGGTAATATTGTGTGTGTGTTGTGTGACTGTGTATGTGGTAATAGTGTGTGTGTGTTGTGTGACTGTGTATGTGGTAATAGTGTGTGTGTGTGTTGTGTGACTGTGTATGTGGTAATATTGTGTGTGTGTTGTGTGACTGTGTATGTGGTAATATTGTGTGTGTTGTGTGATTGTGTATGTGGTAATATTGTGTGTGTTGTGTGATTGTGTATGTGGTAATATTGTGTGTGTTGTGTGATTGTGTATGTGGTAATATTGTGTGTGTGTGTGACTGTGTATGTGGTAATATTGTGTGTGTGTTGTGTGATTGTGTATGTGGTAATATTGTGTGTGTGTGTGTGGTGTGACTGTGTATGTGGTAATATTGTGTGTGTGTTGTGTGACTGTGTATGTGGTAATATTGTGTGTGTTGTGTGACTGTGTATGTGGTAATATTGTGTGTGCGTGTTGTGTGACTGTGTATGTGGTAATATTGTGTGTGTTGTGTGATTGTGTATGTGGTAATATTGTGTGTGTTGTGTGATTGTGTATGTGGTAATATTGTGTGTTGTGTGTCTGTGTATGTGGTAATATTGTGTGTGTGTGGTGTGGTGTGACTGTGTATGTGGTAATATTGTGTGTGTGTTGTGTGACTGTGTATGTGGTAATATTGTGTGTGTTGTGTGACTGTGTATGTGGTAATATTGTGTGTGTTGTGTGATTGTGTATGTGGTAATATTGTGTGTGTTGTGTGATTGTGTATGTGGTAATATTGTGTGTGTGTGGTGTGACTGTGTATGTGGTAATATTGTGTGTGTGTTGTGTGATTGTGTATGTGGTAATATTGTGTGTGTGCTGTGTGACTGTGTATGCGGTAATATTGTGTGTGTTGTGTGACTGTGTATGTAGTAATATTGTGTGTGTTGTGTGATTGTGTATGTGGTAATATTGTGTGTGTTGTGTGTCTGTGTATGTGGTAATATTGTGTGTGTGTGGTGTGGTGTGACTGTGTATGTGGTAATATTGTGTGTGTGTTGTGTGACTGTGTATGTGGTAATATTGTGTGTGTTGTGTGATTGTGTATGTGGTAATATTGTGTGTGTTGTGTGATTGTGTATGTGGTAATATTGTGTGTGTTGTGTGATTGTGTATGTGGTAATATTGTGTGTGTGTGTGTGTGTGCGTGTGTGTGTGTGGTGTGACTGTGTATGTGGTAATATTGTGTGTGTGTTGTGTGATTGTGTATGTGGTAATATTGTGTGTGTGCTGTGTGACTGTGTGCGCGGTAATATTGTGTGTGTTGTGTGACTGTGTATGTAGTAATATTGTGTGTGTTGTGTGATTGTGTATGTGGTAATGGTAAAACAGAGCAAAGAGCATAATATAGAAAAGTTAAACAAAACCTGAATGGCATATGTGTGTATTTATACTGACCTGAGGCCTCCTCCAGCCCCGTGAGAAGCGCGGTCTCCCTCTCCAGCCGCTCCATTGCCTTGTAATCCCCTCCGGTAATCTGGCTGGCCGCGCTTTCCTTTGCACCCCCTGTCGCAGTCCGGCAGCCGGGAGCAGCCTATGCAGTAGTACTGTGTAGGCCCAGAATGCTCCTGGGCAGGGAGCGTGGTGAGGGCGTGTGTGGCAGCACATGCCCAGAAGCGCAAAACTGGCCAGATTGCCAGAAGGCGTAGCAAGAGGACAGTGAGGGGGCCCACGTCACTTATGGGGCTGGAGGAAACCCCAGGTAAGTATAAATACACACAAGTATAAATACACACGGGTGACAATTCGCGGAACGATGTTGTGTAGACACATCCCTAGCCTTGAAACTAGCGATGTGTTTTGTTGCCATGGAGGGGGGGGGGGGGCAGAAGGACGACGATCAGTGGACAACAGAACGGTTCCAATGGTCGGCGGGGACTGTAAAAAAGCATTGCACAACAGTCATGCGCGGCCATCGGTGGTCGTTAAGAATCCGACTGGGCAGATATTTAATGGTGCAATATCAATTAGTGGCCATTGTGCACACATAACGATCAGTGGCTGAAACGATTCTCACATATGTGCATGTAGCTTAAGAATATAGAAGAGAGTGCTGGAGGGAGAGAGATGGCCCACAGTTTAAAAACAAAAAACTTATAAAGTGTCTGCTGAATTATCAGCATGCTATGCTGGGACTTGTAGTTCCACAGAGACATGTTCCTCTCTGTATGTTATTAGGGAGGGGGTTGTATCTGTTTGAGCAAACTGTGGACTGCCCAGAATTGTGATACTCATGTATTAGACCGACAACCGCAGATTGTGCATGAACAGCTGATCTGGCCGGCACTCACTCCTAACCTCTTCCAAACACTATCCTCTCTGATGCCCAACACTAACATGAGTGCCCAACACTAACCTCCCCTCTCCTGGGCATAACACTAACCTCCCCCTCTCATATGCCTTATGCTGAGAACACACAATACAATTTCCCATACGATAAACAAGTGATCGGACAGAAGTTGTACCATATGTACATGTATAAACTGCTCCAGATCGATAAAGGGATCCATTTTCCGATGATAACTTTGCAAAATTGATCCTTTTCTCGATCAGAAACAGATCGGGCATGTCAGAAATAATCGACCGATTCCCATCTATCGGACTAGAAGTTGCATCGTGTTCCCAGCGTTAATGTGCCCATCAGTGATTGTACAAACTTACCAAATCTATTTAGTAGAAAGGTAGATTGAGTTAGGCCCCATTCACACTAGAGCATTTTGCTGGCGATTTCGGCAAAACGCTCAAGCGCTGGTGCTTTTTAAAGCGCTAGTGCTATAAAACCCTATTGGCCCGTTCTTACTTGTGTGATTTGCGTTAATCGCCGTCGATTAACACAAATCGGCAAGTGCAAAGGCGTAGCCTGCACCATTTTCAGGCGATTTCCCGGCGATCACGTTTTAGTGCTATACAAGCGCTAAACGCGATCGCGGAAAAATCGCCGCAGTGTTCAGTGATTTTTTCAGCTGAAAAATAACTCCCGCAAAATGCCGGCAGTAATCGCCAGCGTTTTGCGCTTTTAAGTGTGAATGGGGCCTTGGTATTGAATGGAAGTTTCAGATCCCTCATATTACACAGAAGTGGTAAGATTGTACAATCAAGATTGTACTATTAATGGACACCTTTACCCCGAAGCACTTTACAGGCCGAATAGCGGAGGATCCAGGCAATGCAGGAGGACAGCGAGGCAGCGATCACTGAAGGGGGCTGGAGGAAGCCACAGGTATGTATATGTTTTTATATCTGTCATCACAGGTACACTTTAAGGTGCCCATCAATGATACATCGCAATAGTACAAACTTAGCAAATCTATGTAGCAGAAAGGTAAACGGAGTTAGTATTGAATGGAAGTTTCAGAAAGTCCCTCATATTACACAGAAGCGGTAAGATTGTACCATCAAGATTGTACTATTAATGGACACCTTTAAAGGATACCAGAGGTGAGAGGGATATGGAGGTGGCCATATGTATTTCCTTATAACAATGCCAGTTGCCTGGCAGCCCTGTTGATCTGGCATAAGTAGTGTCTGAGTCAAAACCCTGGAACAAGCATATGGCTAATCCAGTAAAACCTGAGTCAGCCGAGTCAGAGTACTTGATCTGCTGCATGCTTGTTCAGGGTCCATGGTGAAAAGTATTAGAGACACAGGATCAGCAGGGCTGCCAGGCAACTGGTATTGTTTAAAAGAAAATTAATATGGCAGCCTCAATATCCCTCTCACCTCGGATTCCCTTTAAGATGGCCACTAACGATACAATTTGCTGAACTATCGTTTACAAACGAATATTCATATGAACGTTCGGAAATGGTCGTTTGGGACCACTAATGGACAAAAATCTCCTAACCAATCAGACTGATGGGATGGAGCTGAAAATCGGATCGATTTAATTAATCTGATTGGTTAGATTGTTGGCCATTCGTGGTCCCAAACGATCATTTCCAATCGTTCATACAAAAAATTGTTTGTAAATGATCCGTTGGCAAATCGTATTGTTAGTGGCAACCTTTAAGCCTGGTACACACTTTCAATAATGATTGGCCAATCACGGACCAATTTTACCCCCTCTACGTAGTATGAGGGTTTATCTACACAAAGTACTCATAATATTCAATATCTGTTGATTCTTATACTACATGGAGGTGGTAAAATAGGTCAGTGATTGGTCAATCATAATTGAAAGTGTGTACCAGGCTTAAGATCTGCATGGGGAAGTCTGAAGACTTTTTCCATAGAGGGTGTTGAGTAGGTTGTGGCTCCTATCAGAGGAAGGGATATGCTAACAGAGGAAGAGATACTTGAACAGTTAGGGCCCTTTCACACCAGCAGCTGATAGGCAGTGAAAAGCCTGCAGAACTCTCACAACTGCTTGCTGCTGCCTGGTACATACTGCTGCTTGGTAACTGCTCGTCGCTGCCTGGTAACTGCTTGGTAAGCACACAGTTCAACTGCCCATGTGAAAGGGCCCTTATGTAGACAGGAGGTATATTGGATCTTCTACATGTACTACAAAACATAAGGGAATGAATAGAGAATGGTGTCTGTCGTTTTGTTATTTTTTTATGAGTAAAGCCTAGTACACACTTTCAATCATGATTGGCCAATTACTGACCAATTTTCCCACCTCCATGTAGGATGAGGGCTAACAGATATTGCATACTATGAACAGATTGTGTAAGTAAACCCTTATACTACATGGAGATGGTAAAATTGGTCAGTGATTGGCCAATCATAACTGAGAGTGTGTACCAGGCATAAAGGGAACCTCAGATGAGTAGGAAAAAACAAAATCATACATACTTGGGGCTTCCTCCTCCGCCTTCTTGATCTTCTGTAAGGGGTCCCGGTATCTTGGCCAGTCGGGGGTTACTGCGGCCCGGCCCCACCGCGCACCCGTTCTGGGAGCTTTTTGCACCTGCGCAGCACTACAACTCTCCTAGCCGTGGGAGTGGGATGGGGGAGCGTGCGCAGCCGCACAGTGCATGCACCGACTGGCCCAAGATACCCCTTACAGAAGGTGGAGGAGGCAGAGGACGGCGCAGAGGGAGCAATCAGGCCGGAGGATGCCCCAGGTATGTATGAACACTTTTTTCCTGTTCATCTCTGGTACTTTAACTGTTTTAAAACATAACTGGATTTTATCCATTGTCATGGTTGCCCCACATTTATATACGATTAGTACCGCAAAATATGCATTTTTGTACTAAACATATTTAATGTGACGTCTATTGATTGATGATTGCAATCTTTTTATACAATACACATGGTCATTGTAATCTGCCTGATGTTGTGAGGGACCTCTGAGCACTCTCATCAAACAGGCAACCTAGGCGGGTGCCTGGGACCTAATGGTTGCCAGGGGGCCTAACTGCCACTTTTCCTGACCACTCTCCTACTAAAGTTCCTACCTTGCCTAGGGCTCCATTTCATGTTAATCCATAACTAGAAGCATGCGATTTGCAAGTCGTTTTTCGGGCACATCACTGTTCCTATGGGCTTCATGCAGTTTATGCATTGCACAATGTGTACAAGATTGCAGATTCAGTGCACAGCTTTGATAACAGTTTAGCAGCGGCAGTGCTCAAAGATGGACTAAGATGAAATAGGGCCCCAGGCAAGGTAGTAGTTTTGCCCCCCTCCCCCTATGGTCCTTTTGGTCATCTCAAATGACAAATGGGTCAGAAAAGATGGCAACTGGGCCCCTGACACCCATTGGGCCCTAGGTACCAACCTAGGTTGCCACGTGGGTGATCCATTGCAGTACTGTTTGAAACTGCACAATAAAATTGTTTCTCTAGTTAGTTTCTAAAGCACACTGTTATCATCACATATGATTAAAGAGACTCTGTAACACAATTTTGAGCCTTATTTCTTCTATCCTATAAGTTCCTATGCCTGTTCTAATGTGCTCTGGCTTACTGCAGCCTTTCCTAATTGCACAGTGGCTGTATTATCTCTGTTATATGATCTAATTCCTCTCTGTCGGGCTCCGTCAGTCAGGCTCGAATGTGCTGTGCTGCTTGTGATAGGATAGAAGCTATACACACCCTCTCCAGGCCCCCTGCATACTCTGTATGACTCACACACTAAGCTACTCTCAGCCCATCACTTGCTATGTCTTTTGTTTGTAAACACTGCATAAAAATGGCAATTACAAGCCAGGATTGCAGGAGGGAGTGGCAGAAACAGCATAGAGGGGCCCAGGAGAACATAATGAATAAAATGGTATGCTTTTTATTGTAAGAATTTTAGAGTACAGATTCTCTTTAATTGGAGAACTGCACAAATTATATCAGACAAGACCGTGTATAGTGTGCATAAAGCCCAACATTCCAGCCAGGGAGGGGCGGGGAGACTGCGCTCCTCCCCCTCATCCTTCTACATGGCCGCATCTGAGCTTATAGACACCGCACTGTCTGTAGGTGTGACTCAGTGACCACGCTGGCTTCCCACTATAAGACAAACAAAACACATGATAAAGTTATTATTAATATAGCACCAACATCTTATGCAGCGCTGTACAGTATATATATGTACAATGGACAAAAGGAAAGGGAGATCGGCACTGCTGATAAGACTTTTAATCCAGAGTGATTTATACAGATGCTTCAGCACGCAAAACACTTGCATAACAATTAGGACACATCATGTCAACATTGAAGCAATAGGTTGTGCAGACATACCAAATCTCGGAGTGTGGTGTAGTGGGTGCTGGGTACAGATGCCTTATGGCCGTTTCATGCAAAATGCGCTTCTACGGAAGCTGCCTTTTGCGTGAAACGGCCGTAAGGCATCTGCGCCCAGCACCCACCACACCACGCTCCGAGATTTGGTATGTCTGCACAACCTATTGCTTCAATGTTGACATTTATTTAAGTATTTATATAGCGCCAACATATTACGCAGCGCTGTACAGAGTATATTGTCTTGTCACTAACTGTCCCTCAGAGGGGCTCACAATCTAGTCCCTACCATAGTCATATGCAGGGCCATGCAGAGGGTCCTTAAGTGGGGGGTGCTCAAATCTAAAAAAGGGGCCTGGCAATGCCTTCCCCCGCATGCCCCCCCCCCCCTCGTTTCTGGCTATGGGGGTATTGGTTTTCATGTGGGTGCTGAATGCAGATGCTGGGTGCCATGTGGGTTCTGGGTGTAAGTACTGAGTGTCATGTGGGTTCTGGCTATGTTTGGGTATCGAGTGTCATGTGGGTGCTGGGTGCAGGTACTGAATGTGACATGGGTGCGAATACTTGGCGCCATGCCTGTACTGGGTGCTGGCTATGGGTGGGCTTTGGGCATCACATGGGCTTTTAATGCAGGTACTTTGAATGCAGGTTAAGTGGGTGCAGGTACTTGGTGTCATGTGAGAGCGAGTACTGAGTGCCAGCTATGAGGGGAAGGGGGGGGATACTTGGAAAAGTAGAGGTCAGTGTGGGTGCTGCAGGAAGGGGCAGGGCCGTGCAGAGGATCCCAAAGGGGGGGGGGGGGGGGGGGAGGGGGGTGCTCAAATTTGAAATTGATCAATCATGCTAAATTGTGTATGTAATACCCCCTCACCAGAAAGCATAAGGCAGTCTAACCCCCCCCCCCCCCCCCCCTCCACACACACACACACCTTTATAGCAGTATCAGGTAGACTTTGTGTCTCCTTCCAACCAACTCTTTTGGTGCCACCGCCCTCAAATCAGCAGTGACAGGTGCCCGCTGTTAGAGTGGGTTAGGGCCCGTTTCCACTATCGCGAATCCGCATGCGTTGCCCGCATGCGGATTCGCACAGTCAGTACAAGTGGATGGGACTGTTTCCACTTGTGCGTTTCCCCGCACGTTTTTCTGTGCAGAAAAAATCTGCAGGGTAGGGGCCTCAGAATTCGCCTGCGTGTGGAATGCAGGCGAATCGCACGCAATGTATTTAATAGGGAAATCGCATGCGTTTTCCCCATGCGTTTTTTGCCGTGATTTCGCATGCGATTTCGCATAGGTACCCATGTTAATTCACACAGGCAGTGACATGGTTAAAATCGCATACAGCCTTACCTATGCGAAATCGCATGCGAAATCGCGGCAAAAAACGCATGCGGAATCGCACCCGCATGCGATTTGCCTGCGGTGATTCGCCGGCGATTTCGTAACGCTATAGTGGAAACGGGCCCTTAGAGTGGGTAGAGTGGAGCCCACAGTGGAGGCACAGACTCACCTTTCATTACTGGGAACCTCTGTCCCTCTTGATCAGCACCCAAGCTTCTTTTCAGGCAAAGAAGAAGTGGTTACCAATAACAGTGGTTGCTAAGCAAGTGCCAAGGTGCAGTGGGTGCCCAGATGCAGTAGATGGTAAGACACAAAGGTTCACTTGCTTCCATCTGAAAATGGTGCCTGTGAATAATGGCGCACAGTGTTGCCGCTAATCCCTTTGCCGCTTATCGCTATTTAACGTTAAAGCCTTATTGTTATTTAGCGTTAAAGCCTTGTCGTTATTTAGCGTTAACACACAGAACCCTCTCTGTACCTATCCTCAACCCATAACCCCCCCCCCCCCCCCCTGGTGGCGCCTAACCCCATGGTGGTGCCTAACCCTAACCACCCCCTGGTGGTGTATATTGTACTGTATACCTAACCCTACTCTCACACAGAACCCTCCCTGTACCTATCCCTAACCCTAAGACTCCCCTGGTGGTGCCTAACCCTAACCATTCCCTGGTGGTGCCTAACCCTAAGACCCCCCCTGGTGGTGCCTAACCCTAAGACCCCCCCCCTGGTGGTGCCTAACCCTAAGACCCCCCTGGTGGTGCCTAACCCTAAGACCCCCCCCCTGGTGGTGCCTAACCCTAACCACCCCCCTGGTGGTGCCTAACCCTAAGACCCCCCCTGGTGGTGCCTAACCCTAAGACCCCCCCCTGGTGGTGCCTAACCCTAACCACCCCCCTGGTGGTGCCTAACCCTAAGACCCCCCCTGGTGGTGCCTAACCCTAAGACCCCCCCCCCCCCCCCAGTGCCTAACCCTAACCTTGACAGTGTTACATTAAATCCATTCACCGTTTTGCAGTTAAATAACGTCTGCAGTTTGGCTTATGTAGGGCGCTATTGATAAATAACGTTAGTGTGTGCCACTACTGATAAATAACGTTAGTGTGTGCCGTTTTTCTTCTTTTTTCCCTGTGCGCCATTATTATGCAGTACTAACGATAAATATCGATAAGCGTATCTTTTTAATGCGGCACCATTTTTATGCATAGGTGCTGTGCGCCATTATTCACTGATCCCATCCGGCCAGTAGAGCTCAGTGTAGGTGCTGGGTGAAGGGTAGGTCACTGTGGGTGCTGGGGGGGGATTCCTGTCTGGGCCTCTTAACTTGAAAGTGTCCCAGGCAGGGGCGGGGCTTGTCATTGGAGCTTATTTTGCACTTCGAGATGGGCCTTTTTTGAAGATTGAAAAAAGGGGGGTGCCTGGGCACCCAGAGCACCCCCCCTCCACACGTGCCTGGTCATATGTATGTATCGTGTAGTGCATGTATGGTCTAGGGCAGGGGTAGGCAACCCGCGGCTCCAGAGCCGCATGCGGCTCTTTTTCACCTATGCTGCGGCTCTCAGGCCGTGGCTCCGGTAGTGTATGTCAGTGGCTGCGGCGCGCATGTGACGTGTGCTGCCACTGGCCGGCAGCCTATCAGAGGTCGCCGGACCGGTGCAGTGGAGCGCTTCGGGCGGCCATTTTTCGTAGCCCTGCAGTGTAATGCAGGCAGGACGTGACTACGGGAAGGAAGAGGATCATGGGAGTTGCGCGCCACAAGGAGGTCAGGACCGGAGGTCGGGACAGGAGGAGATCGTGACAGGAGGTCTTCTGACTAGGTGAGTAAATGGGTTTTTCTTTTCATATCTGCTGAAGGATTGTGCATATTGGGGTCAGATCTGCTGAAGGATTGTGCACATTGGGGTCAAATCTGCTGACGGATTGTGCATATTGGGGTCAGATCTGCTGAAGGATTGTGCATATTGGGGTCAGATCTGCTAACGATTTGTGCATATTGGGGTCATATCGGCTAACGATTTGTGCATATTGGGGTCATATCTGCTAACGATTTGTGCATATTGGGGTCATATCTGCTAACGATTTGTGCATATTGGGGTCATATCTGCTAACGATTTGTGCATATTGGGGTCATATCTGCTAACGATTTGTGCATATTGGGGTCATATCTGCTAACGATTTGTGCATATTGGGGTCATATCTGCTAACAATTTGTGCATATCGGGGTCATATCTGATCCTGTATATAGCATTAAGGTAAGAAACAATATATGCAGTGTTAGATTTGTTTTATAATGGTTTTGCGGCTCCCAGTTTTTTTCTCTTTTCGGAAACGGGTCCAAGTGGCTCTTTATGTCTTAAAGGTTGCAGACCCCTGGTCTAGGGCCAATTTTTTGGGGGGAAGCCAATTAACTTATCTGTATGTTTTTGGGATGCGGGAGAAAACCAGAGTGCCCGGAGGAAACCCACACAGACACAGGGAGAACATACAAACTCCTTGCAGATGTTGACCAGGCTGGGATTCAAACCGAGGACCCAGCGCTTGCAAGGCAAGAGCACTAACCACTATGCCACCGTGCTGCCCTGTGACATGATGTGTCCTAATTGTTATGCAAGTGTTTTGCGTGCTGAAAGCATCTGTATACATCACTCTGGATTAAAAGTCTTATCAGCAATGCCGATCTCCCTTTCCTTTTCTCCATTGTACAATAATGTCTTGCCAGCATCAGAGCACACCTATGACACCAGAGTGACAGGAGAAAGTGCATGTTAATGCAGCATCCCCTCTGCTAACAGCGTATACTGTAGTGCCGACTCTTTCGCCTCTTTTGAGATACAGTATACAGTATATATATGTATTGCCTTGTCACTAACTGGCCCTCAAGGCGCTCACAATCTAATCTATCTGCCATTGTCATATGTCTATATCATTTAGTGTATATGTTATGGCCACAACCAGATATTGGCCAATTCTAGAATTGGCCGGCCATTTCTAGAACTGGCCGATTTGACGTCGGCCAAAGTCCAAAATGCTGGGAATTTCTGACATTGGCCAGCCAGTTCTAGAAATGGCCAAAGTCAGTCGGCCAACCTGCAAATCGCACAAATCCCAGAACATCCCGGGTCCTGTCCAGCACCATGAATGGCACTCGGAACTTCCTCTCTGCTACAGATACAGCATAATAATCTTTTTAAAGAAAAGCATTTCATAATTCTCAGCTGATACAAATCCTGCAATACATCTGCAGTGTGTCTACATCCTGCTTTCATGGGAGCAGACATATTGTTAACATCCTGTGCTGCTCTGCTGTGGCAGTCAGGTGACACATTAGAGATCAAATTACAATGGTGATTAGTCACATATAAGGGTGAATTAGAAAGGCTAAACTCTCTAAATAGAGACAGACAGACATATTTAACATCCTGTGCTTTCAAACTAGCTGCTCTGCCGCGGTTGTCAGGTGACACAGGTGAGATCAAATTACAATGGTTATTAGTCACAGATGAGGGAGAGCAGGCAGGCTAAACGCTCTGGATACATAGGGGGTGCAATTTGTAAAAGTTTCCTTCAGTTCTGTGAAAAAGTTAAGGTCCACTTTAAATTAGGTGGCTGCTCCGGTGCACTGCTCCGGAGGAGGAGAAGATAGAATGCAGAAGGCTGAGAAGGAAGGTGGCTGGGAGAAGATGCATAGAAGACAGAAAGCGGAGAAAGAAGGCTGCAGGGAGAAGATGGATAGAAGACGGAAGGCAGCGGGGGAATCGGCTGCAGTCGGCAGCATACAAGCCAGCCCCGGGTCCATACAGGAGAGGAAGAAAGCAGCTGCAGCCGGAAGGAAGCCCTGAGTCCTCACTTGCAGGAGAGGGGGCAGACTAGGGGAAGAAAAAAAATAAGCGGCAGCAGCAGGAGGGACAAATGAAAAGGAGGTAATTTGCGGTGGGGAACGGCACTTCGGGACTTGGCCAGCCACATCTAGCCAGAATGCGTTCTGGCCGGTCAAAGTCCGCAAAAAGTCGCCGTTTTGCACACTGGCCGGATCAGCCGGCCACTTCGCATTCTGACCGGCCAGAACCCGAAGTGGCCAGACTTCGGGTTCTGGCCGTAACATATATATTGTAGTCTAGAGCCAATTAACATTCCTCTGTACGTTTTGTATGTATGTTTTTGGGATGTGGGAGGAAACCAGAGTGCCCAGAGGAAACCCACGCAGACACAGGGAGAACATACAAACTCCTTGCAGATAGTGCCCTGGCTGGGATTCAAACCGGGACCCAGCGCTACAAGGCAAGAGCACTAACCACTACGCCACCGTGCTGCCCAAGTTTCTGCTGAATGCTATGCTGGGACTTGTAGTTCCACAGAGACACGTTCCTCTCTCTGTATTATTGGAGAGGGGATTGTATCTGGGCAGACTGTGACTTCTCCAAAATTGTGATACTTGTGAAAATTGTGATACTCTTGTATTAGGCCGACAATTGCAGATTGGGCATGAACAGCTGATCCGGACAGTTTTTTACTCTTCCCTTAACCTCTTCCAAACACTATCCTCTCTGATGCCCTCTCCTGGGCCTAACACTAACCTGAGTGCCCGACACTAATCTCTCCTCTCCTGGGCCTAACACTAACCTGAGTGCCCGACACTAATCTCCCCTCTCCTGGGCCTAACCCTAACCTGAGTGCCCGACACTAATCTCCCCTCTCCTGGGCCTAACACTAACCTGAGTGCCCGACACTAACCTGAGTGCCCGACACTAACCTCCCCTCTCCTGGGCCTAACACTAACCTGAGTGCCCGACACTAACCTCAGTGCCCGACACTAATCTCCCCTCTAATGGGCCTAATACTAACCTGAGTGCCCGACACTATTCTCCCCTCTCCTGGGCCTAACACTAACCTGAGTACCCGACAATAATCTCCCCTCTCCTGGGCCTAACACTAACCTGAGTGCCCGACACTAATCTCCCCTCTCCTGGGCCTAACACTAACCTGAGTGCCCGACACTAATCTCCCCTCTCCTGGGCCTAACACTAACCTGAGTGCCCGACACTAATCTCCCCTCTCCTGGGCCTAACACTAACCTGAGTGCCCGACACTAATCTCCCCTCTCCTGGGCCTAACACTAACCTGAGTGCCCGACACTAATCTCCCCTCTCCTGGGCCTAACACTAACCTCCCCCTCTCATATGCCTTAAAGGAAGCCTGAGATAGGGGGATATAAAAAAACGGCACATACCTGGGGCTTCCTCCACCCCCTTCAGGCAGATCGCTCCCTCGCCGTCCTGCGCCGCCTGGATCCTCCACTGTTTGGCCCGTGAAGACCTCCGTTCTGGGGTGTACTGTGCTGTGCGCCCGCATTGCGCTCCCAGTGACTCTGACTTGCCCTGACTGAAGCACTTTACCGGCCGAATATGGGGGATTCCAGGCGGTGCAGGAGGACGGCAAGGCAGCGATCACTAAAGGGGGCTGGAGGAAGCCACAGGTATGTACATGTTTTTTATATCCATCGTCATCGGTGCACTTTAAGGTGCCCATCAATGATACATCATGGTTGTACAAACTTACCAAAGCTATGTAGCAGAAAGGTAAACTGAGTTAGTATTGAATGGAAGTTTCAGATAGTCCCTCATATTACATCCTACCTCAGGTGTACACCTGAGGAAGGATGTAATATCCGTAACATGTAGTGTACACTCGTTCCAATACAGCAAAGTTTATTGCAGCCAGTGGTGTGCCATCTCTTTTGTTTTGTGTGGAAGATATCCTGAAGCCGTAGGAGCAATCCGGCTGAGACAAGGCACCGGCTCCGTTGAGGTCCAGAGGACCCTTCAGCAGTGTTCTCCAGGCATCCAGTGTGTTTGGTTAGTCCCTCATATTACCCAGAAGTGGTAAGATTGTACCATCAAGATTGTACCTTTAATGGACACCTTTAAGGTTGTCACTAACTAGGCCCGAACGATTTTAGGAAAACATTGAATTGAGCAATTTCTGTCCGAAATTGCGATTTCGATTTGATTAAAAATTTCCTTCAAGGCAGTTAACAATGTGCGGCGACTCAGAGGTATTGCTGATTACTTGAGTCAGGCACAAGGGGCAGATCCACTCGAGCCACTGATTGACACTGGCAGAAGCTGTGTAAAAGCAATGCATATTGCCGATTGTTAATGAGCCGGGCAGCGGGGGCGGGGCTAATCCAGTCCAGAGCGGCACACTGCTCCACCAATCGCTGGATAGAGATGGTATGATGGCGGCGGTAGGTGGAGCTGTACGCTACTGACGATCTGTAGATCGTCTGCACATGAATCACGGTTTCGGTTTAAAACCCCAAAACCGTTCAGCCCTACCACTAACCATACAATTTCCTTAACGATCGTTTACAAACGATTATTCGTATAAACGAAAGGAAATGATTCTTTGGGACCACTCATGAACAAAAATCTCCTAACCAGTCTGATCAGATTGATGGAATTTATCCAAAAATCAGATCAGATCTGATTGGTTAGGAGATTTTCGTCTGTTAGTGGTCCCAAATGATCATTCCCGATCGTTCATATAAATGATCGCAAAAAACAATGAACCCTTGCACACTCACATGCAAATGTTCAAACAAATGTATTCACTATTTTTCTGGCCACACCCCCTTTAGCACCTCCCTTACCTTAATTACTTATTTAACCTGCCTGGCGTTCTGATTCCCGCGGTCCTGCGGCCGCGGGAACGTTTTTTGCACATTTATTTATATTTAGCCTAGCGCTAGGTACATGATTCACCCCTCCCTGCGGCGTCCCTCTCTGCCCTCCAATCGCCGCCGGCGCAATGGCCCGTCCGGAAATCCCGTTCTGAACAGGATTTCCATCAGGGCTTCCCCCGTCGCCATGGCGACGCACGTCGTGACGTCACAGGGAGACCCGATCTACCCCTCAGCGCTGCCTGGCACTGATTGGCCAGGCAGTGCACGGGGTCTCGGCTGGGGGGGGCGCTATATCGCGGTGGGTAGCGGCGGATCGGCGGCGATCAGGTAGCACTTTGCTTGCTGCGTGTTTAAAAAAAAAAATATTCAAATCGGCCCAGCGGGGCCTGAGCGGTGACCTCCGGCGTCTCTGGATGAGCCTAGCTCGTCCACAACGCTAGGGAGGTTAAATTTCCTACCTAGAGGCGATGTGCCTGAATATGTGTTTTTTTCATACGAATAATCGTTTGGCAAATTGTATCGCTAGTGGCCACCTTAACACTAACCTCTCCTCTGCCTAACACTAACCTTTCCTCTCCCCTGTTTAACATTCTCCCGTGTAACACTAACTTCACCTCTCCCATGCCTAACACTAACATCTACCATGCCTAACACTAAGCTCCCCTCTCCTCTGCGTAACACTAACCTCTCCCTAACACTACCCTCCCCTTTCCCATGCCTAAGAATAATCCCCCCCTCCGATGGCTAACACTAATGGGGTGGTTGTCTGTTACTGGGGTCTGTGATGGGGGTTTGGTCTTTCACTGGGACATTTGTTATTTGTGAGAGATGCCTAGTTATTATGTGGAGAATATGCTGCTGCCTAATTATGTTTGAGGAAGTGTGTAAATGGTCCCTTATTTATGTCACTGAATAGCTGACGTTCTGCATCCATTCTAAGGGCTTGTTTCCACTGTTGCGGTGTGGAATCGCCTGGATTTCACCGCAGACCAAATCGCATGCGGATGCATTTCCGCATGCGGATTTCCCATGCGATTTCGCATGGCAAGGAACCAGGCGAATTTAACCATGTCACTGCCTGTGTAAAGCTCCATAGCTTTACATGCGAAATCGCACGGAAATCCGCATGACAAAGCCGCATGCGATTTCCCTATTAAAAGCATTGCAGGCGATTTGCCCGCATTTCTGCCGCACGCGAAATCTGACGGCTCTGCCATGCAGATTTCCCCCGCACGCCAAAACGCACCCGCACGACGCACAAGTGGAAACAATCCCATCCACTTGTATTGCCTATGCGAATCCGCATGCGGTGCCTGCATGCAGACTCGCTATAGTGGAAACGAGCCCTTATTGACAGTGCTGCAGTTCAGGCCTCAGGCATACCCCTCCTTTTCCCCAGGGCGCAGTTTTAGTGCTTGCCACGGGCGCCAGTTTTCCCTACATACGACACTGGCTCTAGGGTAGGGGTCTCAAACTCGTGGCCCGCGGGCCATTTGCGGCCCTCGATACAATATTTTGTGGCCCGCACCAGCAAAAGCTTCCTTATAGTTCTCTTCAGTGCTCCCAAGTAATCCGCCGAATCCCCGCCGCTAAACGAGGGCTGCAGAGCCCCCAAATTGCCCGGGGGGCAATCCGCTGGCATTTCCTGGAAGGGGCAGAGCTTTCAGCTTCAGCTCTGCCCTTCCTGACGTCAATCGCCGCACAGATCGCCGCCTCTCCCCGCCCCTCTCTGTGATCTAGCTGCTGATTGTGAAATCCCTTATGCGACCCAGCCTCATCCTGACTTTGCCTCCTGCGGCCCCCAGGTAAATTGAGTTTGAGACCCCTGCTCTAGGGTAAGTTAGGGAATTAGAGACAGGGTAGGATAAGTTATGCAGCAAAGGGGTCAGTTGAGGAATATTGGGGTCCACAGCAAAGACCAATATACTCGAGCTGTCAAGAGTTTGTACCCCATTAAGGCATTACCTCCCACTTCTCTCTCACTTTTAATGATTTTAGCGACTGTATACACTGCTCACAAAAATAAAGGCAGCACACAAAAGATATCCTAGATGAGAATGAATGAAAACTTTTTATGAAATACATTGTTCTTTAACCTCCCAGGCGTTCTATTAAGATCGCCAGGGCGGCTGCGGGAGGGTTTTTTTTTAATAAAAAAAAAACTATTTCATGCAGCCAACTGAAAGTTGGCTGCATGAAAGCCCACTAGAGGGCGCTCCGTATGCGCACTTCTGATCGCCTCCGGCGATCAGAAGTAACAAGGAAGGCCTCAATGAGCGGCCTTCCTTGTTTCGCTTTCCTCGTCGCCATGGCGACGAGCGGAGTGACGTCATCAGCCGCCTCCGATCCAGAACTGTTTGTTCCGGCTGCGCTGGGCTCGGGCGGCTGGGGGGACCCTCTTTCGCCGCTGCACGCGGCGGATCGCCGCGCTGCGGTGCCGATCAGGTAGCACACGCGGCTTGCAAAGTGCCGGCTGCGTGTGCTCCTTTTTATTTGATAGAAATCGGCCCAGCGGGGCCTGAGAAATCCTCCTGCGCAGGTTACCCCGAGCTGAGCTCGGGATAACCGGCAAGGGGGTTAACCTCCCTGGCATTCAGTGTTTCCTGGATTTCAGTGCAAAAAGTGATCCTAATTAATTTCCATAACCTTTTTTCCTGTAACTTACCAAAATGTGTCAAGCAAGGGTCTAGTATACATTTTGAGTTTAATAAAAGCTTGAAACACAAAATCTAAACTAAATTTAAAAATTACTCCCCAAAATCTCTGATCATTTATACTTTCAAGCGGCACCTGCTCAATCTGCAATAACACGAATGTAAAGGTGGCCATACATCTAGAGATGATGGGAAGATTTGATCAAGAGACCAATCTCTCTCTAATCGAGTCTGATTAGAGAGAGATTGGTCGGCTGCCCATACTCAGCAGGCCGATTCCCGATCGATTTTAACATGAAATCTGTCGGGAATCGTCCGTGTCCGTTGCCTCGCCGCTCCCCCGGTACATGAATGTACCCCCGTGTGTGCATTTATACATTACCTTTCCTGTGTCGCCCACCGCGCGGTGCCCATATGTTTTCTGAATCCCCTGTAGATTATTGGAAGTAGGTAGCTAGGTACATGTGTCCCTCCCCCAGTACAGGCTATGTCCCCCATTATAGGTTAGGTAGTTACAGGTGTCGCTCAGTATAGGTTAGGTAGTTACAGGTGTCGCTCAGTTTAGGCTAGGTAGGTACAGGTGTCCCCTATAATAGGCTAGGTAGTTACAGGTGTCGCTCAGTATAGGCTAGACAGGTACGTGTGTCCCCTATAATAGGTTAGGTAGTTACAGGTGTCCTCAGTATAGGTTAGGTAGGTACAGGTGTCCTCAGTATAGGTTAGCTAGGTACAGGTGTCGCTCAGTATAGGCTAGTTAGGTACAGGTGTCCCCCAGTACAAGTTTGCTAGGTACAGGTGATGCTCAGTATAGGCTAGATAGGTACAGGTGTCCCACAGTACAGGTTAGCTAGGTACAGGTGTCGCTCAGTTTAGGCTAGAAGGTACAGGTGTCCCCCAGTACAGGTTAGCTAGGTACAGGTGTCCCCCAGTATAGGCTAGGGAGGTACAGGTGTCGCTCAGTATAGGCTAGGTAGGTACAAGTATCCCCCAGTATAGGCTAGGTAGGTACAGGTGTCGCTTAGTATAGGTTAGGTAGGTACAGGTGTCACTCAGTATAGGTTAGGTAGGTACAGGTGTCCCCCAGTATAGGCTAGGTAGGTACAGGTGTCGCTTATTATAGGTTAGGTAGGCACAGGTGTCGCTCAGTATAGGTTAGGTAGGTACAGGTATCGCTCAGTATAGGTTAGGTAGGTACAGGTGTCGCTCAGTATAGGCTAGGTAGGTAAAGGTTTCCCCTATTATTGGCTAGGTAGGAACAGGTGTCACTCAGTATAGGCTAAGTAGGTACAGGTGTTTCCAGTATAGGCTTGGTAGGTACAGGTGTCGCTTAGTATAGGTTAGGTAGGCACAGGTGTCGCTCAGTATAGGTTAGGTAGGTACAGGTGTCACTCAGTATAGGTTAGTTAGGTACAGGTGTCGCTCAGTATAGGTTAGTTAGGTACAGGTGTCGCTCAGTATAGGCTAGGTAGGTAAAGGTGTCCCCCATTATTGGCTAGTTAGGTACAGGTGTCCCCCAGTATAGGCTAGGTAGGTACAGGTGTCGCTTAGTATAGGTTAGGTAGGCACAGGTGTCGCTCAGTATAGGCTAGGTAGGTACAGGTGTCGCTCAGTAAAGGCTAGGCACGTACATGTGTCCCCTATAATAGGTTAGGTAGTTACAGGTGTCCTCAGTATAGGTTAGCTAGGTACAGGTGTCGCTCAGTATAGGCTAGGTAGGTACAGGTGTCCCCCAGTACAGGTTAGCTAGGTACAGGTGTCGCTCAGTATAGGCTAGATAGGTACAGGTTTCCCCCAGTACAGTTTAGCTAGGTACAGGTGTCCCCCAGTATAGGCTAGGGAGGTACAGGTGTCGCTCAGTATAGGCTAGGTAGGTACAGGTGTCGCTCAGTATAGGCTAGGTAAGTACAGGTAGAAAAATAAAAAAGTCTGCGCTTAGGAAACACACAATTAAATTCGTTACGTGGAGCGCACTGATAAATGGCATTCTGTAAATCACCCAAAAATCAATTATGCATAAAGTTCAGAAGCGCTCACGGCTCAAAAACCTCACAGAGTTCAGTTCATCACAAGGTCACCATCCAGAAATTTGGAACATCCAATTAGACCTCCCAAGGCTGTTACTGATTCCTTGATAGCTTGGCCAACACGTCATATAGATATAAAAAGAAAGAGGCACATAGCGTAATCCAACATTTGCAAAATTGCCCGTCACCAAAATGACCTCACAGTCCACCTCGTGCAGGATCACACTCCCCCCAATGTTCCCGCACTCACCCAGTCAGCCTCCTACTGATCCGGAGGTCTGGATATATAGTATAGACAAGGGGATGTGGCAAAATTCACTTTGGATCACGTAGTAATCTAAGGCTTAAAAAGCACCATATAGTGTAAAACCTTTTAATATCTTTAAAAGCATAAAGTATTGCACTCACAAGTGTAGAAGGTCAACAAGCGTTTTGTACATATGTAGTTCACGGTCCCGGGTAGCCGCTCACACACACGCTGCCTCAGTCCTTCTCACCAGCTACTTCCTCATAGTGCCGATCACGTGACGTAGCTCCGCCCTATGCATTTCGTCAGGATCTAATGGTAGCACATATAAGATTAAACAGTTTATGTGTTGCGCTACGGCGTTTGTGGTTTATGTGGTTTGGTGTAATTGCGGCCTACAATATGTTGGCCGCACCACTAGACCACTAAAAGAAAGGATAGGTGAACATATTAATAATATTAGGAGGGGGTTTGAGCAGCACAGTCTCTCATCTCATTTTAAATTGAAGCATCAGTGTGACCCAAGCGCAATGCATTTTTGCGCAGTAGAGAAGGTAAGTACAGGTGTCGCTCAGTATAGGCTCAGTATAGGCTAGGCAGGTACGTGTGTCCCCTATAATAGGTTAGGTAGTTACAGGTGTCCTCAGTATAAGTTAGCTAGGTACAGGTGTCGCTCAGTATAGGCTAGGTAGGTACAGTTGTCCCCCAGTACAGGTTAGCTAGGTACAGGTGTCGCTCAGTTTAGGCTAGAAGGTACAGGTGTCCCCCAGTACAGGTTAGCTAGGTACAGATGTCCCCCAGTATAGGCTAGGGAGGTACAGGTGACGCTCAGTATAGGCTAGGTAGGTACAGGTATCCCCCAGTATAGGCTAGGTAGGTACAGGTGTCGCTTAGTATAGGCTAGGTAGGTACAGGTGTCAATCAGTATAGGTTAGGTAGGTACAGGTGTCCCCCAGTATAGGTTAGGTAGGTACAGGTGTCGCTCAGTATAGGTTAGGTAGGTACAGGTGTCGCTCAGTATAGGCTAGGTAGGTAAAGGTGTCCCCCATTATTGGCTAGTTAGGTACAGGTGTCCCCCAGTATAGGCTAGGTAGGTACAGGTGTCGCTCAGTATAGGTTAGGTAGGTACAGGTGTCGCTCAGTATAGGCTAGGTAGGTAAAGGTGTCCCCCATTATTGGCTAGGTAGGAACAGGTGTCACTCAGTATAGGCTAAGTAGGTACAGGTGTTTCCAGTATAGGTTTGGTAGGTACAACTGTCCCTCAGTAAAGGCTAAAACCCGCTAAACCCCGTTCAGTAAAAAGTTCATGTGGCACAATTTACCTTGTGGTAAAAAATATTTTTGTTGAGTATTCACTAAGACTTAACAAATGCAGTAACAGCTTGGTATTTTAAAGGGATACTTAAGGCTCAGGAAAAATATGAGTTTTACTCACCTGGGGCTTCCACCAGCCCCCTGCAGCTGTCCGGTGCCCACGCAGTCTCCAGATGCTCCTGGCCCCGCTGGCAGCCACTTCCGGTTTCGGCGACAGGCTGGGAACACAAGTGATTCTTCGCGTTCCTGACCGAAATAGCACCCTCTATACTGCTATTGCGGCTAGGAACGCGGAGAATCACTCGCGTTCCCAGCCTGTCGGTGCCCGTCGCTGAAACCGGAAGTTGGCTCCCGGCTGGAGGATCTGATGGAGACTGCGGACAGCTGCAGGGGGCTGGTGGAAGCCCCAGGTGAGTAAAACTCATTTTTTTCCAGAGCCTTAAGTATCCCTTTAAGGAATCATGTGGTATTTGATTCAGTGAATTAAAGCCTTGCTATACCAGGAAAAGAAAATATATAAGTAGATAAATACTTGTTCTACTTACATAACATAAGTATTGTACTGTTAATGATTTTATTTCAGTGAATTATATATAGGAAATAAAGAGATAATGGTTTCAGGCATTTTTCATCTTTACTGACTCTGAAGCCAATCCTGATGTCATTTCCTCACTTACTCTTCCTTCCTCCTATAAACCGTGATATCTAGCTTGCTTTGTCAACACATGTGCTTGGCATAGATCTTATTTCATCAGCTTTTGCAGAGGGGTGAAGTGTGTTTCCCTTCCCAGCCTCGTGTCAAACTGAGCTGCCTTCAGCCAATCAGTGAGGAGCAGCAATGTGGGAGGGCAAATAAGAAGTGTCCATCTGCCTGGCAATGTACCAAATAGAGCCAGGCTGACTGTAATAAGATTTATTACAGCAGAAACATTTGTGATTATATTGGATTGCTTATAGTACAGGGTCAGGTTGTAGACTGCATAACAAACACAGAGCAGTGGGTAAATGGAATATGAAAACACTATGTCTTTGATTCGCTAAAACCCGTTCAGTAAAAATTTAATGTGACACAATTTACCTCGTGGTAAAAAATATTTTTGTTAAGTATTCAGTAACACTTTAACACATGCAGTAACAGCTTGGTCAATCACTTGGTATTTTAACCTCTTGAGGACGGCAGTGTTAAAACCCCCTAAAGAACAATAAACAACAAAACAGTAATCATACATGATCTAATAGAGTCTTCTGATCTGGCCTGCCTGACTGAAACCTGGCTTTCTGAACCTGTTGGCCCCACCCTGGAGGCAGCTGTGCCAACAAACTATTCCGTGATATACTGCAACAGGAAAGAACGCAGGGGAGGAGGGGTTGCACTTTGCTTTAGATCAGCTTTGAAAATCAGACCACTTACTGTAGGTCCTACCAACTCGTTTGAATGCTTGGGGGTGCAACTTTCAGCTGAGGAAAACATTAACATATTGCTGATCTACCGCCCACCAGAAAAATACTCAGACTTCCTTGAGGAACTTGTAGACCTCCTATGCAACCTAACACTGGAACACCCCAGATGGATTGTTCTTGGAGATTTCAATACATGGGTGGACGACTCCTCTTCACAATTTGGAAAAGAGCTACCTCGTGCCTTACATGAACTGGGCTTCCTCCAATCAATCAGCTCTGCTACTCACAGGAAAGGTCACACTCTGGACCTTATATTCCATACTGGGCTGTCAATAGCCAATGTGGAAATTAATCCTGTTGCCTGGTCAGACCATCACACTATCCACTTCTCCCTCTCAATACCAGTCGTCAAACACCAGGTCAAGAATCAAATAAAATATCGCCGCTTAAAAGGGCTAACACCTCAACATATCCGAGATAACCTTAGCTTTGATGAATTGACTGACTCCAGCTTGGACCCTGATACTCTGGTGTTTAAATACAACAAATGTGTGTCCTCCACCTTTGAGACCATTGCTCCTCTGCGCACCAAATATCTTACTCCACACCATCATGCACAGTGGTTTGATAACGCTATAAAAGAGCTGAAAAGACAAGGCCGAAAACTTGAGAGGCTGTGGCGCAAATCTCAGTCCCCAGAAGACAAACATGCCTTAATCCTCCACTTGAAGAGCTACCAAAAGGTAATCACGGGAAAAAAAATCATCCTTTCTATCACAAGAGATTGCAAATGCAGTTAACAAACCAGCCCAACTGTTCCGCACAGTGGAAAAACTCTGCAACCCAGCATGTCAAAAACTTAATATCGAGTCTTCAAAGGACCTCTGTGACCAATTTGCCCATTTCTTCACAGACAAAGTCTCCGCTATAAGGTCCGCCATCCAACTTACAGCATCTGAGCCTAATATAGCGCCGAAGACCATTAGCAGAGACAACGTAACACCTTGGTCAAACTTGAAAGAAATTGATGAAGAAGTCACATCAAGCATCCTCCTTCACGTCCGCCTAACTACCTGTGACCTGGATCCTGGCCCAACACAGTTCATGTTGAACTGCCCCGACCTGTTCGTACCGGTATTCCTCAAAATTGTTAACTGTTCCTTACAATCAGGGATACTCCCTGCTTTACTGAAGGAAGCAATCATCAGGCCTCTCCTCAAAAAACCCTCCCTGGACCCAGATGCAATGACCAGCTACAGACCTGTCTCTAACCTCCCCTTTCTGGGCAAGCTAATTGAAAAAGCTGTATACCTCCAGCTAGAAGCCAGAATCCTACAAAATAACAGTTATGACCCATTCCAGTCTGGCTTCAGGAAACACCACAGCACTGAAACTGCCCTCATCCAAATATGCAACCACCTGCTCATGGCAAGAGACAGAGGAGAGTGCTCGATCCTCATACTGCTAGACCTTTCTGCAGCCTTTGACACAGTTGACCATGATATCTTGATAAACAGGCTACAGGAATACTGCGGCATTGATGGCATAGTACTTCAGTGGTTCCAATCCTTCTTGAGTGGCAGAACCCACAAAGTGTCTATGGGGCCCTTCCTGTCCACCCCTGTAACACTTAAGTATGGGGTGCCCCAGGGCTCAATCCTCTCTCCCCTGCTTTTCACGATTTACATGCTACCGTTGGGAAAACAAATCCAAAAACATGGCCTGACATACTACTGCTATGCAGACGACACCCAACTATATCTTTCCTTCAAGCCTGGTGTGACAGACCCAACTCTAACTATAAACGCCTGTTTACGTGAACTACAGCAATGGATGAATGACAACTGGCTGAAACTAACTGCAGACAAAACTGAAGTCCTTCTGATTGGAGGGCAGAGCATGATAACAAAACAACTTAACTTGCAGTCTTCACCACTGGCAATAGGAGGCACGGATCTACGCAGCTCTGATCATGTGCGTAGCCTGGGAGTTCTAATCGATGGGGATTTAAACTTCAGAACTCAAATCTCTGCTGTGGTGAAATCATCCTATTTTCACCTGAAGAACATTGCAAAAATCAAGCACCTCATACCCCCAGAAGATCTGCCAACCTTAGTCCACGCCTTCATCACATCCCGACTGGACTACTGCAATGCTCTCTACACTGGCCTTCCAAAAAAAGGTCTTGTACCGCCTACAGCTGATACAGAATACTGCTGCCAGACTGCTAACCAACCAACCCCGTCACTGCCACATAATGCCAGTCCTGCATTCCCTTCACTGGCTACCTATAGAATGGAGGGTCCTATTCTAGATCGGCCTACTGACATTTAAATCCCTGAATAATCTAGGCCCTGGATACATGAAAGATATGTTACAGCTGCGTAGCAATCCCCGCATTCTCAGATCCACAGGTTCTAATAATCTAGTCATACCCAGAGTCCACTTGGAAACTTTTGGTCCCAGAGCCTTCTGTCATGCTGCCCCTACGTTTTGGAACTCCTTACCTCAACAGATCAGGACAGCCCCATCCCTGGACGTGTTTAAATCCAGACTGAAAACCCACCTGTTCAGTCTGGCATTTGCAGAAATATAACTTTTGTTGAGTGAATACTTCATCCTACTAATTACTGAATCTGAGAGAGCCTAAGCGCTTTGAGTCCTATGGGAGAAAAGCGCTATAGAAATGTTATTGTATTGTATTGTATTGTATAAAGAACAGGCCATTTTTCACTGAATTGGCCACTGTAGCTTTAGAAACTCGCTGCAGGGCCGCACAGCTCAGTACACAAGTGATCCCCCCCTCCTCTGTTGGTGGGGTCTGATCGCCCCCCAGATAGTTGTTTATTTTTTATCAATTTTTGTATTATTTATTTTTAAATACATTTCTGTATTTTTTTTCTCTCCCTCCCTCCCCCTTCAGCGCTGTACTGAGTAAATAACCGCCGTCTAACAGCCCCCAAGCGGCGATCGCCTGGCCATTTTTCACTGAATTGGCCACAGCAGCTTTAAGGACTCGCTGCAGGGCCGCACAACTCAGAACACAAGTGAACCCCTTCCTCCCCCCCCCACTCCTCTGTTGGTGGGGTCTGATCGCCCCCCAGATGGTTGTTTATTTTTTTATCAATATTTTTATCATTTATTTTTAAATACATTTCTGTATTTTTTTTTCCTCTTTCTCCCTCCCCCATCAGCCTAGCAGTGTGATCGGCTGTGATAGGCTTCAGCTCTGTACTGAGTAAATAACCGCCGTCTAACAGCCCCCGAGCGGCGATCGCCGCTGGGAGACTGAAGGCGGAGACTGAGCCCCACCTCAATAAATTATGCCGTTATCAATATACTTATCTTGACTATTATTGATAGTATTATATTAATTACCACAAACACTATTATCTCCACATTTTAGTGCAACAAGAAGCTCACACACCTTTATTTGATTTCATGCAAACTAAACACATACATTTATCTATCTAAAACAATAACTCTGATGACTACAGCTTCCAAAGGTGCACCACAGCACAAGGACTGCTCCGGAGTAATCCTGGTGAAATCACAACATGGCATTGACTCTTCTAAGAGCGGTGCTCAAACTGCAGTGGTGCACCTGTGGGACCCCTGGAAGAGGTGATGTCCTCCACCCAGTTCCTCAATCACTGAGGGGTCTTCAGAGGAGGTGGGCAGTCGAGGTAGCCTAACAGACGGTCATCTCTCCCCGCTGTAGGTCATCAGATCAAAGTGTATGACTCCACATTATTCATAATTTCCCGACAATAATAAGCATAAGGATTGTTTCTATCACCACAACTATGGGCTTCAACCAGTTAGAGAGCATATTCAAGCTTAGGCATACAAAATGGAGGACAGTGAATATCAAGATGGAGGATATTTAAAAGTATGATTACGTCATTTACACCTCCTCCCCACAAAGCTATTCCGTTCCTCACCTGACCAAAAGTCGCTGTTTTAAAATATAGTTAATTTATACTATTATTGATACTATTACATTATCCACCATACCCATAGACGCTACTTATACACATATACATACAAGTTTCAGGCGTCAGTCTTAGATTAAATTCTCTGATCATTTTGACCACATCATTGAGTTTGGCCAGTAGGTGTTTTGCATGTATTGCAAAATATGCATACTGATTTACAATCACGATGAAGGCTCATTTTCTACTACCTCATATAGTTTTATGCTGAACTGCAATCGCCAGCTGGCATGATTCACGCTGCGATCGCGCTTCGTTCCTGGCGGCCATATGATGCAATTGCAGTGAATGGAGAAAGCAGCCTGCACGATAGCAAACGGAGCGCACTTGCGCTTGTGATCGCACTTGCTAGTGTAAAAGGGCCTTAAGTGCAGTATATCATATCCTTTGTGATCATATAATTAGATGTGACCAATAGTTACTCGGCCGTATTGCAAAACTTGCATAATTTCTCAAAATCATTGTAAAGGCATTCCATAACAGTTTCCAAATTTAAATATGTCTACATGAAGAAGTAATGATGCTAAGAAAATTAAGGTTTTTTTCCCCCTCACAGGTACTCTTTAACACAGGGGTGCCCACAAGTTTTCAGCTCGCGGACTACTTTAAAATTTGCTGAGTCCAGGAGATCTACCAACATTTAGGTAGCTAGGTATAGGTGCCTTCAGTATAGGTAGATAGGTATAGGTGCCTGAAGTATAGATAGCTAGGTATATCGGCCTTTCAATATAGGTAGCCAAGAATAGTATAGTTAGGAATAGGTACCTTTCATTAGACAGCTAGGTGTAGGGGCCTTCAGTATAGGTAGCCAGGTATTGTGTAGTTAGGTGTGGGTGGCTTCAGGATAGTTAGCCAGGTATAGTGTAGTTCGGTGTGGGTGGCTTCAGGATAGTTAGCCACGTATAGTGTAGTTCGGTGTGGCTGGCTTCAGGATAGTTAGCCAGGTATAGTGTAGTTAGGTATAGGTGGCTTCAGGATAGTTAGACAGGTATAGTGTAGTTAGGTGTGGGTGGCTTCAGGATAGTTAGCCAGCTACAGTGTAGTTAGGTGTAGGTGCCACTTACCTCCCTCCAGTTCCAGCGGCGGTGTCTGGGGCTCCTCCTGGTCTCCCCTCTTTCGGCCGCGTTGGCTGGAGTGTAGAATGGGCGGCTGAATGATGGGCGCAGGGGGCGGCGGGCAAGGTGCGTACGTAGATACATCGTGCCCAGCGCTACCCCCAGCTATGACGTTGTGGCGTCCTCCACTCCCACTGTACCGCCCCACCCCCGCTCTGCCTCTTCTGATTGGCCGGCAGCAGAATCTGATAGCTGCCGGCCGCGATCTACCAAATAGGCGGTCGCGATCTACCGGTAGATCGCGATCGACCTATTGGGCACCCATGCTTTAACACCTGTTTACATACAGTGTATGTTAAAATCCTCCATCTTTGAGAGAACCAATTTGTACTTTTATCACATGGCCGCTAATGTAAGTAGGTCTATAGAAGTGAACAAACACTATGCCTTTGATCCGCTAAAACTCGTTCGGTAAAAATTTCATGTGGCACAGTTTACCTCGCGGTAAAAAATATTCTTGTTGAGTATTCAGTAATACTTTAACACATGCAGTAACAGCTTGGTCAATCACTTGGTATTTTAACCTCTTGAGGACGGCAGTGTTAAAACCCCCTAAAGAACAGGCAATTTTTCACTGAATTGGCCACTGCAGCTTTAGAGACTCGCTGCAGGGCCGCACAGCTCAGTACACAAGTGATCCCCCCCCTCCTCTGTTGGTGGTGTCTGATCGCCCCCCAGATGGTTGTTTATTTTTTATCAATTTTTGTATTATTTATTTTTAAATACATTTCTTTATTTTTTTCCTCTCTCTCCCTTCCTCCCCCTTCAGCGCTGTACTGAGTAAATAACCGCCGTCTAACAGCCCCCAAGCGGCGATCGCCGCTGGGAGCCTGAAGGCGGAGACTGAGCCCCACCTGAATAAATTATGCCGTTATCAATATATTTATCTTGACTATTATTGATAGTATTATATTAATTACCACAATCACTATTATCTCCACATTTTAGTGTAACAAGAAGCTCACACACGTTTATTTGATTTCATTCACACTAAACACATACATTTATCTATCTAAAACAATAAATCTGATGACTACAGCTTCCAAAGATGCACCACAGCACAAGGACTGCTCCGGAGTAATCCTGGTGAAATCACAACATGGCATTGACTCTTCTAAGAGCAGTGCTCAGACTGCAGTGGTGCACCTGTGGGACCCCTGGAAGAGGTGATGTCCTCCACCCAGCTCCTCAATCACTGAGATGTCTTCAGAGGAGGTGGGCAGTGGAGGTAGCCTAACAGACGGTCATCTCTCCCCGCTGTAGGTCATCAGATCAAAGTGTATGACTCCACATTATTCATAATTCCCCGACAATAATAAGCATAAGGATTGTTTCTATCACCACAACTATGGGCTTCAACCAGTTAGAGAGCATATTCAAGCTGAGGCATACAAAATGGAGGACAGTGAATCACAAGATGGAGGATATTTAAAAGTATGATCAGGTCATTTACACCTCCTCCCCACAAAGCCATTCCATTCCTCACCTGACCAAAAGACGCCGTTATCAAATATAGTTAATTTATACTATTATTGATACTATTACATTATCCACCATACCCATAGACGCTACTTATACACATATACATACAAGTTTCAGTAGTCAGTCTTAGATTAAATTCTCTGATCATTTTGACCACATCATTGAGTTTGGCCAGTAGGTGTTTTGCACGTATTGCAAAATATGCATACTGATTTACAATCACGATGAAGGCTCATTTCCTACTACCGCATATAGTTTTATGCTGAACTGCAATCACCAGCTGGCATGATTCACGCTGCGATCACGCTTCGTTCCTGGCGGCCATATGATGCAATTGCAGTGAATGGAAAAAGCAGCCTGCACGATAGCAAACGGAGCGCACTTGCGCTTGCGATCGCACTTGCTAGTGTAAAAGGGCCTTAAGTGCAGTATATCATATCCTTTGTGATCATATAATTAGATGTGACCAATAGTTACTCGGCCGTATTGCAAAACTTGCATAATTTCTCAAAATCATTGTAAAGGCATTCCATAACAGTTTCCAAACTTAAATATGTCTACATGAAGAAGTAATGATGCTAAGAAAAGGTTTTTTTCCCCTCACAGGAACTCTTTAACACAGGGGTGCCCACAATTTTTCGGCTCGCGAACTACTTTAAAATTTGCCGAGTCCAGGAGATCTGCCAACATTTAGGTAGCTAGGTATAGGTGCCTTCAGTATAGGTAGATAGGTATAGGTGCCTGAAGTATAGATAGCTAGGTATATCTGCCTTTCAATATAGGTAGCCAAGTATAGTATAGTTAGGAATAGGTACCTTTCATTAGATAGCTAGGTGTAGGGGCCTTCAGTATAGGTAGCCAGGTATAGTGTAGTTAGGTGTAGGTGCCTTCAGTATAGGTAGCCAGGTATTGTGTAGTTAGGTGTGGATGGCTTCAGTATAGTTAGCCAGGTATAGTGTAGTTAGGTGTGGGTGGCTTCAGGATAGTTAGCCAGGTATAGTGTAGTTAGGTGTGGGTGGCTTCAGTATAGTTAGCCAGGTATAGTGTAGTTAGGTGTGGGTGGCTTCAGGATAGTTAGCCAGGTATAGTGTAGTTAGGTGTTGGTGGCTTCAGTATAGTTAGCCAGGTATAGTGTAGTTAGGTGTGGGTGGCTTCAGTATAGTTAGCCAGGTATAGTGTAGTTAGGTGTGGGTGGCTTCAGGATAGTTAGCCAGGTATAGTGTAGTTCGGAGTGGGTGGCTTCAGGATAGTTAGCCAGGTATAGTGTAGTTAGGTGTGGGTGGCTTCAGGATAGTTAGCCAGGTATAGTGTAGTTCGGTGTGGGTGGCTTCAGGATAGTTAGCCAGGTATAGTGTAGCTAGGTATGGGTGGCTTCAGGATAGTTAGACAGGTATAGTGTAGTTAGGTGTGGGTGGCTTCAGTATAGTTAGCCAGGTATAGTGTAGTTAGGTGTGGGTGGCTTCAGGATAGTTAGCCAGGTATAGTGTAGTTCGGAGTGGGTGGCTTCAGTATAGTTAGCCAGGTATAGTGTAGTTAGGTGTGGGTGGCTTCAGGATAGTTAGCCAGGTATAGTGTAGTTCGGAGTGGGTGGCTTCAGGATAGTTAGCAAGGTATAGTGTAGTTCGGTGTGGGTGGCTTCAGGATAGTTAGCCAGGTATAGTGTAGTTCGGAGTGGGTGGCTTCAGGATAGTTAGCCAGGTATAGTGTAGTTCGGAGTGGGTGGCTTCAGGATAGTTAGCCAGGTATAGTGTAGCTAGGTATGGGTGGCTTCAGGATAGTTAGACAGGTATAGTGTAGTTAGGTGTGGGTGGCTTCAGGATAGTTAGCCAGGTATAGTGTAGTTCGGAGTGGGTGGCTTCAGGATAGTTAGCAAGGTATAGTGTAGTTCGGTGTGGGTGGCTTCAGGATAGTTAGCCAGGTATAGTGTAGCTAGGTATGGGTGGCTTCAGGATAGTTAGACAGGTATAGTGTAGTTAGGTGTGGGTGGCTTCAGGATAGTTAGCCAGCTACAGTGTAGTTAGGTGTAGGTGCCACTTACCTCCCTCCAGTTCCAGCGGCGGTGTCTGGGGCTCCTCCTGGTCTCATCTCTTTCGGCCGCGTTGGCTGGAGTGTAGAATGGGTGGCTGAATGGCGGGCGCAGGGGGCGGCCGGCAGCGTGCGTACGTAGATACATCGTGCCCAGCGCTACCCCCAGCTATGACGTTGTGGCGTCCTCCACTCCCACTGTACCGCCTCTCCCCCGCTCTGCCTCTTCTGATTGGCCAGCGGCCAGCAGCAGAATCTGATAGCTGCCGGCCGCGATCTACCAAATAGTCGGTCGCAATCTACCGGTAGATCGCGATCGACCTATTGGGCACCCATGCTTTAACACATGTTTACATACAGTGTATGTTAAAATCCTCCATCTTTGAGAGAACCAATTTGTACTTTTATCACATGGCCGCTAATGTAAGTAGGTCTATAGAAGTGAACAAACACTATGCCTTTGATCTGCTAAAACCCTTTCGGTAAAAATTTCATGTGGCACAATTTACCTCGCGGTAAAAAATATTCTAGTTGAGTATTCAGTAATACTTTAACACATGCAGTAACAGCTTGGTCAATCACTTGGTATTTTAACCTCTTGAGGACGGCAGTGTTAAAACCCCCTAAAGAACAGGCAATTTTTCACTGAATTGGCCACTGCAGCTTTAGAGACTCGCTGCAGGGCTCAGTACACAAGTGATCCCCCCCTCCTCTGTTGGTGGGGTCTGATCGCCCCCCAGATGGTTGCTTATTTTTTATCAATTTTTGTATTATTTATTTTTAAATACATTTCTGTATTTTTTTCTCTCTCTCCCTCCCTCCCCCTTCAGCGCTGTACTGAGTAAATAACCGCCGTCTAACAGCCCCCAAGCGGCGATCGCCGCTGGGAGACTGAAGGCGGAGACTGAGCCCCACCTGAATAAATTATGCCGTTATCAATATATTTATCTTGACTATTATTGATAGTATTATATTAATTACCACAATCACTATTATCTCCACATTTTAGTGCAACAAGAAGCTCACACACGTTTATTTGATTTCATTCAAACTGAACACATACATTTATCTATCTAAAACAATAACTCTAATGACTACAGCTTCCAAAGGTGCACCACAGCACAAGGACTGCTCCGGAGTAATCCTGGTGAAATCACAACATGGCATTGACTCTTCTAAGAGCGGTGCTCAAACTGCAGTGGTGCACCTGTGGGACCCCTGGAAGAGGTGATGTCCTCCACCCAGCTCCTCAATCACTGAGGGGTCTTCAGAGGAGGTGGGCAGTCGAGGTAGCCTAACAGACGGTCATCTCTCCCCGCTGTAGGTCATCAGATCAAAGTGTATGACTCCACATTATTCATAATTTCCCGACATTAATAAGCATAAGGATTGTTTCTATCACCACAACTATGGGCTTCAACCAGTTAGAGAGCATATTCAAGCTGAGGCATACAAAATGGAGGACAGTGAATCACAGGATGGAGGCTATTTAAAAGTATAATCAGGTCATTTACACCTCCTCCCCACAAAGCCATTCCATTCCTCACCTGACCAAAAGACGCCGTTATCAAATATAGTTAATTTATACTATTACTAGCTGATTGCCCGGCGTTGCCCGGGTATGTATTTGGCTAGTGTTGGCTCCGCTCACTTTTTCTAACCCTAACACACAATTACTCAATGACCAAGTTTGTGAGCTTTGCGGTCTTTGGAAACAATAATTTGCATTGAAATGAAAAAAATCTGATTGGCTGTTTGTGGCTCCACCCCTTTTCTGAATTTGAACCCCAGTCACCCAATGACCAACTGTAGCAGGTTTGAGGCCTGTGCCATTAACAGTGCAAGAATGGCAGCAATTAAATATTCCCCTTGAGAAGCAATAGGTGAAGTTTGATTCACTTTTGTAGGCTCCACCCACTTTTCTGAATATTTAACCCAGTCACCCAGTGACCAACTGTGCAAAGTTTGAGAACCCTACCATTAACAGTGTAAGTATGGCTGCAGTTTACATTTTCCCAGTGAAATTTGCATTTGTCTCCACCCACTAATGACGTGGAACTGCCTGTGTATGTATTTGACCGGTTTTGGCTCCGCCCACTTTTTCTAACCCTAATGCACGAACACTCAATGACCAAGTTTGTGAACTTCGGGGTCTTTGGCATCAATAATTTGTATATTCCCATAGAAATTAAACAAATCAGATTGGCTGTCTGTGGCTGCACTCCTCTCCAACATTTGAACCCCAGTCACCCAATGACCAACTATAGCAGGTTTGAGGCATCTGCTACAGCCCCGTTTCTATGGGTGTGTGATACGTGCAATCGCCCGGGGTGCTTTATTGTGCGGCAGGAGGGGGGGCGCCGGAGCGGGGGAACGGACATAATAGTTATAACTCACCTTCTTCATCCGTTCCCCGCAGTTTCAATATCTTTCCTCTCCCGGCGTCCGTCGCCTGGTAACAGCGCCCCCTGTGATGACATACCGCATGTCATCACAGGAAGCACTGTGACTAATGAGATAGATGCCGGGAAAGGAAGGACATTGAAGCAGCGCGGGTTCGGCGGAAGCAGGTGAGTTATTACTATTATGTTCGCTCCCCCCGCTCCTGCGCCCAACTCATACCGCCCATACCAACTAACCTAAACTGTGGGAACCTACCTAACTAACCTAAACTGCAGGAACCTACCTATTTATCCTACACTGCAGGAACCTACCTACCTAACTAACCTATACTGCGGGAACCTACCTAACTAACCTATACTGCGGGAACCTACCTAACTAACCTATACTGCGGGAACCTACCTAACTAACCTATACTGCGGGAACCTACCTAACTAACCTATACTGCGGGAACCTACCTAGCCAAGCTATACTGTAGGAACCTACCTAACTATCCTATACTGCGGGAACCTACCTAACTAACCTATACTGCGGGAACCTACCTAACTAACCTATACTGCGGGAACCTACCTAACTAACCTATACTGCGAGAACCTACCTAGCCAAGCTATACTGTGGGAACCTACCTAACTATCCTATACTGCGGGAACTTACCTAACTAACCTATACTGCGGGAACCTACCTAACTAACCTATACTGCGGGAACCTACCTAGCCAAGCTATACTGCGGGAACCTACCTAACTATCCTAAACTGCAGGAACCTACCTATCTAACCCATACTGGGGGGACCTACCTATCTAACCTATACTGGGGGAACCTACCTATTGAACCTATACTGGGGGAACCTACCGATCTAACCCATACTGGGGGAACCTACCTATCGAACCTATACTGCGGGAACCTACCTATCTAACCTATACTGCGGGCACCTACCTATCTAAACTATACTGGGGGCACCTACCTATCTAACCCACACTGGTGGCAACTATACGGGCTACCCTATACTGGAGGCACCAACGTAGATAACCTATAAAGCAGGCACCTACCTATCTAACCTACACTGGGGGCAACTATGCAGGCTACCCTATACTGGAGGCACCTACGTAGCTAACCTGTTCAACCTGTACTGCGGGCACCTATGCCTGGCTCCATGGGGGTGGGGTGGGGGGCGATTTTTACACCCTCGCCCTGGGTGAAATTTAGCCTAGAAACTGCTCTGATCTGCTAATACCAGTGTAAAAATGGCAGCAATTTAAATATTCCTTTTGAAAATCAACAGGTGAATTTTGACTATTTTGGCTATTTTGGCTATTATAGGCTCCACCCACTTCCCTGAATATTAATCTCAGTCACCCAGTGACCATCTTGGCAAAGTTTGAGATCCCTGCCATTAACAGTGAAGAAGGGCTGCAGTTTACATTTTCCCATTGAAATTTGTTTTTGGCTCCGCCCACTTTTTGTAAACTGGACACACAGTCACTCAATGACCATGTTTGTGAGCTTTGGGTCCTTGGCATCAATAATTTGTATTTTCCCAGTGAAATGAAACATCTGATTGGCTGTTTGTGGCTCTATCACAGGCATGGGCAAACTTGGCCCTCCAGCTGTTAAGGAACTACAAATCCCACAATGCATTTGCCTTTATGAGTCATGACTGTGGCTGTCAGACTCCTGCAATGCATTGTGGGACTTGTAGTTCCTCAACAGCTGGAGGGCCAAGTTTGCCCATGCCTCCTCTATCCCCTTTTCTGAATTTGAACCCCAGTGACCCAATGATCAACTGTACCAGGTTTGAGGCTTGTGCCATTAACAGTGCAAGAATGGCAGCAATTTTAATATTCCCTTTGAAAATCAACAGGTGAATTTTGATTGTTTTTTTTAGGCTCCACCCACTTTTCTGTATAATAATCTGTGCCATTAACAGTGCAAGAATGGCAGCAATGTAAATATTCCCCTTGAAAATCAAAAGATGAATTTTGATTGGCTGCTGTACACTCCACCCACTTTCCTAAATATTAATCCTAGTCACCCAGTGGCCAACTGTGTCAAGTTTGAGAACCCTGCCAATAACAGAATGGCTGAAATCAATCTAACAAATCTGATTGGCTGTTTGTGGCTCCACCGCCTTTAGTGAATTTGGTCCCCAGTCACCCAATTACTGACTGTATCAGGTTTGAGGCCTCTGCCATTAACAGTGTAAGAATGGTAGCAATGTAAATATTCCCCATGAAAATCAATAGCTGAATTTTGATTGGCTGTTGTAGGCTCCACCCACATTTCTGAATAATAATCCCAGGCACCCAGTGGCCAATTGTATCAAGTTTGGGAACCCTGCCATGTAAAAAATCAAGTTTCTGGCACCGCCCACTTTTTGTAACCTTGACATATAGTCACTCAATTACCAAGTTTATCAGCTTTGGGATCCTTGGTATCAATACTTTGTATATCTGATTGGCTGTTTGTGGCTCCGCCCCTTTCTGAATTTGAACCCCAGTCACCCAGTGCCCAGCTGTACCAGGTTTGAGGCATCTGCTATTAACAGTATAAGAATGGTTGCAGTTTAAATATTCCCTTTGACAATCAAAAGTTGAATTTTGATTGGCTGTTGTAGGCTCTACCCACTTCCCAAAATCTTAATCACATTCACTCAATGACCAACTGTGCAAAGTTTGACAACCCTGCCATTAACAGTGTAAGAATGGCTGCAGTTTATATTTTCCCAGTAAAATGTGTTTTTGGCTCCACCCACTTTGTGTAACCTTGTCACACAGTCACTCAATGACCAATTTTGTGAGCTTTCAGGTTCCTGGCATCAAAATTGTGTGAATGGAAGCAGTTTATCCAGCAAAGAAATCTGATTGGCTGTTTGTGGCCCCGCCCCTTTAGTGAATTTGGACCCCAGTCACCTAATGACTGACTGCAGCAAGTCTGAAGCCTCTGCCATAAACAGTGTAAGAATGGCAGCAGTTTAAATATTCCCCTTTAAACGCAATAGGTGAATTTTGATTGGCTGTTGTAGGCTCCACCCACTTTCCAAAATCTTAATCTTATTCACCCAGTGGCGAAGTGTGGCAAGTTTGAGAACCCTACGATTAACAGTGTAAGAATGGCTGCATTTTTTCCCATTTAAAAGGAATGGCTGAATTTTGATTGGCTGTTTTATGCTCCACCCGCTTTTCCTGGATTTGTAACCTCGGTCACCAAGTGACCAACTGTGCCAAGTGTGGGGACTCTGGCTTGATTACTGTGAGAATGGCAGCCTTTTACATTTTTTCCATTGACTTGAATGGGTGGAATCTGATTTGCTGTTTGTAGCTCCGCCCAGGTGGGCAGGGGGGCCGCGAGACCCCCAGAACCTATCATCCCAGGTAGTAAGGAACCTGTATACCAAGTTTCGTTCAAATCGGTCAAGGGGTTTTCGAGTGATCGCGGCACATACACACACACACACATACACACACACACACACACACACACACACACACACATACATCCGATTTTATATATATATAGATTGATACTATTACATTATCCACCATACCCATAGACGCTACTTATATACATACAAGTTTCAGGCGTCAGTCTTAGATTAAATTCTCTGATCATTTTGACCACATCATTGAGTTTGGCCAGTAGGTGTTTTGCACGTATTGCAAAATATGCATACTGATTTACAATCACGATGAAGGCTCATTTCCTACTACCACATATAGTTTTATGCTGAACTGCAATCACCAGCTGGCATGATTCACGCTGCATTCGCGCTTTGTTCCTGGCGGCCATATGATGCAATTGCAGCGAATGGAAAAAGCAGCCTGCACAATAGCAAACGGAGTGCACTTGCGCTTGCGATCGCACTTGCTAGTGTAAAAGGGCCTTAAGTGCAGTATATCATATCCTTTGTGATCATATAATTAGATGTGACCAATAGTTACTCGGCCGTATTGCAAAACTTGAATAATTTCTCAAAATCATTGTAAAGGCATTCCATAACAGTTTCCAAATTTAAATATGTCTACATGAAGAAGTAATGATGCTAAGAAAATGAAGTTTTTTTTTTCCTCACAGGTACTCTTTAACACAGGGGTGCCCACAATTTTTCGGCTCGCGAACTACTTTAAAATTTGCCGAGTCCAGGAGATATACTAACATTTAGGTAGCTAGGTATAGGTGCCTTCAGTATAGGTAGATAGGTATAGGTGCCTGAAGTATAGATAGCTAGGTATATCTGCCTTTCAATATAGGTAGCCAAGTATAGTATAGTTAGGAATAGGTACCTTTCATTAGATAGCTAGGTGTAGGGGCCTTCAGTATAGGTAGCCAGGTATAGTGTAGTTAGGTGTAGGTGCCTTCAGTATAGGTAGCCAGGTATTGTGTAGTTAGGTGTGGGTGGCTTCAGTATAGTTAGCCAGGTATAGTGTAGTTAGGTGTGGGTGGCTTCAGGATAGTTAGCCAGGTATAGTGTAGTTAGGTGTGGGTGGCTTCAGTATAGTTAGCCAGGTATAGTGTAGTTAGGTGTGGGTGGCTTCAGGATAGTTTGCCAGGTATAGTGTAGTTAGGTGTTGGTGGCTTCAGTATAGTTAGCCAGGTATAGTGTAGTTAGGTGTGGGTGGCTTCAGTATAGTTAGCCAGGTATAGTGTAGTTAGGTGTGGGTGGCTTCAGGATAGTTAGCCAGGTATAGTGTAGTTCGGAGTGGGTGGCTTCAGGATAGTTAGCAAGGTATAGTGTAGTTCGGTGTGAGTGGCTTCAGGATAGTTAGCCAGGTATAGTGTAGCTAGGTATGGGTGGCTTCAGGATAGTTAGACAGGTATAGTGTAGTTAGGTGTGGGTGGCTTCAGTATAGTTAGCCAGGTATAGTGTAGTTAGGTGTGGGTGGCTTCAGGATAGTTAGCCAGGTATAGTGTAGTTCGGAGTGGGTGGCTTCAGTATAGTTAGCCAGGTATAGTGTAGTTAGGTGTGGGTGGCTTCAGGATAGTTAGCCAGGTATAGTGTAGTTCGGAGTGGGTGGCTTCAGGATAGTTAGCAAGGTATAGTGTAGTTCGGTGTGGGTGGCTTCAGGATAGTTAGCCAGGTATAGTGTAGTTCGGAGTGGGTGGCTTCAGGATAGTTAGCCAGGTATAGTGTAGTTCGGAGTGGGTGGCTTCAGGATAGTTAGCCAGGTACAGTGTAGCTAGGTATGGGTGGCTTCAGGATAGTTAGACAGGTATAGTGTAGTTAGGTGTGGGTGGCTTCAGGATAGTTAGCCAGGTATAGTGTAGTTCGGAGTGGGTGGCTTCAGGATAGTTAGCAAGGTATAGTGTAGTTCGGTGTGGGTGGCTTCAGGATAGTTAGCCAGGTATAGTGTAGCTAGGTATGGGTGGCTTCAGGATAGTTAGACAGGTATAGTGTAGTTAGGTGTGGGTGGCTTCAGGATAGTTAGCCAGCTACAGTGTAGTTAGGTGTAGGTGCCACTTACCTCCCTCCAGTTCCAGCGGCGGTGTCTGGGGCTCCTCCTGGTCTCATCTCTTTCGGCCGCGTTGGCTGGAGTGTAGAATGGGTGGCTGAATGGCGGGCGCAGGGGGCGGCGGGCAGCGTGCGTACGTAGATACATCGTGCCCAGCGCTACCCCCAGCTATGACGTTGTGGCGTCCTCCACTCCCACTGTACCGCCTCTCCCCCGCTCTGCCTCTTCTGATTGGCCAGCGGCCAGCAGCAGAATCTGATAGCTGCCGGCCGCGATCTACCAAATAGACGGTCGCAATCTACCGGTAGATCGCGATCGACCTATTGGGCACCCATGCTTTAACACATGTTTACATACAGTGTATGTTAAAATCCTCCATCTTTGAGAGAACCAATTTGTACTTTTATCACATGGCCGCTAATGTAAGTAGGTCTATAGAAGTGAACAAACACTATGCCTTTGATCTGCTAAAACCCTTTCGGTAAAAATTTCATGTGGCACAATTTACCTCGCGGTAAAAAATATTCTAGTTGAGTATTCAGTAATACTTTAACACATGCAGTAACAGCTTGGTCAATCACTTGGTATTTTAACCTCTTGAGGACGGCAGTGTTAAAACCCCCTAAAGAACAGGCAATTTTTCACTGAATTGGCCACTGCAGCTTTAGAGACTCGCTGCAGGGCTCAGTACACAAGTGATACCCCCCTCCTCTGTTGGTGGGGTCTGATCGCCCCCCAGATGGTTGCTTATTTTTTATCAATTTTTGTATTATTTATTTTTAAATACATTTCTGTATTTTTTTCTCTCTCTCCCTCCCTCCCCCTTCAGCGCTGTACTGAGTAAATAACTGCCGTCTAACAGCCCCCAAGCGGCGATCGCCGCTGGGAGACTGAAGGCGGAGACTGAGCCCCACCTGAATAAATTATGCCGTTATCAATATATTTATCTTGACTATTATTGATAGTATTATATTAATTACCACAATCACTATTATCTCCACATTTTAGTGCAACAAGAAGCTCACACACGTTTATTTGATTTCATTCAAACTAAACACATACATTTATCTATCTAAAACAATAACTCTAATGACTACAGCTTCCAAAGGTGCACCACAGCACAAGGACTGCTCCGGAGTAATCCTGGTGAAATCACAACATGGCATTGACTCTTCTAAGAGCGGTGCTCAAACTGCAGTGGTGCACCTGTGGGACCCCTGGAAGAGGTGATGTCCTCCACCCAGCTCCTCAATTACTGAGGGGTCTTCAGAGGAGGTGGGCAGTCGAGGTAGCCTAACAGACGGTCATCTCTCCCCGCTGTAGGTCATCAGATCAAAGTGTATGACTCCACATTATTCATAATTTCCCGACATTAATAAGCATAAGGATTGTTTCTATCACCACAACTATGGGCTTCAACCAGTTAGAGAGCATATTCAAGCTGAGGCATACAAAATGGTGGACAGTGAATCACAGGATGGAGGCTATTTAAAAGTATAATCAGGTCATTTACACCTCCTCCCCACAAAGCCATTCCATTCCTCACCTGACCAAAAGACGCCGTTATCAAATATAGTTAATTTATACTATTATTGATACTATTACATTATCCACCATACTCATAGACGCTACTTATATACATACAAGTTTCAGGCGTCAGTCTTAGATTAAATTCTCTGATCATTTTGACCACATCATTGAGTTTGGCCAGTAGGTGTTTTGCACGTATTGCAAAATATGCATACTGATTTACAATCACGATGAAGGCTCATTTCCTACTACCACATATAGTTTTATGCTGAACTGCAATCACCAGCTGGCATGATTCACGCTGCGATCGTGCTTCGTTCCTGGCGGCCATATGATGCAATTGCAGCGAATGGAAAAAGCAGCCTGCACAATAGCAAACGGAGCGCACTTGCGCTTGAGATCGCACTTGCTAGTGTAAAAGGGCCTTAAGTGCAGTATATCATATCCTTTGTGATCATATAATTAGATGTGACCAATAGTTACTCGGCCTAATTGCAAAACTTGCATAATTTCTCAAAATCATTGTAAAGGCATTCCATAACAGTTTCCAAATTTAAATATGTCTACATGAAGAAGTAATGATGCTAAGAAAATGAAGTTTTTTTTTTCCTCACAGGTACTCTTTAACACAGGGGTGCCCACAATTTTTCGGCTCGCGAACTACTTTAAAATTTGCCGAGTCCAGGAGATATACCAACATTTAGGTAGCTAGGTATAGGTGCCTTCAGTATAGGTAGATAGGTATAGGTGCCTGAAGTATAGATAGCTAGGTATATCGGCCTTTCAATATAGGTAGCCAAGTATAGTATAGTTAGGAAAAGGTACCTTTCATTAGATAGCTAGGTGTAGGGGCCTTCAGTATAGGTAGCCAGGTATAGTGTAGTTAGGTGTAGGTGCCTTCAGTATAGGTAGCCAGGTATTGTGTAGTTAGGTGTGGGTGGCTTCAGTATAGTTAGCCAGGTATAGTGTAGTTAGGTGTGGGTGGCTTCAGGATAGTTAGCCAGGTATAGTGTAGTTCGGAGTGGGTGGCTTCAGGATAGTTAGCCAGGTATAGTGTAGTTCGGTGTGGGTGGCTTCAGGATAGTTAGCCAGGTATAGTGTAGTTAGGTATGGGTGGCTTCAGGATAGTTAGACAGGTATAGTGTAGTTAGGTGTGGGTGGCTTCAGGATAGTTAGCCAGCTACAGTGTAGTTAGGCGTAGGTGCCACTTACCTCCCTCCAGTTCCAGCGGCGGTGTCTGGGGCTCCTCCTGGTCTCCCCTCTTTCGGCCGCGTTGGCTGGAGTGTAGAATGGGTGGCTGAATGGCGGGCGCAGGGGGCGGCGGGCAGCGTGCGTACGTAGATACATTGTGCCCAGTGCTACCCCCAGCTATGACGTTGTGGCGTCCTCCACTCCCACTGTACCGCCTCTACCCCGCTCTGCCTCTTCTGATTGGCCAGCGGCCGGCAGCAGAATCTGATAGCTGCCGGCCGCGATCTACCAAATAGGCGGTCGCGATCTACCGGTAGATCGCGATCGACCTATTGGGCACCCATGCTTTAACACATGTTTACATACAGTGTATGTTAAAATCCTCCATCTTTGAGAGAACCAATTTGTACTTTTATCACATGGCCGCTAATGTAAGTAGGTCTATAGAAGTGAACAAACACTATGCCTTTGATCTGCTAAAACCCTTTCGGTAAAAATTTCATGTGGCACAATTTACCTCGCGGTGAAAAATATTCTAGTTGAGTATTCAGTAATACTTTAACACATGCAGTAACAGCTTGGTCAATCACTTGGTATTTTAACCTCTTGAGGACGGCAGTGTTAAAACCCCCTAAAGAACAGGCCATTTTTCACTGAATTGGCCACTGCAGGTTTAGAGACTCGCTGCAGGGCCGCACAGCTCAGTACACAAGTGATTCCCCCCCCCCCCCCCCTCCTCCGTTGGTGGGGTCTGATCGCCCCCCAGATGGTTGTTTATTTTTTTATCAATTTTTGTATTATTTATTTTTAAATACATTTCTGTATTTTTTTTCTCTCTCTCCCTCCCTCCCCCTTCAGCGCTATACTGAGTAAATAACCGCCGTCTAACAGCCCCCAAGCGGTGATCGCCGCTGGGAGACTGAAGGTGGAGACTGAGCCCCACCTGAATAAATTATGCCGTTATCAATATATTTATCTTGACTATTATTGATAGTATTATATTAATTACCCCAATCACTATTGTCTCCACATTTTAGTGCAACAAGAAGCTCACACACGTTTATTTGATTTCATTCAAACTAAACACATACATTTATCTATCTAAAACAATAACTCTGATGACTACAGCTTCCAAAGGTGCACCACAGCACAAGGACTGCTCCGGAGTAATCCTGGTGAAATCACAACATGGTATTGACTCTTCTAAGAGCAGTGCTCAAACTGCAGTGGTGCACCTGTGGGACCCCTGGAAGAGGTGATGTCCTCCACCCAGCTCCTCAATCACTGAGGGGTCTTCAGAGGAGGTGGGCAGTCGAGGTAGCCTAACAGACGGTCATCTCTCCCCGCTGTAGGTCATCAGATCAAAGTGTATGACTCCACATTATTCATAATTTCCCGACAATAATAAGCATAAGGATTGTTTCTATCACCACAACTATGGGCTTCAACCAGTTAGAGAGCATATTCAAGCTGAGGCATACAAAATGGAGGACAGTGAATCACAAGATGGAGGATATTTAAAAGTATGATTAGGTCATTTACACCTCCTCCCCACAAAGCCATTCCGTTCCTTACCTGACCAAAAGACGCCGTTATCAAATATAGTTAATTTATACTATTATTGATACTATTACATTATCCACCATACCCATAGACGCTACTTATACACATATACATACAAGTTTCAGGCGTCAGTCTTAGATTAAATTCTCTGATCATTTTGACCACATCATTGAGTTTGGCCAGTAGGTGTTTTGCACGTATTGCAAAATATGCATACTGATTTACAATCACGATGAAGGCTCATTTTCTACTACCGCATATAGTTTTATGCTGAACTGCAATCGCCAGCTGGCATGATTCACGCTGCGATCGCGCTTCGTTCCTGGCGGCCATATGATGCAATTGCAGCGAATGGAAAAAGCAGCCTGCACGATAGCAAACGGAGCGCACTTGCGCTTGCGATCGCACTTGCTAGTGTAAAAGGGCCTTAAGTGCAGTATATCATATGCTTTGTGATCATATAATTAGATGTGACCAATAGTTACTCGGCCGTATTGCAAAGCTTGCATAATTTCTCAAAATCATTGTAAAGGCATTCCATAACAGTTTCCAAATTTAAATATGTCTACATGAAGAAGTAATGATGCTAAGAAAATTAAGTTTTTTTTCCCCTCACAGGTACTCTTTAACCACTTGAGGACCACAGTCTTTCTACCCCTTAAGGACCAGGCACTTTTTTTCCATTCAGACCACTGCAGCTTTCACGGTTTATTGCTCGCTCATACAACCTACCACCTAAATGAATTTTGGCTCCTTTTCTTGTCACTAATAAAGCTTTCTTTTGGTGCTATTTGATTGCTCCTGCGATTTTTACTTTTTATTATATTCATCAAAAAAGACATGAATTTTGGCAAAAAAATGATTTTTTTAACTTTCTGTGCTGACATTTTTCAAATAAAGTAAAATTTCTGTATACATGCAGCGCGAAAAATGTGGACAAACATGTTTTTGATTAAAAAAAAACCCATTCAGTGTATATTTATTAGTTTGGGTAAAAGTTATAGCGTTTACAAACTATGGTGCAAAAAGTGAATTTTCCCATTTTCAAGCATCTATGACTTTTCTGACCCCCTGTCATGTTTCATGAGGGGCTAGAATTCCAGGATAGTATAAATACCCCCCAAATGACCCCATTTTGGAAAGAAGACATCCCAAAGTATTCACTGAGAGGCATAGTGAGTTCATAGAAGATATTATTTTTTGTCACAAGTAAGCGGAAAATGACACTTTGTGAGAGAAAAAAAAAAAAAAAAAGTTTCCATTTCTTCTAACTTGCGACAAAAAAAAATGAAATCTGCCACGGACTCACCATGCCCCTCTCTGAATACCTTGAAGTGTCTACTTTCCAAAATGGGGTCATTTGTGGGGTGTGTTTACTGTCCTTGCATTTTGGGGGTGCTAAATTGTAAGCACCCCTGTAAAGCCTAAAGGTGCTCATTGGAGTTTGGACCCCTTAGCGCAGTTAGGCTGCAAAAAAGTGCCACACATGTGGTATTGCCATACTCAGTAGAAGTACTATAATGTGTTTTGAGGTGTATTTTTACACATACCCATGCTGGGTGGGAGAAATATCTCTGTAAATGACAATGTTTTCATTTTTTTTACACACAATTGTCCATTTACAGAGTTATTTCTCCCACCCAGCATGGGTATGTGTAAAAATACACCACAAAACACATTATACTACTTCTCCTGAGTACGGCGATACCACATGTGTGGCACTTTTTTGCACCCTAACTGCGCTAAAGGGCCCAAAGTCCAATGAGTACCTTTAGGATTTCACAGGTCATTTTGCGACATTTGGTTTCAAGACTACTCCTCATGGTTTAGGGCCCCTAAAATGCCAGTGCAGTATAGGAACCCCACAAATGACCCCATTTTAGAAAGAAGACACCCCAAGGTATTCCGTTAGGAGTATGGTGAGTTCATAGAAGATTTTATTTTTTGTCACAAGTTAGCGGAAATTGATTTTAAGTGATTTTTTTCACAAAGTGTCATTTTCCGCTAACTTGTGACAAAAAATAAAATCTTCTATGAACTTACCATACTCCTAACAGAATACCTTGGGGTGTCTTATTTCTAAAATGGGGTCATTTGTGGGGTTCCTATACTGCCCTGGCATTTTAGGGGCCCTAAACCATGAGGAGTAGTCTTGAAACCAAATGTCGCAAAATGACCTGTGAAATCCTAAAGGTACTCATTGGACTTTGGGCCCTTTAGCGCAGTTAGGGTGCAAAAAAGTGCCACACATGTGGTATCGCCGTACTCGGGAGAAGTAGTACGATGTGTTTTGGGGTGTATTTTTACACATACCCATGCTGGGTGGGAGAAATAACTCTGTAAATGGACAATTGTGTGTAAAAAAATCAAAAGATTGTCATTTACAGAGGTATTTCTCCCACCCAGCATGGGTATGTGTAAAAATACACCCCAAAACACATTATACTACTTCTCCCGAGTACGGCAATACCACATGTGTGGCACTTTTTTGCACCCTAACTGCGCTAAAGGGCCCAAAGTCCAATGAGTACCTTTAGGATTTCACAGGTCATTTTGCGGAATTTGATTTCCAGACTACTCCTCACGGTTTAGGGCCCCTAAAATGCCAGGGCAGTATAGGAACCCCACAAATGACCCCATTTTAGAAAGAAGACACCCCAAGGTATTCCGTTAGGAGTATGGTGAGTTCATAGAAGATTTTATTTTTTGTCACAAGTTAGCGGAACATGACACTTTGCGAAAAAAAACAATTAAAATCAATTTCCGCTAACTTGTGACAAAAAAATAAAAACTTCTATGAACTCACCATACTCCTAACTGAATACCTTGGGGTGTCTTCTTTCTAAAATGGGGTCATTTGTGGGGTTCCTATACTGCCCTGGCATTTTAGGGGCCCTAAACCGTGAGGAGTAGTCTGGAAATCAAATTCCGCAAAATGACCTGTGAAATCCTAAAGGTACTCATTGGACTTTGGGCCCTTTAGCGCAGTTAGGGTGCAAAAAAGTGCCACACATGTGGTATCGCCGTACTCGGGAGAAGTAGTACAATGTGTTTTGGGGTGTATTTTTACACATACCCATGCTGGGTGGGAGAAATAACTCTGTAAATGGACAATTGTGTGTAAAAAAATCAAAAGATTGTCATTTACAGAGGTATTTCTCCCACCCAGCATGGGTATGTGTAAAAATACACCCCAAAACACATTATACTACTTCTCCCGAGTACGGCAATACCACATGTGTGGCACTTTTTTGCACCCTAACTGTGTTAAAGGGCCCAAAGTCCAATGAGTACCTTTAGGATTTCACAGGTCATTTTGCGGAATTTGATTTCCAGACTACTCCTCATGGTTTAGGGCCCCTAAAATGCCAGGGCAGTATAGGAACCCCACAAATGACCCCATTTTAGAAAGAAGACACCCCAAGGTATTCCGTTAGGAGTATGGTGAGTTCATAGAAGATTTTATTTTTTGTCACAAGTTAGCGGAACATGACACTTTGCGAAAAAAAACAATTAAAATCAATTTCCGCTAACTTGTGACAAAAAAATAAAAACTTCTATGAACTCACCATACTCCTAACTGAATACCTTGGGGTATCTTCTTTCTAAAATGGGGTCATTTGTGGGGTTCCTATACTGCCCTGGCATTTTAGGGGCCCTAAACCGTGAGGAGTAGTCTGGAAATCAAATTCCGCAAAATGACCTGTGAAATCCTAAAGGTACTCATTGGACTTTGGGCCCTTTAGCGCAGTTAGGGTGCAAAAAAGTGCCACACATGTGGTATCGCCGTACTCGGGAGAAGTAGTACAATGTGTTTTGGGGTGTATTTATACACATACCCATGCTGGGTGGGAGAAATAACTCTGTAAATGGACAATTGTGTGTAAAAAAATCAAAAGATTGTCATTTACAGAGGTATTTCTCCCACCCAGCATGGGTATGTGTAAAAATACACCCCAAAACACATTGTACTACTTCTCCCGAGTACGGCGATACCACATGTGTGGCACTTTTTTGCACCCTAACTGCGCTAAGGGGCCCAGAGTCCAATGAGTACCTTTAGGCTTTACAGGGGTGCTCAAAATTTAGCACCCCGCCCACTTGCCAGGACAGTTAACAAACCCCACAAATGATCCCATTTTGGAAAGAATACACGCTAAGGTATTCCATGAGGGCCATGGTGAGTTCATAGAAAATTTTATTTTTTGTCACAAGTTAGCGGAAAATGACATTTTGTGGAAAAAAGAAAAAAAAAAAAACACAAAACCGCAATTTCTGCTAACTTGTGACAAAAAATAAAACATTCTATGAACTCACCATGCACCTCACGGAATACTTTTGGGTGTCCTCTTTCCAAAATGGCATCATTCGTGGGGTCTGTCCTGGCATTTTAGGGTCTCTGCAATCATTACATGTATGGCCAGTATTAGGAGTTTCTGCTATACTCCTTATATTGGGCATAAGGGTAATGCACTGTGGGCTGAAAGGAAAAATGAACGTCAAACAATCAATCAATATGGATGAAAAAATATCTGCCAAAAAAATTTGAAAAAAAAAAAAGAGGGGAAGGCGTCTGCCAGGACATAGGAGCTGCCGCCCCAAAAATCCAAACCCACCAGCTCGTATGCCCTGGCAAACCTGATTTATCCATTCACACCGATCGATGTGGATGAACAAATCATTGCCAGAGTTCTTTTTTGATACAAAGTGTTTGCCAAAGCATATGAATCCCCAACACCACTCCTCGGCCCATATGCCTCGGCAAACGTATCTTTTTGACTGCGGAGGAGAAATCTCGTCCTGCAGCGCTGCATGCACCGACTTATGTGTAAGCTGACAGACGCGCAATGTTCTGTCAGGATGCACCATCAGTGCTGCAGCTGATTGGTCGGTCTGGATAGAAAAAAGAGAGAAGAAAAAAGACAAAACAATACAAAAAGGAGGGGAAGGCGGCTGCCAGGACATAGGAGCTGCCGCCCCAAAAATCCAAACCCACCAGCTCGTATGCCCTGGCAAACCTGATTTATCCATTCACACCGATCGATGTGGATGAACAAATCATTGCCAGAGTTCTTTTTTGATACAAAGTGTTTGCCAAAGCATATGAATCCCCAACACCACTCCTCGGCCCATATGCCTCGGCAAACGTATCTTTTTGACTGCGGAGGAGAAATCTCGTCCTGCAGCGCTGCATGCACAGACTTGTGTGTAAGCTGACAGACGCGCAATGTTCTGTCAGGATGCACCATCAGTACTGCAGCTGGTTAGTCGTTCGCTCGGTCCACCTGGAAGGTTATTGGATGGAAAAAGAGAAAAAAAAATACAAAAAAACCCAAAAAACAAGCAAGCAGCAAAGCAATTACTTCATTAACATTAATAACCTTTGAACTTTTTTAATAAAAAACTTAACATTGCAAACCAAACATTAACTTCTTTGCTTACCTGTTTTTTGTTTTTTTTAACTTACCTCCCGAGGACAAACCTCTCCTCCCCCATGGAACAATGTGCGAAGTGCAAATCGCACAGAGTTGTGGCGAAATACATTACGCAATTTGTCCCAAGTGAAAGGAGAGGTTTCTGACAGCCCTGTGTATTAGGGTCTCTGGAAACCCGATGTTTGGTTTCACACTGCATATTGACATATCCGGTGGGTCGAGCCCGCCGCACCGTATCGTCCAAAACAGACCTTCAGGCAATACCACAAGAGTAGCATTCGGCCTAGTAATGAACTGCGTCGCCATAGACTAACATGACTTCCGGGCCGATCGATATTGCCACAGAAGCCACGCAGTAACGTAGGCATGCACTAGCGTTAAGTCAAGCACTTCCGGCGTAGGGGGGGACCGCAAAGTGTGACTTTTGCTAGGCATTTTGTGCTAACGCATCGCAGCAGTGTGAAACAGCACTGAGAGACCCTTGTGTGCCTACCGCTGTGTGTGGAGTTCCCTACTCTCTAATAGTGTACCTGCTCGTGGTACCTCTCAAAACACTCCCCTAGGCATAGGCCAGGCTGGTCAGGACAGGTGGGACAATAAACAGTGGTGTCACGCCTTATTCCAGCCCTGCTGCAGACACGACAGTGTTTTCTTCGGATTCGTTGACCTGGGGTAGTCGGAATTGGATAGGCGTAATGCCTTCCATGCAGCCGGCTAGTTGCATCTTGGGGTTGGGCCACGGCACCTCCTGGATACAGGAGTTCCATCACGATCTGTTTATTAAATTGAATAAACGAGCTAGTTCTCCCAGCCTTACTGTAGAGAACAAAGCTGTTGTAAATTGCCAATTGAATGAGGTAAAAAGACACTTTTTTATACCAGCGTCTTGTTTTTCGGGCAACTAAATAGGGCGCTAACCTCTGGTCATTGAAGTCCACCCCTCCCATGTTAGTATTATACTCGTGGACGACAAGAGGTTTTTCAATGACCTCAGTTCGCCGTTGAATTTCAACTGTCGTGTCTGCGTGAATGGTGGACAGGAAGTAAATCTCCCTCTTGTCCTTCCATTTCACCACGAGCAGGTCGTCAGCACACAAGGCGGCCCTCTGCCCCCGTTGAAGTCTGGTGATAATGAGCCGTTGGGGGAAGCCCCGGCGACTAGGCCGCACGGTGCCACAGCATCGGATTTTTTCTATTTTTAAGTGCTGAAAGAGGGCCACACTTGTGTAATAATTGTCCACAAAAAGATGGTACCCCTTCTGGAACAAGGGTGACACCAAGTCCCACACAACCTTTCCACTGCTCCCCAGGTAGTCAGGGCATCCAACCGGCTCCAATTTTGAGTCTTTTCCCTCATAGACCCTAAAATAAGATGTATAGCCTGTGGCCCTTTCACAGAGCTTATACAGTTTCACCCCATACCGGGCGCGCTTGTTTGGGATGTACTGTTTGATGCGAAGGCCCCCAGTAAAGCGTATGAGGGACTCGTCTACGCAGATGTCCTGGTCAGGGGTATAAGCATCTACAAATCTGGATGACAGGTGGTCTATGAGGGGTCGAATTTTGTGGAGCCGGTCAAAAGCAGGGTGGTCACTTCGATGACAGGTTTCGTTGTCATTGAAGTGCAGGAAGCGCAGGATGTTCTCAAATCGTGTCCTGGACATGGCAGCAGAGTACAGGGGAACATGATGTGCTGGGTCCGTAGACCAATAAGACCGCAACACATTCTGCTTTACTAGTCCCGTGTGAAGGAGAAGGCCCAAAAAAATTTTCATTTCGGAAACTTGGACTGGTTTCCACCGAAAAGGCTGGGCAAGGAACTTTTCCGGATTGGCGGTTATATATTGTGTGGCCTTACGGTTGGTCTCTGCCACAATTAAGTCCAAGAGATCCTGGGTGAAGAACAGATAGAAAAAGTCTAGGGCCGATCCTAGATTATCTGTCTCCACCTGGACTCCAGACTGGGCGGTGAAAGGGGGAAGTACGGGTGCGGTGGAATCAGGGGATTGCCAATTTGGGTTTGCCAGCACCTCTGGTAAATTAGGGGTAGTACGGGTCCGTCTTCTTGGTGGCTGCGACTGGGATCTTACTGCACGTGCCACCGAACCAGTTTCAACTTCCATGCTGGTGCTCGCCACTTCACCAGGGTTTACGGAAGTACTGGTGCTAGGTCCAGGAGATGTTGTGCTGCTGGTGCCTGCCCCACCATGAAATCTCAGACCAGCACGAACACCACTCTGCTGCCCTTGAGGCTGATCCTGCGCCACCTGCGGTCCAACAACATGGGGTGTGGTACGCCTGGCTTTAGCCGGGACCTCAACCTCGTCATCACTATCGGTCAGTGAGCCACTGCTCAATTCAGGTTCAAACTCTGACCCGGAAGATTCGTCGAATGAGGCGTCCCAATCGTCCTCATCCGACTGGGCCATGTACCTGAGAACCTCATCATCGGAATACCCCTTTCTTGTCATGGTGGGCTGCTAAATTTAGGGGGTATTCCTCTGAGACTACGCAGAAAAAAGAGCACCTACCTAGCAAAAGGGAGTATTTGAGAGGTAGACAGCTGTGGTCACTGAGTTTTGATAAAAAAAATAAATCAAAACTGAGGTTTACAGTGCCACAGCTATTGTACAGTGTTTTTTGCAGTGATCAGAAAAAAAATTCTGTCACTGCGGTGGGGCGGGCTGAACGCAAGTGCAGGCGAGCGATCAGGCCTGATCGGGCAAACACTGCGTTTTTTGTGTGGATCCTAGTGACCCTAATAGATCTGACTGCGATCAGTAATGATCACTTACAGATACTATATAGTACCAATGTTGATTAGCGACAGTGATGACGCTAATTAGTGACTGTGGTGCAGTGGGCTGAGCACTAACTGACACTTACAAAGGGGCCTAGCTAACTGGCCTAACTGCTAACACTAGTGATACTAAAAAAGTGACAGTTTTCACTGATCACTGTTTTTAGATCACTAGGATAGTGACAGGGGGGTGGTGGTGAGTGGGGAATCAGAGGCAATCAGGAACAATCACAGGACAATCAAAGGCAATCGCAGGCCAATCACAGGGCACTCAATTCACGGGACAATCAAAGCCAATCACGGGACAATCAAAGCCAATCACAGGCCAATCAAACCAATCACGGCACAATCAAAGCCAATCGCGGGACAAAGCCGATCACGGGACAATCAAAGCCAATCACAGGCCAATCAAAGCCAATCACAGGCCAATCAAAGCCAATCACAGGCCAATCAAATCCAATCACAGGCCAATCACGGGACAATCACGGGACAATCAAATACAATTACAGCACAATCAAATTGAATGTCAGCACAATGAAATTGAATGTCAGCACAATCAAATGCAATTACAGCACAATCAATTACAATGCACTGGGAAGGTGATTGGGGGGGGGGGGGGGGAGGGGGGGGTCTGAGGGCGATCAGAGGGTGTGGGGGGTTGACTAGGTGTCCGCACGGGGCAGACTGGGTCCTGATCTGGTGGGTGGCAGACACAGGGGGTGACGATAGGAGATCAGTGAGGGATTACAGGGGAGAATAGATGTAAACAATGCACTGGGGAGGTTATCAGCAGGGGGGGGGGGGGGGGGCTGAGGGCAATCTGAGGGTCTGGGTGGGTGATCAGGTGCCCCCAAGGGACAGTTTAGGGTCTGCTCTGATGGGTGGTGGTGACAAGGGGTGATAGGCAGGTGATAAGCAGGTGATAGACAGGTGATCAATGGGTAAGGCAGCTGTATACAAACGTATACAGTATACAGGGGGGTGGTCTGGGGGGTGGTCTGGGGGGGATCTGAGGGTAGGGAGGGTGATCAGGGAACCCTAGGGGGCAGTTAGGGACCTACCCTAGGGGATAGCGTCCCTAGATAGTGACAGGGAGTGATTGATGGGTTTTTAGGTGGGTGGTGGGGTGCAGATACTGGTGTGCTGGGGTGGTCAGGGGGGGTTCTGAGGGCTGGGGTTTGCGATCGGGGGGGTCTGGGTGGGCTAAAGTGTGTGTTGCTGTGCTTACTGTCAGGGCTGCCGTCCTCTCTGATGGTCGCACGACGAGTGACCATCAGCGGAGGAGGCAGCCAGTATAATACACTTTGTTACAATAACAAAGTGTATTATACACTCTGATTGTCCAGATCGCGCAAGTTTGAAACCCGCCGGCGCTGCTGATTGGCCGGCGGGTTTCCGAGTAGGGTGGTCGGAGCCTATTGCCGGCGGCGATCGCGTCATTGATGACGTGATCGCCACACAGCCACCGCTGATGCCGCCCCCATCGGCTGGGGGCAGTGCTCAAGTGGTTAACACAGGGGTGCCCACAATTTTTCGGCTCGCGAACTACTTTAAAATTTGCCGAGTTCAGGAGATCTACCAACATTTAGGTAGCTAGGTATAGGTGCCTTCAGTATAGGTAGATAGGTATAGGTGCCTGAAGAATAGATAGCTAGGTATATCGGCCTTTCAATATAGGTAGCCAAGTATAGTATAGTTAGGAATAGGTACCTTTCATTAGATAGCTAGGTGTAGGGGCCTTTAGTATAGGTAGCCAGGTATAGTGTAGTTAGGTGTAGGTGCCTTCAGTATAGGTAGCCAGGTATTGTGTAGTTAGGTGTGGGTGGCTTAAGTATAGTTAGCCAGGTATTGTGTAGTTAGGTGTGGGTGGCTTAAGTATAGTTAGCCAGGTATAGTGTAGCTAGGTGTAGGTGCCTTCAGTATAGTTAGCCGGGTATAGTGTAGTTAGGTGTGGGTGGCTTCAGGATAGTTAGCCAGGTATAGTGTAGTTCGGTGTGGGTGGCTTCAGGATAGTTAGCCAGGTATAGTGTAGTTCGGTGTGGGTGGCTTCAGGATAGTTAGCCGGGTATAGTGTAGTTAGGTATGGGTGGATTCAGGATAGTTAGACAGGTATAGTGTAGTTAGGTGTGGGTGGCTTCAGGATAGTTAGCCAGCTACAGTGTAGTTAGGCGTAGGTGCCACTTACCTCCCTCCAGTTCCAGCGGCGGTGTCTGGGGCTCCTCCTGGTCTCCCCTCTTTCGGCCGCGTTGGCTGGAGTGTAGAATGGGTGGCTGAATGGCCGGCGCAGGGGGCGGCGGGCAGCGTGCGTACGTAGATACATCGTGCCCAGCGCTACCCCCAGCTATGACGTTGTGGCGTCCTCCACTCCCACTGTACCGCCTCTCCCCCGCTCTGCCTCTTCTGATTGGCCAGCGGCCGGCAGCAGAATCTGATAGCTGCCGGCCGCGATCTACCAAATAGGCGGTCGCGATCTACCGATAGATCACGATCGACCTATTGGGCACCCATGCTTTAACACATGTTTACATACAGTGTATGTTAAAATCCTACATCTTTGAGAGAACCAATTTGTACTTTTATCACATGGCCGCTAATGTTAGTAGGTCTATAGAAGTGAACAAACACTATGCCTTTGAACCGCTAAAACCCGTTCGGTAAAAATTGAATGTGGCACAATTTACCTCGCGGCAAAAAAAATTCTTTTTGAGTATTCAGTAATACTTTAACACACGCAGTAACAGCTTGGTCAATCACTTGGTATTTTAACCTCTTGAGGATGGCAGTGTTAAAACCCCCTAAAGAACAGGCCATTTTTCACTGAATTGGCAACTGCAGCTTTAGAAACTCGCTGCAGGGCCGCACAGCTCAGTACACAAGTGATCCCCCCCTCCTCTGTTGGTGGGGTCTGATCGCCCCCCAGATGGTTGCTTATTTTTTATCAATTTTTGTATTATTTATTTTTAAATACATTTCTGTATTTTTTTTCTCTCTCTCCCTCCCTCCCCCTTCAGCGCTGTACTGAGTAAATAACCGCCGTCTAACAGCCCCCAAGCGGCGATCGCCGCTGGGAGACTGAAGGCGGAGACTGAGCCCCACCTGAATAAATTATGCCGTTATCAATATATTTATCTTGACTATTATTGATAGTATTATATTAATTACCACAATCACTATTATCTCCACATTTTAGTGCAACAAGAAGCTCACACACGTTTATTTGATTTCATTCAAACTAAACACATACATTTATCTATCTAAAACAATAACTCTAATGACTACAGCTTCCAAAGGTGCACCACAGCACAAGGACTGCTCCGGAGTAATCCTGGTGAAATCACAACATGGCATTGACTCTTCTAAGAGCGGTGCTCAAACTGCAGTGGTGCACCTGTGGGACCCCTGGAAGAGGTGATGTCCTCCACCCAGCTCCTCAATCACTGAGGGGTCTTCAGAGGAGGTGGGCAGTCGAGGTAGCCTAACAGACGGTCATCTCTCCCCGCTGTAGGTCATCAGATCAAAGTGTATGACTCCACATTATTCATAATTTCCCGACATTAATAAGCATAAGGATTGTTTCTATCACCACAACTATGGGCTTCAACCAGTTAGAGAGCATATTCAAGCTGAGGCATACAAAATGGAGGACAGTGAATCACAAGATGGAGGCTATTTAAAAGTATAATCAGGTCATTTACACCTCCTCCCCACAAAGCCATTCCATTCCTCACCTGACCAAAAGACGCCGTTATCAAATATAGTTAATTTATACTATTATTGATACTATTACATTATCCACCATACCCATAGACGCTACTTATACACATATACATACAAGTTTCAGGCGTCAGTCTTAGATTAAATTCTCTGATCATTTTGACCACATCATTGAGTTTGGCCAGTAGGTGTTTTGCACGTATTGCAAAATATGCATACTGATTTACAATCACGATGAAGGCTCATTTCCTACTACCGCATATAGTTTTATGCTGAACTGCAATCGCCAGCTGGCATGATTCACGCTGCGATCGTGCTTCGTTCCTGGCGGCCATATGATGCAATTGCAGCGAATGGAAAAAGCAGCCTGCACGATAGCAAACGGAGTGCACTTGCGCTTGCGATCGCACTTGCTAGTGTAAAAGGGCCTTAAGTGCAGTATATCATATCCTTTGTGATCATATAATTAGATGTGACCAATAGTTACTCGGCCGTATTGCAAAACTTGCATAATTTCTCAAAATCATTGTAAAGGCATTCCATAACAGTTTCCAAACTTAAATATGTCTACATGAAGAAGTAATGATGCTAAGAAAATGAAGTTTTTTTTTCCCTCACAGGTACTCTTTAACACAGGGGTGCCCACAATTTTTCGGCTCGCGAACTACTTTAAAATTTGCCGAGTCCAGGAGATCTACCAACATTTAGGTAGCTAGGTATAGGTGCCTTCAGTATAGGTAGATAGGTATAGGTGCCTGAAGTATAGATAGCCAGGTATATCGGTCTTTCAATATAGGTAGCCAAGTATAGTATAGTTAGGAAAAGGTACCTTTCATTAGATAGCTAGGTGTAGGGGCCTTTAGTATAGGTAGCCAGGTATAGTGTAGTTAGGTGTAGGTGCCTTCAGTATAGGTAGCCAGGTATTGTGTAGTTAGGTGTGGGTGGCTTCAGTATAGTTAGCCAGGTATAGTGTAGTTAGGTGTGGGTGGCTTCAGGATAGTTAGCCAGGTATAGTGTAGTTCGGTGTGGGTGGCTTCAGGATAGTTAGCCAGGTATAGTGTAGTTCGGTGTGGGTGGCTTCAGGATAGTTAGCCAGGTATAGTGTAGTTAGGTATGGGTGGCTTCAGGATAGTTAGACAGGTATAGTGTAGTTAGGTGTGGGTGGCTTCAGTATAGTTAGCCAGGTATAGTGTAGTTCGGTGTGGGTGGCTTCAGTATAGTTAGCCAGGTATAGTGTAGTTAGGTGTGGGTGGCTTCAGGATAGTTAGCCAGGTATAGTGTAGTTAGGTATGGGTGGCTTCAGGATAGTTAGACAGGTATAGTGTAGTTAGGTGTGGGTGGCTTCAGGATAGTTAGCCAGCTACAGTGTAGTTAGGCGTAGGTGCCACTTACCTCCCTCCAGTTCCAGCGGCGGTGTCTGGGGCTCCTCCTGGTCTCCCCTCTTTTTGGCCGCGTTGGCTGGAGTGTAGAATGGGCGGCTGAATGGCGGGCGCAGGGGGCAACAGGCAGCGTGCGTACGTAGATACATCGTGCCCAGCGCTACCCCCAGCTATGACGTTGTGGCGTCCTGCACTCCCACTGTACCGCCTCTCCCCCGCTCTGCCTCTTCTGATTGGCCAGCGGCCGGAAACAGAATCTGATAGCTGCCGGCCGCGATCTACCAAATAGGCGGTCGCGATCTACCGGTAGATCGCGATCGACCTATTGGGCACCCCTGCTTTAACACATGTTTACATACAGTGTATGTTAAAATCCTCCATCTTTGAGAGAACCAATTTGTAATTTTATCACATGGCCGCTAATGTTAGTAGGTCTATAGTCTCAATACGTAGTATAGTAGTATAGTAGGTCTATAAAGTCTCAATACGTAGACAAGATGAGGTAAAAAGACAGTGGGAACCTATCATTATGGAGGGTGGAGAAGGGGGTGGGGACAGTGTAAAGATTAAGGAGGTTGGTAAAAATTCAAGTAGCCAATTTCATGTAAACAAAATTGGTAAATGTGGTGGTAAAAATATAAAGTGCATGGTAACCAATGCTCGGAGCCTTGCAAATAAAACAGACGAACTAGAGTTCATTCTGAATGACAAAGGCTATGACATTGTGGGAATAACCGAGACATGGATGGATGAAAGCCATGACTGGATAGCTAATTTAAAAGGATACAATGTGTTTAGGAGGGATAGAACAGGGAAAAAAGGTGGAGGGGTTTGTCTCTTTGTTAAGAATTCTCTTACAGCTGTCCTCAACGATGAGATGGAGGAAGATTGCGAAGATGTGGAGTCCGTTTGGGTAAATATTCATGGTGGAAATAAAAGTTGCCAATTGCTTATTGGGGTATGCTACAGGCCACCTCTTATTAATGAAGCTGCAGAACTGCGATTACTACAGCAGATTGAAAAAGCTGCAGGTAAAAATGAGGAGACTTCAACTTTCCAGACATTGACTGGAGTATTGATGCTACCCATTCTGGTAAAAGCAGCAGATTTCTGGCAGCACTACAGGACAATTACTTGACTCAAATGGTAACTGAACCAACTAGGGGGCATGCGTTACTGGATCTGATCATTTCTAATAGACCAGATAATGTATCAAATGTGCAGGTTCAAGAACATTTGGGAAATAGTGATCACAACATGATAACGTTTGATCTGGTGACTGATAGGCCACGGGGCAGCGGGACCACTAAAACTATGAATTTTAGAAAAGCAAAGTTCACTCAAATTAGGCAGGCACTAAGTTTGGTGAACTGGGATAATGTACTACAAGGGGAAGACACTGAAGGGAAATGGCAAGCTTTTAAACTTATACTCAATCAATACTGTAGTATGTATATCCCATATGGAAACAAAATGTCTAGGAATAAAAAAAGGCCTCTATGGATGAATAGAAAGGTTAAAGATAAAATGAAGAGGAAAAAGAATGCCTATAAGGTCTTAAAACAGGAGGGGACCGAGGCTGCACTAAGCAATTATAAGGAGTGCAATAAAAATTGTAAAAAAGAAATTAGGCAGGCAAAGATTGAAGCTAAAAAACAAATCGCTAAGGATATCAAATCTAACCCAAAAAAGTTTTACAAGTACATTAACTCTAAAAAAAGAAAGGTTGACTGTATAGGACTCCTAAAGGATGAGGATGGGAACTCAATGGTGGATGACCAAGGTAAGGCAGAGTTATTAAATGCTTTCTTTGCTTCTGTCTTCACAAAAGAAACAGCACTGTTGCAAACTACAGAGGCAGAAGAGTCTCAATCTTCTAACTGTAATATTAAATACTTAAGACTAAATAAATTAAAAATAGACAAGGCACCTGGCCCGGATGGCATGCATCCTCGGGTCCTAAGGGAATTAAGTTCAGTTATAGATAAACTCCTTTATCTTATCTTTTGTGACTCTCTTGCAACTGGCAGAGTCCCAGTGGATTGGCGTACAGCCCACGTTTTCCCATTATTTAAGAAGGGCAAAAAATCTGATCCAGGAAATTATAGACCTGTAAGTTTAACATCAGTTGTATGCAAACTATTTGAGGGGTTACTAAGAGATACTATACATGACTTCATAGTAGAAAATAATCTTATTTCTCAGCATCAACATGGGTTTACTAAAGACAGGTCCTGTTTGACTAACATGCTCAGCTTTTATGAGGTAGTGAATGCTAATATGGATATTGGGAATGCTGTAGATGTGATATACTTGGACTTTGCAAAGGCCTTCGACACTGTTCCCCACAAAAATCTGGTGCAAAAGTTGAGGATGCAAGGACTGGGGAAGAGTCTGTGTTCATGGATAGGGAACTGGCTAATGGACAGAAAACAAAGAGTTGTGGTCAATGGATCGTACTCAAAATGGGAGACTGTTAGCAGAGGGGGCCCACAGGGGTCTGTTCTGGGTCCAGTGCTCTTCAATTTATTTATTAATGACCTAGTAGATGCAGTAGTGAGCAATGTTGCTATTTTTGCAGATGATACAAAATTGTGCAGAATCATCAACTCTCAGGAAGATAGTGTCATATTGCAACAGGATCTGGATAGGATGGCTATATGGGCACATACATGGCAGATGAAATTCAATGTTGACAAATGTAAGGTCATGCATTTTGGACGTACTAATGGTCTAGCACCATACAAAATAAATGGGATACAGTTGGGGACATCAAACTTGGAGAAGGACTTAGGAGTACTCATTGACAACAAGTTAAATAATCGTACTCAATGCCAAGCAGCTGCAGCTAAAGCTAACAAAATTTTGGGATGCATTAAAAGGGAAATAAAAACTAGATGCTAGCATAATATTGCCCCTGTTTAACTCTCTAGTAAGGCCACATCTGGAATATGGAGTTCAGTTCTGGGCACCACATTACAAAAAAGATATTGCAGTTTTAGAGCAGGTGCAGAGACGAGCAACAAAATTGATGCGTGGGATGGAAGGTCTCACTTATCGAGAAAGGTTAGATAAACTGGGTTTATTTAGTCTAGAGAAAAGACGCCTTAGAGGGGATCTAATTAACATGTATAAATACATCAGAGGGCAATATAATACCTTGGCGGATGAGCTTTTTGTCCCTAGGCCTTCTCAAAGGACTAGAGGACATGATCTGCGCATGGAGGGAAAACGTTTTAACCATTTATTTAGGAAAGGGTTCTTTACAGTAAGAGTGATTAATATGTGGAATGCATTGCCACAGGAAGTCGTTATGGCAAACTCTATACCTGCATTTAAAGGGGGCTTAGATGCTTTCCTTGCGTTGAAAGACATCCATGGCTACAATTACTAGGTAATGCCTAATGATGTTGATCCAAGGATTTTATCTGATTGCCATCTGGAGTCGGGAAGGAATTTTTCCCTTTAGGGGCTAATTGGACCATGCCTTGTAAGGGTTTTTTCGCCTTCCTCTGGATCAACAGGGATATGTGAGGGAGCAGGCTGGTGTTGTACTTTATACTGGTTGAACTCGATGGACGTATGTCTTTTTTCAACCAAAATAACTATGTAACTATGTAACTATAGAAGTGAACAAACACTATGCCTTTGATCCGCTAAAACCCGTTCGGTAAAAATTTCATGTGGCACAATTTACCTCGCGGTAAAAAATATTCTTTTTGAGTATTCAGTAATACTTTAACACATGCAGTAACAGCTTGGTCAATCACTTGGTATTTTAACCTCTTGAGGACGGCAGTGTTAAAACCCCCTAAAGAACAGGCAATTTTTCACTGAATTGGCCACTGCAGCTTTAGAGACTCGCTGCAGGGCCGCACAGCTCAGTACACAAGTGATTCCCCCCCTCCTCTGTTGGTGGGGTCTGATCGCCCCCCAGATGGTTGTTTATTTTTTATCAATTTTTGTATTATTTATTTTTAAATACATTTCTTTATTTTTTTTCTCTCTCTCCCTCCCTCCCCCTTCAGCGCTGTACTGAGTAAATAACCGCCGTCTAACAGCCCCCAAGCGGCGATCGCCGCTGGGAGACTGAAGGCGGAGACTGAGCCCCACCTGAATAAATTATGCCGTTATCAATATATTTATCTTGACTATTATTGATAGTATTATATTAATTACCACAATCACTATTGTCTCCACATTTTAGTGCAACAAGAAGCTCACACACGTTTATTTGATTTCATTCAAACTAAACACATACATTTATCTATCTAAAACAATAACTCTAATGACTACAGCTTCCAAAGGTGCACCACAGCACAAGGACTGCTCCGGAGTAATCCTGGTGAAATCACAACATGGCATTGACTCTTCTAAGAGCAGTGCTCAAACTGCAGTGGTGCACCTGTGGGACCCCTGGAAGAGGTGATGTCCTCCACCCAGCTCCTCAATCACTGAGGGGTCTTCAGAGGAGGTGGGCAGTCGAGGTAGCCTAACAGACGGTCATCTCTCCCCGCTGTAGGTCATCAGATCAAAGTGTATGACTCCACATTATTCATAATTTCCCGACAATAATAAGCTTAAGGATTGTTTCTATCACCACAACTATGGGCTTCAACCAGTTAGAGAGCATATTCAAGCTGAGGCATACAAAATGGAGGACAGTGAATCACAAGATGGAGGATATTTAAAAGAATGATCAGGTCATTTACACCTCCTCCCCACAAAGCCATTCCATTCCTCACCTGACTAAAAGACGCCGTTATCAAATATAGTTAATTTATACTATTATTGATACTATTACATTATCCACCATACCCATAGACGCTACTTATGCACATATACATACAAGTTTCAGTAGTCAGACTTAGATCAAATTCTCTGACCATTTTGACCACATCATTGAGTTTGGCCAGTAGGTGTTTTGCACGTATTGAAAAAATATGCATACTGAATTACAATCACGATGAAGGCTCATTTTCTACTACCGCATATAGTTTTATGCTGAACTGCAATCGCCAGCTGGCATGATTCACGCTGCATTCGCGCTTCGTTCCTGGCGGCCATATGATGCAATTGTAGTGAATGGAAAAAGCAGCCTGCACGATAGCAAACGGAGCGCACTTGCGCTTGCAATCACACTTGCTAGTGTAAAAGGGCCTTAAGTGCAGTATATCATATCCTTTGTGATCATATAATTAGATGTGACCAATAGTTACTCGGCCGTATTGCAAAACTTGCATAATTTCTCAAAATCATTGTAAAGGCATTCCATAACAGTTTCCAAATTTAAATATGTCTACATGAAGAAGTAATGATGCTAAGAAAAAAATTTTCGGCTCGCGAACTACTTTAAAATTTGCCGAGTCCAGGAGATCTACCAACATTTAGGTAGCTAGGTATAGGTGCCTTCAGTATAGGTAGATAGGTATAGGTGCCTGAAGTATAGATAGCTAGGTATATCTGCCTTTCAATATAGGTAGCCAAGTATAGTATAGTTAGGAATAGGTACCTTTCATTAGATAGCTAGGTGTAGGGGCCTTCAGTATAGGTAGCCAGGTATAGTGTAGTTAGGTGTAGGTGCCTTCAGTATAGGTAGCCAGGTATTGTGTAGTTAGGTGTGGGTGGCTTCAGTATAGTTAGCCAGGTATAGTGTAGTTAGGTGTGGGTGGCTTCAGGATAGTTAGCCAGGTATAGTGTAGTTCGGAGTGGGTGGCTTCAGGATAGTTAGCCAGGTATAGTGTAGTTCGGTGTGGGTGGCTTCAGGATAGTTAGCCAGGTATAGTGTAGTTAGGTATGGGTGGCTTCAGGATAGTTAGACAGGTATAGTGTAGTTAGGTGTGGGTGGCTTCAGGATAGTTAGCCAGCTACAGTGTAGTTAGGTGTAGGTGCCACTTACCTCCCTCCAGTTCCAGCGGCGGTGTCTGGGGCTCCTCCTGGTCTCCCCTCTTTTGGCCGCGTTGGCTGGAGTGTAGAATGGGTGGCTGAATGGCGGGCGCAGGGGGCGGCGGGCAGCGTGCGTACGTAGATACATCGTGCCCAGCGCTACCCCCAGCTATGACGTTGTGGCGTCCTCCACTCCCACTGTACCGCCTCTCCCCCACTCTGCCTCTTCTGATTGGCCAGCGGCCGGCAGCAGAATCTGATAGCTGCCGGCCGCGATCTACCAAATAGGCGGTCGCGATCTACCGGTAGATCGCGATCGACCTATTGGGCACCCATGCTTTAACACATGTTTACATACAGTGTATGTTAAAATCCTCCATCTTTGAGCGAACCAATTTGTACTTTTATCACATGGCCGCTAATGTAAGTAGGTCTATAGAAGTGAACAAACACTATGCCTTTGATCTGCTAAAACCCTTTCGGTAAAAATTTCATGTGGCACAATTTACCTCGCGGTAAAAAATATTCTAGTTGAGTATTCAGTAATACTTTAACACATGCAGTAACAGCTTGGTCAATCACTTGGTATTTTAACCTCTTGAGGACGGCAGTGTTAAAACCCCCTAAAGAACAGGCAATTTCTCACTGAATTGGCCACTGCAGCTTTAGAGACTCGCTGCAGGGCCGCACAGCTCAGTACACAAGTGATCCCCCCCCCCTCCTCCATTGGTGGGGTCTGATCGCCCCCCAGATGGTTGTTTATTTTTTATCAATTTTTGTATTATTTATTTTTAAATACATTTCTGTATTTTTTTTCTCTCTCTCCCTCCCTCCCCCTTCAGCGCTATACTGAGTAAATAACCGCCGTCTAACAGCCCCCAAGCGGTGATCGCCGCTGGGAGACTGAAGGCGGAGACTGAGCACCACCTGAATAAATTATGCCGTTATCAATATATTTATCTTGACTATTATTAATAGTATTATATTAATTACCACAATCACTATTGTCTCCACATTTTAGTGCAACAAGAAGCTCACACACGTTTATTTGATTTCATTCAAACTAAACACAAACATTTATCTATCTAAATCAATAACTCTGATGACTACATCTTCCAAAGGTGCACCACAGCACAAGGACTGCTCCGGAGTAATCCTGGTGAAATCACAACATGGTATTGACTCTTCTAAGAGCAGTGCTCAAACTGCAGTGGTGCACCTGTGGGACCCCTGGAAGAGGTGATGTCCTCCACCCAGCTCCTCAATCACTGAGGGGTCTTCAGAGGAGGTGGGCAGTCGAGGTAGCCTAACAGACGGTCATCTCTCCCCGCTGTAGGTCATTAGATCAAAGTGTATGACTCCACATTATTCATAATTTCCCGACAATAATAAGCATAAGGATTGTTTCTATAACCACAACTATGGGCTTCAACCAGTTAGAGAGCATATTCAAGCTGAGGCATACAAAATGGAGGACAGTGAATCACAAGATGGAGGATATTTAAAAGTATGATTAGGTCATTTACACCTCCTCCCCACAAAGCCATTCCGTTCCTTACCTGACCAAAAGACGCCGTTATCAAATATAGTTAATTTATACTATTACTGATACTATTACATTATCCACCATACCCATAGACGCTACTTATACACATATACATACAAGTTTCAGGCGTCAGTCTTAGATTAAATTCTCTGATCATTTTGACCACATCATTGAGTTTGGCCAGTAGGTGTTTTGCACGTATTGCAAAATATGCATACTGATTTACAATCACGATGAAGGCTCATTTTCTACTACCGCATATAATTTTATGCTGAACTGCAATCGCCAGCTGGCATGATTCACGCTGCGATCGCGCTTCGTTCCTGGCGGCCATATGATGCAATTGCAGCGAATGAAAAAAGCAGCCTGCACGATAGCAAACGGAGCGCACTTGCGCTTGCGATCGCACTTGCTAGTGTAAAAGGGCCTTAAGTGCAGTATATCATATCCTTTGTGATCATATAATTAGATGTGACCAATAGTTACTCGGCCGTATTGCAAAGCTTGCATAATTTCTCAAAATCATTGTAAAGGCATTCCATAACAGTTTCCAAATTTAAATATGTCTACATGAAGAAGTAATGATGCTAAGAAAATTAAGTTTTTTTTTCCCTCACAGGTACTCTTTAACACAGGGGTGCCCACAATTTTTCGGCTCGCAGACTACTTTAAAATTTGCCGAGTTCAGGAGATCTACCAACATTTAGGTAGCTAGGTATAGGTGCCTTCAGTATAGGTAGATAGGTATAGGTGCCTGAAGAATAGATAGCTAGGTATATCGGCCTTTCAATATAGGTAGCCAAGTATAGTATAGTTAGAAATAGGTACCTTTCATTAGATAGCTAGGTGTAGGGGCCTTCAGTATAGGTAGCCAGGTATAGTGTAGATAGGTGTAGGTGCCTTCAGTATAGGTAGCCAGGTATTGTGTAGTTAGGTGTGGGTGGCTTAAGTATAGTTAGCCAGGTATAGTGTAGTTAGGTGTGGGTGGCTTCAGGATAGTTAGCCAGGTATAGTGTAGTTCGGTGTGGGTGGCTTCAGAATAGTTAGCCAGGTATAGTGTAGTTCGGTGTGGGTGGCTTCAGGATAGTTAGCCGGGTATAGTGTAGTTAGGTATGGGTGGATTCAGGATAGTTAGACAGGTATAGTGTAGTTAGGTGTGGGTGGCTTCAGGATAGTTAGCCAGCTACAGTGTAGTTAGGCGTAGGTGCCACTTACCTCCCTCCAGTTCCAGCGGCGGTGTCTGGGGCTCCTCCTGGTCTCCCCTCTTTCGGCCGCGTTGGCTGGAGTGTAGATTGGGTGGCTGAATGGCCGGCGCAGGGGGCGGCGGGCAGCGTGCGTACGTAGATACATCGTGCCCAGCGCTACCCCCAGCTATGACGTTGTGGCGTCCTCCACTCCCACTGTACCGCCTCTCCCCCGCTCTGCCTCTTCTGATTGGCCAGCGGCCGGCAGCAGAATCTGATAGCTGCCGGCCGCGATCTACCAAATAGGCGGTCGCGATCTACCGGTAGATAGCGATCGACCTATTGGGCACCCATGCTTTAACACATGTTTACATACAGTGTATGATAAAATCCTCCATCTTTGAGAGGACCAATTTGTACTTTTATCACATGGCCGCTATTGTTAGTAGGTCTATAGAAGTGAACAAACACTATGCCTTTGATCCGCTAAAACCCGTTCGGTAAAAATTTCATGTGGTACAATTTACCTCGCGGTAAAAAATATTCTTTTTGAGTATTCAGTAATACTTTAACACATGCAGTAACAGCTTGGTCAATCACTTGGTATTTTAACCTCTTGAGGATGGCAGTGTTAAAACCCCCTAAAGAACAGGCCATTTTTCACTGAATTGGCAACTGCAGCTTTAGAAACTCGCTGCAGGGCCGCACAGCTCAGTACACAAGTGATCCCCCCCTCCTCTGTTGGTGGGGTCTGATCGCCCCCCAGATGGTTGCTTATTTTTTATCAATTTTTGTATTATTTATTTTTAAATACATTTCTGTATTTTTTTTCTCTCTCTCCCTCCCTCCCCCTTCAGCGCTGTACTGAGTAAATAACCGCCGTCTAACAGCCCCCAAGCGGCGATCGCCGCTGGGAGACTGAAGGCGGAGACTGAGCCCCACCTGAATAAATTATGCCGTTATCAATATATTTATCTTGACTATTATTGATAGTATTATATTAATTACCACAATCACTATTATCTCCACATTTTAGTGCAACAAGAAGCTCACACACGTTTATTTGATTTCATTCAAACTAAACACATACATTTATCTATCTAAAACAATAACTCTAATGACTACAGCTTCCAAAGGTGCACCACAGCACAAGGACTGCTCCGGAGTAATCCTGGTGAAATCACAACATGGCATTGACTCTTCTAAGAGCGGTGCTCAAACTGCAGTGGTGCACCTGTGGGACCCCTGGAAGAGGTGATGTCCTCCACCCAGCTCCTCAATCACTGAGGGGTCTTCAGAGGAGGTGGGCAGTCGAGGTAGCCTAACAGACGGTCATCTCTCCCCGCTGTAGGTCATCAGATCAAAGTGTATGACTCCACATTATTTATAATTTCCCGACATTAATAAGCATAAGGATTGTTTCTATGACCACAACTATGGGCTTCAACCAGTTAGAGAGCATATTCAAGCTGAGGCATACAAAATGGAGGACAGTGAATCACAAGATGGAGGCTATTTAAAAGTATAATCAGGTCATTTACACCTCCTCCCCACAAAGCCATTCCATTCCTCACCTGACCAAAAGACGCCGTTATCAAATATAGTTAATTTATACTATTATTGATACTATTACATTATCCACCATACCCATAGACGCTACTTATACACATATACATACAAGTTTCAGGCGTCAGTCTTAGATTAAATTCTCTGATCATTTTGACCACTGCATTGAGTTTGGCCAGTAGGTGTTTTGCACGTATTGCAAAATATGCATACTGATTTACAATCACGATGAAGGCTCATTTCCTACTACCGCATATAGTTTTATGCTGAACTGCAATCACCAGCTGGCATGATTCACGCTGCGATCGTGCTTCGTTCCTGGCGGCCATATGATGCAATTGCAGCGAATGGAAAAAGCAGCCTGCACGATAGCAAACGGAGTGCACTTGCGCTTGCGATCGCACTTGCTAGTGTAAAAGGGCCTTAAGTGCAGTATATCATATCCTTTGTGATCATATATTTAGATGTGACCAATAGTGACTCGTCCGTATTGCAAAACTTGCATAATTTCTCAAAATCATTGTAAAGGCATTCCATAACAGTTTCCAAACTTAAATATGTCTACATGAAGAAGTAATGATGCTAAGAAAATGAAGTTTTTTTTCCCCCTCACAGGTACTCTTTAACACAGGGGTGCCCACAATTTTTCGGCTCGCGAACTACTTTAAAATTTGCCGAGTCCAGGAGATCTACCAACATTTAGGTAGCTAGGTATAGGTGCCTTCAGTATAGGTAGATAGGTATAGGTGCCTGAAGTATAGATAGCCAGGTATATCGGCCTTTCAATATAGGTAGCCAAGTATAGTATAGTTAGGAAAAGGTACCTTTCATTAGACAGCTAGGTGTAGGGGCCTTCAGTATAGGTAGCCAGGTATAGTGTAGTTAGGTGTGGGTGGCTTCAGGATAGTTAGCCAGGTATAGTGTAGTTCGGTGTGGGTGGCTTCAGGATAGTTAGCCAGGTATAGTGTAGTTCGGTGTGGGTGGCTTCAGGATAGTTAGCCAGGTATAGTGTAGTTAGGTATGGGTGGCTTCAGGATAGTTAGCCAGGTATAGTGTAGTTAGGTGTGGGTGGCTTCAGTATAGTTAGCCAGGTATAGTGTAGTTCGGTGTGGGTGGCTTCAGGATAGTTAGCCAGGTATAGTGTAGTTCGGTGTGGGTGGCTTCAGTATAGTTAGCCAGGTATAGTGTAGTTAGGTGTGGGTGGCTTCAGGATAGTTAGCCAGGTATAGTGTAGTTAGGTATGGGTGGCTTCAGGATAGTTAGACAGGTATAATGTAGTTAGGTGTGGGTGGCTTCAGGATAGTTAGCCAGCTACAGTGTAGTTAGGCGTAGGTGCCACTTACCTCCCTCCAGTTCCAGCGGCGGTGTCTGGGGCTCCTCCTGGTCTCCCCTCTTTTCGGCCGCGTTGGCTGGAGTGTAGAATGGGTGGCTGAATGGCGGGCGCAGGGGGCAACGGGCAGCGTGCGTACGTAGATACATCGTGCCCAGCGCTACCCCCAGCTATGACGTTGTGGCGTCCTGCACTCCCACTGTACCGCCTCTCCCCCGCTCTGCCTCTTCTGATTGGCCAGCGGCCGGAAACAGAATCTGATAGCTGCCGGCCGCGATCTACCAAATAGGCGGTCGCGATCTACCGGTAGATCGCGATCGACCTATTGGGCACCCCTGCTTTAACACATGTTTACATACAGTGTATGTTAAAATCCTCCATCTTTGAGAGAACCAATTTGTAATTTTATCACATGGCCGCTAATGTTAGTAGGTCTATAGAAGTGAACAAACACTATGCCTTTGATCCGCTAAACCCGTTCAGTAAAAATTTCATGTGGCACAATTTACCTCGCGGTAAAAAATATTCTAGTTGAGTATTCAGTAATACTTTAACACATACAGTAACAGCTTGGTCAATCACTTGGTATTTTAACCTCTTGAGGACGGCAGTGTTAAAACCCCCTAAAGAACAGGCCATTTTTCACTGAATTGGCCACTGCAGCTTTAGAGACTCGCTGCAGGGCCACACAGCTCAGTACACAAGTGATCCCCCCCTCCTTTGTTGGTGGGGTCTGATCGCCCCCCAGATGGTTGTTTATTTTTTATCAATTTTTGTATTATTTATTTTTAAATACATTTCTTTATTTTTTTTCTCTCTCTCCCTCCCTCCCCCTTCAGCGCTGTACTGAGTAAATAACCGCCGTCTAACAGCCCCCAAGCGGCGATCGCCACTGGGAGACTGAAGGCGGAGACTGAGCCCCACCTGAATAAATTATGCCGTTATCAATATATTTATCTTGACTATTATTGATAATATTATATTAATTACCACAATCACTATTATCTCCACATTTTAGTGCAACAAGAAGCTCACACACGTTTATTTGATTTCATTCAAACTAAACACATACATTTATCTATCTAAAACAATAACTCTGATGACTACAGCTTCCAAAGGTGCACCACAGCACAAGGACTGCTCCGGAGTAATCCTGGTGAAATCACAACATGGCATTGACTCTTCTAAGAGCAGTGCTCAAACTGCAGTGGTGCACCTGTGGGACCCCTGGAAGAGGTGATGTCCTCCACCCAGCTCCTCAATCACTGAGGGGTCTTCAGAGGAGGTGGGCAGTCGAGGTAGCCTAACAGACGGTCATCTCTCCCCGCTGTAGGTCATCAGATCAAAGTGTATGACTCCACATTATTCATAATTTCCCGACAATAATAAGCTTAAGGATTGTTTCTATCACCACAACTATGGGCTTCAACCAGTTAGAGAGCATATTCAAGCTGAGGCATACAAAATGGAGGACAGTGAATCACAAGATGGAGGATATTTAAAAGAATGATCAGGTCATTTACACCTCCTCCCCACAAAGCCATTCCATTCCTCACCTGACCAAAAGACGCCGTTATCAAATATAGTTAATTTATACTATTATTGATACTATTACATTATCCACCATACCCATAGATGCTACTTATACACATATACATACAAGTTTCAGTAGTCAGACTTAGATCAAATTCTCTGATCATTTTGACCTCATCATTGAGTTTGGCCAGTAGGTGTTTTGCACGTATTGAAAAAATATGCATACTGACTTACAATCACGATGAAGGCTCATTTTCTACTACCGCATATAGTTTTATGCTGAACTGCAATCGCCAGCTGGCATGATTCACGCTGCATTCGCGCTTCGTTCCTGGCGGCCATATGATGCAATTGCAGTGAATGGAAAAAGCAGCCTGCACGATAGCAAACGGAGCGCACTTGCGCTTGCAATCGCACTTGCTAGTGTAAAAGGGCCTTAAGTGCAGTATATCATATCCTTTGTGATCATATAATTAGATGTGACCAATAGTTACTCGGCCGTATTGCAAAACTTGCATAATTTCTCAAAATCATTGTAAAGGCATTCCATAACAGTTTCCAAATTTAAATATGTCTACATGAAGAAGTAATGATGCTAAGAAAATTAAAAAATTTTTTCCCTCACAGGTACTCTTTAACACAGGGGTGCCCACAATTTTTCGGCTCGCGAACTACTTTAAAATTTGCCGAGTCCAGGAGATCTACCAACATTTAGGTAGCTAGGTATAGGTGCCTTCAGTATAGGTAGATAGGTATAGGTGCCTGAAGTATAGATAGCTAGGTATATCTGCCTTTCAATATAGGTAGCCAAGTATAGTATAGTTAGGAATAGGTACCTTTCATTAGATAGCTAGGTGTAGGGGCCTTCAGTATAGGTAGCCAGGTATAGTGTAGTTAGGTGTAGGTGCCTTCAGTATAGGTAGCCAGGTATTGTGTAGTTAGGTGTGGGTGGCTTCAGTATAGTTAGCCAGGTATAGTGTAGTTAGGTGTGGGTGGCTTCAGGATAGTTAGCCAGGTATAGTGTAGTTCGGAGTGGGTGGCTTCAGGATAGTTAGCCAGGTATAGTGTAGTTCGGTGTGGGTGGCTTCAGGATAGTTAGCCAGGTATAGTGTAGTTAGGTATGGGTGGCTTCAGGATAGTTAGACAGGTATAGTGTAGTTAGGTGTGGGTGGCTTCAGGATAGTTAGCCAGGTATAGTGTAGTTAGATATGGGTGGCTTCAGGATAGTTAGACAGGTATAGTGTAGTTAGGTGTGGGTGGCTTCAGGATAGTTAGCCAGGTATTGTGTAGTTAGGTGTGGGTGGCTTCAGTATAGTTAGCCAGGTATAGTGTAGTTAGGTATGGGTGGCTTCAGGATAGTTAGACAGGTATAGTGTAGTTAGGTGTGGGTGGCTTCAGGATAGTTAGCCAGCTACAGTGTAGTTAGGCGTAGGTGCCACTTACCTCCCTCCAGTTCCAGCGGCGGTGTCTGGGGCTCCTCCTGGTCTCCCCTCTTTCGGCCGCGTTGGCTGGAGTGTAGAATGGGTGGTTGAATGGCAGGCGCAGGGGGCAACGGGCAGCGTGCGTACGTAGATACATCGTGCCCAGCGCTACCCCCAGCTATGACGTTGTGGCGTCCTCCACTCCCACTGTACCACCTCTCCCCCGCTCTGCCTCTTCTGATTGGCCAGCGGCCGGAAACAGAATCTGATAGCTGCCGGCCGCGATCTACCAAATAGGCGGTCGCGATCTACTGGTAGATCGCGATCGACCTATTGGGCACCCCTGCTTTAACACATGTTTACATACAGTGTATGTTAAAATCCTCCATCTTTGAGAGAACCAATTTGTAATTTTATCACATGGCCGCTAATGTTAGTAGGTCTATAGAAGTGAACAAACACTATGCCTTTGATCCGCTAAAACCCGTTCGGTAAAAATTTCATGTGGCACAATTTACCTCGCGGTAAAAAATATTCTTTTTGAGTATTCAGTAATACTTTAACACATGCAGTAACAGCTTGGTCAATCACTTGGTATTTTAACCTCTTGAGGACGGCAGTGTTAAAACCCCCTAAAGAACAGGCCATTTTTCCCTGAATTGGCCACTGCAGCTTTAGAGACTCGCTGCAGGGCCGCACAGCTCAGTACACAAGTGATCCCCCCCTCCTCTGTTGGTGGGGTCTGATCGCCCCCCAGATGGTTGTTTATTTTTTATCAATTTTTGTATTATTTATTTTTAAATACATTTCTGTATTTTTTTTCTCTCTCTCCCTCCCTTCCCCTTCAGCGCTGTACTGAGTAAATAACCGCCATCTAACAGCCCCCAAGCGGCGATCGCCGCTGGGAGACTGAAGGCGGAGACTGAGCCCCACCTGAATAAATTATGCCATTATCAATATATTTATCTTGACTATTATTGATAGTATTATATTAATTACCACAATCACTATTATCTCCACATTTTAGTGCAACAAGAAGCTCACACACGTTTATTTGATTTCATTCAAACTAAACACATACATTTATCTATCTAAAACAATAACTCTGATGACTACAGCTTCCAAAGGTGCACCACAGCACAAGGACTGCTCCGGAGTAATCCTGGTGAAATCACAACATGGTATTGACTCTTCTAAGAGCGGTGCTCAAACTGCAGTGGTGCACCTGTGGGACCCCTGGAAGAGGTGATGTCCTTCACCCAGCTCCTCAATCACTGAGGGGTCTTCAGAGGAGGTGGGCAGTCGAGGTAGCCTAACAGACGGTCATCTCTCCCCGCTGTAGGTCATCAGATCAAAGTGTATGACTCCACATTATTCATAATTTCCCGACAATAATAAGCATAAGGATTGTTTCTATCACCACAACTATGGGCTTCAACCAGTTAGAGAGCATATTCAAGCTGAGGCATACAAAATGGAGGACAGTGAATCACAAGATGGAAGATATTTAAAAGTATGATTAGGTCATTTACACCTCCTCCCCACAAAGCCATTCCGTTCCTTACCTGACCAAAAGACGCCGTTATCAAATATAGTTAATTTATACTATTATTGATACTATTACATTATCCACCATACCCATAGACGCTACTTATACACATATACATACAAGTTTCAGGCGTCAGTCTTAGATTAAATTCTCTGATCATTTTGACCACATCATTGAGTTTGGCCAGTAGGTGTTTTGCACGTATTGCAAAAATATGCATACTGATTTGCAATCACGATGAAGGCTCATTTTCTACTACCGCATATAGTTTTATGCTGAACTGCAATCGCCAGCTGGCATGATTCACGCTGCGATCGCGCTTCGTTCCTGGCAGCCATATGATGCAATTGCAGCGAATGGAAAAAGCAGCCTGCACGATAGCAAACGGAGCGCACTTGCGCTTGTGATCGCACTTGCTAGTGTAAAAGGGCCTTAAGTGCAGTATATCATATCCTTTGTGATCATATAATTAGATGTGACCAATAGTTACTCGGCCGTATTGCAAAACTTGCATAATTTCTCAAAATCATTGTAAAGGCATTCCATACCAGTTTCCAAATTTAAATATGTCTATATGAAGAAGTAATGATGCTAAGAAAATTAAGTTTTTTTTTTCCCTCACAGGTACTCTTTAACACAGGGGTGCCCACAATTTTTCGGCTCGCGAACTACTTTAAAATTTGCCGAGTCCAGGATATCTACCAACATTTAGGTAGCTAGGTATAGGTGCCTTCAGTATAGGTAGATAGGTATAGGTGCCTGAAGTATAGATAGCTAGGTATATCGGCCTTTCAATATAGGTAGCCAAGTATAGTATAGTTAGGAATAGGTACATTTCATTAGATAGCTAGGTGTAGGGGCCTTCAGTATAGGTAGCCAGGTATAGTGTAGTTAGGTGTAGGTGCCTTCAGTATAGGTAGCCAGGTATTGTGTAGTTAGGTGTGGGTGGCTTCAGTATAGTTAGCCAGGTATAGTGTAGTTAGGTGGTAGTTAGATGGTTGTTTATTTTTTAATTAATTTTTGTATTATTTATTTTTAAATACATTTCTGTATTTTTTTTCTCTCTCTCCCTCCCTCCCCCTTCAGCGCTGTACTGAGTAAATAACCGCCGTCTAACAGCCCCCAAGCGGCGATCGCCGCTGGGAGACTGAAGGCGGAGACTGAGCCCCACCTGAATAAATTATGCCGTTATCAATATATTTATCTTGACTATTATTGATAGTATTATATTAATTACCACAATCACTATTATCTTCACATTTTAGTGCAACAAGAAGCTCACACACGTTTATTTGATTTCATTCAAACTAAACACATACATTTATCTATCTAAAACAATAACTCTGATGACTACAGCTTCCAAAGGTGCACCACAGCACAAGGACTGCTCCGGAGTAATCCTGGTGAAATCACAACATGGCATTGACTCTTCTAAGAGCAGTGCTCAAACTGCAGTGGTGCACCTGTGGGACCCCTGGAAGAGGTGATGTCCTCCACCCAGCTCCTCAATAACTGAGGGGTCTTCAGAGGAGGTGGGCAGTCGAGGTAGCCTAACAGACTGTCATCTCTCCCCGCTGTAGGTCATCAGATCAAAGTGTATGACTCCACATTATTCATAATTTCCTGACAATAATAAGCATAAGGATTGTTTCTATCACCACAACTATGGGCTTCAACCAGTTAGGGAGCATATTCAAGCTGAGGCATACAAAATGGAGGACAGTGAATCACAAGATGGAGGATATTTAAAAGTATGTTCAGGTCATTTACACCTCCTCCCCACAAAGCCATTCCATTCCTCACCTGACCAAAAGACGCCGTTATCAAATATAGTTAATTTATACTATTATTGATACTATTACATTATCCACCATACCCATAGACGCTACTTATACACATATACATACAAGTTTCAGGCGTCAGTCTTAGGTTTAATTCTCTGATCATTTTGACCACATCATTGAGTTTGGCCAGTAGGTGTTTTGCACGTATTGCAAAATATGCATACTGATTTACAATCACGATGAAGGCTCATTTTCTACTACCGCATATAGTTTTATGCTGAACTGCAATCGCCAGCTGGCATGATTCACGCTGCGTTCGCACTTCGTTCCTGGCGGCCATATGATGCAATTGCTGCGAATGGAAAAAGCAGCCTGCACGATAGCAAACGGAGCGCACTTGCGCTTGCGATCGCACTTGCTAGTGTAAAAGGGCCTTAAGTGCAGTATATCATATCCTTTGTGATCATATAATTAGATGTGACCAATAGTTACTCGGCCGTATTGCAAAGCTTGCATAATTTCTCAAAATCATTGTAAAGGCATTCCATAACAGTTTCCAAATTTAAATATGTCTACATGAAGAAGTAATGATGCTAAGAAAATTAAGTTTTTTTTTCCCTCACAGGTACTCTTTAACACAGGGGTGCCCACAATTTTTCGGCTCGCGAACTACTTTAAAATTTGCCGAGTTTAGGAGATCTACCAACATTTAGGTAGCTAGGTATAGGTGCCTTCAGTATAGGTAGATAGGTATAGGTGCCTGAAGAATAGATAGCTAGGTATATCGGCCTTTCAATATACGTAGCCAAGTATAGTATAGTTAGGAATAGGTACCTTTCATTAGATAGCTAGGTGTAGGTGCCTTCAGTATAGGTAGTATAGGTAGCCAGGTATTGTGTAGTTAGGTGTGGGTGGCTTCAGGATAGTTAGCCAGGTATAGTGTAGTTTGGTGTGGGTGGCTTCAGGATAGTTAGCCAGGTATAGTGTAGTTCGGTGTGGGTGGCTTCAGGATAGTTAGCCAGGTATAGTGTAGTTAGGTATGGGTGGCTTCAGGATAGTTAGACAGGTATAGTGTAGTTAGGTGTGGGTGGCTTCAGGATAGTTAGCCAGCTACAGTGTAGTTAGGCGTAGGTGCCACTTACCTCCCTGCAGTTCCAGCGGCGGTGTCTGGGGCTCCTCCTGGTCTCCCCTCTTTCGGCCGCGTTGGCTGGAGTGTAGAATGGGTGGCTGAATGGCCGGCGCAGGGGGCGGCGGGCAGCGTGTGTACGTAGATACATCGTGCCCAGCGCTACCCCCAGCTATGACGTTGTGGCGTCCTCCACTCCCACTGTACCGCCTCTCCCCCGCTCTGCCTCTTCTGATTGGCCAGCGGCCGGCAGCAGAATCTGATAGCTGCCGGCCGCGATCTACCAAATAGGCGGTCGTGATCTACCGGTAGATTGCGATCGACCTATTGGGCACCCATGCTTTAACACATGTTTACATACAGTGTATGTTAAAATCCTCCATCTTTGAGAGAACCAATTTGTACTTTTATCACATGGCCGCTAATGTTAGTAGGTCTATAGAAGTGAACAAACACTATGGGCTCGATTCACAAAGCGGTGATAACCCAGTTAAAGACTTTAGGCGTGATAACCATTTTTACCATGATACATTTAGGCATGATAAGTTTAGGCATGATAAGTTTAGATAAGTTTAGATTGCGCGCAAAGTCCCACACGCAAAGCAGCGCCATTACACTCAATGCAAAGTGCACCAGACTTTGCTGGCGCAAAACTTTTGATCAGCTGTGCACTGCGGTGCTAGCCCAGTTGGTACTTAAACTTATCACACCTAAAAACTTATCACACCTAAACTTATCACACCTAAACTTATCATGCCTAAACAGAGGTTAGGCGTGATAAAGGGCTTTTCACCACGGTGCTAACTGTTAGCACCGCTTTGTGAATCAGGCCCTATGCCTTTGATCCGCTAAAACTCGTTCGGTAAAAATTTCATGTGGCACAATTTACCTCGCGGTAAAAAATATTCTTGTTGAGTATTCAGTAATACTTTAACACATGCAGTAACAGCTTGGTCAATCACTTGGTATTTAACCTCTTGAGGACGGCAGTGTTAAAACCCCCTAAAGAACAGGCCATTTTTCACTGAATTGGCTACTGCAGCTTTAGAGACTCGCTGCAGGGCCGCACAGCTCAGTACACAAGTGATTCCCCCCCTCCTCCGTTGGTGGGGTCTGATCGCCCCCCAGATGGTTGTTTATTTTTTATCAATTTTTGTATTATTTATTTTTAAATACATTTCTTTATTTTTTTTCTCTCTCTCCCTCCCTCCCCCTTCAGCGCTGTACTGAGTAAATAACCGCCGTCTAAGAGCCCCCAAGCGGCGATCGCCGCTGGGAGACTGAAGGCGGAGACTGAGCCCCACCTGAATAAATGATGCCGTTATCAATATATTTATCTTGACTATTATTGATAGTATTATATTAATTACCACAATTACTATTATCTCCACATTTTAGTGCAACAAGAAGCTCACACACGTTTATTTGATTTCATTCAAACTAAACACATACATTTATCTATCTAAAACATTAACTCTGATGACTACAGCTTCCAAAGGTGCACCACAGCACAAGGACTGCTCCGGAGTAATCCTGGTGAAATCACAACATGGCATTGACTCTTCTAAGAGCGGTGCTCAAACTGCAGTGGTGCACCTGTGGGACCCCTGGAAGAGGTGATGTCCTCCACCCAGCTCCTCAATCACTGAGGGGTCTTCAGAGGAGGTGGGCAGTCGAGGTAGCCTAACAGACGGTCATCTCTCCCCGCTGTAGGTCATCAGATCAAAGTGTATGACTCCACATTATTCAAAATTTCCCGACAATATTAAGCATAAGGATTGTTTCTATCACCACAACTATGGGCTTCAACCAGTTAGAGAGCATATTCAAGCTGAGGCATACAAAATGGTGGACAGTGAATCACAAGATGGAGGATATTTAAAAGTATGATCAGGTCATTTACACCATCTCCCCACAAAGCCATTCCGTTCCTCACCTGACCAAAAGACGCCTTTATCAAACATAGTTAATTTATACTATTATTGACACTATTACATTATCCACCATACCCATAGACGTTACTTATGCACATATACATACAAGTTTCAGGCGTCAGTCTTAGATTAAATTCTCTGATCATTTTGACCACATCATTGAGTTTGGCCAGTAGGTGTTTTGCACGTATTGCAAAATATGCATACTGATTTACAATCACGATGAAGGCTCATTTTCTACTACCGCATATAGTTTTATGCTGAACTGCAATCACCAGCTGGCATGATTCTCGCTGCGATCGCGCTTCGTTCCTGGCGGCCATATGATGCAATTGCAGCGAATGGAAAAAGCAGCCTGCACGATAGCAAACGGAGCGCACTTGCGCTTGTGATCGCACTTGCTAGTGTAAAAGGGCCTTAAGTGCAGTATATCATATCCTTTGTGATCATATAATTAGATGTGACCAATAGTTACTCGGCCGTATTGCAAAACTTGCATAATTTCTCAAAATCATTGTAAAGGCATTCCATAACAGTTTCCAAATTTAAATATGTCTACATGAAGAAGTAATGATGCTAAGAAAATTAAGGTTTTTTTTCCCCTCACAGGTACTCTTTAACACAGGGGTGCCCACAAATTTTTCGGCTCGCGAACTACTTTAAAATTTGCCGAGTCCAGGAGATCTACCAACATTTAGGTAGCTAGGTATAGGTGCCTTCAGTATAGGTAGATAGGTATAGGTGCCTGAAGTATAGATAGCTAGGTATATCGGCCTTTCAATATAGGTAGCCAAGTATAGTATAGTTAGGAATAGGTACCTTTCATTAGATAGCTAGGTGTAGGGGCCTTCAGTATAGGTAACCAGGTATAGTGTAGTTAGGTGTAGGTGCCTTCAGTATAGGTAGCCATGTATAGTGTAGTTAGGTGTGGGTGGCTTCAGTATACTTAGCCAGGTATAATGTAGTTAGGTGTGGGTACCTTCAGTATAGTTAGCCAGGTATAGTGTAGCTAGGTATGGATGGCTTCAGTATAGTTAGCCAGGTATAGTGTAGTTAGGTGTGGGTGTCTTCAGGATAGTTAGCCAGGCATTGTGTAGTTAGGTGTGGGTGGCTTCAGGATAGTTAGCCAGGTATAGTGTAGTTAGGTGTGGGTACCTTCAGTATAGTTAGCCAGGTATAGTGTAGTTAGGTGTGGGTGGCTTCAGTATAGTTAGCCAGGTATAGTGTAGTTAGGTGTGGGTGGCTTCCGGATAGTTAGCCAGGTATAGTATAGTTAGGTGTGGGTACCTTCAGTATAGTTAGCCAGGTATAGTGTAGTTAGGTGTGGGTACCTTCAGTATAGTTAGCCAGTTATAGTGTAGTTAGGTGTGGGTGGCTTCAGGATAGTTAGCCAGGTATAGTGTAGTTAGGTGTGGGTGGCTTCAGGATAGTTAGCCAGGTATAGTGTAGTTAGGTGTTGGTGGCTTCAGTATAGTTAGCCAGGTATAGTGTAGTTAGGTGTGGGTGGCTTCAATATAGTTAGCCAGGTATAGTGTAGTTAGGTGTGGGTGGCTTCAGGATAGTTAGCCAGGTATAGTGTAGTTAGGTGTGGGTACCTTCAGTATAGTTAGCCAGGTATAGTGTAGTTAGGTGTGGGTGGCTTCAGGATAGTTAGCCAGGTATAGTGTAGTTAGGTGTTGGTACCTTCAGTATAGTTAGCCAGGTATAGTGTAGTTAGGTGTGGGTGGCATCAGTATAGTTAGCCAGGTATAGTGTAGTTAGGTGTGGGTACCTTCAGTATAGTTAGCCAGGTATAGTGTAGTTAGGTGTGGGTGGCTTCAGTATAGTTAGCCAGGTATAGTGTAGTTAGGTGTGGGTGGCTTCAGGATAGTTAGCCAGGTATAGTGTAGTTAGGTGTGGGTGGCTTCAGTATAGTTAGCCAGGTATAGTGTAGTTAGGTGTGGGTTGCTTCAGGATAGTTAGCCAGGTATAGTGTAGTTCGGTGTGGGTGGCTTCAAGATAGTTAGCCAGGTATAGTGTAGTTTGGTGTGGGTGGCTTCAGGATAGTTAGCCAGGTATAGTGTAGTTAGGTATGGATGGCTTCAGGATAGTTAGACAGGTATAGTGTAGTTAGGTATGGGTGGCTTAACCAGCTGAGCGGTCTGGACGAGCTCAGCTCGTCCAACACCGCCAGCGGCTGCCGCTCAGGCCCTGCTGGGCCGATTTTGATGAAATAAAAAGCAGCACACGCAGCCGGCACTTTGCCAGCCGCGTGTGCTGCCTGATCGCCGCCACTCTGCGGCGATTCGCCGCGAGCAGCGGCGAAAGAGGGCCCCCCTAGCCGCCTGAGCCCTGCGCAGCCGGAACAAAAAGTTCCGGCCAGCGCTAAGGGCTGGATCGGAGGCGTCTGACGTCAGGACGTCGGCTGACGTCCATGACGTCACTCCGCTCGTCGCTATGGCGACGGTGTAAGCAAAACAAGGAAGGCCGCTCATTGCGGCCTTCCTTGTTTATTCTGGGCGCCGGAGGCGATCGGAAGATCGCCTCCGGAGCGCCCTCTAGTGGGCTTTCATGCAGCCAACTTTCAGTTGGCTGCATGAAATAGTTTTTTTTTTATTTAAAAAAAACCCTCCCGCAGCCACCCTGGCGATTTAATCAGAACGCCAGGGTGGTTAAGGATAGTTAGCCAGGTATAGTGTAGTTAGGTATGGGTGGCTTCAGGATAGTTAGACAGGTATAGTGTAGTTAGGTATGGGTGGCTTCAGGATAGTTAGACAGGTATAGTGTAGTTAGGTATGGGTGGCTTCAGGATAGTTAGCCAGGTATAGTGTAGTTAGGTATGGGTGGCTTCAGGATAGTTAGACAGGTATAGTGTAGTTAGGTGTGGGTGGCTTCAGGATAGTTAGCCAGCTACAGTGTAGTTAGGCGTAGGTGCCACTTACCTCCCTCCAGTTCCAGCGGCGGTGTCTGGGGCTCCTCCTGGTCTCCCCTCTTTCGGCCGCGTTGGCTGGAGTGTAGAATGGGTGGCTGAATGGCGGGCGCAGGGGGCGGCGGGAAGCGTGCGTAAGTAGATACATCGTGCCCAGTGCTACCCCCAGCTATGACGTTGTGGCGTCATCCACTCCCACTGTACCGCCTCCCCCCCGCTCTGCCTCTTCTAATTGGCCAGCGGCCGGCAGCAGAATCTGATAGCTGCCGTTCGGTTAACATTCCATGTGGCACAATTTACCAATCGGTAAAAAATATTCTTGTTGAGTATTCAGTAATAATTTAACACATGCAGTAACAGCTTGGTCAATCACTTGGTATTTTAACCTCTTGAGGACGGCAGTGTTAAAACCCCCTTAAGAACAGGCCATTTTTTCACTGAATTGGCCACTGCAGCTTTAGAGATTCGCTGCAGGGCCGCACAGCTCAGTACACAAGTGATCCCCCCCCCCTCCTCCGTTGGTGGGGTCTGATCGCCCCCCAGATGGTTGTTTATTTTTTATCAATGTTTGTATTATTTATTTTTAAATACATTTCTGTATTTTTTTTCTCCCTCTCCCTCCCTCCCCCTTCAGCGCTGTACTGAGTAAATAACCGCCGTCTAACAGCCCCCAAGCGGCGATCGCTGCTGGGAGACTGAAGGCGGAGACTGAGCCCCACCTGAATAAATTATGCCGTTATCAATATATTTATCTTGACTATTATTGATAGTAATATATTAATTACCACAATCACTACTATCTCCACACTTTAGTGCAACAAGAAGCTCACACACGTTTATTTGATTTCATTCAAATTAAACACATACATTTATCTATCTAAAACAATAACTCTGATGACTACAGCTTCCAAAGGTGCACCACAGCACAAGGACTGCTCCGGAGTAATCCTGGTGAAATCACAACATGGCATTGACTCTTCTAAGAGCAGTGCTCAAACTGCAGTGGTGCACCTGTGGGACCCCTGGAAGAGGTGATGTCCTCCACCCAGCTCCTCAATCACTGAGGGGTCTTCAGAGGAGGTGGGCAGTCGAGGTAGCCTAACAGACGGTCATCTCTCCCCGCTGTAGGTCATCAGATCAAAGTGTATGACCCCACATTATTTATAATTTCCCGACAATAATAAGCATAAGGATTGTTTCTATCATCACAACTATGGGCTTCAACCAGTTAGGGAGCATATTCAAGCTGAGGCATACAAAATGGTGGACAGTGAATCACAAGATGGAGGATATTTAAAAGTATGATCAGGTCATTTACACCTCCTCCCCACAAAGCCATTCCATTCCTCACTTGACCAAAAGACGCCGTTATCAAACATAGTTAATTTATACTAATATTGATACTACACATTATTCACCATACCCATAGACGTTACTTATGCACATATACATACAAGTTCCAGGCGTCACTATTAGATTAAATTCTCTGATCATTTGGACCATATCATTGAGTTTGGCCAGTAGGTGTTTTGCACGTATTGCAAAACATGCATACTGATTTACAATCACGATGAAGGCTCATTTTCTACTACCGCAAATAGTTTTATGCTGAATTGCAATCGCCAGCTGGCATGATTCTTGCTACTGATTTATTTTTAAATACATTTCTGTATTGTTTTTCTCCTTCTCCCTCCCCCTGTCTGCCTATCAGTGAGATCGGCTGTGATAGGCTTAATAGCGCCCGAGCGGCGTTCACCGCTGGGAGACTGAAGGCGGAGCTGAGCTACCGAGCAGAGATGCGCACGCATCAGCGCGTGCGATCCCCTGCAAAATTAGCCCCAAGGTTGTTACGCCAATCGGCATGACGCGGTCGGCAAGCAGTTAAGAAATCATGTGGTATTTGATTCAGTTCATTAAAGCAGCAGGGACAGCCTTACTATACCAGGAAAAGAAAATATATAAGTAGGTAAATACTAGTTCTACTTACATAACATAAGTGTTGTACCGTTAGCAATTTTATTTCAATTTATTATATACCTGTATCGTAAATAAAGAGAGAACTGTTTCAGGCAGTTTCCATCTTTACTTACTCTGAAAGCAACCCTAATGTCCTCCCTTACTCTTTTTTGCTCCTATAAACCGTGATATCTACCTTGCTTTGTCAACACATGTGAGCACAGCATAGATCTTATTTCAGCAGCTTTTGCAGAGGGGTGAGGTGTTTTTCCCTTCTCAGCTTCGTGTCACACTGAACTGCCCTCAGCGAATCAGTGAGGAGCAGGAATGTGGGAGGGCAGATAACAAGTATCCCTCTCCCTGGCAATGTACCAAATAGAGTCAGGCTGACTGTGGTAAGAGTTATTTCAGCAGAAACATTTATGATTATATTGGAATGCTTGTAGTACTGGAGCCCAGAGAGGTGAGTGACCGGCCTCAGGCACACTGCAGAGTGCTGTGCTGGCCGTTTGCGCTGCGTTTGTGTTTTTTTAAAAACACTCCTATTGACTTGCATTAAAATTGTGGCAATATCAAGGCGGTCGCGATATTTTGAACAGTTGCAGTCACGGCAATTTTGCTGTGATTTTTACTGTAATTTATATGCAAGTCAATGAGAGCATTTTTTTTTTTTATCGAAGCGGTGTGTCTAAGGCCTAAATGTGCATCATTGTAAGCAGTTAAAGAACAACAGTACATTGAATTCCCATCCAGACGATGACAGTGTTTCTGCTTGGTACATTGGCAGTGTAGGCCCGGGTGCAGCAACAACCCATGGGACCCCTCTTGGATACAAACTTCCCCATGTGACTGGTAAAACATACACACACCTAAACTCCTTTCCCACCTGGCCCCCTCTACCCACATAGAAGGATAGGGGAGCAGTGCAATATTACACTGCTCTAGTGCTATGTCGGGTCTCTTCTGTACTTCCAGGCAGTTGCACGCTCTGTGCTTCCATACCTCCAGCTCCCGATCACATGACTTACATTTAGAGCCAGAGGTATGCAGCATAGAGCATGTGCCTGTCAAGAAGATTAGCGGGGACCCACAGCACGAGGGGCTCTAGCTACCTAAAACCAGGTGGCACCTCCTGCTACCTAATACCTCGGTGGCACATATGGCTAGCTACTACTATTTGGGGGCACCATTGGCTACCTAATACTATTTTGGGGAAACCTCTGGCTACTCATTACTATTTGGGGTACCTCTGACTACCTTATATTATTTGGGGGGACTTCTGGCTACCTAATACAGTATAATATATTGCTATCTGGGGAACTCACAGGACTTTTAGATACAAGATAGGTGCATATCTAGCTACCTAATACTGACATCTACTTACTTCGTGTCTTCAAAGGGAGCACATATGCCTGGCTATACTGGCAGCACCTATGCCTGGCTATACTGGCAGCACCTATGCCTGGCTATACTGGCAGCACCTATGCCTGGCTATACTGGGAGCACCTATGCCTGGCTATACTGGGAGCACCTAAGCCTGGCTATACTGGCAGCACCTATGCCTGGCTATACTGGCAGCACCTATGCCTGGCTATACTGGGAGCACCTATGCCTGGCTATACTGGGAGCACCTATGCCTGGCTATACTGGGAGCACCTATGCCTGGCTATACTGGGAGCACCTATGCCTGGCTATACTGGGAGCACCTATGCCTGGCTATACTGGGAGCACCTATGCCTGGCTATACTGGCAGCACCTATGCCTGGCTATACTGGCAGCACCTATGCCTGGCTATACTGGGAGCACCTATGCCTGGCTATACTGGCAGCACCTATGCCTGGCTATACTGGGAGCACCTATGCCTGGCTATACTGGGAGCACCTATGCCTGGCTATACTGGGAGCACCTATGCCTGGCTATACTGGGAGTACCTATGCCTGGCTTTAATGGGAGCACCTATGCCTGGATATACTGGGAGCACCTATGCCTGGCTATACTGGGAGTACTTATGCCTGGCTATACTGGGAGCACCTATGCCTGGCTATACTGGGAGCACCTATGCCTGGCTATACTGGGAGCACCTATGCCTGGCTATACTGGGAGCACCTATGCCTGGCTATACTGGGAGCACCTATGCCTGGCTATACTGGGAGCACCTATGTCTGGCTATACTGGGAGTACCTATGCCTGGCTTTAATGGGAGTACCTATGCCTGGATATACTGGGAGCAACTATGCCTGGCTATAATGGGAGCACCTATGCCTGGCTATTGTTTTACACTTGAAACAACGTGAAGTGAGAAAAAAAAATGTATGATATAATGAATTGTATGTGTAGTACGGATAATAAATAGAACATTAGTAGCAATAGCTACTAATAACAGTAGCTTATTTTTATTTTCAATTATATAGCTTTTTTTATAACATTGCATCATACTGTCACAGTTCCAGCTTTAAAATCACACTTTTTTTAAGCCATAAAAAAAAGCAGATATAATGACCCCTTGAATTTTCCTGCAGTAAAACCTTATCTCAAGCTGTCACTCACTGTTTCTTGGCTGTTTAAGTGCTTCAGAAAACAGGACTGTATTCAGCCCAGTGCCTAGCACAGGCATGGGCAAACTTGGCCTTCCAGCTGTTAAGGAACTACAAGTCCCACAACGCATTGCAGGAGTCTGACAGCCACAGCCATGACTCATAAAGGGAAATGCATTGTGGGACTTGTAGTTCCATAACAGCTGGAGGGCCGAGTTTGCCCATGCCTGGCCTAGCACCTTGTAAGTTTCAAAATGGGATAAAGATGACAGCCTTGTCTGAGTCCCTGGACCAACTTTCCTGCGACTTCCATTCGTTGTAAAGCAGCTCTCTCCCATTTTATGTGCAGCCCCCTCATCCATGTGCAGCAGCCTCTCTCTGTCATGTATGGTTCCTTTGAGCTGCAGCTACTCTTTCCTATATGTTGCTCCTCACTTGCAGCCCCTCTTTCATATGCAGCCTCTTTCAGCCCCCGTGGGCAGTAGCTGCCTGAAGCCCTGACCTGCGTTACCTTTCCAAGTATCTGGCCCTGTTCCTCCTGCTCCATGCAATATACACAGCCCTGTCACTTAAAGAAAACCTGTATCGAAAAAAAAAGGGCTCCTGGGGGGTACTTACCTCGGAAGGGGGAAGCCTCTGGATTCGATTGAGGCTTCCCACGTCCTCCTCCGTCCCACGGTGGTCTTGCTGGGCCACTCCGCACGGCGGCCATGTAAATATTACCTTCCTGGCTCCAGCACAGGCGCAGTAGCCACTCTCTGCTCGGGATCAGGCGGAAATAGCCGATCCCATTCAGGTCCATTCTACTGCACAGGCGCAAGTCACCTGCTCCTGCACAGTAGAGCGGACCCGACTGGGATCAGCTATTTCCGCCTAATCTGAGCCAAGAGCCGCTAGTGCGCCTGCTGGAGACGGAGAAGGTAAATATTGCAGGTGCGACCGCACAACAGCCTGACAAAGTGTCCACTGTGGCTTCAGAGGGGCCCAGCGAGACCACCATGGCGCAGAGGAGGATGGGAGGAGCCTCAATCAGATCCAGAGGCTTCTCTCTCCCGAGGTAAGTACCCCCAGGGGCCCTTTTTTCGATACAGAATCTCTTTAAAACTGTAATGACACAATACCATAGCTACTGATTTTCTGCACCTGGTTTGCTTCTTGTTAAAGTGCCCATACATGGTACCATTTTTTTGTCTTTTTTCAATTCGATAATTTTGTTCGATTATTCTGTTAGATCGAATATAAAGGTTTTTCCAACACAATCAGATTTTTATTGAATAAGATGGGATAATAGTTAGTTTTTCTTGATCAAAAAAGAAAAAGATTATTTTTTGATTTTCATTCGTTTCGATCGTTTAGATCAAATAGATGGGAATGTTTGTTATTGTACTGCGTATGGGCACCACACATTGGCAGCTGCTGACCAGAGATAAATGTACAGGGTGCTACTAAGGCCCCTTGTATGCTTGTCCATTATCTTTGCATTGTGTTACCCTTTGTGCACACAGATAAATCCAGAAGGTCCGCACACTCATATGTAGACCAAGTCTGCTGTTTTATTCAAAAAACGTGACACAATTCCATTCCATAACCAACGATTCGTTTCGGGCCCCCGAGGGGTCCCCTTTGTCAAGGTAAACACACAGAATGGGTTACTTGGTCTACATATGAGTGTGCGGACCTTCTGGATTTATCATTGACTGTTACTCAGGTCCAGCACCTCCACAGTGGTGTGCGGTTCCTCCTCGGATTCCTGACTTTGTGCACACAGGGTAACACAACAGCAATGAAAGTCTATGTGACCTAATACACTTACTGCGTCGCGTCGGAAGTTCCCGATCAGCCGCAAACTCGATGCAAAGTCAACAGCGCATTACCCTCAGACTTCTGCTGCAACCCAGCGGTGGCGAAATACATGGAAGTCAATGGACGACGCAGACGTTTTTGGTGATGTGCTAGAAAATAATGATGGGCACACAAAATACTGTCGCTTTGGGCAGATATTTTGACATTCTTCACTTAGGGGGGGGGGGGGGGGGGTGCTCATATTTGTTGCCAGCTGTCTACACATTAAAGGACAACTGAAGGGATAGGAATATGGAGGCTTCCATATTTATTTCCTTATATGCATTACCAGCTGCCTGGCTATCCTACTGATCATCTGCCTCTAATACTTTTAGCCCTAGACCCTGAACTAGCATGCAGCAGTTCAGGTGTTTCTGACATTGTTGTCAGATCTGACTGGATTAGCTGCATGCTTGTTTCTGGTGTGATTCAGACACTATTGCAGCCAAATAGATCAGAAGGATAGCCAGGCAACTGGTATTGTTTAAGAGAAAATAAATATGGCAGCCTCCATATTATTCTCATTACAGTGCTCCTTTAATGGTTGTGTGTTGAGATATTTTAATGGGACAACAAATTTACACTGTTAACTTCACATTGTATCAAAGTTTCATAGCTTCAGTGTTGTCCCGTGAAGAGAAATAATAAAATATTTACAAAAATGTGAGGGGTGTACTCACTTCTGTGAGATACTGTACGTCATTACATGCACATAGTGCAAGATTCAATATGTAGGATGGACTAGCTGTCATTTAAAAGATAGAGCAAGGGAGCATATTAATGATGTCCAGAATAGAAGAAACACTGAGGGCTCTTGTACACTGCAAGTGATTCCGATTCAGATACCGCATTTTAATCAGTTTTTACATCCGATTCAGATTCCGATTAGCAGTTTGCTCCCTGCACACTGCAAATCGGAATCTGAATCGGATGTAAAAACTGATTAAAAAGCGGAATCTGAATCGGAATCGCTTGCAGTGTGCAAGAGGCCTAATGTGTCCTGACATGTCTTAGATCTGCACAGAGGCAGTCTGAAGACTTTTACCTTACAAGCTACTGAGTAGGCTCCTATCATAGAAAGGGATAGATTAAACAGTTAAAGGATACCTTAGCTCTAACTTAAAGGACAACTGAAGTGAGAAGACTATGGAGGCTGCCATATTAATTACCTTTTAAACAATACCAGTTGCCTGGCAGCCCTGCTGATCTATTTGGCTGCAGTAGTGTCTGAATCACACCAGAAACAAGCATGTAGTTAATCTTGTCAGATCTGACAGATGTCAGGAACACCTGATCTGCCTATGCTTGTTCAGGGTCTATGGCTAAAAGTATTAGAGGCAGAGGAGCAGAAGGGCTGCCAGGCAACGAGTATTACTTAAAAGGAAATAAATAGGGCAGCCTACATATAACTCTTCGTCAATCTGCCCAAACATTGCTAGATGTATGGGCACCTTAAAGGATACTTTAGGGCTAACTTCAATTCAAAAAGGATGCCTAATTTGTGTATGGGGAGCGGGGCGGATCCTTACCGTACCTCCCGTGCCCCGGTGTCTCCCTCTGTTCTCCGGTAATAATCCAATTCCTCCTCTTCCTCATCGGCGTGGTCGGTGACCTCTGACCGGGACATACGGTGCTGTGCATGCTCAGTATATGCACTAGGGTGTCTTGCGACCACTTGAACGCGCTTACATCATATGGCGTCAATGTGGAGAGTGGTCACAAAGCGCCCTGGCGGATATACTGCACATGCACAGCGCAGGATGTCCGGGTCAGAGGTCAATGACCGCGCCAAACAGGAAGAGGAGAATTTGGATTATTACCGGAGAGCGGAGGGAGACACCAGGGCACGGGAGGTGCGGTAAGGGTCCGCCCCGCTCCCCATACACACATTAGGCGTCCTTTTTGAATTGAAGTTAGCCATAAAGTATCCTTTAAGGTGCCATAAATCTAGCAATGTTTGGGCAGATTGACGAAGGAACAGATCCCTCTCTGATCGAATCTACTCGGAAAAAGATCTGTCGGCTGCCCATACACTGCAGGCCAATTCCCAATCAATTTCACCATGAAATCTCTGGGGAATTGGCCTTGTAACGCTGCCCTTCACCACCTGGCTGCTGTCCCCCCAAATGTAAATGTGCCCCCCCAGTCCCTATGCATTGTAATCTCACCTGCTCCAGCTGCCGCCACCGTCCTGCTGCTCCTGGTCTCGTCCGCTGCGTCCCCCGATCTCCAACACGTATGCTGGAAAACCTAAGGGATTGAAGAGTGAATGGCATATGTCAATTTTTTTCATGAATGAGTTGTTAATATGATTGTATTCTATTGTTTATATACGATCAGCACCACAAAAAATACATTTAGGCCCCATTCACACTAAAGCGTTTTGCCTGCGATTTCGGCGAAACGCTCAAACGCTTTTTAAAAGCGATAACGAAAATGAAACCCTATGGGCCCGTTCTTACTTGGGCGATTTGCGCTAATCGCCGCAAATCACGCAAAAACGGGCAAAAACGCAAACGCGTCGCCTGCACCATTTTCAGGCGATTTCCCGGCGATTGCGTTTCAGTTCTATAGAAGCGCTAAACGCGATTGCATCAAAATCGCAGCAGTGTTCAGTGATTTTTCTGCGTGAAATCGCGGAAAAATCAGTCCTGCAAAACGCCGGTTGAAAACGCAAGTATGAATGGGGTCTTATGGACTACATAAAGGTGGTAAAATTGGTCAGTGATTGGCCAATGATAACGGAGGCCTGGAAACCACTAGCAGTAAGGTACTAAGCCATTTACAAGCACTTGTGACTTGAAAAGCTCTCGCTAATGTAATGCTATAGCTGTGATCCCACTAAAGGGCTTTGATTTTATGAAAATGTCCCCATAGCATTACATTAACAAGAGCTTTTCAAGTCACAAGCGCTTAGAAAAGGCTGCTTGAGCCCTAAGGCTTTGTTCACATTGCGTTCTGCTCGCGTGTCCATCCGCGGTGGGCTTTTTTGAGGCTTTTTTTTCCAATTCCCGACGCTTGGGTGGGTGATTCGTTTTCGTGGTTAGCGGTATCCAACGCGTTTCTCCCAAGCATTTTGGCATTTCACTCCCTGACGCAGGTCAGGAAGTGGACTCTTTGATCCGGAAAAGAATAAATACAACGTATTTATTCTTAAAACCGCAAACGCAATCGCTCCACAAAGCAGTTTTGTGAGCGTTTCATGTTTTTTCTATACCTTCCATTGAAGCTAAATTGCCTCAAAAATGGCTCAAACACCACTTTACAAAGCGAAACGCAAACAAGCCGCTCATATGTGAACTACCATACAGAATCATTGTGTAATCGCTTTCAGGACGATTTTGAAAAATCGCCCGCGCTTAAAAAATAACAAAAACGCCTGCAGTGTGAACAAGCCCTAAAAGTGTGTACCAGACTTAAAGGATACCTGAGTCCTAAACAAATCCACAAAGTGACGCCCTGTGTGTTGTGTGGGGAGGTGTGCATAGGCTTACTGCACCTCCCGCTGCCCGACATCTGCCCCCCTTCCCTATCACTCCCGCTGTTATTAGTCCTGGTCAGTGTGGTCAGCGCCCTCTGACTTGGACATACTACGCTGCACATGTGCAGTTTGTCCACTTGGAGGCCGTGTGACCGCGATCGCTGGGGACCACAGGTGCTGCACAGACATGGTGCGTTGCGTTTTTTCCGCATATGCATTTTTGTAGCATTTTACGGGCATTTTTATGCGTTTGCGATTCGCATATGCGTTTTGTATGCGTTTTTTATGTGTTTTTCGATTGCGTTTTATGCAAATCACTAGGAAGCGCAAACACATCAGAAAATAATAAAAAGAAATGCATATAAAACACATGAAAAACGCATACCATTGCGTTACCATTGATGTTCATTATGTGCGTTTTTGATAATTATGCAACAAAACCAGCGTGTTTACAAACGCATGTTTAAAAACGCATATGAGTTTTTTATATGCGTTTTTTGAGGCGGCCCATTGACTTCCATTAGCGCCAAAAACGCTGCGTTCTCTGCAACGCTAGCGCTTCTGCTATGTGTGTTCCTAGCCCGAGAGACAGAGGATCAAGCAGGGCAGCCATGCAACATTTAAAGCGGACCTGAACTCATAACGTCATCTCTGCTCTAAAAGATACGCAAAAGCATAATAACCTTTAAGCAAAAAAAGTCTTTGTTACAGCTGATACAAATGTTAAAATAAATCTGCACTGTTTCTACTTCCTAATTCATGTAAGCAGACATATTGTTTACAGCCTGTGCTTTCAAATGAGCTTATCTGCCATCTCTGCCGTGGCAGTCATGTGACACAGGGAGAGATCAAATTACAACTTGTGATTAGTCACAAATGAGGGGGAATTAAACTCTCTAAATACATACAGAGTACATTTCTCTATGTCTTCCTTCTGTTCTGGGCAAGAGTTCAGGTTCACGTATGGCAGCCTCCATATCCCTCTTGTTACAGATGTTCATTAAACAGATGTAGACATGAGGTATATTGGATCATTTACATGTGTACTAGAAAACACAATGCCCAGTACACACAATCCATTTTTCCATCAGATTGACAGTCAAACTGATTATTTCCGACAGCGCCAATCTGTTTTCTGGACAATTTTGTAAAGAAGTGGTTGGAAAATCGGTCAGAAAATCGGTCAGAAATTAGATTGGACATGTCGGAAATAATCGATTTGACCGTCAATCTGATGGGAAATTGCATTGAGTTTACTAGGCATTAGGGATTGGTAACTGCCATTTTTTTATCTTTATGAATAAGAGCTAGTTCACACCGAGGGCGTTTTTCGCATTTTTTCAGCCCGGTGATTTTCAAAATAGCCCTAAAAGCGCTTGTGTAATAAGTCCCTATAGGATAGTTCATATCAGCGCGTTTCGTTGGCTTTCCGCTCAGCAAAGCTCTGCATGTACCATTTTTCGGGCGATTTTGTTACAATGGAAGGTATATGAAAAAAAATTGCGTTCGCGTTTTCATGAATAAATACATTGTATTTATTCATTTCCGGGTGAAAGAGTTCACTTGCTGACTGATGTCAGGAAGTGAAAAAACAGAATCGCTCTGCAAAAGTGCTTTGTATAAAATCGTAGCGCGCAGTGGAGCGCCGGGAGGGGAAAAAAAGCACGCAAAAAATAAAAAAATCACTGGCGTCAGCAATTTTGATTTTAGATGTGAACAAAGCCTTCGTGTTTTTAATATAATTGGATTTCATCCATTTTCATGGCTGCACTAGTGTTGGGCGAACAGTGTTCGCCACTGTTCGGGTTCTGCAGAACATCACCCTGTTCGGGTGATGTTCGAGTTCGGCCGAACACCTCATGGTGTTCGGCCTTTTAAGTTCGGGTTCGCCCCGAACTTCTGTATGCCCCCGAACAGGGCCGAACAGGGCCCCTGTTCGGGCGAACAGGGCCCTGTTCGGCCGAACAGGCCGCAATACGGCCCCCCTATGGGGTCGCAGGCATAAGGGGGGAGCATGCCCCGATCGCGGGGGGGGGTCGGAAATTCCCCCCACCCCCTCCGCTAGCGCTCCCCCCTCTGCCCGCTTCCCCATTCAAAAGTTTCAAGAAGTACCTGTATAGCGGATGGCCTGGCAGTGGGCGGCACTGTGGAGTGAGGAGGAGGAGGAGTCCGGAGAGTGACGAGTTGAGGGAGGCCGGGCAGCGGGCGTGAGGTCAGAGAAAGGGCGGAAGTTCCGCCCTTTCTCTGACCTCACGCCCGCTGCCCGGTCTCCCTCAACTCGTCACTCTCCGGACTCCTCCTCCTCCTCACTCCACAGTGCCGCCCACTGCCAGGCCATCCGCTATACAGGTACTTCTTGAAACTTTTGAATGGGGAAGCGGGCAGAGGGGGGAGCGCAAGCGGAGGGGGTGGGGGGAATTTCCGACCCCCCCGCGATCGGGGCATGCTCCCCCCTTATGCCTGCGACCCCATAGGGCCCCCAAAATAGGGATGTTCGGGAAGTTCGGGGTTCGGCCCGAACATGCCGAACATCTCGGCCATGTTCGGCGAACTTTCCCGAACCCGAACATCCAGGTGTTCGCCCATCACTAGGCTGCACCACGTTTATATACGATTAGTTTAACAAAATATGCATTTATAGACTATACATGTTTCATGTCACATGTCTATTGATTGATGACTACAATCTTTTTGTGTAATATACAGTATCTGCTCATTATAATCTGCCAGATGTTTTGAGGGACCTCTGGAAAGATCATCTAACAGGCGACCTAGGCAGGTGCCTGGGACCTAATGGGTGCTGGATTGGATTACGATGAAATGTGGCCATAAGCAAGGTAGTAGTTTTGCCCACCTGCTCCTATGGTCCTTTTGGTAACCTGAAATTAGAGGGTCAAACTGGCAGTAGAGCCCCCTGACACACATTAGGCCCCAGGCACCTGCCTAGGGTGCCATGTGGATGATCCTGCTCTGGCAGTACTGTTTGGGAACTGCACAAAATCATTTCTGTAGTGCATTTAAAAAGCACACTGTCCACGTCACATATGATTTAATTAGAGAAATGCACACATTGTCATGATGGGCAAAACCTGTATAGTGTGCATAAAGCCTATCATTCCAGCCTGGGAAGGGGCCACCAGGAGGGGCGGGGAGACTGCGCTCCTCCCCCTCATCATCTACATGGCCGCATGTCAGCTGTCTGTAGCTACCATCTGCAGCTGTCCTCCCTTCAGTGCCGACAGGGAGGGGCCTAATCCTGGATGGTTCCACCCCTTCTATGTAATTCCAGCCAACAAGCACCAACTATGGGGTACGGCAAGGTACTGTTCTGTTTAATAGATGCCCCGCCCCCTTAATTACTTAATTGCAGCACCGTCTACGTCTTTCTCCCCTGCAGCTGCATTTATCTGAGTTGCCAAAGAAGAGGAGAGGATCGAGCCTCGAGCTAAGCCTCGCCCCTAGCATTCCAAAGCCACGCCCCCATCATTCCAATCTCCGCCCCCGACATTCTAAGCCACACCTCCACCAACGTAAGAAAGGAGCGAGAGTCCGGGGCTCGCTCTTTAAACTGACTCTCCCCTGTATATATATATATATAGTTTCAAATCACACTGTACATGATACACATTATTAATGGGAGAATGCACAAAACCGTGTATAGAGCGCATACAGCCCGAGATTCCAGCTGGGGGAGGGACCACCAGGAGGGGCGGGGAGACTGCGCTCCTCCCCCTCATCCTACGTGGCCGCATCTCATTCTCAGCTTATAGGCACTGAGGTTACTGTTCTGATCAGTGGCTGCCCCGCCCCTCTACTCACTTGCAGCACCGCCCACTCTTCCTCCTGAGCTGAGCCGCATCCCCGTCTGACCAAGAGGAGAGGCTCGAGGCCCTGTCAGTCAATGCTCGGGACTCGGACCTGCCCCCAACATTCCAATCTCCGCCCCCAACATCTCCACCGGGCGAGAGTCGGGGCACGCTCTATGCTCTCCCCTGTATGTATATATGTGGATGTATATATGGATGTATATAGTATATATATATCCGCATCTCAGCTTATAGGCACTCAGGTTACTGTTCTGATCAGTGGCTGCCCCGCCCCTGTACTTACTTGCAGCACCGCCCACTCTTCCTCCTGAGCTGAGCCGCGTCCCTGTCTGACGAGAAGAGAGGATCGAGAGGCTCGAGCTATGCTCCGCCCCTAATTTTCAGTCAATGCTCGGGACCAGGCTCCGCCCCCAACGGACTAAGCCACGCCCCCGCAGACGTAGGAAGGGAGCAGAGCGTGAGTCGGGCTCGCTCCCTAGTCTCTCCCATATACATTCACATCACATGTACATATACAGCATGTATTATAATAGCAGTATATGCTGTCCTGCAGTGTGCAGAATTCCCATAGAGGAGGGGGAAGCTGCTGTTGTGCTGCATCCGCCCCCTGCCCCGCCCACTCTTTCACATAAGTGCACAGCAGTTCTTATGAGTGAGGAGTGAGTCACAGTGTGTCTGACTGACTGTGTATGTGGTAATATTGTGTGTGTGTGTTGTGTGACTGTGTATGTGGTAATATTGTGTGTGTGTTGTGTGACTGTGTATGTGGTAATAGTGTGTGTGTGTTGTGTGACTGTGTATGTGGAAATATTGTGTGTGTGTTGTGTGATTGTGTATGTGGTAATATTGTGTGTGTTGTGTGATTGTGTATGTGGTAATCTTGTGTGTGTTGTGTGATTGTGTATGTGGTAATAGTGTGTGTGTGCTGTGTGACTGTGTATGTGGAAATATTGTGTGTGTGTTGTGTGATTGTGTATGTGGTAATATTGTGTGTGTTGTGTGATTGTGTATGTGGTAATCTTGTGTGTGTTGTGTGATTGTGTATGTGGTAATAGTGTGTGTGTGCTGTGTGACTGTGTATGTGGAAATATTGTGTGTGTGTTGTGTGATTGTGTATGTGGTAATATTGTGTGTGTTGTGTGATTGTGTATGTGGTAATCTTGTGTGTGTTGTGTGATTGTGTATGTGGTAATATTGTGTGTGTGTGTGTGTGTGACTGTGTATGTGGTAATATTGTGTGTGTGTTGTGTGACTGTGTATGTGGTAATATTGTGTGTGTTGTGTGACTGTGTATGTGGTAATATTGTGTGTGCGTGTTGTGTGACTGTGTATGTGGTAATATTGTGTGTGTTGTGTGATTGTGTATGTGGTAATATTGTGTGTGTTGTGTGATTGTGTATGTGGTAATATTGTGTGTGTTGTGTGTCTGTGTATGTGGTAATATTGTGTGTGTGTGGTGTGGTGTGACTGTGTATGTGGTAATATTGTGTGTGTGTTGTGTGACTGTGTATGTGGTAATATTGTGTGTGTTGTGTGATTGTGTATGTGGTAATATTGTGTGTGTTGTGTGTCTGTGTATGTGGTAATATTGTGTGTGTGTGGTGTGGTGTGACTGTGTATGTGGTAATATTGTGTGTGTGTTGTGTGACTGTGTATGTGGTAATATTGTGTGTGTTGTGTGATTGTGTATGTGGTAATATTGTGTGTGTTGTGTGATTGTGTATGTGGTAATATTGTGTGTGTTGTGTGATTGTGTATGTGGTAATATTGTGTGTATGCTGTGTGACTGTGTATGCGGTAATATTGTGTGTGTTGTGTGACTGTGTATGTGGTAATATTGTGTGTGTGTTGTGTGACTGTGTATGTGGTAATAGTGTGTGTGTGTTGTGTGACTGTGTATGTGGTAATAGTGTGTGTGTGTTGTGTGACTGTGTATGTGGTAATATTGTGTGTGTGTTGTGTGACTGTGTATGTGGTAATATTGTGTGTGTTGTGTGATTGTGTATGTGGTAATATTGTGTGTGTTGTGTGATTGTGTATGTGGTAATATTGTGTGTGTTGTGTGATTGTGTATGTGGTGTGACTGTGTATGTGGTAATATTGTGTGTGTGTTGTGTGATTGTGTATGTGGTAATATTGTGTGTGCGTGTTGTGTGACTGTGTATGTGCTAATATTGTGAGTGTTGTGTGATTGTGTATGTGGTAATATTGTGTGTGTTGTGTGATTGTGTATGTGGTAATATTGTGTGTGTTGTGTGATTGTGTATGTGGTAATATTGTGTGTGTTGTGTGATTGTGTATGTGGTAATATTGTGTGTGTTGTGTGATTGTGTATGTGGTAATATTGTGTGTGTGTGTTTGTGTGTGGTGTGACTGTGTATGTGGTAATATTGTGTGTGTGATTGTGTATGTGGTAATATTGTGTGTGTGCTGTGTGACTGTGTATGCGGTAATATTGTGTGTGTTGTGTGACTGTGTATGTAGTAATATTGAGTGTGTTGTGTGATTGTGTATGTGGTAATGGTAAAACAGAGCAAAGAGCATAATATAGAAAAGTTAAACAAAACCTGAATGGCATATGTGTGTATTTATACTGACCTGAGGCCTCCTCCAGCCCCGTGAGAAACGCGGTCTCCCTCTCCAGCCGCTCCATTGCCTTGTAATCCCCTCCGGTAATCTGGCTGGCCGCGCTTTCCTTTGCACCCCCTGTCGCAGTCCGGCAGCCGGGAGCAGCCTATGCAGTAGTACTGTGTAGGCCCAGAATGCTCCTGGGCAGGGAGCGTGGTGAGGGCGTGTGTGGCAGCACATGCCCAGAAGCGCAAAACTGGCCAGATTGCCAGAAGGCGTAGCAAGAGGACAGTGAGGGAGCCCACGTCACTTATGGGGCTGGAGGAAACCCCAGGTAAGTATAAATACACACAAGTATAAATACACACAGGTGACAATTCGCGGAACGATGTTGTGTAGACACATCCCTAGCCTTGAAACTAGCGATGTGTTTTGTTGCCATGGAGGGGGGGGGGGGGGGGCAGAAGGACGACGATCAGTGGACAACAGAACGGTTCCAATGGTCGGCGGGGACTGTAAAAAAGCATTGCATAACAGTCATGCGCGACCATCGGTGGTCGTTAAGAATCCGACTGGGCAGATATTTAATGGTGCAATATCAATTAGTGGCCATTGTGCACACATAACGATCGGTGGCTGAAACGATTCTCACATATGTGCATGTAGCTTAAGAATATAGAAGAGAGTGCTGGAGGGAGAGAGATGGCCCACAGTTTAAAAACAAAAAACTTCTAAAGTGTCTGCTGAATTATCAGCATGCTATGCTGGGACTTGTAGTTCCACAGAGACATGTTCCTCTCTCTATGTTATTAGGGAGGGGGTTGTATCTGTCTGAGCAAACTGTGGACTGCCCAGAATTGTGATACTCATGTATTAGGCCGACAACCGCAGATTGTGCATGAACAGCTGATCTGGCCGGCACTCACTCCTAACCTCTTCCAAACACTATCCTCTCTGATGCCCAACACTAACATGAGTGCCCAACACTAACCTCCCCTCTCCTGGGCATAACACTAACCTCCCCCTCTCATATGCCTTATGCTGAGAACACACAATACAATTTCCCATACGATCAACAAGTGATCGGACAGAAGTTGTACCATATGTACATGTATAAACTGCTCCAGATCGATAAAGGGATCCATTTTCCGATGATAACTTTGCGAAATTGATCCTTTTCTTGATCAGAAACAGATCGGGCATGTCAGAAATAATCGACCGATTCCCATCTATCGGACTAGAAGTTGCATCGTGTTCCCAGCGTTAATGTGCCCATCAGTGATTGTACAAACTTCCAAATCTATTTAGTAGAAAGGTAGATTGAGTTAGGCCCCATTCACACTAGAGCATTTTGCTGGCGATTTCGGCAAAACGCTCAAGCGCTGGTGCTTTTTAAAGCGCTAGTGCTATAAAACCCTATTGGCCCGTTCTTACTTGTGTGATTTGCGTTAATCGCCATAGATTAACACAAATCGCCAAGCGCAAAGGCGTAGCCTGCACCATTTTCAGGCGATTTCCCGGCGATCACGTTTTAATGCTATACAAGCGCTAAACGGGATCGCGGAAAAATCGCCGCAGTGTTCAGTGATTTTTTCAGCTGAAAAATAACTCCCGCAAAATGCCGGCAGTAATCGCCAGCGTTTTGCGCTTTTAAGTGTAAATGGGGCCTTGGTATTGAATGGAAGTTTCAGATCCCTCATATTACACAGAAGTGGTAAGATTGTACAATCAAGATTGTACTATTAATGGACACCTTTACCCCGAAGCACTTTACAGGCCGAATAGCGGAGGATCCAGGCAATGCAGGAGGACAGCGAGGCAGCGATCACTGAAGGGGGCTGGAGGAAGCCACAGGTATGTATATGTTTTTATATTTATCGTCACAGGTACACTTTAAGGTGCCCATCAATGATACATCGCAATAGTACAAACTTAGCAAATCTATGTAGCAGAAAGGTAAACGGAGTTAGTATTGAATGGAAGTTTCAGAAAGTCCCTCATATTACACAGAAGTGGTAAGATTGTACCATCAAGATTGTACTATTAATGGACACCTTTAATGGATACCAGAGGTGAGAGGGATATGGAGGTGGCCATATTTATTTCCTTATAACAATGCCAGTTGCCTAGCAGCCCTGTTGATCTGGCATAAGTAGTGTCTGAGTCAAAACCCTGGAACAACCATATGGCTAATCCAGTAAAACCTGAGTCAGCCGAGTCAGAGTACTTGATCTGCTGCATGCTTGTTCAGGGTCCATGGTGAAAAGTATTAGAGACACAGGATCAGCAGGGCTGCCAATCAACTGGTATTGTTTAAAAGGAAATTAATATGGCAGCCTCAATATCCCTCTCACCTCGGATTCCCTTTAAGATGGCCACTAACGATACAATTTGCTGAACTATAGTTTACAAACGAATATTCATATGAACGTTCGGAAATGGTCGTTTGGGACCACTAATGGACAAAAATCTCCTAACCAATCAGACAGATGGGATGGAGCCGGACATCGGATCAATTTAATTAATCTGATTGGTTAGATTGTTGGCCATTCGTGGTCCCAAACGATCATTTCCAATCGTTCATACAAAAAATTGTTTGTAAATGATCCGTTGGCAAAGCGTATTGTTAGTGGCAACCTTTAAGCCTGGTACACACTTTCAATAATGATTGGCCAATCACGGACCAATTTTACCCCTTCTACGTAGTATGAGGGTTTATCTACACAAAGTACTCATAATATTCAATATCTGTTGATTCTTATACTACATGGAGGTGGTAAAATAGGTCAGTGATTGGTCAATCATAATTGAAAATGTGTACCAGGCTTAAGATCTGCATGGGGAAGTCTGAAGACTTTTGCCATAGAGGGTGTTGAGTAGGTTGTGGCTCCTATCAGAGGAAGGGATATGCTAACAGAGGAAGAGATACTTGAACAGTTAGGGCCCTTTCACACCAGCAGCTGATAGGCAGTGAAAAGCCTGCAGAACTCTCACAACTGCTTGCTGCTGCCTGGTACATACTGCTGCTTGGTAACTGCTCGTCGCTGCCTGGTAACTGCTTGGTAAGCACACAGTTCAACTGCCCATGTGAAAGGGCCCTTATGTAGACAGGAGGTATATTGGATCTTCTACATGTTCTACAAAACATAAGGGAATGAATAGAGAATGGTGTCTGTCATTTTGTTATTTTTTTATGAGTAAAGCCTAGTACACACTTTCAATCATGATTGGCCAATCACTGACCAATTTTCCCACCTCCATGTAGGATGAGGGCTAACATATATTGCATACTATGAACAGATTGTGTAAGTAAACCCTTATACTACATGGAGATGGTAAAATTGGTCAGTGATTGGCCAATCATAACTGAGAGTGTGTACCAGGCATAAAGGGAACCTGAGATGAGTAGGAAAAAACAAAATCATACATACTTGGGGCTTCCTCCTCCGCCTTCTTGATCTTCCATAAGGGGTCCCGGTATCTTGGCCAGTCGGGGGTTACAGCGGCCCGGCCCCACCGCGCACCCGTTCTGGGAGCTTTTTGCGCCTGCGCAGTACTACAGCTCTCCTAGCCGTGGGAGTGGGATGGGGGAGCGTGCGCAGCCGCACAGTGCATGCACCGACTGGCCCAAGATACCCCTTACAGAAGATGGAGGAGGCAGAGGACGGCGCAGAGGGAGCGATCAGGCCGGAGGATGCCCCAGGTATGTATGAACACTTTTTCCTGTTCATCTCTGGTACTTTAACTGTTTTAAAACATAACTGGATTTTATCCATTGTCATGGTTGCCCCACATTTATATACGATTAGTACCGCAAAATATGCATTTTGGACTAAACATATTTAATGTGACGTCTATTGATTGATGATTACAATCTTTTTATACAATACACATGGTCATTGTAATCTGCCTGATGTTTTGAGGGACCTCCGAGCAGTCTCATCTAACAGGCAACCTAGGCGGGTGCCTGGGACCTAATGGTTGCCAGGTGTCCTAACTGCCACTTTTCCTGACCACTCTCCAACTAAAGTTCCTACCTTGCCTAGGGCTCCATTTCATGTTAATCCATGACTAGAACCATGCGATCTGAAAGTCATTTTTCGGGCACATCACTGTTCCTATGGGCTTCATGCAGTTTATGCATTGCACAATGTGTACAAGATTGCAGATTCAGTGCACAGCTTGGATAACAGTTTAGCAGCGACAGTGCTCAAAGATGGACTAAGATGAAATAGGGCCACAGGCAAGGTAGTAGTTTTGCAATCCTCCCCCTATGGTCCTTTTGTTCATCTCAAATGACAAATAGGTCAGAGAATATGGCAACTGGGCCCCTGACACCCATTAGGCCCTAGGTACCAACCTAGGTTGCCATGTTGGTGATCCATTGCAGTACTGTTTGAAACTGCACAATAAAATTGTTTCTCTAGTGCAGTGGTGCCCACACTTTTTCGGCTCGCGAGCTGCTTAAAATTTGCCGAGTCCAGGAGATCTACCAACATTTAGGTAGCTAGGTATAGGTGCCTTCAGTATAGGTAGATAGGTATAGGTGCCTGAAGTATAGATAGCTAGGTATATCGGCCTTTCAATATAGGTAGCCAAGTATAGTATAGTTAGGAATAGGTACCTTCAGTAGATAGCTAGGTGTAGGGGCCTTCAGTATAGGTAGCCAGGTATAGTGTAGTTACGTGTAGGTGACTTCAGTATAGGTAGCCAGGTATTGTGTAGTTAGGTGTGGGTGCCTTCAGTATAGTTAGCCAGGTATAGTGTAGTTAGGTGTGGGTGCCTTCAGTATAGTTAGCCAGGTATAGTGTAGTTAGGTGTAGGTGCCTTCAGTATAGTTAGCCAGGTAAAGTGTAGTTAGGTGTGGGTGGCTTCAGGATAGTTAGCCAGGTATAGTGTTGTTAGGTGTGGGTGGCTTCAGGATAGTTAGCCAGGTATAGTGTAGTTAGGTGTAGGTCCCTTCAGGATAGTTAGCCAGGTATAGTGTAGTTAGGTGTGGGTACCTTCAGCATAGTTAGCCAGGTATAGTGTAGTTAGGTGTGGGTGGTTTCAGAATAGTTAGCCAGGTATAGTGTAGTTAGGTATGGGTGGCTTCAGTATAGTTAGCCAGGTATAGTGTAGTTAGGTGTGGGTGGTTTCAGAATAGTTAGCCAGGTATAGTGTAGTTAGGTGTAGGTGCCTTCAGTATAGTTAGCCAGGTATAGTGTAGTTAGGTGTGGGTGGCTTCAGTATAGTTAGCCAGGTATAGTGTAGTTAGGTGTGGGTGGCTTCAGTATAGTTAGCCAGGTATAGTGTAGTTAGGTGTGGGTACCTTCAGGATAGTTAGCCAGGTATAGTGTAGTTAGGTGTGGGTACCTTCAGCATAGTTAGCCAGGTATAGTGTAGTTAGGTGTGGGTGGCTTCAGGATAGTTAGCCAGGTATAGTGTTGTTAGGTGTGGGTGGCTTCAGGATAGTTAGCCAGGTATAGTGTAGTTAGGTGTAGGTCCCTTCAGGATAGTTAGCCAGGTATAGTGTAGTTAGGTGTGGGTACCTTCAGCATAGTTAGCCAGGTATAGTGTAGTTAGGTGTGGGTGGTTTCAGAATAGTTAGCCAGGTATAGTGTAGTTAGGTATGGGTGGCTTCAGTATAGTTAGCCAGGTATAGTGTAGTTAGGTGTGGGTGGTTTCAGAATAGTTAGCCAGGTATAGTGTAGTTAGGTGTGGGTGCCTTCAGTATAGTTAGCCAGGTATAGTGTAGTTAGGTGTAGGTGCCTTCAGTATAGTTAGCCAGGTATAGTGTAGTTAGGTGTGGGTGGCTTCAGGATAGTTAGCCAGGTATAGTGTTGTTAGGTGTGGGTGGCTTCAGGATAGTTAGCCAGGTATAGTGTAGTTAGGTGTAGGTCCCTTCAGGATAGTTAGCCAGGTATAGTGTAGTTAGGTGTGGGTACCTTCAGCATAGTTAGCCAGGTATAGTGTAGTTAGGTGTGGGTGGTTTCAGAATAGTTAGCCAGGTATAGTGTAGTTAGGTATGGGTGGCTTCAGTATAGTTAGCCAGGTATAGTGTAGTTAGGTGTGGGTGGTTTCAGAATAGTTAGCCAGGTATAGTGTAGTTAGGTGTAGGTGCCTTCAGTATAGTTAGCCAGGTATAGTGTAGTTAGGTGTGGGTGGCTTCAGTATAGTTAGCCAGGTATAGTGTAGTTAGGTGTGGGTGGCTTCAGTATAGTTAGCCAGGTATAGTGTAGTTAGGTGTGGGTACCTTCAGGATAGTTAGCCAGGTATAGTGTAGTTAGGTGTGGGTACCTTCAGCATAGTTAGCCAGGTATAGTGTAGTTAGGTGTGGGTGGTTTCAGAATAGTTAGCCAGGTATAGTGTAGTTAGGTGTGGGTGGCTTCAGTATAGTTAGCCAGGTATAGTGTAGTTAGGTGTGGATACCTGAACACCCTGGACCACTGCTACACGGCACTGAAGGATGCTTACAAAGCAGTCCCCCGAGCAGCTCTGGGCTCGTCGGACCACTGTCTCATCCACCTTATCCCAACCTACAGGAGACGCCTGGAATCAGCTAAACCGACCATCAAGTCCACCAAGGTCTGGTCGAACGAGGCAAAACTGAAACTACAAGCCTGCTTTGAATGCACCGATTGGAAGGCCCTGGAAGCGCCAAACTTGGATGAATGGGCAGATAACGTTGCCTCATACATCAGTTTCTGTGAGGACTCTTGTGTACCAGCAAAATCCTTCAAGCTGTACCCGAACAACAAGCCGTGGTTCACCAACAAGCTGCGGCAGCTGCGGAGTCGCAAGGAGGTTGTGCACAGGTCCAGCAACCGAGAGGACTATAGAAGGGCAAGAAACGACCTCAATCGCGAAATGAGAGCTGCCAAAAAAAGAGTATGCTGAAAGAGTAGAACACAACCTCTGCTCAAACAACTCACGTGCCGTATGGAAGGGGCTGAAGGCCGCCACTAACTACAAGCCCCAACCCCAGCAGGCGACACCCAGCCCGACACTAGCAGAAGAACTCAGCAGATTCTACTGCAGGTTTGAGAACCAGGGAGTACCGGAGGGAAACCCGGCACCGGCTACCCCACCCCTGTGCCTGGCAAACAACAACCTGCCCTCTCCCTCGGTAGTGAGCGAAGCCGAGGTCCTGCGCCTCTTATCAACACTTAATGCCAGGAAAGCCTCCGGCCCCGACGGAGTGTCTCCAGGTTGCCTAAAAACCTGCTGTTGGCAACTTGCTCCCAACCTCTTCACCATCTTCACCAAGTCCCTGGAGGAAGGCAAGGTCCCCACTTGCTTTAAGAGGTCTACCATCATACCTGTCCCTAAGAAACAAGGGGTCTCCGATCTCAACAACTTTAGACCCGTAGCCCTGACGTCTGTAATCAGCGATCACGAACACAGGTGCTCCCCAAGGCTGCTTCCTGTCACCACTGCTGTTCTCCCTCTACACAAACAACTGCAGATCGGAGGCAGACTCCGTAAAGGTCATCAAGTTCGCCGACGACACCACCATCATTGGCCTCGTCACCAGGGATAACGTCCAAGAGTACTGCCAACAGGTGGAGAGAATTTGCAACTGGAGCAAGGAGAACAGGCTGCTGCTTAACACTGCAAAAACTGTTGAGCTAATCATTGACTTCAGGAAGTCTGCCCCCTCTCTGCCCCCTATTTATATTGACGGCACTGAGGTAGCCAGGGTGCCATGTGCCCGGCTTCTGGGTACTATAATTTCTAGTGATCTCAGCTGGAAGCCCAACATCACTGCCACCCAACGGAAAGCCCAGCAAAGACTCTTCTTCCTCCGCCAGCTGAGAAAGTTTGGCATGACTCAAAAAATCCTAACTAGCTTCTACACCGCCACCATTGAGTCAATCCTCTGCTCCTCCATCTTGGTCTGGTATGCTGGGGCCACCGCAAATGACAAGGACAAACTTCAGAGGGTCATTAGGTCAGCGGAGAGGATCGTTGGGTGCCCCCTCCCCTCTCTTGCCCTGCTACACAACAACAGACTGAAGTCCAGGGCTCTGAGGATTGCCAATGATCCTTCTCACCCAGGCCACCGCTACTTCAGCCTGCTGCCACTGGGCCGGAGGCTTCGGGCCATCTCCACAAAGACCATGAAACACAGGAACTCGTTCTTCCCCTCGGCGGTCAACCTCCTCAACTCCCTCCACATCCTACCATCAATGCAAGCCCGGACGAGCTGCGGGGCGGTCTGTACCATGGCGGAACGTTCAACCACACCAACCAACCCACCAGACTAACCATCGCGGTGTCACACTAGGGACTGTGATGCTTTAAGGATGTATAGGCAAATGCAATACTACGTGTAGTGAAATACAATTTGCATGGAGCAATGCAATGAGCAGTGGAATTGCAATGAAATGCTAACTCACGCTAACCGATGCCTCTACGGCTCGCTGCTATCTATCTATGTCTCTATCTATGTCTCTCTCTAAGCCAGATGTATTGTGCCAAAAACAATACCGGGCATGACCAAGTCATGCTTGGCGAAATAAAGTTTTCTGATTCTGATACCTTCAGTATAGTTAGCCAGGTACAGTGTAGTTAGGTGTGGGTACCTTCAGTATAGTTAGCCAGGTATAGTGTAGCTAAGTGTTGGTGGCTTCAGTATAGTTAGCCAGGTATAGTGTAGCTAGGTGTAGGTGCCTTCAGTATAGTTAGCCAGGTATAGTGTAGTTAGGTGTGGGTGGCTTCAGTATAGTTAGCCAGGTTTAGTGTAGTTCGGTGTGGGTGGTTTCCGGATAGTTAGCCAGGTATAGTGTAGTTCGGTGTGGGTGGCTTCAGGATAGTTAGCCAGGTATAGAGTAGTTAGGTATGGGTGGCTTCAGGATAGTTAGACAGGTATAGTGTAGTTAGGTGTGGGTGGCTTCAGGATAGTTAGCCAGCTACAGTGTAGTTAGGTGTAGGTGCCACTTACATCCCTTCAGTTCCAGCGGCGGTGTCTGGGGCTCCTCCTGGTCTCCCCTCTTTCGGCCGCGTTGGCTGGAGTGTAGAATGGGCGGCTGAATGGCGGGCGCAGGGGGCGGCGGGCAGCGTGCGTACGTAGATACATCGTGCCCAGCGCTACCCCCAGCTATGACGTTGTGGCGTCCTCCACTCCCACTGTACCGCCTCTCCCCCGCTCTGCCTCTTCTGATTGGCCAGCGGCCGGCAGCAGAATCTGATAGCTGCCGGCCGCGATCTACCAAATAGGCGGTCGCGATCTACCGGTAGATCGCGATCGACCTATTGGGCACCCATGCTTTAACACATGTTTACATACAGTGTATGTTAAAATCCTCCATCTTTGAGAGAACCAATTTGTACTTTTATCACATGGCCGCTAATGTTAGTAGGTCTATAGAAGTGAACAAACACTATGCCTTTGATCCGCTAAAACCCGTTCGGTAAAAATTTAATGTGGCACAATTTACCTCGCGGTAAAAAATATTCTTTTTGAGTATTCAGTAATACTTTAACACATGCAGTAACAGCTTGGTCAATCACTTGGTATTTTAACCTCTTGAGGATGGCAGTGTTAAAACCCCCTAAAGAACAGGCCATTTTTCACTGAATCGGCAACTGCAGCTTTAGAGACTCGCTGCAGGGCCGCACAGCTCAGTACACAAGTGATCCCCCCCCTCCTCTGTTGGTGGGGTCTGATCGCCCCCCAGATGGTTGCTTATTTTTTATCAATTTTTGTATTATTTATTTTTAAATACATTTCTGTATTTTTTTTCTCTCTCTCCCTCCCTCCCCCTTCAGCGCTGTACTGAGTAAATAACCGCCGTCTAACAGCCCCCAAGCGGCGATCGCCGCTGGGAGACTGAAGGCGGAGACTGAGCCCCACCTGAATAAATTATGCCGTTATCAATATATTTATCTTGACTATTATTGATAGTATTATATTAATTACCACAATCACTATTATCTCCACATTTTAGTGCAACAAGAAGCTCACACACGTTTATTTGATTTCATTCAAACTAAACACATACATTTATCTATCTAAAACAATAACTCTAATGACTACAGCTTCCAAAGGTGCACCACAGCACAAGGACTGCTCCGGAGTAATCCTGGTGAAATCACAACATGGCATTGACTCTTCTAAGAGCGGTGCTCAAACTGCAGTGGTGCACCTGTGGGACCCCTGGAAGAGGTGATGTCCTCCACCCAGCTCCTCAATCACTGAGGGGTCTTCAGAGGAGGTGGGCAGTCGAGGTAGCCTAACAGACGGTCATCTCTCCCCGCTGTAGGTTATCAGATCAAAGTGTATGACTCCACATTATTCATAATTTCCCGACAATAATAAGCATAAGGATTGTTTCTATCACCACAACTATGGGCTTCAACCAGTTAGAGAGCATATTCAAGCTGAGGCATACAAAATGGAGGACAGTGAATCACAAGATGGAGGCTATTTAAAAGTATAATCAGGTCATTTACACCTCCTCCCCACAAAGCCATTCCATTCCTCACCTGACCAAAAGACGCCGTTATTAAATATAGTTAATTTATACTATTATTGATACTATTACATTATCCACCATACCCATAGACGCTACTTATACACATATACATACAAGTTTCAGGCGTCAGTCTTAGATTAAATTCTCTGATCATTTTGACCACATCATTGAGTTTGGCCAGTAGGTGTTTTGCACGTATTGCAAAATATGCATACTGATTTACAATCACGATGAAGGCTCATTTCCTACTACCGCATATAGTTTTATGCTGAACTGCAATCACCAGCTGGCATGATTCACGCTGCGATCGTGCTTCGTTCCTGGCGCCATATGATGCAATTGCAGCGAATGGAAAAAGCAGCCTGCACGATAGCAAACGGAGTGCACTTGCGCTTGCGATCGCACTTGCTAGTGTAAAAGGGCCTTAAGTGCAGTATATCATATCCTTTGTGATCATATAATTAGATGTGACCAATAGTTACTCGGCCGTATTGCAAAACTTGCATAATTTCTCAAAATCATTGTAAAGGCATTCCATAACAGTTTCCAAACTTAAATATGTCTACATGAAGAAGTAATGATGCTAAGAAAATGAAGTTTTTTTTTCCCTCACAGGTACTCTTTAACACAGGGGTGCCCACAATTTTTCGGCTCGCGAACTACTTTCAAATTTGCCGAGTCCAGGAGATCTACCAACATTTAGGTAGCTAGGTATAGGTGCCTTCAGTATAGGTAGATAGGTATAGGTGCCTGAAGTATAGATAGCTAGGTATATCGGCCTTTCAATATAGGTAGCCAAGTATAGTATAGTTAGGAAAAGGTACCTTTCATTAGATAGCTAGGTGTAGGGGCCTTCAGTATAGGTAGCCAGGTATAGTGTAGTTGGGTGTAGGTGCCTTCAGTATAGGTAGCCAGGTATTGTGTAGTTAGGTGTGGGTGGCTTCAGTATAGTTAGCCAGGTATAGTGGAATTAGGTGTGGGTGGCTTCAGGATAGTTAGCCAGGTATAGTGTAGTTCGGTGTGGGTGGCTTCAGGATAGTTAGCCAGGTATAGTGTAGTTCGGTGTGGGTGGCTTCAGGATAGTTAGCCAGGTATAGTGTAGTTAGGTATGGGTGGCTTCAGGATAGTTAGACAGGTATAGTGTAGTTAGGTGTGGGTGGCTTCAGGATAGTTAGCCAGCTACAGTGTAGTTAAGCGTAGGTGCCACTTACCTCCCTCCAGTTCCAGCGGCGGTGTCTGGGGCTCCTCCTGGTCTCCCCTCTTTCGGCCACGTTGGCTGGAGTGTAGAATGGGTGGCTGAATGGCGGGCGCAGGGGGCAACGGGCAGCATGCGTACGTAGATACATCGTGCCCAGCGCTACCCCCAGCTATGACGTTGTGGCTTCCTCCACTCCCACTGTACCGCCTCTCCCCCGCTCTGCCTCTTCTGATTGGCCAGCGGCCGGAAACAGAATCTGATAGCTGCCGGCCGCGATCTACCAAATAGGCGGTCGCGATCTACCGGTAGATCGCGATCGACCTATTGGGCACCCCTGCTTTAACACATGTTTACATACAGTGTATGTTAAAATCCTCCATCTTTGAGAGAACCAATTTGTAATTTTATCACATGGCCGCTAATGTTAGTAGGTCTATAGAAGTGAACAAACACTATGCCTTTCATCCGCTAAAACCCGTTTGGTAAAAATTTCATGTGGCACAATTTACCTCGCGGTAAAAAATATTCTTTTTGAGTATTCAGTAATACTTTAACACATGCAGTAACAGCTTGGTCAATCACTTGGTATTTTAACCTCTTGAGGACGGCAGTGTTAAAACCCCCTAAAGAACAGGCCATTTTTCCCTGAATTGGCCACTGCAGCTTTAGAGACTCGCTGCAGGGCCGCACAGCTCAGTACACAAGTGATCCCCCCCTCCTCTGTTGGTGGGGTCTGATCGCCCCCCAGATAGTTGTTTATTTTTTATCAATTTTTGTATTATTTATTTTTAAATGCATTTCTGTATTTTTTTTCTCTCTCTCCCTCCCTCCCCCTTCAGCGCTGTACTGAGTAAATAACCGCCGTCTAACAGCCCCCAAGCGGCGATCGCCGCTGGGAGACTGAAGGCGGAGACTGAGCCCCACCTGAATAAATTATGCCATTATCAATATATTTATCTTGACTATTATTGATAGTATTATATTAATTACCACAATCACTATTATCTCCACATTTTAGTGCAACAAGAAGCTCACACACGTTTATTTGATTTCATTCAAACTAAACACATACATTTATCTATCTAAAACAATAACTCTGATGACTACAGCTTCCAAAGGTGCACCACAGCACAAGGACTGCTCCGGAGTAATCCTGGTGAAATAACAACATGGCATTGACTCTTCTAAGAGCAGTGCTCAAACTGCAGTGGTGCACCTGTGGGACCCCTGGAAAAGGTGATGTCCTCCACCCAGCTCCTCAATCACTGAGGGGTCTTCAGAGGAGGTGGGCAGTCGAGGTAGCCTAACAGACAGTCATCTCTCCCTGCTGTAGGTCATCAGATCAAAATGTATGACTCCACATTATTCAAAATTCCCCGACAATAATAAGCATAAGGATTGTTTCTATCACCACAACTATGGGCTTCAACCAGTTAGAGAGCATATTCAAGCTGAGGCATACAAAATGGAGGACAGTGAATCACAAGATGGAGGATATTTAAAAGTATGATTAGGTCATTTACACCTCCTCCCCACAAAGCCATTCCATTCCTCACCTGACCAAAAGACGCCGTTATCAAATATAGTTAATTTATACTATTATTGACACTATTACATAATCCACCATACCCATAGACGCTACTTATACACATATACATACAAGTTTCAGGCATCAGTCTTAGAATAAATTCTCTGATCATTTTAACCACATCATTGACTTTGGCCAGTAGGTGTTTTGCACGTATTGCAAAATATGCATACTGATTTACAATCACGATGAAGGCTCATTTTCTACTACCGCATATAGTTTTATGCTGAACTGCAATCGCCAGCTGGCATGATTCACGCTGCGATCACGCTTCGTTCCTGGCGGCCATATGATGCAATTGCAGCGAATGGAAAAAGCAGCCTGCACGATAGCAAACGGAGCGCACTTGCGCTTGCAATCACACTTGCTTAGTGTAAAAGGGCCTTAAGTGCAGTATATCATATCCTTTGTGATCATATAATTAGATGTGACCAATAGTTACTCGGCCGTATTGTAAAACTTGCATAATTTCTCAAAAACATTGTAAAGGCATTCCATAACAGTTTCCAAATTTAAATATGTCTACATAAAGAAGTAATGATGCTAAGAAAATTAAGTTTTTTTTCCCCTCACAGGTACTCTTTAACACAGGGGTGCCCACAATTTTTCGGCTCGCGAACTACTTTAAAATTTGCTGAGTCCAGGAGATCTACCAACACTTAGGTAGCTAGGTATAGGTGCCTTCAGTATAGGTAGATAGGTATAGGTGCCTGAAGTATAGATAACTAGGTATATCTGCCTTTCAATATAGGTAGCCAACTATAGTATAGTTAGGAATAGGTACCTTTCATTAGATAGCTAGGTGTAGGGGCCTTCAGTATAGGTAGCCAGGTATAGTGTAGTTAGGTGTAGGTGCCTTCAGTATAGGTAGCCAGGTATTGTGTAGTTAGGTGTGGGTGGCTTCAGTATAGTTAGCCAGGTATAGTGTAGTTCGGTGTGGGTGGCTTCAGGATAGTTAGCCAGGTATAGTGTAGTTCGGTGTGGGTGGCTTCAGGATAGTTAGCCAGGTATAGTGTAGTTAGGTATGGGTGGCTTCAGGATAGTTAGACAGGTATAGTGTAGTTAGGTGTGGGTAGCTTCAGGATAGTTAGCCAGCTACAGTGTAGTTAGGCGTAGGTGCCACTTACCTCCCTCCAGTTCCAGCGACGGTGTCTGGGGCTCCTCCTGGTCTCCCCTCTTTCGGCCGCGTTGGCTGGAGTGTAGAATGGGCTGCTGGATGGCGGGCGCAGGGGGCGGCGGGCAGCGTGCGTACGTAGATACATCGTGCCCAGCGCTACCCCCAGCTATGACGTTGTGGCGTCCTCCACTCCCACTGTACCGCCTCTCCCCCGCTCTGCCTCTTCTGATTGGCCAGCGGCCGGCAGCAGAATCTGATAGCTGTCGGCCGCGATCTACCAAATAGGTGGTCGCGATCTACCGGTAGATTGCGATCGACCTATTGGGCACCCATGCTTTAACACATGTTTACATACAGTGTATGTTAAAATCCTCCATCTTTGAGAGAACCAATTTGTACTTTTATCACATGGCCGCTAATGTTAGTAGGTCTATAGAAGTGAACAAACACTATGGGCTCGATTCACAAAGCGGTGATAACCCAGTTAAAGACTTTAGGCGTGATAACCATTTTTATCATGCCTAAACTCAGTTTAGGCATGATAAGTTTAGGCATGATAAGTTTAGATAAGTTTAGATTGCGCGCAAAGTCCCACACGCAAAGCAGCGCCATTACACTCTATGCAAAGTGCACCAGACTTTGCTGGCGCAAAACTTTTGATCAGCTGTGCACTGCGGTGCTAGCTCAGTTGGTACTTAAACTTATCACACCTAAAAACTTATCACACCTAAACTTATCATGCCTAAACAGAGTTTAGGCGTGATAAAGGGCTTTTCACCACGGTGCTAACTGTTAGCACCGCTTTGTGAATCAGGCCCTATGCCTTTGATCCGCTAAAACCCGTTCGGTAAAAATTTCATGTGGCACAATGTACCTCGCGGTAAAAAATATTCTTGTTGAGTATTCAGTAATATTTTAACACATGCAGTAACAGCTTGGTCAATCACTTGGTATTTTAACCTCTTGAGGACGGCAGTGTTAACCACTTTACCCCCGCGCATACGTATTTCTCCACCCCTTTTTCCATCCTTTAAAAACCAGGGACGGAGAAACACGTACTTTCCGCGTTCCCGACGCTGCCCGCGCTCCCGCTCGTAAACACGCCGCCCGCCGCTAGTAAACACGCCGCCGCCCGCTCGCCCAGAGATCAATGAACGGGAAAATCCATTCCCGTTCGTTGATCTAAGCCCCGCAATGATCAGCTGCTCTCCTATGGGCAGCGTGATCATTGTGAGAAAAAACTCACGTGTCCAGCCTCCTTATTCTTCCTCCAAGCTTCCGGAAGGAAGCTTGGAGGTCGCATTAAAACAAAAAGTTACTGTGGCCATCTTGTGGCCAAATAGTAAACTACACCCTACACATTTTTCACATACAAATAAATGACTTTTACACATAAAATTAACTCATTACCTCCCACACTCCCCATTTTAATTTTTTTTTGTAATTAAAAAAAAATTAAAAAATTTACAATTAAAAAAAATAGATAAATAGTTACCTTAGGGACTGAACTTTTTAAATATTTATGTCAAGAGGGTATAACACTGTTACTTTATAAACTATGGGCTTGTTATTAGGGATGGACGCAAAACTGAAAAAAATGCACCTTTATTTCCAAATAAAATATTGGCGCCAAACATTGTGATAGGGACATAATTTAAATGGTTTTATTACCGGGACAAAAGGGCAAATACGTTTCATGGGTTTTAATTACAGTAGCATGCATTATTTAAAAACTATAATGGCCGAAAACTGAAAAATAATTATTTTTTTCCCCACATTTTTCCTATTTTCCCATTAAAACACATTTAGAAAAAAATAATTCTTGGCATAATGTCCCACCTAAAGAAAGCCTAATTGGTGGCGAAAAAAATAAGATATAGTTCATTTCATTGCGATAAGTAATAATAAAGTTATAGACGAATGAATGGAAGGAGCGCTGAAAGGTGAAAATTGCTCTGTTGTTCAAGGGGTAAAACCCCTCAGTGGTGAAGTGGTTAAAACCCCCTAAAGAACAGGCCATTTTTCACTGAATTGGCTACTGCAGCTTTAGAGACTCGCTGCAGGGCCGCACAGCTCAGTACACAAGTGATTCCCCCCCCTCCTCCGTTGGTGGGGTCTGATCGCCTCCCAGATGGTTGTTTATTTTTTATCAATTTTTGTATTATTTATTTTTAAATACATTTTTGTATTATTTATTTTTAAATACACTTCAGCGCTGTACTGAGTAAATAACCACCGTCTAAGAGCCCCCAAGCGGTGATCGCCGCTCGGAGACTGAAGGCGGAGACTGAGCCCCACCTGAATAAATTATGCCGTTATCAATATATTTATCTTGACTATTATTTATAGTATTATATTAATTACCACAATTACTATTATCTCCACATTTTAGTGCAACAAGAAGCTCACACACGTTTATTTGATTTCATTCAAACTAAACACATACATTTATCTATCTAAAACAATAACTCTGATGACTACAGCTTCCAAAGGTGCACCACAGCACAAGGACTGCTCCGGAGTAATCCTGGTGAAATCACAACATGGCATTGACTCTTCTAAGAGCGGTGCTCAAACTGCAGTGGTGCACCTGTGGGACCCCTGGAAGAGGTGATGTCCTCCACCCAGCTCCTCAATCACTGAGGGGTCTTCAGAGGAGGTGGGCAGTCGAGGTAGCCTAACAGACGGTCATCTCTCCCCGCTGTAGGTCATCAGATCAAAGTGTATGACTCCACATTATTCATAATTTCCTGACAATAATAAGCATAAGGATTGTTTCTATCACCACAACTATGGGCTTCAACCAGTTAGAGAGCATATTCAAGCTGCGGCATACAAAATGGAGGACAGTGAATCACAAGATGGAGGATATTTAAAAGTATGATCAGGTCATTTACACCTCCTCCCCACAAAGCCATTCCGTTCCTCACCTGACCAAAAGACGTTGTTATCAAATATAGTTAATTTATACTATTATTGATACTACACATTATTCACCATACCCATAGACGTTACTTATGCACATATACATACAAGTTCCAGGCGTCACTATTAGATTCAATTCTCTGATCATTTGGACCATATCATTGAGTTTGGCCAGTAGGTGTTTTGCACGTATTGCAAAATATGCATACTGATTTACAATCACGATGAAGGCTCATTTTCTACTACCGCATATAGTTTTATGCTGATCTGAAATCGCCAGCTGGCATGTTTTACGCTGCGATCGCGCTTCGTTCCTGGCAGTGCTGCTCAACAGGATACCGGATATCCGAATAGACTCGGATATCCGAACTTTTTAGGCCTATCCGATCGGATCCGGATTCCGGATAGCTGGATGGGAATCCGGATAGCTCTATGCGGATAGTTGGTCTCATAACCCGGATACCCGCGGATACCGGTCGGATATCCGAATCCGGGTGCTGTAACCATGGACATTATGTCCATGACGTCATTCAGCCAATCAGAGCGCTCCCAGCCTAAGCCCAAGCACCCAATCACAGAGGAGAACCTTGGCCAGTCCCTCCTGTATATAAGGAGGGGGCCATGTTAAGAATCTCGTCCTTGCTTTGTGACTGCCACTGTGATAGGTTGTCCAGTGTGTTTGGCTGAAGCAAGTACATTATCCAAGTGATAACCCAGCGTTTTAACACTAAAACACCTTCTGGTTTTACTGTTGTACTGTGTTGTAGTTAGCTTAGCTAGTCTGTGTAATTTGTTAGTGTCAGTCAGTCTTGTCAGTCAGTCTTTCAGCTGCAGCAGCTGCGCTGCCTGTGCCTGCTACTAGGTCCTGTGTCTTTGTGTGTGCTGTGTCTGTGTGCACACACTCCAGGCTCCTTGCTGCTGGCTGGGCTGCTATTACTACTGCTACTGTGGTTTTGTATTGTGTAGTTGCAGACAGTGCTAGTACTACAGATTATTGCTGCTGTGCTGCTGCTGACTGAGTGAGCAGTGTCAGTGTGTTTAGTTGTTGTACTCCTGTCTGTCAGTCTGCTGATCATTTCCAAGCCCGCCGCCAATAATAAAAGTGCACCAAGTACCCCACACACATCATCTGTGACGTCGACTCATCAGTGACAGTGAGTCTTGTACAGTACTATGTCTGGCACTGGCAGTGTGAGACGGGGGAGGGGAAAGGCCGGAAGGAGAGTGAGCAACATTACGGCCTCTGGCAGCAGTTCTGCCGCATCAGGCATTCCGCCGCTACCCACTGGCAGTCACGCTGCAGAGACGCAGCACCGTGTTGCGTCCATTTTCAAGCAGGGTCAGCGGCGCAGATTGGAGGAGAAGGACGCCGCGTCTGTGATGCAGCAGATGGCGCATGACGAGGAGCAAGCCAGTGACAGTGAGGCCACCACCACCACCAGCCCTAGCCCTAGAGAAAATATTCTCTGCAAAATTGGCTTTTCAGAAGAGTCTGAGATGCTGACAGTAATTGTTGGGGGGGAGCCCGTCCATGATGTGTCAGCAGAAGAGGAATTTGATGCGGGCTCATCATCCCAGCAATTTGATGAAGGGGAGTTTGATGATGAGGTGAAGGACCCGGACTACCAGCGACCGGAGGGGCATGTCAGCTCTGACTCTGAGGAGGAGGAGTCAGTGGGTCTGGCACGCAGGTTGAGCATTTCAGGGATTGGCAGGAGCAGCAGTGGGCATGGAATACGTGACCCGCAGGCTGCTGCTCCATCTGTCAGTGGCACGACTACCACCAGCCGCACCACTCAACCCCAGGCCCTAACCACCACCGGCAGAAAATCCACAGCAGCATCCCGTTCTGAGCCACGTAAGGGAAAACACCAATCCCCAATATGGCAGTTTTTCCATCTGCCCTCACTGGATAGCAAGTATGTTACGTGCAAATTATGCCATGTGAAGCTGAGCAGAGGGTCTCACCCCTCCACTTATGGCACCTCCAGCTTCATAAATCATCTGGGCAATAAGCACAAACCTGAGCATCAGGAATTCAAGAGGCTGAAGGAAGCTGGCGCTGGCCCTTGCAGAGGTCAGAGCACTATAACAACCTTTGCCACTCCTGCTGACACTGAGGCCTCTTCAGGCAGCCAGTCCTCCTCAGTGGTCTCCTCTGTTCCCTCCTCAGCTTCCCGTGCAAGCCTAAAACGCCCCCACCACCAGACCCTGCTGAGTGACTCTTTTGTGGTCAGGGCTCAGCCTCCCGGCAGCCGTCGCATACGCCAGCTGAACGGCTTGCTGACACAGGCCATGTCCTCCCAGCTCCTCCCGTACTCGTTTGTGCAGGAGGGGAGCCGGATGCGTGCGCTCCTGCAGTGCGCAGCGCCGGATTGGCCAATCCCCAGCCGGCACTACTTTGCACGCAAGGCCATCCCAGCACTGCACCGCTTTGTAAAGGCCAACGTGGAGCGTGGGCTGGATCATGCGCTTGGTGCGCGCGTCCATGTGACAATGGACTCATGGAGCAGCCGCTTCGGGACAGGCCGCTATTTGTCCTTCACCGCGCACTGGGTCAGTTTGGTGGAAGGGGGTGAAGAGGAGACAGCAGCATCATCACCCCGGTGGGTGGTGCCACCCCGCAGCAGGGTCAGGGGAAGTGCAGCAGCTTCCAGCTCTGATCCGGTTCCATCCGCCGCCAAACAACCCCGCCTCAGCAGCAGCGTGAAGGCCCACCACTGCCAAGCGCTGCTGCAGATGGTCACGGTGGGCAAGAACAAGCTGACGGCAGACCACGTCTTGGCCAAGCTCCGAGAGCAAGAGAGCAGTTGGCTGACTCCCAGAGGCCTCAGAGTCGGAGAGGTGGTGGCCGACAATGGGGCAAACTTGGTTGCCGCCATCCAGCGGGGAAACCTCACCCACATCCCCTGTCTGGCCCACGTCCTGAACCTAGTGGTGCAGAAATTCCTGCACACCTACCAGGGGATGAACACTCTTTTGGGAGCGGCAAGGAAAACGGTGGGTCATTTTCGCCGCTCGGGTGGTGCCACAGCGACCCTTACAGCCGTGCAGCTGGAGCTGAACCTCCCACAGCACCGCCTCATTATAGACGTTCCAACACGCTGGAATTCCACCCTGGCGATGTTGGAACGTCTGGTTGAACAGAGGCGGGCTGTCAACCTGTACCTGGCCAGAGCCACCATGGATGCCAACTTGTTGGGGACCGGCACCACCCACCTCCCAGACATCATCCGCCCTGCTGAGTGGGGAAAAATGCAGCTGGTGTGCTTTGTGCTGGCACCCTTCCTGGAGGCCACCAACATGGTCAGCCGGGACCATGCGTCGCTGTGTGAGTGGGTGACCATTGTGTGCATGCTGGACAAGGCCCTCGATGCTCTGCTGGAAGTGGGAGAGGAAGCCTTGATCCAGCAGGAGCAGCAGCAGCACACTTCACAGTCCACCTCTGTGCAGCAGGAGGAGGATTCGGAGGAGTTGGAGGAGGACTTGGAGGAGTTGGAGGTCCCTGACCTTGAAGAGGAGGGGGCACAGCGGAGTGCAGCTGCAGTAGTGCGGGGGTGGAGAGAGCAAGATGAGGCTCCGGAATCAGAGGAGGACGACAGCACTGTCAGCGGTGCAGAATATCATAGGTCAGCAGAGATGGCAGCCCTCTTCCCTATGGCAGCGCACATGCTGCAGTGCCTGCGCAAAGACCCAAGGGTGAAGGAGATGAGTGCTCGGGAGGACATCTTGATCACCCTGATGCTGGACCCACGGCTGAAGGGGAAGCTGGCTCAGTTCCTGCCTGTAGGAGGAGACCCTGTGCGCCGAATCAGGGACTTGCAGCGGATTCTGGTTCGGCGCTTGGAGGAAGCCTTCCCCCGGACTCCCACCCCCCCTGCTGTCTCAGTCCAGCCAGCACAGCAGCAGGTGCCTGCATCCAGCATCAGCAGGCGCCCAACAAACCTGCTGTCTCTGACAAAGGCGCTCTATGCCACACCAGTACCGCTGCCTACAGAGGAGGTGCCTGCAGCAGCATCCGGCTCTCAAAGCCAGAACCAGCACCTGACCCGGATGGTGGCCGATTATATGGGGTCCTATAGCGGGCTTGACACCGACACCCCTGTGGACCCCTTGGAAAACTGGGTGAAGCACCTGGATATCTGGGGCGAGCTGGCGCAATACGCCCTGGAAGTGCTGTCCTGCCCGCCTTCCAGCGTTATGTCGGAAAGGTGCTTCAGTGCGGCCGGTGGCGTGGTCACTGAGAAGCGCTCTTGTCTGTCAGGCCAGTCTGTGGACAGACTGACTTTTTTAAAGATGAACGAGGCTTGGGCAGTTGGTGAGTTCCTGGCCCCTGTTGTTGGCAAGAGGGGGAAATGAAGTGGCTGAGTGGTAATCACTATGCCTGGCCTGCTTAACCACCCTTTACCACCACAACCTCCTGACTCCATCTTCATGAAGCCAGGTTCTTATTTTTTGAACTGTGCCGTGGTACCTGCCATGGTCAGCTGTGTAATTTTTTTGGAGGTGTCTGTGCTGTGCGAGTTGTGGGGCCCCAACTGCGGCAGTACGACCGACCGCTTCCTGGAACCTCTCCTAATTTTTTACTGTGCCGTGGTACCTACAACAGTGCCATGGTCAACTATGTAAACACAATAGCTGTGTAATTTTTTTTGGAGGTGTCTGCTGTCCGAGTTGTGGGGAGGCCCCAACTGCGTCAGTACGACCGCTTCCTGGAACCTCTCCTAATTTTTTACTGTGCCGTGGTACCTACAACAGTGCCATGGTCAACTATGTAAACACAATAGCTGTGTAATTTTTTTTGGAGGTGTCTGCTGTCCGAGTTGTGGGGAGGCCCCAACTGCGTCAGTACGACCGCTTCCTGGAACCTCTCCTAATTTTTTACTGTGCCGTGGTACCTACAACAGTGCCATGGTCAACTATGTAAACACAATAGCTGTGTAATTTTTTTTGGAGGTGTCTGCTGTCCGAGTTGTGGGGAGGCCCCAACTGCGTCAGTACGACCGCTTCCTGGAACCTCTCCTAATTTTTTACTGTGCCGTGGTACCTACAACAGTGCCGTGGTCAACTATGTAAACACAATAGCTGTGTAATTTTTTTTGGAGGTGTCTGCTGTCCGAGTTGTGGGGAGGCCCCAACTGCGTCAGTACGACTGCTTCCTGATATACCACTCTGATGTTGATTGACAGCCATTTTTTTTTTGGGGGGGGGGATTTTAAGTCCACTCCCCACATCATCAGTGTTTCCCTTTTCACAATTATGATGCTACATGCCTCATATACCCTAAAAAACCTTTTTAAAGCAATTTAAAGGCCACTTCCGGGATTAAACACGGATATCCGAATCCGATCGGATACTAGGGTCGGATATCCGAATCGGATTCGGATCGGAAAATTTTGAATTCGGATATCCGATCCGGATCGGATAGCGGGGTATCCGGATCCGAATCGGATCCGGATTTTGAAAAGGGGTATCCGAGCAGCACTGGTTCCTGGCAGCCATATGATGCAATTGCAGCGAATGGAAAAAGCAGCCTGCACGACAGCAAACGGAGCGCACTTGCGCTTGCGATCGCACTTGCTAGTGTAAAAGGGCCTTTTGTGCAGTATATCATATCCTTTGTGATCATATAATTAGATGTGACCAATAGTTACTCGGCCGTATTGCAAAACTTGCATAATTTCTCAAAATCATTTAAAGGCATTCCATAACAGTTTCCAAATTTAAATATGTCTACATGAAGAAGTAATGATGCTAAGAAAATTATTTTTTTTTCCCCTCAAAGGTACTCTTTAACACAGGGGTGCCCACACTTTTTCGGCTCGAGAGCTACTTTAAAATTTGCCGAGTCCAGGAGATATACCAACATTTAGGTAGCTAGGTATAGGTGCCTTCAGTATAGGTAGATAGGTATAGGTGCCTGAAGTATAGATAGCTAGGTATATCGGCCTTTCAATATAGGTAGCCAAGTATAGTATAGTTAGGAATAGGTACCTTCAGTAGATAGCTAGGTGTAGGGGCCTTCAGTATAGGTAGCCAGGTATAGTGTAGTTAGGCGTAGGTGCCTTCAGTATAGGTAGTCAGGTATTGTGTAGTTAGGTGTGGGTGCCTTCAGTATAGTTAGCCAGGTATAGTGTAGTTAGGTGTGGGTGCCTTCAGTATAGTTAGCCAGGTATAGTGTAGTTAGGTGTAGGTGCCTTCAGTATAGTTAGAGAGGTATAGTGTAGTTAGGTGTGGGTGGCTTCAGGATAGTTAGCCAGGTATAGTGTTGTTAGGTGTGGGTGGCTTCAGGATAGTTAGCCAGGTATAGTGTAGTTAGGTGTAGGTCCTTTCAGGATAGTTAGCCATGTATAGTGTAGTTAGGTGTGGGTGGCTTCAGTATAGTTAGCCAGGTATAGTGTAGTTAGGTGTGGGTGGCTTCAGTATAGTTAGACAGGTATAGTGTAGTTAGGTATGGGGGGCTTCAGGATAGTTAGTCAGGTATAGTGTAGTTAGGTGTGGGTACCTTCAGTATAGTTAGCCAGGTATAGTGTAGTTAGGTGTGGGTGGCTTCAGTATAGTTAGCCAGGTATAGTGTAGTTAGGTGCCTTAATCTTCCACTTGAAGAGCTACCAAAAGGTAATCATGGGAAAAAAATCATCCTTTCTATCACAAGAGATTGCAAATGCAGTTAACAAACCAGCCCAACTGTTCCGCACAGTGTAAAAACTCTGCAACCCAGCATGTCAAAAACTTAATATCGAGTCTTCAAAGGACCTCTGTGACCAATTTGCCCATTTCTTCACAGACAAAGTCTCCGCTATAAGGTCCGCCATCCAACTTACAGCATCTGAGCCTAATATAGCGCCGAAGACCATTAGCAGAGACAACGTAACACATTTGTCAAACTTCAAAGAAATTGATGAAGAAGTCACATCAAGCATCCTCCTTCACGTCCGCCTAACTACCTGTGACCTGGATCCTGGCCCAACACAGTTCATGTTGAACTGGCCCGACCTGTTCGTACCGGTATTCCTCAAAATTGTTAACTGTTCCTTACAATCAGGGATATTTCCTGCTTTACTGAAGGAAGCAATCATCAGGCCTCTCCTCAAAAAACCCTCCCTGGACCCAGATGCAATGACCAGCTACAGACCTGTCTCTAACCTCCCCTTTCTGGGCAAGCTAATTGAAAAAGCTGTATACCTCCAGCTAGAAGCCAGAATCCTACAAAATAACAGTTATGACCCATTCCAGTCTGGCTTCAGGAAACACCACAGCACTGAAACTGCCCTCATCCAAATATGCAACCACCTGCTCATGGCAAGAGACAGAGGAGAGTGCTCGATCCTCATACTGCTAGACCTTTCTGCAGCCTTTGACACAGTTGACCATGACATCTTGATAAACAGGCTACAGGAATACTGCGGCATTGATGGCATAGTACTTCAGTGGTTCCAATCCTTCTTGAGTGGCAGAACCCACAAAGTGTCTATGGGGCCCTTCCTGTCCACCCCTGTAACACTTAAGTATGGGGTGCCCCAGGGCTCAATCCTCTCTCCCCTGCTTTTCACGATTTACATGCTACCGTTGGGAAAACTAATCCAAAAACATTGTCTGACATACCACTGCTATGCAGACGACACCCAACTATATCTTTCCTTCAAGCCTGGTGTGACAGACCCAACTCTAACTATAAACGCCTGCTTACGTGAACTACAGCAATGGATGAATGACAACTGGCTGAAACTAAATGCAGACAAAACTGAAGTCCTTCTGATTGGAGGGCAGAGCATGATATCAAAACAACTTAACTTGCAGTCTTCACCACTGGGATTAGGAGGCACGGATCTACGCAGCTCTGATCATGTGCGTAGCCTGGGAGTTCTAATTGATGGGGATTTAAACTTCAGAACTCAAATCTCTGCTGTGGTGAAATCATCCTATTTTCACCTGAAGAACATTGCAAAAATCAAGCACCTCATACCCCCAGAAGATCTGCCAACCTTAGTCCACGCCTTCATCACATCCCGACTGGACTACTGCAATGCTCTCTACACTGGCCTTCCAAAAAAGGTCTTGTACCGCCTACAGCTGATACAGAATACTGCTGCCAGACTGCTAACCAACCAACCCCGTCACTGCCACATAATGCCAGTCCTGCATTCCCTTCACTGGCTACCTATAGAATGGAGGGTCCTATTCTAGATCGGCCTACTGACATTTAAATCCCTGAATAATCTAGGCCCTGGATACATAAAAGATATGTTACAGCTGCGTAGCAATCCCCGCATTCTCAGATCCACAGGTTCTAATAATCTAGTCATACCCAGAGTCCACTTGGAAACTTTTGGTCCCAGAGCCTTCTGTCATGCTGCCCCTATGTTTTGGAACTCCTTACCTCAACAGATCAGGACAGCCCCATCCCTGGACGTGTTTAAATCCAGACTGAAAACCCACCTGTTCAGTCTGGCATTTGCAGAAATATAACTTTTGTTGTGTGAATACTTCATCCTACTAATTACTGAATCTGAGAGAGCCTAAGCGCTTTGAGTCCTATGGGAGAAAAGCGCTATAGAAATGTTATTGTATTGTATATTATTGTATTAGGTGTGGGTGGCTTCAGGATAGTTAGCCAGGTATAGTGTAGTTCGGTGTGGGTGGCTTTAGGATAGTTAGCCAGGTATAGTGTAGTTAGGTGTGGGTGGCTTCAGGATAGTTAGCCAGGTATAGTGTAGTTTGGTGTGGGTGGCTTCAGGATAGTTAGCCAGGTATAGTGTAGTTCGGTGTGGGTGGCTTCAGGATAGTTAGCCAGGAATAGTGTAGTTAGGTATGGGTGGCTTCAGGATAGTTAGCCAGCTACAGTTTAGTTAGGCGTAGGTGCCACTTACCTCCCTCCAGTTCCAGCGGCGGTGTCTGGAGCTCCTCCTGGTCTCCCTTCTTTCGGCCGCGTTGGCTGGAGTGTAGAATGGGTTGCTGAATGGCGGGCGCAGGGGGCGGCGGGCAGCGTGCGTACGTAGATACATCGTGCCCAGCACTACCCACAGCTATGACGTTGTGGCGTCCTCCACTCCCACTGTACCGCCTCTCCCCCGCTCTGCCTCTTCTGATTGGCCACCGGACGGCAGCAGAATCTGATAGCTGCCGGCCGCGATCTACCAAATAGGCGGTCGCTATCTACCGGTAGATTGCGATCGACCTAATGGGCACCCATGCTTTAACACATGTTTACATACAGTGTATGTTAAAATCCTCCATCTTTGAGAGAACCAATTTGTACTTTTATCACATGGCCGCTAATGTAAGTAGGTCTATAGAAGTGAACAAACACTATGCCTTTGATCCGCTAAAACCCGTTCGGTAAAAATTTCATGTGGCACAATTTACCTCGCGGTAAAAAATATTCTTGTTGAGTATTCAGTAATACTTTAACACATGCAGTAACAGCTTGGTCAATCACTTGGTATTTTAACCTCTTGAGGACGGCAGTGTTAAAACCCCCTAAAGAACAGGCCATTTTTCACTGAACTGGCCACTGCAGCTTTAGAGACTCGCTGCAGGGCCGCACAGCTCAGTACACAAGTGATCCCCCCCCCTCCTCTGTTTGTTGGGTCTGATCGCCCCCCCCAGATGGTTGTTTATTTTGTATCAATGTTTGTATTATTTATTTTTAAATACATTTCTGTATTTTTTTTCTCCCTCTCCCTCCCTTCCCCTTCAGTGCTATACTGAGTAAATAACCGCTGTCTAACAGCCCCCGAGTGACGATCGCCGCTGGGAGACTGAAGGCGGAGACTGAGCCCCACCTGAATAAATTATGCCGTTATCAACATATTTATCTTGACTATTATTGATAGTATTATATTAATCAAGGCTGTGGAGTCGGAGTCGAGGCAATTTTGGGCACCCGGAGTCGGAATTGGAGTCGGAGTCGTGGCTTCAGAAACTTTTGTACAAAATCTACAGCCCTGTTAAGTATTAGACTAAGGAGTCGGAGTCGAGGAGTTGGAGTCTGAGCAATTTGGGGTACCCGGAGTCGGAGTCGTGGTTTCAGAAACTGAGTGTAATGATCGCTGCTGCAGCAGGTGTTGCTGGAAGCAGTAGTGCTGCAGCTCAGGCAGTTCTGATGTCTTTCCATGCAAGCTGCATAGCTTTGTCTGTCTTTCCCTGCTGTCAGCTTGTGACTGATTATCATTCACCTGTGTGGGAATCTGCATGTCTGCTCCCATTGGATGACCTCAGTATAAAGATCTGCTTCCTGCAGGGTTTCCTTGGGTTTTCATAGCTTCAGCTTAAGCCTGCCTTGCTGTCGCTTTAGCCCCCGATCGTGTTTCTTGTTAAAGATACTTTGCTGGTCTTTGCATCATATATTGGTTCATTGCCAATATATATGCATACCAGCACGTTTATTATTTTCCTTGTATTTGTGTTACGTTGATATATCAGTGTCGCTGATGTATACGTACACGAACTGTTTATATCCTGTGTGCAGTTAGTCAGCTTTTCAGCACGTTTTGGTAGGTTGCGCGTACCGTGACCACCCGTACTGAGGTAGTTACCCTGCTCCTGGTTCTGTTTGTAGATTGCGTTCATCTCTGCGAAGAGATAACGAATCCTTCTGAATCCTGTTCTGTTACCGTTTGTGGATTGCGTTCATCTCTGCGAAGAGATAACTAATCCTTCTGAATCCTGTTCGGTTACTGTTTGTGGATTGCGTTCATCTCTGCGAAGAGATAACGAATCCTTCTGAATCCTGTTCTGTTACCGTTTGTGGATTGCGTTCATCTCTGCGAAGAGATAGCGAATCCTTCTGAGTCCTGTTCCCTGTGTTACTCCATTCCTAGTCAGCGTTCCTGCTTATGTCATATATCGGTTCATTGCCGATATATACATATGTTAGTCAGACGTTACAAATAGTTTCATTGATAGCTGTAATTGTAATACGCTAGGAAAACATACTTATTGTATATTTATCTGTGTTACGTTCATCTATCTTAATCCTGCTGTTTTCTGACTGTCCTGTCCTGTCTTTGTGAGGCACGCCATCGCCGCATCGCATTGGCTGCCTCATTCCAGTCTGTCTGGTTTTGGACGCTTGCTGTCGCTAAGTAGCCGCTAGCTAGCAAGCGTTCATTCTGTCTACCTGTCCTGATCTCCTCAGTTCTGGTTTGTGCGCTCAGCGCTACTTTGCGCTGAGACGTTATAACGAAAGCATTGTTTGTGGCTGTCAGATCTGCACCGGCTCTGTGCGCCACAATCTCCTATTGCAGTCAGTCCTCCCCTCCACTATACTAGGGATAGCCTGTTTCCTTGTGCTAGTGTGTGTACCTCCTCCACGTCAGCTCATGCGTTGCATGCTGACTGGGGAGAATACACCACCAAGCCTTACACTGAGGAGTCGGAGTTGGAGTCGGAAGATTTTTGTACCGACTCCACAGCCCTGATATTAATTACCACAAACACTATTATCTCCACATTTTAGTGCAACAAGAAGCTCACACATCTTTATTTGATTTCATTCAAACTAAACACATACATTTATCTATCTAAAACAATAACTCTGATGACTACAGCTTCCAAAGGTGCACCACAGCACAAGGACTGCTCCGGAGTAATCCTGGTGAAATCACAACATGGCATTGACTCTTCTAAGAGCGGTGCTCAAACTGCAGTGGTGCACCTGTGGGACCCCTGGAAGAGGTGATGTCCTCCACCCAGCTCCTCAATCACTGAGGGGTCTTCAGAGGAGGTGGGCAGTCGAGGTAGCCTAACAGACGGTCATCTCTCCCCGCTGTAGGTCATCAGATCAAAGTGTATGACTCCACATTATTCATAATTTCTGGACAATAAAAAGTATAAGGATTGTTTCTATCACCACAACTATGGGCTTCAACCAGTTAGGGAGCATATTCAAGCTGAGGCATACAAAATGGAGGACAGTGAATCACAAGATGGAGGATATTTAAAAGTATGATCAGGTCATTTACACCTCCTCCCCACAAAGCCATTCCATTCCTCACCTGACCAAAAGACGCCGTTATCAAATATAGTTAATTTATACTATTATTGATACTATTACATTATCCACCATACCCATAGACGCTACTTATACACATATACATACAAGTTTCAGGCGTCAGTCTTAGATTAAATTATCTGATCATTTTGACCACATCATTGAGTTTGGCCAGTAGATGATTTGCACGTATTGCAAAATATGCATACTGATTTACAATCACGATGAAGGCTCATTTTCTACTACCGCATATAGTTTTATGCTGAACTGCAATCGCCAGCTGGCATGATTCACGCTGCGATCGCGCTTCGTTCCTGGCGGCCATATGATGCAATTGCAGCGAATGGAAAAAGCAGCCTGCACGATAGCAAACGGAGCGCACTTGCGCTTGCAATCGCACTTGCTAGTGTAAAAGGGCCTTAAGTGCAGTATATCATATCCTTTGTGATCGTATAATTAGATGTGACCAATAGTTACTCGGCCGTATTGCAAAACTTGCATAATTTATCAAAATCATTGTAAAGGCATTCCATAACAGTTTCCAAATTTAAATATGTCTACATGAAGAAGTAATGATGCTAAGAAAAGTAAGGTTTTTTTCTCCTCACAGGTACTCTTTAACACAGGGGTGACCACACTTTTTCGGCTCGCGAGCTACTTTAAAATTTGCCGAGTCCAGGAGATCTACCAACATTTAGGTAGCTAGGTATAGGTGCCTTCAGTATAGGTAGCTAGGTATAGGTGCCTGAAGTATAGATAGCTAGGTATATCGGCCTTTCAATATAGGTAGCCAAGTATAGTATAGTTAGGAATAGGTGCATTCAGTAGATAGCTAGGTGTAGGGGCCTTCAGTATAGGTAGCCAGGTATAGTGTAGTTAGGTGTAGGTGCCTTTAGTATAGGTAGCCAGGTATTGTGTAGTTAGGTGTGGGTGCCTTCAGTATAGTTAGCCAGGTATAGTGTAGTTAGGTGTGGGTGCCTTCAGTATAGTTAGCCAGGTATAGTGTAGTTAGGTGTGGGTGGCTTCAGGATAGTTAGCCAGGTATAGTGTTGTTAGGTGTGGGTGGCGTCAGGATAGTTAGCCAGGTATAGTGTTGTTAGGTGTAGGTCCCTTCAGGATAGTTAGCCAGGTATAGTGTAGTTAGGTGTGGGTGGCTTCAGTATAGTTAGCCATGTATAATGTAGTTAGGTGTGGGTGGCTTCAGTATAGTTAGCCAGGTATAGTGTAGTTAGGTGTGGGTACCTTCAGTATAGTTAGCCAGGTATAGTGTAGTTAGGTGTGGGTGGCTTCAGTATAGTTAGCCAAGTATAGTGTAGTTAGGTGAGGGTGGCTTCAGGATAGTTAGCCAGGTATAGTGTAGTTAGGTGTGGGTACCTTTAGTATAGGTAGCCAGGTATAGTGTAGCTAAGTGTTGGTGGCTTCAGTATAGTTAGCCAGGTATAGTGTAGTTAGGTGTGGGTGGCTTCAGGATAGTTAGCCAGGTATAGTGTAGTTTGGTGTGGGTACCTTCAGTATAGTAGGCGAGGTATAGTGTAGCTAAGTGTTTGTGGCATCAGTATAGTTAGCCAGGTATAGTGTAGCTAAGTGTTGGTGGCTTCAGTATAGTTAGCCAGGTATAGTGTAGTTAGGTGTGGGTACCTTCAGTATAGTTAGCCAGGTATAGTGTAGCTAAGTGTTGGTTGCTTCAGTATAGTTAGCCAGGTATAGTGTAGTTAGGTGTGGGTACCTTCAGTATAGTTAGCCAGGTATAGTGTAGTTAGGTGTGGGTGCCTTCAGTATAGTTAGCCAGGTATAGTGTAGTTAGGTGTGGGTGGCTTCAGTATAGTTAGCCAGGTATAGTGTAGTTAGGTGTGGGTGGCTTTAGGATAGTTAGCCCGGTATAGTGTAGTTTGGTGTGGGTGGCTTCAGGATAGTTAGCCAGGTATAGTGTAGTTCGGTGTGGGTGGCTTCAGGATAGTTAGCCAGGTATAGAGTAGTTAGGTGTGGGTGGCTTCAGTATAGTTAGCCAGGTATAGTGTAGTTAGGTGTGGGTAGCTTCAGGATAGTTAGCCAGCTACAGTGTAGTTAGGCGTAGGTGCCACTTACCTCCCTCCAGTTCCAGCGGCGGTGTCTGGGGCTCCTCCTGGTCTCCCCTCTTTCGGCCGCGCTGGCTAAAGTGTAGAATGGGTGGCTGAATGGCCGGCGCAGGGGGCGGTGGGCAGCGTGCGTACGTAGATACATCGTGCCCAGCGCTACCCCAAGCTATGACGTTGTGGCGTCCTCCACTCCCACTGTACCGCCTCTCCCTCGCTCTGCCTCTTCTGATTGGGCAGCGGCCGGCAGCAGAATCTGATAGCTGCCGGCCGCGATCTACCAACTAGGCGGTCGCGATCTACCGGTAGATCGCGATCGACCTATTGGGCACCCAAGCTTTAACACATGTTTACATACAGTGTATGTTAAAATCCTCTATCTTTGAGAGAACCAATTTGTACTTTTATCACATGGCCGCTAATGGAAGTAGGTCTATAGAAGTGAACAAACACTATGCCTTTGATCCGCTAAAATCCGTTCGGTAAAAATTTCATGTGGCACAATTTACCTCGCGGTAAAAAATATTCTTGTTGAGTATTCAGTAATACTTTAACACATGCAGTAACAGCTTGGTCAATCACTTGGTATTTTAACCTCTTGAGGACGGCAGTGTTAAAACCCCCTAAAGCAGGGGTCCCCAACCTTTTGGAGCCCGGGGCCCACTATCCCGACCAAAATTTTCTCCGGGGCCCCCCTGGGGGCGGGGTGGGTGGGAGGGGTGAGTGGGCGTGGCTAGTGTCGGCGGCAGCAGCCCCCCCTTTTTTCCCAGATTCCACAGTATAGCAAGTACAGTTTCCACAGTATAGCAAGTACAGTTAGCCTAGTATAGCAAGTACAGTTACCACAGTATAGCAAGTACAGTTATCCCAGTATAGCAAGTACAGTTACCACACTATAGCAAGTACAGTTAGCCTAGTATAGCAAGTATAGCTACCCCAGTATAGCCAGTAGTTACCCCAGTATAGCAAGTACAGTTAGCCTAGTATATCAAGTATAGCTACCCCAGTATAGCAAGTACAGTTACCACAGTATAGCAAGTACAGTTAGCCTAGTATAGCAAGTATAGTTACCCCAGTATAGCAAGTACAGTTACCACACTATAGCAAGTACAGTTAGCCTAGTATAGCAAGTATAGTTACCCCAGTATAGCTAGTACAGTTACCACAGTATAGCAAGTACAGTCAGCCCAGTATAGCAAGTACAGTTAGCCTAGTATAGCAAGTATAGTTAGCCCAGTATAGCAAGTATAGTTAGCCCAGTATAGCCAGTAGTTACCCCAGTATAGCCAGTAGTTACCCCAGTATAGCAAGTATAGTTAGCCCAGTATAGCCAGTAGTTATCCCAGTATAGCAAGTATAGTTAGCCCAGAATAGCAAGTATAGTTAGCCCAGAATAGCAAGTATAGTTAGCCCAGAATAGCAAGTATAGTTAGCCCAGTATAGCAAGTATAGTTAGCCCAGAATAGCAAGTATAGTTAGCCCAGAATAGCAAGTATAGTTAGCCCAGTATAGCAAGTATAGTTAGCCCAGAATAGCAAGTATAGTTAGCCCAGTATAGCAAGTATAGTTAGCCCAGTATAGCAAGTATAGTTAGCCCAGAATAGCAAGTATAGTTAGCCCAGAATAGCAAGTATAGTTAGCCCAGAATAGCAAGTATAGTTAGCCCAGTATAGCAAGTAAAGTTAGCCCAGTATAGCAAGTATAGTTAGCCCAGAATAGCAAGTATAGTTAGCCCAGTATAGCAAGTATAGTTAGCCCAGTATAGCAAGTATAGTTAGCCCAGAATAGCAAGTATAGTTAGCCCAGAATAGCAAGTATAGTTAGCCCAGTATCGCTGCCCCAGTGTCGCCAGTACAGTTAGCCCAGTGTAGCCTCTCCTCTCCTCCCCCCGCGCGGCCGCCGCTCCTGTTACCTTACGAGCAGGCAGTCACTTCCTTATGTTCCACATAGCTCCTCTCCTCTTGCAGCACCTCGTATTACAGCAGCGCTTCCCGCGCGGCTGCTGTAAGGAAGGGTAGGAAATAGGGCAGCGCTTCCTGTAGTGGCGAACGCCATTACCATGGGAACGCTGCCCCGCCTCCTTCCCTCCTTACAGCAGTCGCACAGCAAGCGCTGCTGTAATACGAGATGCGAGAGGGGCTATGGGGAATATAAGGAAGAAAGCGGCCGCCCGCTCATAAGGTATCAGGAACGGCGGCCGCTGGGGGGAGAGGGCGAAAGGCCAGATCCGCCGCGGCCCCCCAGAAATCTGCCCACGGACCCCCAGGGGGCCGCGGCCCCCAGGTTGGGGACCTCTGCCCTAAAGAACAGGCCATTTTTCACTGAATTGGCCACTGCAGCTTTAGAGACTCGCTGCAGGGCCGCACAGCTCAGTACACAAGTGATCCCCCCCCCCCTCTGTTGGTGGGGTCTGATCGCCCCCCAGATGGTTGTTTATTTTTTATAAATTTTTGTATTATTTATTTTTAAATACATTTCTGTATTTTTTTCTCTCTCTCCCTCCCTCCCCCTTCAGCGCTGTACTGAGTAACTAACCGCCGTCTAACAGCCCCCAAGCGGCGATCGCCGCTGGGAGACTGAAGGCGGAGACTGAGCCCCACCTGAATAAATTATGCTGTTATCAATATATTTATCTTGACTATTATTGATAGTATTATATTAATTACCACAATCACTATTATCTACACATTTTAGTGAAACAAGAAGCTCACACACATTTATTTGATTTCATTCAAACTAAACACATACATTTATCTATCGAAAACAATAACTCTGATGACTACAGCTTCCAAAGGTGCACCACAGCACAAGGACTGCTCCGGAGTAATCCTGGTGAAATCACAACATGGCATTGACTCTTCTAAGAGCGGTGCTCAAACTGCAGTGGTGCACCTGTGGGACCCCTGGAAGAGGTGATGTCCTCCACCCAGCTCCTCAATCACTGAGGGGTCTTCAGAGGAGGTGGGCAGTCGAGGTAGCCTAACAGACGGTCATCTCTCCCCGCTGTAGGTCAACAGATCAAAGTGTATGACTCCACATTATTCATAATTTCCTGACAATAATAAGCATAAGGATTGTTTCTATCACCACAACTATGGGCGTCAACCAGTTAGGGAGCATATTCAAGCTGAGGCATACAAAATGGAGGACAGTGAATCACAAGATGGAGGATATTTAAAAGTATGATCAGGTCATTTACACCTCCTCCCCACAAAGCCATTCCGTTCCTCACCTGACCAAAAGACGCCGTTATCAAATATAGTTAATTTATACTATTACTGATACTATTACATTATCCACCATACCCATAGACGCTACTTATGCACATATACATACAAGTTCCAGGCGTCAGTCTTAGATTAAATTCTCTGATCATTTTGACCACATCATTGAGTTTGGCCAGTAGGTGTTTTGCACGTATTGCAAAATATGCATACTGATTTAAAATCACGATGAAGGCTCATTTTCTACTACCGCATATAGTTTTATGCTGAACTGCAATCGCCAGCTGGCATGATTCACGCTGCGATCGCGCTTCGTTCCTGGCGGCCATATGATGCAATTGCAGCGAATGGAAAAAGCAGCCTGCACGATAGCAAACGGAGCGCACTTGTGCTTGCGATCGCACTTGCTAGTGTAAAAGGGCCTTAAGTGCAGTATATCATATCCTTTGTGATCGTATAATTGGATGTGACCAATAGTTACTCGGCCGTATTGCAAAACTTGCATAATTTCTCAAAATCATTGTAAAGGCATTCCATAACAGTTTCCAAATTTAAATATGTCTACATGAAGAAGTAATGATGCTAAGAAAAGAAAGGTTTTTTTCTCCTCACAGGTACTCTTTAACACAGGGGTGACCACACTTTTTCGGCTCGCGAGCTACTTTAAAATTTGCCGAGTCCAGGAGATCTACCAACATTTAGGTAGCTAGGTATAGGTGCCTTCAGTATAGGTAGATAGGTATAGGTGCCTGAAGTATAGATAGCTAGGTATATCAGCCTTTCAATATAGGTAGCCAAGTATAGTATAGTTAGGAATAGGTACATTCAGTAGATAGCTAGGTGTAGGGTCCTTCAGTATAGGTAGCCAAGTATAGTGTAGTTAGGTGTGGGTGCCTTCAGTATAGTTAGCCAGGTATAGTGTAGTTAGGTGTGGGTGCCTTCAGTATAGTTAGCCAGGTATAGTGTAGTTAGGTGTAGGTGCCTTCAGTATAGTTAGCCAGGTATAGTGTAGTTAGGTGTGGGTGGCTTCAGGATAGTTAGCCAGGTATAGTGTTGTTAGGTGTGGGTGGCTTCAGGATACTTAGCCAGGTATAGTGTAGTTAGGTGTAGGTCCCTTCAGGATAGTTAGCCAGGTATAGTGTAGTTAGGTGTGGGTGGCTTCAGTATAGTTAGCCATGTATAATGTAGTTAGGTGTGGGTGGCTTCCATATAGTTAGCCAGGTATAGTGTAGTTAGGTGTGGGTACCTTCAGTATAGTTAGCCAGGTATAGTGTAGTTAGGTGTGGGTGGCTTCAGTATAGTTAGCCAAGTATAGTGTAGTTAGGTGTGGGTGGCTTCAGGATAGTTAGCCAGGTATAGTGTAGTTAGGTGTGGGTACCTTTAGTATAGGTAGCCAGGTATAGTGTAGCTAAGTGTTGGTGGCTTCAGTATAGTTAGCCAGGTATAGTGTAGTTAGGTGTGGGTGGCTTCAGGATAGTTAGCCAGGTATAGTGTAGTTCGGTGTGGGTACCTTCAGTATAGTAGGCGAGGTATAGTGTAGCTAAGTGTTTGTGGCATCAGTATAGTTAGCCAGGTATAGTGTAGCTAAGTGTTGGTGGCTTCAGTATAGTTAGCCAGGTATAGTGTAGTTAGGTGTGGGTAACTTCAGTATAGTTAGCCAGGTATAGTGTAGTTAGGTGTGGGTGGCTTCAGTACAGTTAGCCAGGTATAGTGTAGTTAGGTGTGGGTACCTTCAGTATAGTTAGCCAGGTATAGTGTAGTTAGGTGTGGGTGGCTTCAGTATAGTTAGCCAGGTATAGTGTAGTTAGGTGTGGGTGGCTTCAGGATAGTTAGCCAGGTATAGTGTAGTTAGGTGTGGGTGGCTTCAGTATAGTTAGCCAGGTATAGTGTAGTTAGGTGTGGGTGGCTTCAGGATAGTTAGCCAGGTATAGTGTAGTTCGGTGTGGGTGGCTTCAGGATAGTTAGCCAGGTATAGTGTAGTTCGGTGTGGGTGGCTTCAGGATAGTTAGCCATGTATAGTGTAGTTAGGTGTGGGTGGCTTCAGTATAGTTAGCCAGGTATAGTGTATTTAGGTGTGGGTACCTTCAGTATAGTTAGCCAGGTATAGTGTAGTTAGGTGAAGGTGGCTTCAGTATAGTTAGCCATGTATAGTGTAGTTAGGTGTGGGTGGCTTCAGTATAGTTAGCCAGGTATAGTGTATTTAGGTGTGGGTACCTTCAGTATAGTTAGCCAGGTATAGTGTAGTTAGGTATGGGTTGCTTCAGTATAGTTAGCCAGGTATAGTGTAGTTAGGTGTGGGTGGCTTCAAGATAGTTAGCCAGGTATAGTGTAGTTAGGCGTGGGTGGCTTCAGGATAGTTAGCCAGGTATAGTGTAGTTAGGTGTGGGTACCTTCAGTATAGTTAGCCAGGTATAGTGTAGTTAGGTGTGGGTGGCTTCAGTATAGTTAGCCAGGTATAGTGTAGTTAGGTGTGGGTGGCTTTAGGATAGTTAGCCCGGTATAGTGTAGTTTGGTGTGGGTGGCTTCAGGATAGTTAGCCAGGTATAGTGTAGTTCGGTGTGGGTGGCTTCAGGATAGTTAGCCAGGTATAGAGTAGTTAGGTGTGGGTGGCTTCAGTATAGTTAGCCAGGTATAGTGTAGTTAGGTGTGGGTAGCTTCAGGATAGTTAGCCAGCTACAGTGTAGTTAGGCGTAGGTGCCACTTACCTCCCTCCAGTTCCAGCGGCGGTGTCTGGGGCTCCTCCTGGTCTCCCCTCTTTCGGCCGCGCTGGCTAAAGTGTAGAATGGGTGGCTGAATGGCCGGCGCAGGGGGCGGTGGGCAGCGTGCGTACGTAGATACATCGTGCCCAGCGCTACCCCAAGCTATGACGTTGTGGCGTCCTCCACTCCCACTGTACCGCCTCTCCCTCGCTCTGCCTCTTCTGATTGGGCAGCGGCCGGCAGCAGAATCTGATAGCTGCCGGCCGCGATCTACCAAATAGGCGGTCGCGATCTACCGGTAGATCGCGATCGACCTATTGGGCACCCAAGCTTTAACACATGTTTACATACAGTGTATGTTAAAATCCTCTATCTTTGAGAGAACCAATTTGTACTTTTATCACATGGCCGCTAATGGAAGTAGGTCTATAGAAGTGAACAAACACTATGCCTTTGATCCGCTAAAATCCGTTCGGTAAAAATTTCATGTGGCACAATTTACCTCGCGGTAAAAAATATTCTTGTTGAGTATTCAGTAATACTTTAACACATGCAGTAACAGCTTGGTCAATCACTTGGTATTTTAACCTCTTGGGGACGGCAGTGTTAAAACCCCCTAAAGCAGGGGTCCCCAACCTTTTGGAGCCCGGGGGCCCACTATCCCGACCAAAATTTTCTCCGGGGCCCCCCTGGGGGCGGGGTGGGTGGGAGGGGTGAGTGGGCGTGGCTAGTGTCGGCGGCAGCAGCCCCCCCTTTTTTCCCAGATTCCACAGTATAGCAAGTACAGTTTCCACAGTATAGCAAGTACAGTTAGCCTAGTATAGCAAGTACAGTTACCACAGTATAGCAAGTACAGTTATCCCAGTATAGCAAGTACAGTTACCACACTATAGCAAGTACAGTTAGCCTAGTATAGCAAGTATAGCTACCCCAGTATAGCCAGTAGTTACCCCAGTATAGCAAGTACAGTTAGCCTAGTATATCAAGTATAGCTACCCCAGTATAGCAAGTACAGTTACCACAGTATAGCAAGTACAGTTAGACTAGTATAGCAAGTATAGTTACCCCAGTATAGCAAGTACAGTTACCACACTATAGCAAGTACAGTTAGCCTAGTATAGCAAGTATAGTTACCCCAGTATAGCTAGTACAGTTACCACAGTATAGCAAGTACAGTCAGCCCAGTATAGCAAGTACAGTTAGCCTAGTATAGCAAGTATAGTTAGCCCAGTATAGCAAGTATAGTTAGCCCAGTATAGCCAGTAGTTACCCCAGTATAGCCAGTAGTTACCCCAGTATAGCAAGTATAGTTAGCCCAGTATAGCCAGTAGTTATCCCAGTATAGCAAGTATAGTTAGCCCAGAATAGCAAGTATAGTTAGCCCAGAATAGCAAGTATAGTTAGCCCAGAATAGCAAGTATAGTTAGCCCAGTATAGCAAGTATAGTTAGCCCAGAATAGCAAGTATAGTTAGCCCAGAATAGCAAGTATAGTTAGCCCAGTATAGCAAGTATAGTTAGCCCAGAATAGCAAGTATAGTTAGCCCAGTATAGCAAGTATAGTTAGCCCAGTATAGCAAGTATAGTTAGCCCAGAATAGCAAGTATAGTTAGCCCAGAATAGCAAGTATAGTTAGCCCAGAATAGCAAGTATAGTTAGCCCAGTATAGCAAGTAAAGTTAGCCCAGTATAGCAAGTATAGTTAGCCCAGTATAGCAAGTATAGTTAGCCCAGTATAGCAAGTATAGTTAGCCCAGTATAGCAAGTATAGTTAGCCCAGAATAGCAAGTATAGTTAGCCCAGAATAGCAAGTATAGTTAGCCCAGTATCGCTGCCCCAGTGTCGCCAGTACAGTTAGCCCAGTGTAGCCTCTCCTCTCCTCCCCCCGCGCGGCCGCCGCTCCTGTTACCTTACGAGCAGGCAGTCACTTCCTTATGTTCCACATAGCTCCTCTCCTCTTGCAGCACCTCGTATTACAGCAGCGCTTCCCGCGCGGCTGCTGTAAGGAAGGGTAGGAAATAGGGCAGCGCTTCCTGTAGTGGCGAACGCCATTACCATGGGAACGCTGCCCCGCCTCCTTCCCTCCTTACAGCAGTCGCACAGCAAGCGCTGCTGTAATACGAGATGCGAGAGGGGCTATGGGGAATATAAGGAAGAAAGCGGCCGCCCGCTCATAAGGTATCAGGAACGGCGGCCGCTGGGGGGAGAGGGCGAAAGGCCAGATCCGCCGCGGCCCCCCAGAAATCTGCCCACGGACCCCCAGGGGGCCGCGGCCCCCAGGTTGGGGACCTCTGCCCTAAAGAACAGGCCATTTTTCACTGAATTGGCCACTGCAGCTTTAGAGACTCGCTGCAGGGCCGCACAGCTCAGTACACAAGTGATCCCCCCCCCCCTCTGTTGGTGGGGTCTGATCGCCCCCCAGATGGTTGTTTATTTTTTATCAATTTTTGTATTATTTATTTTTAAATACATTTCTGTATTTTTTTCTCTCTCTCCCTCCCTCCCCCTTCAGCGCTGTACTGAGTAACTAACCGCCGTCTAACAGCCCCCAAGCGGCGATCGCCGCTGGGAGACTGAAGGCGGAGACTGAGCCCCACCTGAATAAATTATGCTGTTATCAATATATTTATCTTGACTATTATTGATAGTATTGTATTAATTACCACAATCACTATTATCTACACATTTTCGTGCAACAAGAGGCTCACACACATTTATTTGATTTCATTCAAACTAAACACATACATTTATCTATCGAAAACAATAACTCTGATGACTACAGCTTCCAAAGGTGCACCACAGCACAAGGACTGCTCCGGAGTAATCCTGGTGAAATCACAACATGGCATTGACTCTTCTAAGAGCGGTGCTCAAACTGCAGTGGTGCACCTGTGGGACCCCTGGAAGAGGTGATGTCCTCCACCCAGCTCCTCAATCACTGAGGGGTCTTCAGAGGAGGTGGGCAGTCGAGGTAGCCTACCAGACGGTCATCTCTCCCCGCTGTAGGTCAACAGATCAAAGTGTATGACTCCACATTATTCATAATTTCCTGACAATAATAAGCATAAGGATTGTTTCTATCACCACAACTATGGGCGTCAACTAGTTAGGGAGCATATTCATGCTGAGGCATACAAAATGGAGGACAGTGAATCACAAGATGGAGGATATTTAAAAGTATGATCAGGTCATTTACACCTCCTCCCCACAAAGCCATTCCGTTCCTCACCTGACCAAAAGACGCCGTTATCAAATATAGTTAATTTATACTATTACTGATACTATTACATTATCCACCATACCCATAGACGTTACTTATGCACATATACATACAAGTTTCAGGCGTCAGTCTTAGATTAAATTCTCTGATCATTTTGACCACATCATTGAGTTTGGCCAGTAGGTGTTTTGCACGTATTGCAAAATATGCATACTGATTTAAAATCACGATGAAGGCTCATTTTCTACTACCGCATATAGTTTTATGCTGAACTGCAATCGCCAGCTGGCATGATTCACGCTGCGATCGCGCTTCGTTCCTGGCGGCCATATGATGCAATTGCAGCGAATGGAAAAAGCAGCCTGCACGATAGCAAACGGAGCGCACTTGTGCTTGCGATCGCACTTGCTAGTGTAAAAGGGCCTTAAGTGCAGTATATCATATCCTTTGTGATCGTATAATTAGATGTGACCAATAGTTACTCGGCCGTATTGCAAAACTTGCATAATTTCTCAAAATCATTGTAAAGGCATTCCATAACAGTTTCCAAATTTAAATATGTCTACATGAAGAAGTAATGATGCTAAGAAAAGTAAGGTTTTTTTCTCCTCACAGGTACTCTTTAACACAGGGGTGACCACACTTTTTCGGCTCGCGAGCTACTTTAAAATTTGCCGAGTCCAGGAGATCTACCAACATTTAGGTAGCTAGGTATAGGTGCCTTCAGTATAGGTAGATAGGTATAGGTGCCTGAAGTATAGATAGCTAGGTATATCGGCCTTTCAATATAGGTAGCCAAGTATAGTATAGTTAGGAATAGGTACATTCAGTAGATAGCTAGGTGTAGGGTCCTTCAGTATAGGTAGCCAAGTATAGTGTAGTTAGGTGTGGGTGCCTTCAGTATAGTTAGCCAGGTATAGTGTAGTTAGTTGTGGGTGCCTTCAGTATAGTTAGCCAGGTATAGTGTAGTTAGGTGTAGGTGCCTTCAGTATAGTTAGCCAGGTATAGTGTAGTTAGGTGTGGGTGGCTTCAGGATAGTTAGCCAGGTATAGTGTTGTTAGGTGTGGGTGGCTTAAGGATACTTAGCCAGGTATAGTGTAGTTAGGTGTAGGTCCCTTCAGGATAGTTAGCCAGGTATAGTGTAGTTAGGTGTGGGTGGCTTCAGTATAGTTAGCCATGTATAATGTAGTTAGGTGTGGGTGGCTTCCATATAGTTAGCCAGGTATAGTGTAGTTAGGTGTGGGTACCTTCAGTATAGTTAGCCAGGTATAGTGTAGTTAGGTGTGGGTGGCTTCAGTATAGTTAGCCAAGTATAGTGTAGTTAGGTGTGGGTGGCTTCAGGATAGTTAGCCAGGTATAGTGTAGTTAGGTGTGGGTACCTTTAGTATAGGTAGCCAGGTATAGTGTAGCTAAGTGTTGGTGGCTTCAGTATAGTTAGCCAGGTATAGTGTAGTTAGGTGTGGGTGGCTTCAGGATAGTTAGCCAGGTATAGTGTAGTTCGGTGTGGGTACCTTCAGTATAGTAGGCGAGGTATAGTGTAGCTAAGTGTTTGTGGCATCAGTATAGTTAGCCAGGTATAGTGTAGCTAAGTGTTGGTGGCTTCAGTATAGTTAGCCAGGTATAGTGTAGTTAGGTGTGGGTAACTTCAGTATAGTTAGCCAGGTATAGTGTAGTTAGGTGTGGGTGGCTTCAGTACAGTTAGCCAGGTATAGTGTAGTTAGGTGTGGGTACCTTCAGTATAGTTAGCCAGGTATAGTGTAGTTAGGTGTGGGTGGCTTCAGTATAGTTAGCCAGGTATAGTGTAGTTAGGTGTGGGTGGCTTCAGGATAGTTAGCCAGGTATAGTGTAGTTAGGTGTGGGTGGCTTCAGTATAGTTAGCCAGGTATAGTGTAGTTAGGTGTGGGTGGCTTCAGGATAGTTAGCCAGGTATAGTGTAGTTCGGTGTGGGTGGCTTCAGGATAGTTAGCCAGGTATAGTGTAGTTTGGTGTGGGTGGCTTCAGGATAGTTAGCCAGGTATAGTGTAGTTAGGTGTGGGTACCTTCAGTATAGTAGGCCAGGTATAGTGTAGTTAGGTGTAGGTACCTTCAGTATAGTTAGCCAGGTATAGTGTAGCTAAGTGTTGGTGGCTTCAGGATAGTTAGCCAGGTATAGTGTAGTTAGGTGTGGGTGGATTCAGGATAGTTAGCCAGGTATAGTGTAGTTAGGTGTGGGTGGCTTCAGTAAAGTTAGCCAGGTATAGTGTAGTTAGGTGTGGGTGGCTTCAGGGTTGTTAGCCAGGTATAGTGTAGTTAGGTGAAGGTGGCTTCAGTATAGTTAGCCATGTATAGTGTAGTTAGGTGTGGGTGGCTTCAGTATAGTTAGCCAGGTATAGTGTATTTAGGTGTGGGTACCTTCAGTATAGTTAGCCAGGTATAGTGTAGTTAGGTGAAGGTGGCTTCAGTATAGTTAGCCATGTATAGTGTAGTTAGGTGTGGGTGGCTTCAGTATAGTTAGCCAGGTATAGTGTATTTAGGTGTGGGTACCTTCAGTATAGTTAGCCAGGTATAGTGTAGTTAGGTATGGGTTGCTTCAGTATAGTTAGCCAGGTATAGTGTAGTTAGGTGTGGGTGGCTTCAAGATAGTTAGCCAGGTATAGTGTAGTTAGGCGTGGGTGGCTTCAGGATAGTTAGCCAGGTATAGTGTAGTTAGGTGTGGGTACCTTCAGTATAGTTAGCCAGGTATAGTGTAGTTAGGTGTGGGTGGCTTCAGTATAGTTAGCCAGGTATAGTGTAGTTAGGTGTGGGTGGCTTCAGGATAGTTAGCCAGGTATAGTATAGTTAGGTGTGGGTACCTTCAGTATAGTTAGCCAGGTATAGTGTAGTTAGGTGTGGGTACCTTCAGTATAGTTAGCCAGGTATAGTGTAGTTAGGTGTGGGTAGCTTCAGTATAGTTAGCCAGGTATAGTGTAGTTAGGTGTGGGTGGCTTCAGGATAGTTAGCCAGGTATAGTGTAGTTAGGTGTGGGTGGCTTCAGAATAGTTAGCCAGGTATAGTGTAGTTAGTTGTGGGTGGCTTCAGGATAGTTAGCCAGGTATAGTGTAGTTAGGTGTGGGTGGCTTCAGTATAGTTAGCCAGGTATAGTGTAGTTAGGTGTGGGTGGCTTCAGGATAGTTAGCCAGGTATAGTGTAGTTAGGTGTGGGTACCTTCAGTATAGTTAGCCAGGTATAGTGTAGCTAAGTGTTGGTGGCTTTAGTATAGTTAGCCAGGTATAGTGTAGTTAGGTGTGGGTACCTTCAGTATAGTTAGCCAGGTATAGTGTAGTTAGGTGTGGGTGGCTTCAGTATAGTTAGCCAGGTATAGTGTAGTTAGGTGTTGGCGGCTTCAGGATAGTTAGCCAGGTATAGTGTAGTTAGGTGTGGGTGGCTTTAGTATAGTTAGCCAGGTATAGTGTAGTTAGGTGTGGGTGGCTTTAGTATAGTTAGCCAGGTATAGTGTAGTTCGGTGTGGGTGGCTTCAGGATAGTTAGCCAGGTATAGTGTAGTTAGGTATGGGTGGCTTCAGGATAGTTAGACAGGTATAGTGTAGTTAGGTGTGGGTGGCTTCAGGATAGTTAGCCAGCTACAGTGTAGTTAGGCGTAGGTGCCACTTACCTCCCTCCAGTTCCAGCAGCGGTGTCTGGGGCTCCTCCTGGTCTCCCCTCTTTCGGCCGCACGCTGGCTGGAGTGTAGAATGGGCGGCTGAATGGCGGGCATAGGGGGCGGTGGGCAGCGTGCGTACGTAGATACATCGTGCCCAACGCTACCCCCAGCTATGACGCTGTGGCGTCCTCCACTCCCACTGTACCGCCTCTCCTCCACTCTGCCTCTTCTGACTGGCCAGCGGCCGGCAGCAGAATCTGATAGCTGCCGACCGTGATCTACCAAATAGGCGGTCGCGATCTACCGGTAGATCGCGATCGACCTATTGGGTACCCATGCTACAACACATGTTTACATACAGTGTATGTTAAAATCCTCCATCTTTGAGAGAACCAATTTGTACTTTTATCACATGGCCGCTAATGTAAGTAGGTCTATAGAAGTGAACAAACACTATGCCTTTGATCCGCTAAAATCTGTTCGGTAAAAATTTCATGTGGCACAATTTACCTATTGGTAAAAAATATTCAGTACACAAGTGATCCCCCCTCCTCTGTTGGTGGGGTCTGATCGCCCCTCAGATGTTTGATTATTTTTTATCAATTTTTGCATTATTTATTTTTAAATACATTTCTGTATTTTTTTTCTCTCTCTCCCTCCCTCCCCCTTCAGCGCTGTACTGAGTACATAACCACCGTCTAACAGCCCCCAAGCGGCAATCGCCGCTGGGAGATTGAAGGCGGAGACTGAGCCCCACCCGAATAAATTATGCCGTTATCAATATATTTATCTTGACTATTATTGATAGTATTATATTAATTACCACAATCACTATTATCTCCAGATTTTAGTGCAACAAGAAGCTCACACATGTTTATTTGATTTCATTCAAACTAAACACATACATTTATCTATATAAAACAATTACTCTGATGACTACAGCTTCCAAAGGTGCACCACAGCACAAGGACTGCTCCGGAGTAATCCTGGTGAAATCACAACATGGCATTGACTCTTCTAAGAGCAGTGCTCAAACTGCAGTGGTGCACCTGTGGGACCCCTGGAAGAGGTGATGTCCTCCACCCAGCTCCTCAATCACTGAGGGGTCTTCAGAGGAGGTGGGCAGTCGAGGTAGCCTAACAGACGGTCATCTCTCCCCGCTGTAGGTCATCAGATCAAAGTGTATGACTCCACATTATTCATAATTTCCCGACAATAATAAGCATAAGGATTGTTTCTATCATCACAACTATGGGCTTCAACCAGTTAGAGAGCATATTCAAGCTGAGGCATACAAAATGGAGGACAGTGAATCACAAGATGGAGGATATTTAAAAGTATGATCAGGTCATTTACACCTCCTCCCCACAAAGCCATTCCATTCCTCACCTGACCAAAAGACGTTGTTATCAAATATAGTTAATTTATACTAATATTGATACTACACATTATTCACCATACCCATAGACGTTACTTATGCACATATACATACAAGTTCCAGGCGTCACTATTAGTTTAAATTCTCTGATCATTTTGACCACATCATTGAGTTTGGCCAGTAGGTGTTTTGCACGTATTGCAAAACATGCATACTGATTTACAATCACGATAAAGGCTCATTTTCTACTACCGCAAATAGTTTTATGCTGAATTGCAATCGCCAGCTGGCATGATTCTTGCTGCTGATTTATTTTTAAATACATTTCTGTATTGTTTTTCTCCCTATCCCTCCCCCTGTCTGCCTATCAGTGAGATCGACTGTGATAGGCTTAATAGCCCCCGAGCGGCGATCACTGCTGGGAGACTGAAGGCGGAGCTTAGCTACCGAGCAGAGACGCGCACGCATCAGCGCGTGCGATCCCCTGCAAAATTAGCCCCAAGGTTGTTACGCCAATCGGCATGACGCGGTCGGCAAGCAGTTAAGGAATCATGTGGTATTTGATTCAGTTCATTAAAGCAGCAGGGACAGCCTTACTATACCAGGAAAAGAAAATATATAAGTAGGTAAATACTAGTTCTACTTACATAACATAAGTGTTGTACCGTTAGCAATTTTATTTCAGTTTATTATATACCTGTATCGTAAATAAAGAGAGAACTGTTTCAGGCAGTTTCCATCTTTACTTACTCTGAAGGCAACCCTAATGTCCTCCCTTACTCTTTTTTGCTCCTATAAACCGTGATATCTACCTTGCTTTGTCAACACATGTGAGCACAGCATAGATCTTATTTCAGCAGCTTTTGCAGAGGGGTGAGGTGTTTTTCCCTTCTCAGCTTCGTGTCACACTGAACTGCCCTCAGCGAATCAGTGAGGAGAAGGAATGTGGGAGGGCAGATAACAAGTATCCCTCTCCCTGGCAATGTACCAAATAGAGTCAGGCTGACTGTGGTAAGAGTTATTTCAGCAGAAACATTTATGATTATATTGGAATGCTTGTAGTACAGGGTCAGGTTGTAGACTGCATAATAAACACAGAGCAGTGGGTAAATGGAATTTGATTTTATGGCTGACAATCCCGCTCTAAGGAATTATGCAGTATTTCATTCTGTCTTTGATGGATTATTGCAGCACTTTGAAAATGGAAGCCAGATGTGATACAGATAGCTTTTTTTTTTAAATTATACTGACAAGTAAAGAGCAAGTCCAAGCTGCATTTACAGGGATCATTACCCCTACCAATGCCATTTACACTTACACTTTGACACACAGTCCAGCGGCAGACATACAGCTGCGCTGGTTGTGCAGCCAAATGAGGTATCCATGACTTTAGGGGCCTATGTAACCTCTGCAGGGTTGTATAACCCACAAGGCACTGAGGCTCCTGCACCGATTGGATGGTTATCCAATGTCTGCGGCAGGCCCTCTGAATTGCAGAGCACAAGCAGAACAGAGTAGAGAGGTAACTGACTTCTCCAGGCTCCAGTAAGGCCATCACGTTCCTTCCCTTTCAGCATCCCTATCTCTATGGCACCAGTGCCATCTCATCATGTGACCCGCCTGCACATGCTAGCGGGTTATGTGATGATAGACACTGCTGGAGCCTTACAGGCCAGGAATCTGGAAGAGGAAAGAAAGTAATCACCTTGCTGGAGCCCAGAGAGGTGAGTGACCGGCCGCAGACACACTGCAGAGCGCTGTGCTGGCCGTTTGCGCTGCGTCTGTGTTTTTTTAAAAACACTCCTATTGACTTGCATTAAAATTGTGGCAATATCAAGGCGGTTGCGATATTTTGAAAAGTTGCAGTCACTGCAATTTTGCTGTGATTTTTACTGTAATTTATATGCAAGTCAACGAGAGCATTTTTTTTTTAAATCGAAGCGGTGTGTCTAAGGCCTAAATGCGCATCATTGTAAGCAGTTAAAGAACAAAAGTACATTGAATTCCCATCCAGACGATGACAGTGTTTCTGGTTGATACATTGGCAGTGTAAGCCCAGGTGCAGCAACAACCCATGGGACCCCTCTTGGATACAAACGTCCCCATGTGACGGGTAAAACATACACACACCTACACTCCTTTCCCACCTGGCACCCTCTACCCACATAGAAGGACAGGGGAGCAGTGCAATATTACACTGCTCTAGTGCGATGTCGGGTCTCTTCTGTACTTCCTGGCAGTTGCACGGTCTGTGCTTCCATACCTCCAGCTCCCGATCACATGACATACATTTAGAGCCAGAGGTATGCAGCATAGAGCATGTGCCTGTCAAGAAGATTAGCGGGGAACCACAGCCCGAGGGGATCTAGCTACCTAATACCAGGTGGCACCGCCTGCTACCTAATACCTCGGTGGCACCTATGGCTAGCTAATACTATTTGGGGGCACCATTGGCTACCTAGGACTATTTTGGGGAAACCTCTGGCTACTCATTACTATTTGGGGGCACTGACTACCTTATATTATTTTGGGGGGGGACTTCTGGCTACCTAATACAGTATAATATATTGCTATCTGGGGAACTCACAGGACTTTTAGATACAGGATAGGTGCATATCTAGCTACCTAATACTGACATCTACCTACTTCCTGTCTTTAAAGGGAGCACCTATGCCTGGCTATACTGGCAGCACCTATGCCTGGCTATACTGGCAGCACCTATGCCTGGCTATACTGGGAACACCTAAGCCTGGCTATGCTGGGAGCACCTATGCCTGGCTATACTGGGAGCACCTATGCCTGGCTATACTGGGAGCACCTAAGCCTGGCTATACTGGGAGCACCTATGCCTGGCTATACTGGGAGCACCTATGCCTGGCTATACTGGGAGCACCTATGCCTGGATATACTGGGAGCACCTATGCCTGGCTATACTGGTAGCACCTATGCCTGGCTATACTGGCAGCACCTATGCCTGGCTATACTGGCAGCACCTATGCCTGGCTATGCTGGGAGCACCTAAGCCTGGCTATGCTGGGAGCACCTATGCCTGGCTATACTGGGAGCACCTATGCCTGGCTATACTGGGAGCACCTATGCCTGGCTATACTGGCAGCACCTATGCCTGGCTATACTGGCAGCACCTATGCCTGGCTATACTGGGAGCTCCTAAGCCTAGCTATACTGGGAGCACCTAAGCCTGGCTATACTGGGAGCACCTATGCCTGGCTATACTGGGAGCACCTATGCCTGGCTATACTGGGAGCACCTATGCCTGGCTATACTGGGAGCACCTATGCCTGGCTATACTGGGAGCACCTATGCCTGGCTATACTGGGAGCACCTATGCCTGGCTATACTGGGAGCACCTATGCCTGGATATACTGGGAGCACCTATGCCTGGCTATACTGGTAGCACCTATGCCTGGCTATACTGGCAGCACCTATGCCTGGCTATACTGGCAGCACCTATGCCTGGCTATGCTGGGAGCACCTAAGCCTGGCTATGCTGGGAGCACCTATGCCTGGCTATACTGGGAGCACCTATGCCTGGCTATACTGGGAGCACCTATGCCTGGCTATACTGGCAGCACCTATGCCTGGCTATACTGGCAGCACCTATGCCTGGCTATACTGGGAGCTCCTAAGCCTAGCTATACTGGGAGCACCTAAGCCTGGCTATACTGGGAGCACCTATGCCTGGCTATACTGGGAGCACCTATGCCTGGCTATACTGGGAGCACCTATGCCTGGCTATACTGGGAGCACCTATGCCTGGCTATACTGGGAGCACCTATGCCTGGCTATACTGGGAGCACCTATGCCTGGCTATACTGGGAGCACCTATGCCTGGCTATATTGGGAGCACCTATGCCTGGCTATACTGGAAGTACCTATGCATGGCTTTAACCTTCTGAGCGTTACGCCGCTCAGGAGGTTTTGTTACTTTTTGCCCAATTTTTAATTAAATGCGGCAAATGGCTATAAACCCTCTAGCTAGCACTAGGCTAGCTAGAAGTCTCCGGCACCCCTGATCCCCGCCGCTCCCCTGTTTATACATTACCCAGCCTGGATCCAGCGATCGGCGCAGCCTCCTTGCACAGCTCCGGTCATCACTATGGGGAGGATCGCAGATGAAATCATCCTCCCCATAGAGAGATCGGAGCTGTGGCGGGAGGTTGCGCTATCGCTGGATCCAGGGGGGTAACGTATAAACAGGGGGATCGTGGGGGATCGGCGGGGATTGGGGGGTGCTGGAGACTCTTACCAGCTAGCTTAGTGCTAGCTATAAGATTTACAGCCATTTGCCATATTTATTTATTTATCGGGAACTCGTGGGGCCACAGAGCGGTATACCCGGCACAGTGTCGGGCATACCGCTAAGGAGGTTAATGGGAGCACCTATGCTTGGCTATACTGGGAGCACCTATGCCTGGCTATGCTGGGAGCACCTATGCCTGGCTTTAATGGGAGCACCTATGCCTGGCTTTAATGGGAGCACCTATGCCTGGCTTTAATGGGAGCACCTATGTCTAGCTATACTGGGAGCACCTATGCCTGGCTATGCTGGGAGTACCTATTCCTGGCTATACTGGGAGCACCTATACCTGGCTATGCTGGGAGCACCTATGCTTGGCTTTAATGGGAGCACCCATGCCTGGCTATGCTGGGAACACCTATGCCTGGCTATACTGGGAGCACCTATGCCTGGCTATACTGGGAGCACCTATGCCCGGCTATGCTGGGAACACCTATGCCCGGCTATGCTGGGAACACCTATGCCTGGCTATGCTGGGAACACCTATGCCTGGCTATACTGGGAGCAACTATGCCTGGCTATACTGGGAGTACCTATGCCTGGCTTTAATGGAAGCACCTATGCCTGGATATACTGGGAGCACCTATGCCTGGCTATACTGGGAGCACCTATGCCTGGCTATACTGGCAGCACCTATGCCTGGCTATACTGGGAGCACCTATGCCTGGCAATACTGGGAGCACCTATGCCTGGCTATACTGGGAGCACCTATGCCTGGCTATACTGGGAGCACCTATGCCTGGCTTTAATGGGAGCACCTATGCCTGGATATACTGGGAGCACCTATGCATGGCTTTACTGGGAGCACCTATACCTGGCTATACTGGGAGCAACTATGCTTGGCTATACTGGGAGTACCTATGCCTGGCTTTAATGGAAGCACCTATGCCTGGATATACTGGGAGCACCTATGCCTGGCTATACTGGGAGCACCTATGCCGGCTATACTGGGAGCACCTATGCCTGGCTATACTGGAAGTACCTATGCCTGGCTTTAATGAGAGCACCTATGCCTGGATATACTGGGAGCACCTATGCCTGGCTATTGTTTTACACTTGAAACAACGTGAAGTGAGGAAAAAAAACGTATAATATAATGAATTGTATGTGTAGTACGGATAATAAATAGAACATTAGTAGCAATAACTACTAATAACAGTAGCTTATTTTTATTTTCAAATATATAGCTTTTTTTTATAACATTGCATCATACTGTCACAGTTCCAGCTTTAAAAATCACACTTTTTTTAAGCCATAAAAAAAGCAGAAATAATGACCCCTTGAATTTTCCTGCAGTAAAACCTTATCTCAAGCTGTCTCTCACTGTTTCTTGGCTGTTTAAGTGCTTCAGAAAACAGGACTGTATTCAGCCCAGTGCCTAGCACAGGCATGGGCAAACTTGGCCTTCCAGCTGTTAAGGAACTACAAGTCCCACAATGCATTGCAGGAGTCTGACAGCCACAGCCATGACTCATAAAGGGAAATGCATTGTGGGACTTGTAGTTCCATAACAGCTGGAGGGCCGAGTTTGCCCATGCCTGGCCTAGCACCTTGTAAGTTTCAAAATGGGATAAAGATGACAGCCTTGTCTGAGTCCCTGGACCAACTTTCCTGCGACTTCCATTCGTTGTAAAGCAGCTCTCTCCCATTTTATGTGCAGCCCCCTCATCCATGTGCAGCAGCCTCTCTCTGTCATGTATGGTTCCTTTGAGCTGCAGCTACTCTTTCCTATATGTTGCTCCTCACTTGCAGCCCCTCTTTCATATGCAGCCTCTTTCAGCCTCCTTGGGCAGTAGCTGCCTGAAGCCCTGACCTGCGTTACCTTTCCAAGTATCTGGCCCTGCTCCATGCAATATACACAGCCCTGTCACTTAAAGAAAACCTGTATCGAAAAAAAAGGGCTCCTGGGGGGTACTTACCTCGGAAGGGGGAAGCCTCTGGATCCGATTGAGGCTTCCCACGTCCTCCTCCTTCCCACGGTGGTCTTGCTGGGCCACTCCGCACGGCGGCCATGTAAATATTACCTTCCTGGCTCCAGCACAGGCGCAGTAGCCACTCTCTGCTCGGGATCAGGCGGAAATAGCCGATCCCATTCAGGTCCATTCTACTGCACAGGCGCAAGTCACCTGCTCCTGCACAGTAGAGCGGACCCGACTGGGATCAGCTATTTCCGCCTGATCTGAGCCAAGAGCCGCTAGTGCGCCTGCTGGAGACGGAGAAGGTAAATATTGCAGGTGCGACCGCACAACAGCCTGACAAAGTGTCCACTGTGGCTTCAGAGGGGCCCAGCGAGACCACCATGGCGCAGAGGAGGATGGGAGGAGCCTCAATCAGATCCAGAGGCTTCCCTCTCCCGAGGTAAGTACCCCCAGGGGCCCTTTTTTCGATACAGAATATCTTAAAAACTGTAATGACACAATACCATAGCTACTGATTTTCTGCACCTGGCTTGCTTCTTGTTAAAGTGCCCATACATGGTACCATTTTTTTGTCTTTTTTCAATTCGATAATTTTGTTCGATTATTCTGTTAGATCGAATATAAAGATTTTTCCAACACAATCAGATTTTTATTGAATAAGATGGGATAATAGTTAGTTTTTCTTGATCAAAAAAGAAAAAGATTATTTTTTGATTTTCATTTGTTTCGATCGTTTAGATCAAATAGATGGGAATGTTTGTTATTGTACTGCGTATGGGCACCACACATTGGCAGCTGCTGACCAGAGATAAATGTACAGGGTGCTACTAAGGCCCCTTGTATGCTTGTCCATTATCTTTGCATTGTGTTACCCTTTGTGCACACAGATAAATCCAGAAGGTCCGCACACTCATATGTAGACCAAGTCTGCTGTTTTATTCAAAAAACGTGACACAATTCCCTTCCATAACCAACGATTCGTTTCGGGGCCCCGAGGGGTCCCCTTTGTCAAGGTAAACACACAGAATGGGTTACTTGGTCTACATATGAGTGTGCGGACCTTCTGGATTTATCATTGACTGTTACTCAGGTCCAGCACCTCCACAGTGGTGTGCGGTTCCTCCTCGGATTCCTGACTTTGTGCACACAGGGTAACACAACAGCAATGAAAGTCTATGTGACCTAATACACTTACTGCGTCGCGTCGGAAGTTCCCGATCAGCCGCAAACTCGATGCAAAGTCAACAGCGCATTACCCTCAGACTTCTGCTGCAACCCAGCGGTGGCGAAATACATGGAAGTCAATGGACGATGCAGACAATTTTGGTGATGTGCTAGAAAATAATGATGGGCACACAAAATACTGTCGCTTTGGGCAGATATTTTGACATTCTTCACTTAGGGGGAGGGGGGGGAGTTGGGGGGTGCTCATATTTGTTGCCAGCTGTCTACACATTAAAGGACAACTGAAGGGATAGGAATATGGAGGCTTCCAGCTGCCTGGCTATCCTACTGATCATCTGCCTCTAATACTTTTAGCCCTAGACCCTGAACTAGCATGCAGCAGTTCAGGTGTTTCTGACATTGTTGTCAGATCTGACTGGATTAGCTGCATGCTTGTTTCTGGTGTGATTCAGACACTATTGCAGCCAAATAGATCAGAAGGATAGCCAGGCAACTGGTATTGTTTAAGAGAAAATAAATATGGCAGCCTCCATATTATTCTCATTACAGTGCTCCTTTAATGGTTGTGTGTTCAGATATTTTAATGGGATAACAAATTTACACTGTTAACTTCACATTGTATCAAAGTTTCATAGCTTCAGTGTTGTCCCGTGAAGAGAAATAATAAAATATTTACAAAAATGTGAGGGGTGTACTCACTTCTGTGAGATACTGTACGTCATTACATGCACATAGTGCAAGATTCAATATGTAGGATGGACTAGCTGTCATTTAAAAGATAGAGCAAGGGAGCATATTAATGATGTCCAGAATAGAAGAAACACTGAGGGCTCTTGCACACTGCAAGTGATTCCGATTCAGATTCCGCATTTTAATCAGTTTTTACATCCGATTCCGATTAGCAGTTTGCTCCCTGCACACTGCAAATCGGAATCTGAATCGGATGTAAAAACTGATTAAAAAGCGGAATCTGAATCAGAATCGCTTGCAGTGTGCAAGAGGTCTAATGTATCCTGACATGTCTTAGATCTGCACAGAGGCAGTCTGAAGACTTTTACCTTACAAGCTACTGAGTAGGCTCCTATCATAGAAAGGGATAGATTAAACAGTTAAAGGATACCTTAGCGCTAACTTAAAGGACAACTGAAGTGAGAAGACTATGGAGGCTGCCATATTAATTACCTTTTAAACAATACCAGTTGCCTGGCAGCCCTGCTGATCTATTTGGCTGCAGTTGTGTCTGAATCACACCAGAAACAAGCATGTAGTTAATCTTGTCAGATCTGACAGATGTCAGGAACACCTGATCTGCCTATGCTTGTTCGGGGTCTATGGCTAAAAGTATTAGAGGCAGAGGAGCAGAAGGGCTGCCAGGCAACGAGTATTAATTAAAAGGAAATAAATAGGGCAGCCTACATATAACTCTTCGTCAATCTGCCCAAACATTGCTAGATGTATGGGCACCTTAAAGGATACTTTAGGGCTAACTTCAATTCAAAAAGGACCGCTAATGTGTGTATGGGGAGCGGGGCGGATCCTTACCGTACCTCCCATGCCTCGGCGCCTCTCTCTGTTCTCCAGTAATAATCCAATTCCTCCTCTTCCTCATCGGCGTGGTCGGTGACCTCCGACCGGGACATACGGTGCTGTGCATGCTCAGTATATGCACTAGGGTGTCTTGCGACCACTTGAATGCGCTTACATCATATGGCGTCAATGTGGAGAAAAGATACGCCTTGGCGGATATACTGCGCATGCACAGCGCAGGATGTCCGGGTCAGAGGTCAATGACCGCGACGAACAGGAAGAGGAGAATTTGGATTATTACCGGAGAGCGGAGGGAGACACCAGAGCACGGGAGGTCCGGTAAGGATCCGCACAGCTCCCCATGCACACATTAAGCTTCCTTTTTGAATTGAAGTTAGCCATAAATTTTCCTTTAAGGTGCCCATACATCTAGCAATGTTTGGGCAGATTGACGAAGGGACAGATCCCTCTCTGATCGAATCAACTCGGAAAAAGATCTGTCGGCTGCACATACACTGCAGGCCAATTCCCAATCAATTTCACCATGAAATCTCTGGGGAATTGGCCTTGTGACGCTACCCTTCACCACCTGGCTGCTGTCCCCCCAAATGTAAATGTGCCCCCCCCCCCCCCCCCCAGTCCCTATGCATTGTAATCTCACCTGCTCCAGCTGCCGCCACCGTCCTGCTGCTCATGGTCTCGTCCGCTGCGTTCCCCGATCTCCAACACGTATGCTGGAAAACCTAAGGGATTGAAGAGTGAATGGCATATGTAAATTTTTCATGAATGAGTTGTTAATATGATTGTATTCTATTGTTTATATACGATCAGCACCACAAAAAATACATTTAGGCCCCATTCACACTAAAGCGTTTTGCCTGCGATTTCGGCAAAATGCTCAAACGCTTTTTAAAAGCGATAACGAAAATGAAACCCTATGGGCCCGTTCTTACTTGGGCGATTTGCGCTAATCGCCGCAAATCACCCCAAAACGGGCAAAAACGCAATCACGTCGCCTGCACCATTTTCAGGCGATTTCCCGATGATTGCGTTTCAGTGCTATAGAAGCGCTAAACGCGATCGCATCAAAATCGCAGCAGTGTTCAGTGATTTTTCTGCGTGAAATCGCGGAAAAATCAGTCCTGCAAAACGCCGGTTGAAAACGCAAGTATGAATGGGGTCTTATGGACTACATAAAGGTGGTAAAATTGGTCAGTGATTGGCCAATGATAACGGAGGCCTGGAAACCACTAGCAGTAAGATAGCATTACATTAACAAGAGCTTTTCAAGTCACAAGCGCTTTGAAAAGGCTGCTAGTGGGTTTGAGCCCTAAGGCTTTGTTCACATTGCATTCCGCTCGCATGTCCATCCGCGGTGGGCTTTTTTGAGGCTTTTTTTTCCAATTCCCGACGCTTGGGTGGGTGATTCGTTTTCGTGGTTAGCGGTATCCAACGTGTTTCTCCCAAGCGTTTTGGCATTTCACTCCCTGACGCAGGTCAGGAAGTGGACTCTTTGATCCGGAAAAGAATAAATACAATGTATTTATTCTTAAAAACGCAAACGCAATCGCTCCACAAAGCAGTTTTGTGAGCGTTTCATGTTTTTTTCTTTACCTTCCCAATGAAGCTAAATTGCCTCAAAAATGGCTCAAACACCACTTTACAAAGCGAAACGCAAACAAGCCGCTCATATGTGAACTGCCATACAGAATCATTGTGTAAGCGCTTTCAGGACGATTTTGAAAAATCGCCCGCGCTTAAAAAATAACAAAAACGCCTGCAGTGTGAACAAGCCCTAAAAGTGTGTACCAGACTTAAAGGATACCCGAGTCCTAAACAAATCCACAAAGCAACGTCCTGTGTGTTGTGTGGGGAGGTGTGCATAGGCTTACTGCACCTCCCGCTGCCCGACATCTGCCCCCCTTCCCTATCACTCCCGCTGTTATTAGTCCTGGTCAGTGTGGTCAGCGCCCTCTGACTTGGACATACTACGCTGCACATGTGCAGTTTGTGCACTTGGGGGCCTTGTGACCGCGATCGCTGGGGACCACAGGTGCTGTACAGACATGGTGCGTTGCGTTTTTTTCCGCATATGCATTTTTCTAGCATTTTACGGGCATTTTTATGCGTTTGCGATTCGCATATGCGTTTTGTATGCGTTTTTTATGTGTTTTTCGATTGCGTTTTATGCAAATCACTAGGAAGACAACAGGAAGCGCAAACACATCAGAAAATAATAAAAAGAAATGCATATAAAACACATGAAAAACGCATACCATTGCGTTACCATTGATGTTCATTATGTGCGTTTTTGATAATTATGCAACAAAACCAGCGTGTTTCCAAACGCATGTCTGAAAACGCATATGAGTTTTTATATGCGTTTTTTGATGCGGCCCATTGACTTCCATTAGCGCCAAAAACGCTGCGTTCTCTGCAACGCTAGCGCTTCTGCTATGTGTGTTCCTAGCCCGAGAGACAGAGGATCAAGCAGGGCAGCCAGGCAACATTTAAAGCGGACCTGAACTCATAACGTCATCTCTGCTCTAAAAGATATGCAACAGCATAATAACCTTTAAACAAAAAAAGTCTTTGTTACAGCTGATACAAATCTTAAAATAAATCTGCACTGTTTCTACTTCCTAATTAATGTAAGCAGACATATTGTTTACAGCCTGTGCTTTCAAATGAGCTTATCTGCCATCTCTGCCGTGGCAGTCATGTGACACAGGGAGAGATCAAATTACAACTTGTGATTAGTCACACATGAGGGGGAATGAAACTCTCTAAATACATACAGGGTACTTTTCTCTATGTCTTCCTTCTGTTCTGTGCAAGAGTTCAGGTTCACGTATGGCAGCCTCCATATCCCTCTTGTTATAGATGTTCATTAAACAGATGTAGACAGGAGGTATATTGGATCATTTACATGTGTACTAGAAAACACAATGCCCAGTACACACAATCCATTTTTCCATCAGATTGACAGTCAAACTGATTATTTCCGACAGCGCCAATCTGTTTTCTGGACAATTTTGTAAAGAAGTGGTTGGAAAATCGGTCAGAAATTAGATTGGACCTGTCGGAAATAATCGATTTGACCGTCAATCTGATGGGAAATTGCATTGAGTTTACTAGGCATTAGGGATTGATAAGTGCCATTTTTTTTTCTTTACGAATAAGAGCTAGTTCACACCGAGGGCGTTTTTCGCATTTTTTCAGCCCGGCGATTTTCAAAATAGCCCTAAAAGCGCTTGTGTAATAAGTCCCTATAGGATAGTTCATATCAGCGCGTTTCGTTGGCTTTCCGCTCAGCAAAGCGCTGCATGTACCATTTTTAGGGTGATTTTGTTACAATGGAAGGTATATGAAAAAAAATTGCGTTCGCGTTTTCATGAATAAATACATTGTATTTATTCATTTCCGGGTGAAAGAGTTCACTTGCTGACTGATGTCAGGAAGTGAAAAAACAGAATCGCTCTGCAAAAGCGGTTTGTATAAAATCGTAGCGCGCAGTGGAGCGCCGGGAGGGGAAAAAAAGCACGCAAAAAATAAAAAAATCGCTGGCGTCAGCAATTTTGATTTTAGATGTGAACAAAGCCTTCGTGTTTTTAATATAATTGGATTTCATCCATTTTCATGGCTGCACCACGTTTATATACGATTAGTTTAACAAAATATGCATTTATAGACTATACATGTTTCATGCCACATGTCTATTGATTGATGACTACAATCTTTTTGTGCAATATACAGTATCTGCTCATTATAATCTGCCAGATGTTTTGAGGGACCTCTGGAAAGATCATCTAACAGGCAACCTAGGCAGGTGCCTGGGACCTAATGGGTGCTGAATTGGATTACGATGAAATGTGGCCATAAGCAAGGTTTTGCCCACCTGCTCCTATGGTCCTTTTGGTAACCTGAAATTAGAGGGTCAAACTGGCAGTAGAGCCCCCTGACACACATTAGGCCCCAGGCACCTGCCTAGGGTGCCATGTGGATGATCCTGCTCTGGCAGTACTGTTTGGGAACTGCACAAAATCATTTCTGTAGTGCATTTAAAAAGCACACTGTCCACATCAGATATGATTTAATTAGAGAAATGCACACATTGTCATGATGGGCAAAACCTGTATAGTGTGCATAAAGCCTATCATTCCAGCAGGGGGAGGGACCACCAGGAGGGGCGGGGAGACTGCGCTCCTCCCCCCCATCATCTACATGGCCGCATGTCAGCTGTCTGTAGCTACCATCTGCAGCTGTCCTCCCTTCAGTGCCGACAGGGAGGGGCCTGATCCTGGATGGTTCCACCCCCTTCTATGTAATTCCAGCCAACAAGCGCCAACTATGGGGTATGGCAAGGTACTGTTCTGTTTAATAGATGCCCCGCCCCCTTACTTACTTAATTGCAGCACTAGGGCCGGGCCGAGGCATAGGCTGGAGAGGCTCCAGCCTCAGGGTGCAGTGTAGGAGGGGGACGCACAATTCATTCAGCTGTCATTCCTAATTGTGTATGAAGCAGAAAGAAATAAGAAAAGGGGATACATATCAGTGACTGCAAGCCAGATAACTAGATAGTAAGGTGTTGGGGAGTTTGTCGTCCACGTCTTTCTCCCCTGCAGCTGCATTTATCTGAGTTGCCAAACAAGAGGAGAGGATCGAGCCTCGAGCTAAGCCTTGCCCCTAACATTCCAAAGCCACGCCCCCAGCATTCCAATCTCCGCCCCCGACATTCTAAGCCACACCTCCACCAACGTAAGAAAGAAGCGAGAGTCCGGGGCTCGCTCTTTAAACTGACTCTCCCCTGTGTGTATATATATATATATATATATATATATATATATATATATTTTCAAATCACACTGTACATGATACACATTATTAATGGGAGAATGCACAAATTGAAATGCTACAAAACCGTGTATAGAGCGCATACAGCCCGAGATTCCAGCTGGGGGAGGGACCACCAGGAGGGGCGGGGAGACTGCGCTCCTCCCCCTCATCCTACATGGCCGCATCTCAGCTTATGGGCACTGCACTGAGGTTACTGTTCTGATCAGTGGCTGCCCCGCCCCTGTACTCACTTGCAGCACCGCCCACGTCTTCCTCCTGAGCTGAGCCGCATCCTCGTCTGAACAAGGGGAGAGGCTCGAGCCCGTCAGTCAATGCTCGGGACTCGGACCCGCCCCCAACATTCCAATCTCCGCCCCCAACACCTCCACCGGGCGAGAGTCGGGGCACGCTCTATGCTCTCCCCTGTATGTATATATGTGGATGTATATATGGATGTATATTATATATATATACAGTTTCAAATCACACTGTACGTTACACATTAATAATGGCAGAATGAAATTGAACAACACATTGAAATGGTAAAAAAACGTTTAAAGAGTGCATAAAGCCGGAGATTCCAGCCGGGGAGGGGCCACCAGGAGGGGCGGAAAGACTGCGCTCCTCCTCCTCATCCATATATATGGCCGCATCTCAGCTTATAGGCACTCAGGTTACTGTTCTGATCAGTGGCTGCCCCGCCCCTGTACTTACTTGCAGCACCGCCCACTCTTCCTCCTGAGCTGAGCCGCGTCCCTGTCTGACGAGAAGAGAGGATCGAGAGGCTCGAGCTATGCTCCGCCCCTAATTTTCAGTCAATGCTCGGGACCAGGCTCCGCCCCCAACGGGCTAAGCCACGCCCCCGCAGACATAGGAAGGGAGCAGAGCGTGAGTCGGGCTCGCTCCTAGTCTCTCCCATATACATTCACATGTACATATACAGCATGTATTATAATAGCAGTATATGCTGTCCTGCAGTGTGCAGAATTCCCATAGAGGAGGGGGAAGCTGCTGTTGTGCTGCATCCGCCCCCTGCCCCGCCCACTCATTCACATAAGTGCACAGCAGTTCTTATGAGTGAGGAGTGAGTCACAGTGTGTCTGACTGACTGTGTATGTGGTAATATTGTGTGTGTGTTGTGTGACTGTGTATGTGGTAATAGTGTGTGTGTGTTGTGTGACTGTGTATGTGGTAATATTGTGTGTGTGTTGTGTGACTGTGTATGTGGTAATATTGTGTGTGTGTTGTGTGACTGTGTATGTGGTAATATTGTGTGTGTGTTGTGTGACTGTGTATGTGGTAATAGTGTGTGTGTGTTGTGTGACTGTGTATGTGGTAATATTGTGTGTGTTGTGTGATTGTGTATGTGGTAATATTGTGTGTGTGTTGTGTGATTGTGTATGTGGTAATATTGTGTGTGTTGTGTGATTGTGTATGTGGTAATATTGTGTGTGTTGTGTGACTGTGTATGTGGTAATATTGTGTGTGTTGTGTGACTGTGTATGTGGTAATATTGTGTGTGTTGTGTGACTGTGTATGTGGTAATATTGTGTGTGTTGTGTGACTGTGTATGTGGTAATATTGTGTGTGTTGTGTGACTGTGTATGTGGTAATATTGTGTGTGTGTTGTGTGACTGTGTATGTGGTAATATTGTGTGTGTGTGTTGTGTGATTGTGTATGTGGTAATATTGTGTGTGTTGTGTGATTGTGTATGTGGTAATATTGTGTGTGTTGTGTGATTGTGTATGTGGTAATATTGTGTGTGTGTGTGTGTGTGTGTGTGTGTGTGTGTGTGTGTGTGTGTGTGTGTGTGTGTGTGTGTGTGTGTGTGGTGTGACTGTGTATGTGGTAATATTGTGTGTGTGTTGTGTGATTGTGTATGTGGTAATATTGTGTGTGTGTGTGTGTGGTGTGACTGTGTATGTGGTACTATTGTGTGTGTTGTGTGATTGTGTATGTTGTAATATTGTGTGTGATTGTGTATGTGGTAATATTGTGTGTGTGTGTGTGGTGTGACTGTGTATGTGGTAATATTGTGTGTGTGTTGTGTGATTGTGTATGTGGTAATATTGTGTGTGTGCTGTGTGACTGTGTGCGCGGTAATATTGTGTGTGTTGTGTGACTGTGTATGTAGTAATATTGTGTGTGTTGTGTGATTGTGTATGTGGTAATGGTAAAACAGAGCAAAGAGCATAATATAGAAAAGTTAAACAAAACCTGAATGGCATATGTGTGTATTTATACTGACCTGAGGCCTCCTCCAGCCCCGTGAGAAGCGCGGTCTCCCTCTCCAGCAGCTCCCGTGCCTTGTAATCCCCTCCGGTAATCTGGCTGGCCGCGCTTTCCTTTGCACCCCCTATCGCAGTCCGGCAGCCGGGAGCAGCCTATGCAGTAGTACTGTGTAGGCCCAGAATGCTCCTGGGCAGGGAGCGTGGTGAGGGTGTGTGTGGCAGCACATGCCCAGAAGCGCAAAACTGGCCAGATTGCCAGAAGGCGTAGCAAGAGGACAGTGATGGGGCCCACGTCACTTATGGGGCTGGAGGAAACCCCAGGTAAGTATAAATACACACAAGTATAAATACACACGGGTGACAATTCGCGGAACGATGTTGTGTAGACACATCCCTAGCCTTAAAACTAGCGATGTGTTTTGTTGCCATGGAGGGGGGGGGGGGGGGCAGAAGGACGACGATCAGTGGACAACAGAACGGTTCCAATGGTCGGCGGGGACTGTAAAAAAGCATTGCACAACAGTCGTGCGCGACCATCGGTGGTCGTTAAGAATCCGACTGGGCAGATATTTAATGGTGCAATATCAATTAGCGGCCATTGTGCACATATAACGATCGGTGGCTGAAACGATTCTCGCATATGTGCATGTAGCTTAAGAATATAGAAGAGAGTGCTGGAGAGAGAGAGATGGCCCACAGTTTAAAAGCAAAAAACTTCTAAAGTGTCTGCTGAATTATCAGCATGCTATGCTGGGACTTGTAGTTCCACAGAGACATGTTCCTCTCTGTATGTTATTAGGGAGGGGGTTGTATCTGTTTGAGCAAACTGTGGACTGCCCAGAATTGTGATACTCATGTATTAGGCCGACAACCGCAGATTGTGCATGAACAGCTGATCTGGCCGGCACTCACTCCTAACCTCTTCCAAACACTATCCTCTCTGATGCCCAACACTAACCTGAGTGCCCAACACTAACCTCCCCTCTCCTGGGCATAACACTAACCTCCCCCTTTCATATGCCTTATGCTGAGAACACACAATACAATTTCCCATACGATCAACAAGTGATCGGACAGAAGTTGTACCATATGTACATGTATAAACTGCTCCAGATCGATAAAGGGATCCATTTTCCGATGATAACTTTGCAAAATTGATCCTTTTCTCGATCAGAAACAGATCGGGCATGTCAGAAATAATCGACCGATTCCCATCTATCGGACTAGAAGTTGCATCGTGTTCCCAGCGTTAATGTGCCCATCAGTGATTGTACAAACTTACCAAATCTATTTAGTAGAAAGGTAGATTGAGTTAGGCCCCATTCACACTAGAGCATTTTGCTGGCGATTTCGGCAAAACGCTCAAGCGCTGGTGCTTTTTAAAGCGCTAGTGCTATAAAACCCTATTGGCCCGTTCTTACTTGTGTGATTTGCGTTAATCGCCATCGATTAACACAAATCGCCAAGCGCAAAGGCGTAGCCTGCACCATTTTCAGGCGATTTCCCGGCGATCACGTTTTAGTGCTATACAAGCGCTAAACGGGATCGCGGAAAAATCGCCGCAGTGTTCAGTGATTTTTTCAGCTGAAAAATAACTCCCGCAAAATGCCGGCAGTAATCGCCAGCGTTTTGCGCTTTTAAGTGTAAATGGGGCCTTGGTATTGAATGGAAGTTTCAGATCCCTCATATTACACAGAAGTGGTAAGATTGTACAATCAAGATTGTACTATTAATGGACACCTTTACCCCGAAGCACTTTACAGGCCGAATAGCGGAGGATCCAGGCAATGCAGGAGGACAGCGAGGCAGCGATCACTGAAGGGGGCTGGAGGAAGCCACAGGTATGTATATGTTTTTATATCTATCGTCACAGGTACACTTTAAGGTGCCCATCAATGATACATCGCAATAGTACAAACTTAGCAAATCTATGTAGCAGAAAGGTAAACGGAGTTAGTATTGAATGGAAGTTTCAGAAAGTCCCTCATATTACACAGAAGCGGTAAGATTGTACCATCAAGATTGTACTATTAATGGACACCTTTAAAGGATACCAGAGGTGAGAGGGATATGGAGGTGGCCATATTTATTTCCTTATAACAATGCCAGTTGCCTGGCAGCCCTGTTGATCTGGCATAAGTAGTGTCTGAGTCAAAACCCTGAAACAAGCATATGGCTAATCCAGTAAAACCTGAGTCAGCCGAGTCAGAGTACTTGATCTGCTGCATGCTTGTTCAGGGTCCATGGTGAAAAGTATTAGAGACACAAGATCAGCAGGGCTGCCAGGCAACTGGTATTGTTTAAAAGAAAATTAATATGGCAGCCTCAATATCCCTCTCACCTCGGATTCCCTTTAAGATGGCCACTAACGATACAATTTGCTGAACTATCGTTTACAAACGAATATTCATATGAACGTTCGGAAATGGTCGTTTGGGACCACTAATGGACAAAAATCTCCTAACCAATCAGACTGATGGGATGGAGCTGAAAATCGGATCGATTTAATTAATCTGATTGGTTAGATTGTTGGCCATTCGTGGTCCCAAACGATCATTTCCAATCGTTCATACAAAAAATTGTTTGTAAATGATCCGTTGGCAAATCGTATTGTTAGTGGCAACCTTTAAGCCTGGTACACACTTTCAATAATGATTGGCCAATCACGGACCAATTTTACCCCCTCTACGTAATATGAGGGTTTATCTACACAAAGTACTCATAATATTCAATATCTGTTGATTCTTATACTACATGGAGGTGGTAAAATAGGTCAGTGATTGGCCAATCAAAATTGAAAGTGTGTACCAGGCTTAAGATCTGCATGGGGAAGTCTGAAGACTTTTTCCATAGAGGGTGTTGAGTAGGTTGTGGCTCCCATCAGAGGAAGGGATATGCTAACAGAGGAAGAGATACTTGAACAGTTAGGGCCCTTTCACACCAGCAGCTGATAGGCAGTGAAAAGCCTGCAGAACTCTCACAACTGCTTGCTGCTGCCTGGTACATACTGCTGCTTGGTAACTGCTCGTCGCTGCCTGGTAACTGCTTGGTGAGCACACAGTTCAACTGCCCATGTGAAAGGGCCCTTATGTAGACAGGAGGTATATTGGATCTTCTACATGTACTACAAAACATAAGGGAATGAATAGAGAATGGTGTCTGTCATTTTGTTATTTTTTTATGAGTAAAGCCTAGTACACACTTTCAATCATGATTGGCCAATTACTGACCAATTTTCCCACCTCCATGTAGGATGAGGGCTAACAGATATTGCATACTATGAACAGATTGTGTAAGTAAACCCTTATACTACATGGAGATGGTAAAATTGGTCAGTGATTGGCCAATCATAACTGAGAGTGTGTACCAGGCATAAAGGGAACCTGAGATGAGTAGGAAAAAACAAAATCATACATACTTGGGGCTTCCTCCTCCGCCTTCTTGATCTTCTGTAAGGGGTCTCGGTATCTTGGCCAGTCGGGGGTTACAGCGGCCCGGCCCCACCGCGCACCGGTTCTGGGAGCTTTTTGCGCCTGCGCAGTACTACAGCTCTCCTAGCCGTGGGAGTGGGATGGGGGAGCGTGCGCAGCCGCACAGTGCATGCACCGACTGGCCCAAGATACCCCTTACAGAAGGTGGAGGAGGCAGAGGACGGCGCAGAGGGAGCGATCAGGCCGGAGGATGCCCCAGGTATGTATGAACACTTTTTTCCTATTCATCTCTAGTACTTTAACTGTTTTAAAACATAACTGGATTTTATCCATTGTCATGGTTGCCCCACATTTATATACGATTAGTACCGCAAAATATGCATTTTTGTACTAAACATATTTAATGTGACGTCTATTGATTGATGATTGCAATCTTTTTATACAATACACATGGTCATTGTAATCTGCCTGATGTTGTGAGGGACCTCTGAGCACTCTCATCAAACAGGCAACCTAGGCGGGTGCCTGGGACCTAATGGTTGCCAGGGGGCCTAACTGCCACTTTTCCTCACCACTCTCCTACTAAAGTTCCTACCTTGCCTAGGGCTCCATTTCATGTTAATCCATGACTAGAAGCATGCGATTTGCAAGTCATTTTTCGGGCACATCACTGTTCCTATGGGCTTCATGCAGTTTATGCATTGCACAATGTGTACAAGATTGCAGATTCAGTGCACAGCTTTGATAACAGTTTAGCAGCGGCAGTGCTCAAAGATGGACTAAGATGAAATAGGGCCCCAGGCAAGGTAGTAGTTTTGCCCCCCTCCCCCTATGGTCCTCTTGGTCATCTCAAATGACAAATGGGTCAGAAAAGATGGCAACTGGGCCCCTGACACCCATTGGGCCCTAGGTACCAACCTAGGTTGCCACGTGGGTGATCCATTGCAGTACTGTTTGAAACTGCACAATAAAATTGTTTCTCTAGTTAGTTTCTAAAGCACACTGTTATCATCACATATGATTAAAGAGACTCTGTAACACAATTTTGAGCCTTATTTCTTCTATCCTATAAGTTCCTATGCCTGTTCTAATGTGCTCTGGCTTACTGCAGCCTTTCCTAATTGCACAGTGGCTGTATTATCTCTGTTATATGATCTAATTCTTCTCTCTGTCGGGCTCCGTCAGTCAGGCTCGAATGTGCTGTGCTGCTTGTGATAGGATAGAAGCTATACACACCCTCTCCAGGCCCCCTGCATACTCTGTATGACTCACACACTGAGCTACTCTCAGCCCATCACTTGCTATGTCTTTTGTTTGTAAACACTGCATAAAAATGGCAATTACAAGCCAGGATTGCAGGAGGGAGTGGCAGAAACAGCACAGAGGGGCCCAGGAGAACATAATGAATAAAATGGTATGCTTTTTATTGTAAGAATTTTAGAGTACAGATTCTCTTTAATTGGAGAAATGCACAAATTATATCAGACAAGACCGTGTATAGTGTGCATAAAGCCCAACATTCCAGCCAGGGAGGGGCGGGGAGACTGCGCTCCTCCCCCTCATCCTTCTACATGGCCGCATCTGAGCTTATAGACACCGCACTGTCTGTAGGTGTGACTCAGTGACCACGCTGGCTTCCCACTATAAGACAAACAAAACACATGATAAAGTTATTATTAATATAGCACCAACATCTTATGCAGCGCTGTACAGTATATATATGTACAATGGACAAAAGGAAAGGGAGATCGGCACTGCTGATAAGACTTTTAATCCAGAGTGATTTATACAGATGCTTCAGCACGCAAAACACTTGCATAACAATTAGGACACATCATGTCAACATTGAAGCAATAGGTTGTGCAGACATACCAAATCTCGGAGTGTGGTGTAGTGGGTGCTGGGTACAGATGCCTTATGGCCGTTTCATGCAAAATGCGCTTCTACGGAAGCTGCCTTTTGCGTGAAACGGCCGTAAGGCATCTGCGCCCAGCACCCACCACACCACGCTCCGAGATTTGGTATGTCTGCACAACCTATTGCTTCAATGTTGACATTTATTTAAGTATTTATATAGCGCCGACATATTATGCAGCGCTGTACAGAGTATATTGTCTTGTCACTAACTGTCCCTCAGAGGGGCTCACAATCTAGTCCCTACCATAGTCATATGCAGGGCCGTGCAGAGGGTCCTTAAGTGGGGGGTGCTCAAATCTAAAAAAGGGGCCTGGCAATGCCTTCCCCCGCATGCCCCCCCCCCCTCGTTTCTGGCTATGGGGGTATTGGTTTTCATGTGGGTGCTGAATGCAGATGCTGGGTGCCATGTGGGTTCTGGGTGTAAGTACTGAGTGTCATGTGGGTTCTGGCTATGTTTGGGTATCGAGTGTCATGTGGGTGCTGGGTGCAGGTACTGAATGTGACATGGGTGCGAATACTTGGCGCCATGCCTGTACTGGGTGCTGGCTATGGGTGGGCTTTGGGCATCACATGGGCTTTTAATGCAGGTACTTTGAATGCAGGTTAAGTGGGTGCAGGTACTTGGTGTCATGTGAGAGCGAGTACTGAGTGCCAGCTATGAGGGGAAGGGGGGGATACTTGGAAAAGTAGAGGTCAGTGTGGGTGCTGCAGGAAGGGGCAGGGCCGTGCAGAGGATCCTCAAGGGGGGGGGGAGGGGGGTGCTCAAATTTGAAATTGCTCAATCATGCTAAATTGTGTATGTAATACCCCCTCTCCAGAAAGCATAAGGCAGTCTTAACCCCCCCCCCCCCCCTCCACACACACACACCTTTATAGCAGTATCAGGTAGACTTTGTGTCTCCTTCCAACCAACTCTTTTGGTGCCACCGCCCTCAAATCAGCAGTGACAGGTGCCCGCTGTTAGAGTGGGTTAGGGCCCGTTTCCACTATCGCGAATCCGCATGCGTTGCCCGCATGCGGATTCGCACAGTCAGTACAAGTGGATGGGACTGTTTCCACTTGTGCGTTTCCCCGCACGTTTTTCTGTGCAGAAAAAATCTGCAGGGTAGGGGCCTCAGAATTCGCCTGCGTGTGGAATGCAGGCGAATCGCACGCAATGTATTTAATAGGGAAATCGCATGCGTTTTCCCCATGCGTTTTTTGCCGCGATTTCGCATGCGATTTCGCATAGGTACCCATGTTAATTCACACAGGCAGTGACATGGTTAAAATCGCATACAGCCTTACCTATGCGAAATCGCATGCGAAATCGCGGCAAAAAATGCATGCGGAATCGCACCCGCATGCGATTTGCCTGCGGTGATTCGCCGGCGATTTCGTAACGCTATAGTGGAAACGGGCCCTTAGAGTGGGTACAGTGGAGCCCACAGTGGAGGCACAGACTCACCTTTCATTACTGGGAACCTCTGTCCCTCTTGATCAGCACCCAAGCTTCTTTTCAGGCAAAGAAGAAGTGGTTACCAATAACAGTGGTTGCTAAGCAAGTGCCAAGGTGCAGTGGGTGCCCAGATGCAGTAGATGGTAAGACGCAAAGGTTCACTTGCTTCCATCTGAAAATGGTGCCTGTGAATAATGGCGCACAGTGTTGCCGCTAATCCCTTTGCCGCTTATCGCTATTTAACGTTAAAGCCTTATTGTTATTTAGCGTTAAAGCCTTATCGTTATTTAGCGTTAACACACAGAACCCTCTCTGTACCTATCCTCAACCCATAACCCCCCCCCCCTGGTGGCGCCTAACCCCATGGTGGTGCCTAACCCTAACCACCCCCTGGTGGTGTATATTGTACTGTATACCTAACCCTACTCTCACACAGAACCCTCCCTGTACCTATCCCTAACCCTAAGACCCCCCTGGTGGTGCCTAACCCTAACCACCCCCTGGTGGTGCCTAACCCTAAGACCCCCCCTGGTGGTGCCTAACCCTAAGACCCCCCCCCTGGTGGTGCCTAACCCTAAGACCGCCCTGGTGGTGCCTAACCCTAAGACCCCCCTGGTGGTGCCTAACCCTAACCACCCCCCTGGTGGTGCCTAACCCTAAGACCCCCCCTGGTGGTGCCTAACCCTAAGACCCCCCCTGGTGGTGCCTAACCCTAACCACCCCCCTGGTGGTGCCTAACCCTAAGACCCCCCCTGGTGGTGCCTAACCCTAAGACCCCCCCCCCCCAGTGCCTAACCCTAACCTTGACAGTGTTACATTAAATCCATTCACCGTTTTGCAGTTAAATAACGTCTGCAGTTTGGCTTATGTAGGGCGCTATTGATAAATAACGTTAGTGTGTGCCACTACTGATAAATAACGTTAGTGTGTGCCGTTTTTCTTCTTTTTTCCCTGTGCGCCATTATTATGCAGTACTAACGATAAATACCGATAAGCGTATCTTTTTAATGCGGCACCATTTTTATGCATAGGCGCTGTGCGCCATTATTCACTGATCCCATCCGGCCAGTAGAGCTCAGTGTAGGTGCTGGGTGAAGGGTAGGTCACTGTGGGTGCTGGGGGGGGATTCCTGTCTGGGCCTCTTAACTTGAAAGTGTCCCAGGCAGGGGCGGGGCTTGTCATTGGAGCTTATTTTGCACTTCGAGATGGGCCTTTTTTGAAGATTGAAAAAAGGGGGGTGCCTGGGCACCCAGAGCAGCCCCCTCCGCACGTGCCTGGTCATATGTATGTATCGTGTAGTGCATGTATGGTCTAGGGCCAATTTTTTGGGGGGAAGTCAATTAACTTATCTGTATGTTTTTGGGATGCGGGAGAAAACCAGAGTGCCCGGAGGAAACCCACACAGACACAGGAGAACATACAAACTCCTTGCAGATGTTGACCAGGCTGGGATTCAAACCGAGGACCCAGCGCTTGCAAGCCTGTGACATGATGTGTCCTAATTGTTATGCAAGTGTTTTGCGTGCTGAAAGCATCTGTATACATCACTCTGGATTAAAAGTCTTATCAGCAATGCCGATCTCCCTTTCCTTTTCTCCATTGTACAATAATGTCTTGCCAGCATCAGAGCACACCTATGACACCAGAGTGACAGGAGAAAGTGCATGTTAATGCAGCATCCCCTCTGCTAACAGCGTATACTGTAGTGCCGACTCTTTCGCCTCTTTTGAGATACAGTATACAGTATATATATGTATTGCCTTGTCACTAACTGGCCCTCAAGGCGCTCACAATCTAATCTATCTGCCATTGTCATATGTCTATATCATTTAGTGTATATGATATGGCCACAACCAGATATTGTCCAATTCTAGAATTGGCCGGCCATTTCTAGAACTGGCCGATTTGACGTCGGCCAAAGTCCAAAATGCTGGGAATTTCTGACATTGGCCAGCCAGTTCTAGAAATGGCCAAAGTCAGTCGGCCAACCTGCAAATCGCACAAATCCCAGAACATCCCGGGTCCTGTCCAGCACCCTGAATGGCACTCGGAACTTCCTCTCTGCTACAGATACAGCATAATAATCTTTTTAAAGAAAAGCATTTCATAATTCTCAGCTGATACAAATCCTGCAATACATCTGCAGTGTGTCTACATCCTGCTTTCATGGGAGCAGACATATTGTTAACATCCTGTGCTGCTCTGCTGTGGCAGTCAGGTGACACATTAGAGATCAAATTACAATGGTGATTAGTCACATATAAGGGTGAATTAGACAGGCTAAACTCTCTAAATAGAGACAGACAGACATATTTAACATCCTGTGCTTTCAAACTAGCTGCTCTGCCGCGGTTGTCAGGTGACACAGGTGAGATCAAATTACAATGGTTATTAGTCACAGATGAGGGAGAGCAGGCAGGCTAAACGCTCTGGATACATAGGGGGTGCAATTTGTAAGAGTTTCCTTCAGTTCTGTGAAAAAGTTAAGGTCCACTTTAAATTAGGTGGCTGCTCCGGTGCACTGCTCCGGAGGAGGAGAAGATAGAATGCAGAAGGCTGAGAAGGAAGGTGGCTGGGAGAAGATGCATAGAAGACAGAAAGCGGAGAAAGAAGGCTGCAGGGAGAAGATGGATAGAAGACGGAAGGCAGCGGGGGAATCGGCTGCAGTCGGCAGCATACAAGCCAGCCCCGGGTCCATACAGGAGAGGAAGAAAGCAGCTGCAGCCGGAAGGAAGCCCTGAGTCCTCACTTGCAGGAGAGGGGGCAGACTAGGGGAAGAAAAAAAATAAGCGGCAGCAGCAGGAGGGACAAATGAAAAGGAGGTAATTTGCGGTGGGGAACGGCACTTCGGGACTTGGCCAGCCACATCTAGCCAGAATGCGTTCTGGCCGGTCAAAGTCCGCAAAAAGTCGCCGTTTTGCACACTGGCCGGATCAGCCGGCCACTTCGCATTCTGACCGGCCAGAACCCGAAGTGGCCAGACTTCGGGTTCTGGCCGTAACATATATATTGTAGTCTAGAGCCAATTTAGGAGGGATCCAATTAACATTCCTCTGTACGTTTTGTATGTATGTTTTTGGGATGTGGGAGGAAACCAGAGTGCCCAGAGGAAACCCACGCAGACACAGGGAGAACATACAAACTCCTTGCAGATAGTGCCCTGGCTGGGATTCAAACCGGGACCCAGCGCTACAAGGCAAGAGCACTAACCACTACGCCACCGTGCTGCCCAAGTTTCTGCTGAATGCTATGCTGGGACTTGTAGTTCCACAGAGACACGTTCCTCTCTCTGTATTATTGGAGAGGGGATTGTATCTGGGCAGACTGTGACTTCTCCAAAATTGTGATACTTGTGAAAATTGTGATACTCTTGTATTAGGCCGACAATTGCAGATTGGGCATGAACAGCTGATCCGGACAGTTTTTTACTCTTCCCTTAACCTCTTCCAAACACTATCCTCTCTGATGCCCTCTCCTGGGCCTAACACTAACCTGAGTGCCCGACACTAATCTCTCCTCTCCTGGGCCTAACACTAACCTGAGTGCCCGACACTAATCTCCCCTCTCCTGGGCCTAACACTAACCTGAGTGCCCGACACTAATCTCCCCTCTCCTGGGCCTAACACTAACCTGAGTGCCCGACACTAACCTGAGTGCCCGACACTAACCTCCCCTCTCCTGGGCCTAACACTAACCTGAGTGCCCGACACTAACCTGAGTGCCCGACACTAATCTCCCCTCTAATGGGCCTAATACTAACCTGAGTGCCCGACACTATTCTCCCCTCTCCTGGGCCTAACACTAACCTGAGTGCCCGACACTAATCTCCCCTCTCCTGGGCCTAACACTAACCTCCCCCTCTCATATGCCTTAAAGGAAGCCTGAGATAGGGGGATATAAAAAAACGGCACATACCTGGGGCTTCCTCCACCCCCTTCAGGCAGATCGCTCCCTCGCCGTCCTGCGCCGCCTGGATCCTCCGCTGTTTGGCCCGTGAAGACCTCCGTTCTGGGGTGTACTGTGCTGTGCGCCCGCATTGCGCTCCCAGTGACTCTGACTTGCCCTGACGGAAGCACTTTACCGGCCGAATATGGGGGATTCCATGCGGTGCAGGAGGACGGCGAGGCAGCGATCACTAAAGGGGGCTGGAGGAAGCCACAGGTATGTACATGTTTTTTATATCCATCGTCATCGGTACACTTTAAGATGGCCATCAATGATACATCATGGTTGTACAAACTTACCAAAGCTATGTAGCAGAAAGGTAAACTGAGTTAGTATTGAATGGAAGTTTCAGATAGTCCCTCATATTACATCCTACCTCAGGTGTACAACTGAGGAAGGATGTAATATCCGTAACATGTAGTGTACACTCGTTCCAATACAGCAAAGTTTATTGCAGCCAGTGGTGTGCCGTCTCTTTTGTTTTGTGTGGAAGATATCCTGAAGCCGTAGGAGCAATCCGGCTGAGACAAGGCACCGGCTCCGTTGAGGTCCAGAGGACCCTTCAGCAGTGTTCTCCAGGCATCCAGTGTGTTTGGTTAGTCCCTCATATTACCCAGAAGTGGTAAGATTGTACCATCAAGATTGTACCTTTAATGGACACCTTTAAGGTTGTCACTAACTAGGCCCGAACGATTTTAGGAAAACATTGAATTGAGCAATTTCTGTCCGAAATTGCGATTTCGATTTGATTAAAAATTTCCTTCAAGGCAGTTAACAATGTGCGGCGACTCAGAGGTATTGCTGATTACTTGAGCCAGGCACAAGGGGCGGATCCACTCGAGCCACTGATTGACACTGACAGAAGCTGTGTAAAAGCAATGCATATTGCCGATTGTTAATGAGCCGGGCAGCGGGGGCGGGGCTAATCCAGTCTAGAGCGGCACACTGCTCCACCAATCGCTGGATAGAGATGGTATGATGGCGGCGGTAGGTGGAGCTGTACGCTACTGACGATCTGTAGATCGTCTGCACATGAATCGCGGTTTCAGTTTAAAACCCCAAAACCATTCAGCCCTACCACTACCCATACAATTTCCTTAACGATAGTTTACAAACGATTATTCGTATAAACAAAAGGAAATGATTCTTTGAGACCACTCATGAACAAAAATCTCCTAACCAATCTGATCAGATTGGTGGAATTTATCCAAAAATCAGATCAGATCTGATTGGTTAGGAGATTTTCGTCTGTTAGTGGTCCCAAACGATCATTCCCGATCGTTCATATGAATGATCGCAAAAAACAATGAACCCTTGCACACTCACATGCAAATGTTCAAACAAATGTATTCACTATTTTTCTGGCCACACCCCCTTTAGCACCTCCCTTACCTTAATTACTTATTTAACCTGCCTGGCGTTCTGATTCCCGCGGTCCTGCGGCCGCGGGAACGTTTTTTGCACATTTATTTTTATATTTCATGTAGCTAGCCTAGCGCTAGCTACATGATTCACCCCTCCCTGCGGCGTCCCTCCCTGCCCTCCAATCGCCGCCGGCGCAATGGCCCGTCCGGAAATCCCGTTCTGAACAGGATTTCCATCAGGGCTTCCCCCGTCGCCATGGCGACGCACGTCGTGACGTCATGACGTCACAGGGAGACCCGATCTACCCCTCAGCGCTGCCTGGCACTGATTGGCCAGGCAGTGCACGGGGTCTCGGTTGGGGGGGGCGCTATATCGCGGTGGGTAGCGGCGGATCGGCGGCGATCAGGTAGCACTTTGCTTGCTGCGTGTTTAAAAAAAAAATATTCAAATCGGCCCAGCGGGGCCTGAGCGGTGAGCTCCGGCGTCTCTGGATGAGCCTAGCTCGTCCACAACGCTAGGGAGGTTAAATTTCCTACCTAGAGGCGATGTGCCTGAATATGTGTTTTTTTCATACGAATAATCGTTTGGCAAATTGTATCGCTAGTGGCCACCTTAACACTAACCTCTCCTCTGCCTAACACTAACCTTTCCTCTCCCCTGTTTAACATTCTCCCGTGTAACACTAACTTCACCTCTCCCATGCCTAACACTAACATCTACCATGCCTAACACTAAGCTCCCCTCTCCTCTGCGTAACACTAACCTCTCCCTAACACTACCCTCCCCTTTCCCATGCCTAAGAATAATCCCCCCTCTCCGATGGCTAACACTAATGGGGTGGTTGTCTGTTACTGGGGTCTGTGATGGGGGTTTGGTCTTTCACTGGGACATTTGTTATTTGTGAGAGATGCCTAGTTATTATGTGGAGAATATGCTGCTGCCTAATTATGTTTGAGGAAGTGTGTACATGGTCCCTTATTTATGTCACTGAATAGCTGACGTTCTGCATCCATTCTAAGGGCTTGTTTCCACTGTTGCGGTGTGGAATCGCCTGGATTTCACCGCAGACCAAATCGCATGCGGATGCATTTCCGCATGCGGATTTCCCATGCGATTTCGCATGGCAAGGAACCAGGCGAATTTAACCATGTCACTGCCTGTGTAAAGCTCCATAGCTTTACATGCGAAATCGCACGGAAATCCGCATGACAAAGCCGCATGCGATTTCCCTATTAAAAGCATTGCAGGCGATTTGCCCGCATTCCTGCCGCACGCGAAATCTGACGGCTCTGCCATGCAGATTTCCCCCGCACGCCAAAACGCACCCGCACGACGCACAAGTGGAAACAATCCCATCCACTTGTATTGCCTATGCGAATCCGCATGCGGTGCCTGCATGCAGACTCGCTATAGTGGAAACGAGCCCTTATTGACAGTGCTGCAGTTCAGGCCTCAGGCATACCCCTCCTTTTCCCCAGGGCGCAGTTTTAGTGCTTGCCACGGGCGCCAGTTTTCCCTACATACGACACTGGCTCTAGGGAAGGGGTCTCAAACTCGTGGCCCGCGGGCCATTTGCGGCCCTCGATACAATATTTTGTGGCCCGCACCAGCAAAAGCTTCCTTATAGTTCTCTTCAGTGCTCCCAAGTAATCCGCCGAATCCCCGCCGCTAAACGAGGGCTGCAGAGCCCCCAAATTGCCCGGGGGGCAATCCGCTGGCATTTCCTGGAAGGGGCAGAGCTTTCAGCTTCAGCTCTGCCCTTCCTGACGTCAATTGCCGCACAGATCGCCGCCTCTCCCCGCCCCTCTCTGTGATCTAGCTGCTGATTGTGAAATCCCTTATGCGACCCAGCCTCATCCTGACTTTGCCTCCTGCGGCCCCCAGGTAAATTGAGTTTGAGACCCCTGCTCTAGGGTAAGTTAGGGAATTAGAGACAGGGTAGGATAAGTTATGCAGCAAAGGGGTCAGTTGAGGAATATTGGGGTCCACAGCAAAGACCAATATACTCGAGCTGTCAAGAGTTTGTACCCCATTAAGGCATTACCTCCCACTTCTCTCTCACTTTTAATGATTTTAGCGACTGTATACACTGCTCACAAAAATAAAGGCAGCACACAAAAGACATCCTAGATGAGAATGAATGAAAACTTTTTATGAAATACTTTGTTCTTTAACCTCCCAGGCGTTCTATTAAGATCGCCAGGGCGGCTGCGGGAGGGTTTTTTTTTAATAAAAAAAAAAACTATTTCATGCAGCCAACTGAAAGTTGGCTGCATGAAAGCCCAGTAGAGGGCGCTCCGTATGCGCACTTCTGATCGCCTCCGGCGATCAGAAGTAACAAGGAAGGCCGCAATGAGCGGCCTTCCTTGTTTCGCTTTCCTCGTCGCCATGGCGACGAGCGGAGTGACGTCATGGACGTCAGCCGACGTCCTGACGTCAGCCGCCTCCAATCCAGAACTGTTTGTTCCGGCTGCGCTGGGCTCGGGCGGCTGGGGGGACCCTCTTTCGCCGCTGCACGCGGCGGATCGCCGCGCTGCGGCGCCGATCAGGTAGCACACGCGGCTTGCAAAGTGCCGGCTGCGTGTGCTCCTTTTTATTTGATAGAAATCGGCCCAGCGGGGCCTGAGAAATCCTCCTGCGCAGGTTACCCCGAGCTGAGCTCGGGATAACCGGCAAGGGGGTTAACCTCCCTGGCATTCAGTGTTTCCTGGATTTCAGTGCAAAAAGTGATCCTAATTAATTTCCATAACCTTTTTTCCTGTAACTTACCAAAATGTGTCAAGCAAGGGTCTAGTATACATTTTGAGTTTAATAAAAGCTTGAAACACAAAATCTAAACTAAATTTAAAAATTACTCCCCAAAATCTCTGATCATTTATACTTTCAAGCGGCACCTGCTCAATCTGCAATAACACGAATGTAAAGGTGGCCATACATCTAGAGATGATGGGAAGATTTGATCAAGAGACCAATCTCTCTCTAATCGAGTCTGATTAGAGAGAGATTGGTCGGCTGCCCATACTCAGCAGGCCGATTCCCGATCGATTTTAACATGAAATCTGTCGGGAATCGTCCGTGTCCGTTGCCTCGCCGCTCCCCCAGTACATGAATGTACCCCCGTGTGTGCATTTATACATTACCTTTCCTGTGTCGCCCACCGCGCGGTGCCCATATGTTTTCTGAATCCCCTGTAGATTATTGGAAGTAGGTAGCCAGGTACAGGTGCCCCCCAGTATAGGCTAGCTAGGTACATGTGTCCCCCAGTACAGGCTATGTCCCCCATTATAGGTTAGGTAGTTACAGGTGTCGCTCAGTATAGGTTAGGTAGTTACAGGTGTCGCTCAGTATAGGCTAGGTAGGTACAGGTGTCCCCTATAATAGGTTAGGTAGTTACAGGTGTCCTCAGTATAGGTTAGCTAGGTACAGGTGTCGCTCAGTATAGGCTAGACAGGTACGTGTGTCCCCTATAATAGGTTAGGTAGTTACAGGTGTCGCTCAGTATAGGCTAGGTAGGTACAGGTGTCCCCCAGTACAAGTTTGCTAGGTACAGGTGATGCTCAGTATAGGCTAGAAAGGTACAGGTGTCCCACAGTACAGGTTAGCTAGGTACAGGTGTCGCTCAGTTTAGGCTAGAAGGTACAGGTGTCCCCCAGTACAGGTTAGCTAGGTACAGGTGTCCCCCAGTATAGGCTAGGGAGGTACAGGTGTCGCTCAGTATAGGCTAGGTAGGTACAAGTATCCCCCAGTATAGGCTAGGTAGGTACAGGTGTCGCTTAGTATAGGTTAGGTAGGTACAGGTGTCACTCAGTATAGGTTAGGTAGGTACAGGTGTCCCCCAGTATAGGCTAGGTAGGTACAGGTGTCGCTTATTATAGGTTAGGTAGGCACAGGTGTCGCTCAGTATAGGTTAGGTAGGTACAGGTGTCGCTCAGTATAGGTTAGGTAGGTACAGGTGTCGCTCAATATAGGCTAGGTAGGTAAAGGTTTCCCCTATTATTGGCTAGGTAGGAACAGGTGTCACTCAGTATAGGCTAAGTAGGTACAGGTGTTTCCAGTATAGGCTTGGTAGGTACAGGTGTCGCTTAGTATAGGTTAGGTAGGCACAGGTGTCGCTCAGTATAGGTTAGGTAGGTACAGGTGTCGCTCAGTATAGGTTAGTTAGGTACAGGTGTCGCTCAGTATAGGTTAGTTAGGTACAGGTGTCGCTCAGTATAGGCTAGGTAGGTAAAGGTGTCCCCCATTATTGGCTAGTTAGGTACAGGTGTCCCCCAGTATAGGCTAGGTAGGTACAGGTGTCGCTTAGTATAGGTTAGGTAGGCACAGGTGTCGCTCAGTATAGGCTAGGTAGGTACAGATGTCGCTCAGTAAAGGCTAGGCAGGTACATGTGTCCCCTATAATAGGTTAGGTAGTTACAGGTGTCCTCAGTATAGGTTAGCTAGGTACAGGTGTCGCTCAGTATAGGCTAGGTAGGTACAGGTGTCCCCCAGTACAGGTTAGCTAGGTACAGGTGTCGCTCAGTATAGGCTAGATAGGTACAGGTTTCCCCCAGTACAGTTTAGCTAGGTACAGGTGTCCCCCAGTATAGGCTAGGGAGGTACAGGTGTCGCTCAGTATAGGCTAGGTAGGTACAGGTGTCGCTCAGTATAGGCTAGGTAGGTACAGGTGTCGCTCAGTATAGGCTAGGCAGGTACGTGTGTCCCCTATAATAGGTTAGGTAGTTACAAGTGTCCTCAGTATAGGTTAGCTAGGTACAGGTGTCGCTCAGTATAGGCTAGGTAGGTACAGTTGTCCCCCAGTACAGGTTAGCTAGGTACAGGTGTCGCTCAGTTTAGGCTAGAAGGTACAGGTGTCCCCCAGTACAGGTTAGCTAGGTACAGATGTCCCCCAGTATAGGCTAGGGAGGTACAGGTGACGCTCAGTATAGGCTAGGTAGGTACAGGTATCCCCCAGTATAGGCTAGGTAGGTACAGGTGTCGCTTAGTATAGGCTAGGTAGGTACAGGTGTCAATCAGTATAGGTTAGGTAGGTACAGGTGTCCCCCAGTATAGGCTAGGTAGGTACAGGTGTCGCTCAGTATAGGTTAGGTAGGTACAGGTGTCGCTCAGTATAGGCTAGGTAGGTAAAGGTGTCCCCCATTATTGGCTAGGTAGGAACAGGTGTCACTCAGTATAGGCTAAGTAGGTACAGGTGTTTCCAGTATAGGCTTGGTAGGTACAACTGTCCCTCAGTAAAGGCTAAAACCCGCTAAACCCCGTTCGGTAAAAAGTTCATGTGGCACAATTTACCTTGTGGTAAAAAATATTTTTGTTGAGTATTCACTAAGACTTAACAAATGCAGTAACAGCTTGGTATTTTAAAGGGATACTTAAGGCTCAGGAAAAATATGAGTTTTACTCACCTGGGGCTTCCACCAGCCCCCTGCAGCTGTCCGGTGCCCACGCAGTCTCCAGATGCTCCTGGCCCTGCTGGCAGCCACTTCCGGTTTCGGCGACAGGCACCGACAGGCTGGGAACACAAGTGATTCTTCGCGTTCCTGACCGAAATAGCACCCTCTATACTGCTATTGCGGCCAGGAACGCGGAGAATCACTCGCGTTCCCAGCCTGTCGGTGCCCGTCGCTGAAACCGGAAGTTGGCTCCCGGCTGGAGGATCTGATGGAGACTGCGGACAGCTGCAGGGGGCTGGTGGAAGCCCCAGGTGAGTAAAACTCATTTTTTTCCAGAGCCTTAAGTATCCCTTTAAGGAATCATGTGGTATTTGATTCAGTGAATTAAAGCCTTGCTATACCAGGAAAAGAAAATATATAAGTAGATAAATACTTGTTCTACTTACATAACATAAGTATTGTACTGTTAATGATTTTATTTCAGTGAATTATATATAGGAAATAAAGAGATAATGGTTTCAGGCATTTTCCATCTTTACTGACTCTGAAGCCAATCCTGATGTCATTTCCTCACTTACTCTTCCTTCCTCCTATAAACCGTGATATCTAGCTTGCTTTGTCAACACATGTGCTTGGCATAGATCTTATTTCATCAGCTTTTGCAGAGGGGTGAAGTGTGTTTCCCTTCCCAGCCTCGTGTCAAACTGAGCTGCCTTCAGCCAATCAGTGAGGAGCAGCAATGTGGGAGGGCAAATAAGAAGTGTCCATCTGCCTGGCAATGTACCAAATAGAGCCAGGCTGACTGTAATAAGATTTATTACAGCAGAAACATTTGTGATTATATTGGATTGCTTATAGTACAGGGTCAGGTTGTAGACTGCATAACAAACACAGAGCAGTGGGTAAATGGAATATGAAAACACTATGTCTTTGATTCGCTAAAACCCGTTCAGTAAAAATTTAATGTGACACAATTTACCTCGTGGTAAAAAATATTTTTGTTAAGTATTCAGTAACACTTTAACACATGCAGTAACAGCTTGGTCAATCACTTGGTAGTTTAACCTCTTGAGGACAGCAGTGTTAAAACCCCCTAAAGAACAATAAACAACAAAACAGTAATCATACATGATCTAATAGAGTCTTCTGATCTGGCCTGCCTGACTGAAACCTGGCTTTCTGAACCTGTTGGCCCCACCCTGGAGGCAGCTGTGCCAACAAACTATTCCGTGATATACTGCAACAGGAAAGAACGCAGGGGAGGAGGGGTTGCACTTTGCTTTAGATCAGCTTTGAAAATCAGACCACTTACTGTAGGTCCTACCAACTCGTTTGAATGCTTGGGGGTGCAACTTTCAGCTGAGGAAAACATTAACATATTGCTGATCTACCGCCCACCAGAAAAATACTCAGACTTCCTTGAGGAACTTGTAGACCTCCTATGCAACCTAACACTGGAACACCCCAGATGGATTGTTCTTGGAGATTTCAATACATGGGTGGACGACTCCTCTTCACAATTTGGAAAAGAGCTACCTCGTGCCTTACATGAACTGGGCTTCCTCCAATCAATCAGCTCTGCTACTCACAGGAAAGGTCACACTCTGGACCTTATATTCCATACTGGGCTGTCAATAGCCAATGTGGAAATTAATCCTGTTGCCTGGTCAGACCATCACACTATCCACTTCTCCCTCTCAATACCAGTCGTCAAACACCAGGTCAAGAATCAAATAAAATATCGCCGCTTAAAAGGGCTAACACCTCAACATATCCGAGATAACCTTAGCTTTGATGAATTGACTGACTCCAGCTTGGACCCTGATACTCTGGTGTTTAAATACAACAAATGTGTGTCCTCCACCTTTGAGACCATTGCTCCTCTGCGCACCAAATATCTTACTCCACACCATCATGCACAGTGGTTTGATAACGCTATAAAAGAGCTGAAAAGACAAGGCCGAAAACTTGAGAGGCTGTGGCGCAAATCTCAGTCCCCAGAAGACAAACATGCCTTAATCCTCCACTTGAAGAGCTACCAAAAGGTAATCACGGGAAAAAAAATCATCCTTTCTATCACAAGAGATTGCAAATGCAGTTAACAAACCAGCCCAACTGTTCCGCACATTGGAAAAACTCTGCAACCCAGCATGTCAAAAACTTAATATCGAGTCTTCAAAGGACCTCTGTGACCAATTTGCCCATTTCTTCACAGACAAAGTCTCCGCTATAAGGTCCGCCATCCAACTTACAGCATCTGAGCCTAATATAGCGCCGAAGACCATTAGCAGAGACAACGTAACACCTTGGTCAAACTTCAAAGAAATTGATGAAGAAGTCACATCAAGCATCCTCCTTCACGTCCGCCTAACTACCTGTGACCTGGATCCTGGCCCAACACAGTTCATGTTGAACTGCCCCGACCTGTTCGTACCGGTATTCCTCAAAATTGTTAACTGTTCCTTACAATCAGGGATACTCCCTGCTTTACTGAAGGAAGCAATCATCAGGCCTCTCCTCAAAAAACCCTCCCTGGACCCAGATGCAATGACCAGCTACAGACCTGTCTCTAACCTCCCCTTTCTGGGCAAGCTAATTGAAAAAGCTGTATACCTCCAGCTAGAAGCCAGAATCCTACAAAATAACAGTTATGACCCATTCCAGTCTGGCTTCAGGAAACACCACAGCACTGAAACTGCCCTCATCCAAATATGCAACCACCTGCTCATGGCAAGAGACAGAGGAGAGTGCTCGATCCTCATACTGCTAGACCTTTCTGCAGCCTTTGACACAGTTGACCATGACATCTTGATAAACAGGCTACAGGAATACTGCGGCATTGATGGCATAGTACTTCAGTGGTTCCAATCCTTCTTGAGTGGCAGAACCCACAAAGTGTCTATGGGGCCCTTCCTGTCCACCCCTGTAACACTTAAGTATGGGGTGCCCCAGGGCTCAATCCTCTCTCCCCTGCTTTTCACGATTTACATGCTACCGTTGGGAAAACTAATCCAAAAACATGGCCTGACATACCACTGCTATGCAGACGACACCCAACTATATCTTTCCTTCAAGCCTGGTGTGACAGACCCAACTCTAACTATAAACGCCTGCTTATGTGAACTACAGCAATGGATGAATGACAACTGGCTGAAACTAACTGCAGACAAAACTGAGGTCCTTCTGATTGGAGGGCAGAGCATGATAACAAAAGAACTTAACTTGTAGTCTTCACCACTGGCAATAGGAGGCACGGATCTACGCAGCTCTGATCATGTGCGTAGCCTGGGAGTTCTAATCGATGGGGATTTAAACTTCAGAACTCAAATCTCTGCTGTGGTGAAATCATCCTATTTTCACCTGAAGAACATTGCAAAAATCAACCACCTCATACCCCCAGAAGATCTGCCAACCTTAGTCCACGCCTTCATCACATCCCGACTGGACTACTGCAATGCTCTCTACACTGGCCTTCCAAAAAAGGTCTTGTACCGCCTACAGCTGATACAGAATACTGCTGCCAGACTGCTAACCAACCAACCCCGTCACTGCCACATAATGCCAGTCCTGCATTCCCTTAACTGGCTACCTATAGAATGGAGGGTCCTATTCTAGATCGGCCTACTGACATTTAAATCCCTGAATAATCTAGGCCCTGGATACATGAAAGATATGTTACAGCTGCGTAGCAATCCCCGCATTCTCAGATTCACAGGTTCTAATAATCTAGTCATACCCAGAGTCCACTTGGAAACTTTTGGTCCCAGAGCCTTCTGTCATGCTGCCCCTACGTTTTGGAACTCCTTACCTCAACAGATCAGGACAGCCCCATCCCTGGACATGTTTAAATCCAGACTGAAAACCCACCTGTTCAGTCTGGCATTTGCAGAAATATAACTTTTGTTGAGTGAATACTTCATCCTACTAATTACTGAATCTGAGAGAGCCTAAGCGCTTTGAGTCCTATGGGAGAAAAGCGCTATAGAAATGTTATTGTATTGTATTGTATAAAGAACAGGCCATTTTTCACTGAATTGGCAACTGTAGCTTTAGAAACTCGCTGCAGGGCCGCACAGCTCAGTACACAAGTGATCCCCCCCTCCTCCGTTGGTGGGGTCTGATCGCCCCCCAGATGGTTGTTTATTTTTTATCAATTTTTGTATGATTTATTTTTAAATACATTTCTGTATTTTTTTTCTCTCTCTCCCTCCCTCCCCCTTCAGCGCTGTATTGAGTAAATAACCGCCGTCTAACAGCCCCCAAGCGGCGATCGCCTGGCCATTTTTCACTGAATTGGCCACAGCAGCTTTAAGGACTCGCTGCAGGGCCGCACAACTCAGAACACAAGTGAACCCCTCCCCCCGCCCCCCCACTCCTCCGTTGGTGGGGTCTGATCGCCCCCCAGATGGTTGTTTATTTTTTTATCAATATTTTTATCATTTATTTTTAAATACATTTCTGTATTTTTTTTTCCTCTTTCTCCCTCCCCCATCAGCCTAGCAGTGTGATCGGCTGTGATAGGCTTCAGCTCTGTACTGAGTAAATAACCGCCGTCTAACAGCCCCCGAGCGGCGATCGCCGCTGCGAGACTGAAGGCGGAGACTGAGCCCCACCTGAATAAATTATGCCGTTATCAATATACTTATCTTGACTATTATTGATAGTATTATATTAATTACCACAAACACTATTATCTCCACATTTTAGTGCAACAAGAAGCTCACACACCTTTATTTGATTTCATGCAAACTAAACACATACATTTATCTATCTAAAACAATAACTCTGATGACTACAGCTTCCAAAGGTGCACCACAGCACAAGGACTGCTCCGGAGTAATCCTGGTGAAATCACAACATGGTATTGACTCTTCTAAGAGCAGTGCTCAAACTGCAGTGGTGCACCTGTGGGACCCCTGGAAGAGGTGATATCCTCCACCCAGCTCCTCAATCACTGAGGGGTCTTCAGAGGAGGTGGGCAGTCGAGGTAGCCTAACAGACGGTCATCTCTCCCCGCTGTAGGTCATCAGATCAAAGTGTATGACTCCACATTATTCATAATTTCCCGACAATAATAAGCATAAGGATTGTTTCTATCACCACAACTATGGGCTTCAACCAGTTAGAGAGCATATTCAAGCTGAGGCATACAAAATGGAGGACAGTGAATATCAAGATGGAGGATATTTAAAAGTATGATTACGTCATTTACACCTCCTCCCCACAAAGCTATTCCGTTCCTCACCTGACCAAAAGACGCTGTTATCAAATATAGTTAATTTATACTATTATTGATACTATTACATTATCCACCATACCCATAGACGCTACTTATGCACATATACATACAAGTTTCAGGCGTCAGTCTTAGAATAAATTCTCTGATCATTTTGACCACATCATTGAGTTTGGCCAGTAGGTGTTTTGCACGTATTGCAAAATATGCATACTGATTTACAATCACGATGAAGGCTCATTTTCTACTACCGCATATAGTTTTATGCTGAACTGCAATCGCCAACTGGCATGATTCACGCTGCGATCACGCTTCGTTCCTGGCGGCCATATGATGCAATTGCAGCGAATGGAAAAAGCAGCCTGCACGATAGCAAACGGAGCGCACTTGCGCTTGCGATCGCACTTGCTTAGTGTAAAAGGGCCTTAAGTGCAGTATATCATATCGTTTGTGATCATATAATTAGATGTGACCAATAGTTACTCGGCCGTATTGTAAAACTTGCATAATTTCTCAAAATCATTGTAAAGGCATTCCATAACAGATTCCAAATTTAAATATGTCTACATGAAGAAGTAATGATGCTAAGAAAATTAAGTTTTTTTTCCCTTCACAGGTACTCTTTAACACTGGGGTGCCCACAATTTTTCGGCTCGCGAACTACTTAAAAATTTGCCGAGTCCAGGAGATCTACCAACATTTAGGTAGCTAGGTATAGGTGCCTTCAGTATAGGTAGCTAGGTATATCGGCCTTTCAATATAGGTAGCCAAGTATAGTATAGTTAGGAATAGGTACCTTTCATTAGATAGCTAGGTGTAGGGGCCTTCAGTATAGGTAGCCAGGTATAGTGTAGTTAGGTGTAGGTGCCTTCAGTATAGGTAGCCAGGTATTGTGTAGTTAGGTGTGGGTGGCTTCAGTATAGTTAGCCAGGTATAGTGTAGTTAGGTGTGGGTGGCTTCAGGATAGTTAGCCAGGTATAGTGTAGTTAGGTGTGGGTGGCTTCAGTATAGTTAGCCAGGTATAGTGTAGTTAGGTGTGGGTGGCTTCAGGATAGTTATCCAGGTATAGTGTAGTTCGGTGTGGGTGGCTTCAGGATAGTTAGCCAGGTATAGTGTAGTTCGGTGTGGGTGGCTTCAGGATAGTTAGCCAGCTACAGTGTAGTTAGGCGTAGGTGCCACTTACCTCCCTCCAGTTCCAGCGGCGGTGTCTGGGGCTCCTCCTGGTCTCCCCTCTTTCGGCCGCGTTGGCTGGAGTGTAGAATGGGCGGCTGAATGGCGGGCGCAGGGGGCGGCGGGCAGCGTGCGTACGTAGATACATTGTGCCCAGCGCTACCCCCAGCTATGACGTTGTGGCGTCTTCCACTCCCACTGTACCGCCTCTCCCCCGCTCTGCCTCTTCTGATTGGCCAGCGGACGGCAGCAGAATCTGATAGCTGCCGGCCGCGATCTACCAAATAGGCGGTCGTGATCTACCGGTAGATCGCGATCGACCTATTGGGCACCCATGCTTTAACACATGTTTACATACAGTGTATGTTAAAATCCTCCATCTTTGAGAGAACCAATTTGTACTTTTATCACATGGCCGCTAATGTAAGTAGGTCTATAGAAGTGAACAAACACTATGCCTTTGATCTGCTAAAACTCGTTCGATAAAAATTTCATGTGGCACAATTTACCTCGCGGTAAAAAATATTCTTGTTGAGTATTCAGTAATACTTTAACACATGCAGTAACAGCTTGGTCAATCACTTGGTATTTTAACCTCTTGAGGACGGCAGTGTTAAAACCCCCTAAAGAACAGTCCATTATTCACTGAATTGGCCACTGCAGCTTTAGAGACTCGCTGCAGGGCCGCACAGCTCAGTACACAAGTGATTCCCCCCCTTCTCCGTTGGTGGGGTCTGATCGCACCCCAGATGGTTGTTTATTTTTTATCAATTTTTGTATTATTTATTTTTAAATACATTTCTTTATTTTTTTTCTCTCTCTCCCTCCCTCCCCCTTCATCGCTATACTGAGTAAATAACCGCCGTCTAACAGCCCCCAAGCGGCGATCGCCGCTGGGAGACTGAAGGCGGAGACTGAGCCCCACCTGAATAAATTATGCCATTATCAATATACTTATCTTGACTATTATTGATAGTATTATATTAATTACCACAATCACTATTATCTCCACATTTTAGTGCAACAAGAAGCTCACACACCTTTATTTGATTTCATTCAAACTAAACACATACATTTATCTATCTAAAACAATAACTCTGATGACTACAGCTTCCAAAGGTGCACCACAGCACAAGGACTGCTCCGGAGTAATCCTGGTGAAATCACAACATGGCATTGACTCTTCTAAGAGCAGTGCTCAAACTGCAGTGGTGCACCTGTGGGACCCCTGGAAGAGGTGATGTCCTCCACCCAGCTCCTCAATCACTGAGGGGTCTTCAGAGGAGGTGGGCAGTCGAGGTAGCCTAACAGACGGTCATCTCTCCCCGCTGTAGGTCATCAGATCAAAGTGTATGACTCCACATTATTCATAATTTCCCGACAATAATAAGCATAAGGATTGTTTCTATCACCACAACTATGGGCTTCAACCAGTTAGAGAGCATATTCAAGCTGAGGCATACAAAATGGAGGACAGTGAATCACAAGATGGAGGATATTTAAAAGTATGATTAGGTCATTTACACCTCCTCCCCACAAAGCCATTCCATTCCTCACCTGACCAAAAGACGTTGTTATCAAATATAGTTAATTTATACTATTATTGATACTATTACATTATCCACCATACCCATAGACGCTACTTTTACACATATACATACAAGTTTCAGGCGTCAGTCTTAGATTAAATTCTCTGATCATTTTGACCACATCATTGAGTTTGGCCAGTAGGTGTTTTGCACGTATTGCAAAATATGCATACTGATTTACAATCACGATGAAGGCTCATTTTCTACTACCGCATATAGTTTTATGCTGAACTGCAATCGCCAGCTGGCATGATTCACGCTGCGATCGCGCTTCGTTCCTGGCGGCCATATGATGCAATTGCAGCGAATGGAAAAAGCAGCCTGCACGATAGCAAACGGAGCGCACTTGCGCTTGCGATCGCACTTGCTAGTGTAAAAGGGCCTTAAGTGCAGTATATCATATCCTTTGTGATCATATAATTAGATGTGACCAATAGTTACTCGGCCGTATTGAAAAACTTGCATAATTTCTCAAAATCATTGTAAAGGCATTCCATAACAGTTTCCAAATTTAAATATGTCTACATGAAGAAGTAATGATGCTAAGAAAATTAAATTTTTTCCCCTCACAGGTACTCTTTAACACAGGGGTGCCCACACTTTTTCGGCTCACGAGCTACTTTAAAATTTGCCGAGTCCAGGAGATCTACCAACATTTAGGTAGCTAGGTATAGGTGCCTTCAGTATAGGTAGATAGGTATAGGTGCCTGAAGTATAGATAGCTAGGTATATCTGCCTTTCAATATAGGTAGCCAAGTATAGCATAGTTAGGAATAGGTACCTTTCATTAGATACCTAGGTGTAGGGGCCTTCAGTATAGGTAGCCAGGTATAGTGTAGTTAGGTGTAGGTGCCTTCAGGATAGTTAGCCAGGTATAGTGTAGTTAGGTGTGGGTGGCTTCAGTATAGTTAGCCAGGTATAGTGTAGTTAGGTGTGGGTGGCTTCAGGATAGTTATCCAGGTATAGTGTAGTTCGGTGTGGGTGGCTTCAGGATAGTTAGCCAGGTATAGTGTAGTTCGGTGTGGGTGGCTTCAGGATAGTTAGCCAGCTACAGTGTAGTTAGGCGTAGGTGCCACTTACCTCCCTCCAGTTCCAGCGGCGGTGTCTGGGGCTCCTCCTGGTCTCCCCTCTTTCGGCCGCGTTGGCTGGAGTGTAGAATGGGCGGCTGAATGGCGGGCGCAGGGGGCGGCGGGCAGCGTGCGTACGTAGATACATTGTGCCCAGCGCTACCCCCAGCTATGACGTTGTGGCGTCTTCCACTCCCACTGTACCGCCTCTCCCCCGCTCTGCCTCTTCTGATTGGCCAGCGGACGGCAGCAGAATCTGATAGCTGCCGGCCGCGATCTACCAAATAGGCGGTCGTGATCTACCGGTAGATCGCGATCGACCTATTGGGCACCCATGCTTTAACACATGTTTACATACAGTGTATGTTAAAATCCTCCATCTTTGAGAGAACCAATTTGTACTTTTATCACATGGCCGCTAATGTAAGTAGGTCTATAGAAGTGAACAAACACTATGCCTTTGATCTGCTAAAACTCGTTCGATAAAAATTTCATGTGGCACAATTTACCTCGCGGTAAAAAATATTCTTGTTGAGTATTCAGTAATACTTTAACACATGCAGTAACAGCTTGGTCAATCACTTGGTATTTTAACCTCTTGAGGACGGCAGTGTTAAAACCCCCTAAAGAACAGTCCATTATTCACTGAATTGGCCACTGCAGCTTTAGAGACTCGCTGCAGGGCCGCACAGCTCAGTACACAAGTGATTCCCCCCCTTCTCCGTTGGTGGGGTCTGATCGCCCCCCAGATGGTTGTTTATTTTTTATCAATTTTTGTATTATTTATTTTTAAATACATTTCTTTATTTTTTTTCTCTCTCTCCCTCCCTCCCCCTTCATCGCTATACTGAGTAAATAACCGCCGTCTAACAGCCCCCAAGCGGCGATCGCCGCTGGGAGACTGAAGGCGGAGACTGAGCCCCACCTGAATAAATTATGCCATTATCAATATACTTATCTTGACTATTATTGATAGTATTATATTAATTACCACAATCACTATTATCTCCACATTTTAGTGCAACAAGAAGCTCACACACCTTTATTTGATTTCATTCAAACTAAACACATACATTTATCTATCTAAAACAATAACTCTGATGACTACAGCTTCCAAAGGTGCACCACAGCACAAGGACTGCTCCGGAGTAATCCTGGTGAAATCACAACATGGCATTGACTCTTCTAAGAGCAGTGCTCAAACTGCAGTGGTGCACCTGTGGGACCCCTGGAAGAGGTGATGTCCTCCACCCAGCTCCTCAATCACTGAGGGGTCTTCAGAGGAGGTGGGCAGTCGAGGTAGCCTAACAGACGGTCATCTCTCCCCGCTGTAGGTCATCAGATCAAAGTGTATGACTCCACATTATTCATAATTTCCCGACAATAATAAGCATAAGGATTGTTTCTATCACCACAACTATGGGCTTCAACCAGTTAGAGAGCATATTCAAGCTGAGGCATACAAAATGGAGGACAGTGAATCACAAGATGGAGGATATTTAAAAGTATGATTAGGTCATTTACACCTCCTCCCCACAAAGCCATTCCATTCCTCACCTGACCAAAAGACGTTGTTATCAAATATAGTTAATTTATACTATTATTGATACTATTACATTATCCACCATACCCATAGACGCTACTTTTACACATATACATACAAGTTTCAGGCGTCAGTCTTAGATTAAATTCTCTGATCATTTTGACCACATCATTGAGTTTGGCCAGTAGGTGTTTTGCACGTATTGCAAAATATGCATACTGATTTACAATCACGATGAAGGCTCATTTTCTACTACCGCATATAGTTTTATGCTGAACTGCAATCGCCAGCTGGCATGATTCACGCTGCGATCGCGCTTCGTTCCTGGCGGCCATATGATGCAATTGCAGCGAATGGAAAAAGCAGCCTGCACGATAGCAAACGGAGCGCACTTGCGCTTGCGATCGCACTTGCTAGTGTAAAAGGGCCTTAAGTGCAGTATATCATATCCTTTGTGATCATATAATTAGATGTGACCAATAGTTACTCGGCCGTATTGAAAAACTTGCATAATTTCTCAAAATCATTGTAAAGGCATTCCATAACAGTTTCCAAATTTAAATATGTCTACATGAAGAAGTAATGATGCTAAGAAAATTAAATTTTTTCCCCTCACAGGTACTCTTTAACACAGGGGTGCCCACACTTTTTCGGCTCACGAGCTACTTTAAAATTTGCCGAGTCCAGGAGATCTACCAACATTTAGGTAGCTAGGTATAGGTGCCTTCAGTATAGGTAGATAGGTATAGGTGCCTGAAGTATAGATAGCTAGGTATATCTGCCTTTCAATATAGGTAGCCAAGTATAGCATAGTTAGGAATAGGTACCTTTCATTAGATACCTAGGTGTAGGGGCCTTCAGTATAGGTAGCCAGGTATAGTGTAGTTAGGTGTAGGTGCCTTCAGTATAGGTAGCCAGGTATTGTGTAGTTAGGTGTGGGTGGCTTCAGTATAGTTAGCCAGGTATAGTGTAGTTAGGTGTGGGTGGCTTCAGGATAGTTAGCCAGGTATAGTGTAGTTCGGAGTGGGTGGCTTCAGGATAGTTAGCCAGGTATAGTGTAGTTCGGTGTGGGTGGCTTCAGGATAGTTAGCCAGGTATAGTGTAGTTAGGTATGGGTGGCTTCAGGATAGTTAGACAGGTATAGTGTAGTTAGGTGTGGGTGGCTTCAGGATAGTTAGCCAGCTACAGTGTAGTTAGGTGTAGGTGCCACTTACCTCCCTCCAGTTCCAGCGGCGGTGTCTGGGGCTCCTCCTGGTCTCCCCTCTTTCGGCCGCGTTGGCTGGAGTGTAGAATGGGTGGCTGAATGGCGGGCGCAGGGGGCGGCGGGCAGCGTGCGTACGTAGATACATCGTGCCCAGCGTTCCCCCCAGCTATGACGTTGTGGCGTCCTCCACTCCCACTGTACCGCCTCTCCCCCGCTCTGCCTCTTCTGATTGGCCAGCGGCCAGCAGCAGAATCTGATAGTTGCCGGCCGCGATCTACCAAATAGGTGGTCGCGATCTACCGGTAGATCGCGATCGACCTATTGGGCACCCATGCTTTAACACATGTTTACATACAGTGTATGTTAAAATCCTCCATCTTTGAGAGAACCAATTTGTACTTTTTATCACATGGCCGCTAATGTAAGTAGCTCTATAGAAGTGAACAAACACTATGCCTTTGATCTGCTAAAACCCTTTCGGTAAAAATTTCATGTGGCACAATTTACCTCGCGGTAAAAAATATTCTAGTTGAGTATTTAGTAATACTTTAACACATGCAGTAACAGCTTGGTCAATCACTTGGTATTTTAACCTCTTGAGGACGGCAGTGTTAAAACCCCCTAAAGAACAGTCCATTATTCACTGAATTGGCCACTGCAGCTTTAGAGACTCGCTGCAGGGCCGCACAGCTCAGTACACAAGTGATTCCCCCCCCCCCCCCCTCCTCCGTTGGTGGGGTCTGATCGCCCCCCAGATGGTTGTTTATTTTTTATCAATTTTTGTATTATTTATTTTTAAATACATTTCTTTATTTTTTTTCTCTCTCTCCCTCCCTCCCCCTTCAGCGCTATACTGAGTAAATAACCGCCGTCTAACAGCCCCCAAGCGGCGATCGCCGCTGGGAGACTGAAGGCGGAGACTGAGCCCCACCTGAATAAATTATGCCGTTATCAATATACTTATCTTGACTATTATTGATAGTATTATATTAATTACCACAATCACTATTATCTCCACATTTTAGTGCAACAAGAAGCTCACACACGTTTATTTGATTTCATTCAAACTAAACACATACATTTATCTATCTAAAACAATAACTCTGATGACTACAGCTTCCAAAGGTGCACCACAGCACAAGGACTGCTCCGGAGTAATCCTGGTGAAATCACAACATGGCATTGACTCTTCTAAGAGCAGTGCTCAAACTGCAGTGGTGCACCTGTGGGACCCCTGGAAGAGGTGATGTCCTCCACCCAGCTCCTCAATCACTGAGGGGTCTTCAGAGGAGGTGGGCAGTCGAGGTAGCCTAACAGACGGTCATCTCTCCCCGCTGTAGGTCATCAGATCAAAGTGTATGACTCCACATTATTCATAATTTCCCGACAATAATAAGCATAAGGATTGTTTCTATCACCACAACTATGGGCTTCAACCAGTTAGAGAGCATATTCAAGCTGAGGCATACAAAATGGAGGACAGTGAATCACAAGATGGAGGATATTTAAAAGTATGATTAGGTCATTTACACCTCCTCCCCACAAAGCCATTCCATTCCTCACCTGACCAAAAGACGTTGTTATCAAATATAGTTAATTTATACTATTATTGATACTATTACATTATCCACCATACCCATAGACGCTACTTATACACATATACATACAAGTTTCAGGCGTCAGTCTTAGAATAAATTCTCTGATCATTTTGACCACATCATTGAGTTTGGCCAGTAGGTGTTTTGCACGTATTGCAAAATATGCATACTGATTTACAATCACGATGAAGGCTCATTTTCTACTACCGCATATAGTTTTATGCTGAACTGCAATCGCCAGCTGGCATGATTCACGCTGCGATCGCGCTTCGTTCCTGGCGGCCATATGATGCAATTGCAGCGAATGGAAAAAGCAGCCTGCACGATAGCAAACGGAGCGCACTTGCGCTTGCGATCGCACTTGCTAGTGTAAAAGGGCCTTAAGTGCAGTATATCATATCCTTTGTGATCATATAATTAGATGTGACCAATAGTTACTCGGCCGTATTGAAAAACTTGCATAATTTCTCAAAATCATTGTAAAGGCATTCCATAACAGTTTCCAAATTTAAATATGTCTACATGAAGAAGTAATGATGCTAAGAAAATTAAATTTTTTCCCCTCACAGGTACTCTTTAACACAGGGGTGCCCACACTTTTTCGGCTCGCGAGCTACTTTAAAATTTGCCGAGTCCAGGAGATCTACCAACATTTAGGTAGCTAGGTATAGGTGCCTTCAGTATAGGTAGATAGGTATAGGTGCCTGAAGTATAGATAGCTAGGTATATCGGCCTTTCAATATAGGTAGCCAAGTATAGTATAGTTAGGAATAGGTACCTTTCATTAGATAGCTAGGTGTAGGGGCCTTCAGTATAGGTAGCCAGGTATAGTGTAGTTAGGTGTAGGTGCCTTCAGTATAGGTAGCCAGGTATTGTGTAGTTAGGTGTGGGTGGCTTCAGTATAGTTAGCCAGGTATAGTGTAGTTAGGTGTGGGTGGCTTCAGGATAGTTAGCCAGGTATAGTGTAGTTAGGTGTGGGTGGCTTCAGTATAGTTAGCCAGGTATAGTGTAGTTAGGTGTGGGTGGCTTCAGGATAGTTATCCAGGTATAGTGTAGTTCGGTGTGGGTGGCTTCAGGATAGTTAGCCAGGTATAGTGTAGTTCGGTGTGGGTGGCTTCAGGATAGTTAGCCAGCTACAGTGTAGTTAGGCGTAGGTGCCACTTACCTCCCTCCAGTTCCAGCGGCGGTGTCTGGGGCTCCTCCTGGTCTCCCCTCTTTCGGCCGCATTGGCTGGAGTGTAGAATGGGCGGCTGAATGGCGGGCGCAGGCGGCGGCGGGCAGCGTGCGTACGTAGATACATTGTGCCCAGCGCTACCCCCAGCTATGACGTTGTGGCGTCCTCCACTCCCACTGTACCGCCTCTCCCCCGCTCTGCCTCTTCTGAATGGCCAGCGGCCGGCAGCAGAATCTGATAGCTGCCGGCCGCGATCTACCAAATAGGCGGTCGTGATCTACCGTTAGATCGCGATCGACCTATTGGGCACCCATGCTTTAACACATGTTTACATACAGTGTATGTTAAAATCCTCCATCTTTGAGAGAACCAATTTGTACTTTTATCACATGGCCGCTAATGTAAGTAGGTCTATAGAAGTGAACAAACACTATGCCTTTGATCCGCTAAAACCCGTTCGGTAAAAATGTCATGTGGCACAATTTACCTCGCGGTAAAAAATATTCTAGTTGAGTATTCAGTAATACTTTAACACATGCAGTAACAGCTTGGTCAATCACTTGGTATTTTAACCTCTTGAGGACGGCAGTGTTAAAACCCCCTAAAGAACAGGCCATTTTTCACTGAATTGGCCACTGCAGCTTTAGAGACTCGCTGCAGGGACGCACAGCTCAGTACACAAGTGATTCACCCCCCCCCCCCTCCTCCGTTGGTGGGGTCTGATCGCCCCCCAGATGGTTGTTTATTTTTTATCAATTTTTGTATTATTTATTTTTAAATACATTTCTTTATTTTTTTCTCTCTCTCTCCCTCCCTCCCCCTTCAGCGCTGTACTGAGTAAATAACCGCCGTCTAACAGCCCCCAAGCGGTGATCGCCGCTGGGAGACTGAAGGCGGAGACTGAGCCCCACCTGAATAAATTATGCCGTTATCAATATATTTATCTTGACTATTATTGATAGTATTATATTAATTACCACAATCACTATTATCTCCACATTTTAGTGCAACAAGAAGCTCACACACGTTTATTTGATTTCATTCAAACTAAACACATACATTTATCTATCTAAAACAATAACTCTGATGACTACAGCTTCCAAAGGTGCACCACAGCACAAGGACTGCTCCGGAGTAATCCTGGTGAAATCACAACATGGCATTGACTCTTCTAAGAGCGGTGCTCAAACTGCAGTGGTGCACCTGTGGGACCCCTGGAAGAGGTGATGTCCTCCACCCAGCTCCTCAATCACTGAGGGGTCTTCAGAGGAGGTGGGCAGTCGAGGTAGCCTAACAGACGGTCATCTCTCCCCGCTGTAGGTCATCAGATCAAAGTGTATGACTCCACATTATTCATAATTTTCCGACATTAATAAGCATAAGGATTGTTTCTATCACCACAACTATGGGCTTCAACCAGATAGAGAGCATATTCAAGCTGAGGCATACAAAATGGAGAACAGTGAATCACAAGATGGAGGCTATTTAAAAGTATAATCAGGTCATTTACACCTCCTCCCCACAAAGCCATTCCATTCCTCACCTGACCAAAAGACGCCGTTATCAAATATAGTTAATTTATACTATTATTGATACTATTACATTATCCACCATACCCATAGACGCTACTTATACACATATACATACAAGTTTCAGGCGTCAGTCTTAGATTAAATTCTCTGATCATTTTGACCACATCATTGAGTTTGGCCAGTAGGTGTTTTGCACGTATTGCAAAATATGCATACTGATTTACAATCACGATGAAGGCTCATTTCCTACTACCGCATATAGTTTTATGCTGAACTGCAATCACCAGCTGGCATGATTCACGCTGCGATCGTGCTTCGTTCCTGGCGCCATATGATGCAATTGCAGCGAATGGAAAAAGCAGCCTGCACGATAGCAAACGGAGTGCACTTGCGCTTGCACTTGCTAGTGTAAAAGGGCCTTAAGTGCAGTATATCATATCCTTTGTGATCATATAATTAGATGTGACCAATAGTTACTCGGCCGTATTGCAAAACTTGCATAATTTCTCAAAATCATTGTAAAGGCATTCCATAACAGTTTCCAAACTTAAATATGTCTACATGAAGAAGTAATGATGCTAAGAAAATGAAGTTTTTTTTTCCCTCACAGGTACTCTTTAACACAGGGGTGCCCACAATTTTTCGGCTCGCGAACTACTTAAAAATTTGCCGAGTCCAGGAGATCTACCAACATTTAGGTAGCTAGGTATAGGTGCCTTCAGTATAGGTAGATAGGTATAGGTGCCTGAAGTATAGATAGCTAGGTATATCGGCCTTTCAATATAGGTAGCCAAGTATAGTATAGTTAGGAAAAGGTACCTTTCATTAGATAGCTAGGTGTAGGGGCCTTCAGTATAGGTAGCCAGGTATAGTGTAGTTGGGTGTAGGTGCCTTCAGTATAGGTAGCCAGGTATTGTGTAGTTAGGTGTGGATGGCTTCAGTATAGTTAGCCAGGTATAGTGTAATTAGGTGTGGGTGGCTTCAGGATAGTTAGCCAGGTATAGTGTAGTTAGGTGTGGGTGGCTTCAGGATAGTTATCCAGGTATAGTGTAGTTCGGTGTGGGTGGCTTCAGGATAGTTAGCCAGGTATAGTGTAGTTCGGTGTGGGTGGCTTCAGGATAGTTAGCCAGCTACAGTGTAGTTAGGCGTAGGTGCCACTTACCTCCCTCCAGTTCCAGCGGCGGTGTCTGGGGCTCCTCCTGGTCTCCCCTCTTTCGGCCGCATTGGCTGGAGTGTAGAATGGGCGGCTGAATGGCGGGCGCAGGCGGCGGCGGGCAGCGTGCGTACGTAGATACATTGTGCCCAGCGCTACCCCCAGCTATGACGTTGTGGCGTCCTCCACTCCCACTGTACCGCCTCTCCCCCGCTCTGCCTCTTCTGAATGGCCAGCGGCCGGCAGCAGAATCTGATAGCTGCCGGCCGCGATCTACCAAATAGGCGGTCGTGATCTACCGTTAGATCGCGATCGACCTATTGGGCACCCATGCTTTAACACATGTTTACATACAGTGTATGTTAAAATCCTCCATCTTTGAGAGAACCAATTTGTACTTTTATCACATGGCCGCTAATGTAAGTAGGTCTATAGAAGTGAACAAACACTATGCCTTTGATCCGCTAAAACCCTTTCGGTAAAAATGTCATGTGGCACAATTTACCTCGCGGTAAAAAATATTCTAGTTGAGTATTCAGTAATACTTTAACACATGCAGTAACAGCTTGGTCAATCACTTGGTATTTTAACCTCTTGAGGACGGCAGTGTTAAAACCCCCTAAAGAACAGGCCATTTTTCACTGAATTGGCCACTGCAGCTTTAGAGACTCGCTGCAGGGACGCACAGCTCAGTACACAAGTGATTCCCCCCCCCCCCCCTCCTCCGTTGGTGGGGTCTGATCGCCCCCCAGATGGTTGTTTATTTTTTATCAATTTTTGTATTATTTATTTTTAAATACATTTCTTTATTTTTTTCTCTCTCTCTCCCTCCCTCCCCCTTCAGCGCTGTACTGAGTAAATAACCGCCGTCTAACAGCCCCCAAGCGGCGATCGCCGCTGGGAGACTGAAGGCGGAGACTGAGCCCCACCTGAATAAATTATGCCGTTATCAATATATTTATCTTGACTATTATTGATAGTATTATATTAATTACCACAATCACTATTATCTCCACATTTTTGTGCAACAAGAAGCTCACACACGTTTATTTGATTTCATTCAAACTAAACACATACATTTATCTATCTAAAACAATAACTCTGATGACTACAGCTTCCAAAGGTGCACCACAGCACAAGGACTGCTCCGGAGTAATCCTGGTGAAATCACAACATGGCATTGACTCTTCTAAGAGCAGTGCTCAAACTGCAGTGGTGCACCTGTGGGACCCCTGGAAGAGGTGATGTCCTCCACCCAGCTCCTCAATCACTGAGGGGTCTTCAGAGGAGGTGGGCAGTCGAGGTAGCCTAACAGACGGTCATCTCTCCCCGCTGTAGGTCATCAGATCAAAGTGTATGACTCCACATTATTCATAATTTCCCGACAATAATAAGCTTAAGGATTGTTTCTATCACCACAACTATGGGCTTCAACCAGTTAGAGAGCATATTCAAGCTGAGGCATACAAAATGGAGGACAGTGAATCACAAGATGGAGGATATTTAAAAGTATGATCAGGTCATTTACACCTCCTCCCCACAAAGCCATTCCATTCCTCACCTGACCAAAAGACGCCGTTACCAAATATAGTTAATTTATACTATTATTGATACTATTACATTATCCACCATACCCATAGATGCTACTTATGCACATATACATACAAGTTTCAGTAGTCAGACTTAGATCAAATTCTCTGATCATTTTGACCACATCATTGAGTTTGGCCAGTAGGTGTTTTGCACGTATTGAAAAAATATGCATACTGAATTACAATCACGATGAAGGCTCATTTTCTACTACCGCATATAGTTTTATGCTGAACTGCAATCACCAGCTGGCATGAGTCACGCTGCGTTCGCGCTTCGTTCCTGGCGGCCATATGATGCAATTGCAGTAAATGGAAAAAGCAGCCTGCACGATAGCAAACGGAGCGCACTTGCGCTTGCGATCGCACTTGCTAGTGTAAAAGGGCCTTAAGTGCAGTATATCATATCCTTTGTGATCATATAATTAGATGTGACCAATAGTTACTCGGCCGTATTGCAAAACTTGCATGATTTCTCAAAATCATTGTAAAGGCGTTCCATAACAGTTTCCAAATTTAAATATGTCTACATGAAGAAGTAATGATGCTAAGAAAAGTTTTTTTTTCCCTCACAGGTACTCTTTAACACAGGGGTGCCCACAATTTTTCGGCTCGCGAACTACTTTAAAATTTGCCGAGTCCAGGAGATCTACCAACATTTAGGTAGCTAGGTATAGGTGCCTTCAGTATAGGTAGATAGGTATAGGTGCCTGAAGTATAGATAGCTAGGTATATCTGCCTTTCAATATAGGTAGCCAAGTACAGTATAGTTAGGAAAAGGTACCTTTCATTAGATAGCTAGGTGTAGGGGCCTTCAGTATAGGTAGCCAGGTATAGTGTAGTTAGGTGTGGGTGGCTTCAGTATAGGTAGCCAGGTATTGTGTAGTTAGGTGTGGGTGGCTTCAGTATAGTTAGCCAGGTATAGTGTAGTTAGGTGTGGGTGGCTTCAGGATAGTTAGCCAGGTATAGTGTAGTTCGGAGTGGGTGGCTTCAGGATAGTTAGCCAGGTATAGTGTAGTTCGGTGTGGGTGGCTTCAGGATAGTTAGCCAGGTATAGTGTAGTTAGGTATGGGTGGCTTCAGGATAGTTAGACAGGTATAGTGTAGTTAGGTGTGGGTGGCTTCAGGATAGTTAGCCAGCTACAGTGTAGTTAGGTGTAGGTGCCACTTACCTCCCTCCAGTTCCAGCGGCGGCTTCTGGGGCTCCTCCTGGTCTCCCCTCTTTCGGCCGCGTTGGCTGGAGTGTAGAATGGGTGGCTGAATGGCCGGCGCAGGGGGCGGCGGGCAGCGTGCGTACGTAGATACATTGTGCCCAGCGCTACCCCCAGCTATGACGTTGTGGCGTCCTCCACTCCCACTGTACCGCCTCTCCCCCGCTCTGCCTCTTCTGATTAACCAGCGGCCGGCAGCAGAATCTGATAGCTGCCGGCCGCGATCTACCAAATAGGCGGTCGCGATCTACTGGTAGATCGCGATCGACCTATTGGGCACCCATGCTTTAACACATGTTTACATACAGTGTATGTTAAAATCCTCCATCTTTGAGAGAACCAATTTGTACTTTTTATCACATGGCCGCTAATGTAAGTAGGTCTATAGAAGTGAACAAACACTATGCCTTTGATCCGCTAAAACTCGTTCGGTAAAAATTTCATGTGGCACAATTTACCTCGCGGTAAAAAATATTCTTGTTGAGTTTGAGTATTCAGTAATACTTAAACACATGCAGTAACAGCTTGGTCAATCACTTGGTATTTTAACCTCTTGAGGACGGCAGTGTTAAAACCCCCTAAAGAACAGGCCATTTTTCACTGAATTGGCCACTGCAGCTTTAGAGACTCGCTGCAGGGCCGCACAGCTCAGTACACAAGTGATTCCCCCCCTCCTCCGTTGGTGGGGTCTGATCGCCCCCCAGATGGTTGTTTATTTTTTATCAATTTTTGTATTATTTATTTTTAAATACATTTCTTTATTTTTTTCTCTCTCTCCCTCCCTCCCCCTTCAGCGCTGTACTGAGTAAATAACCGCCGTCTAACAGCCCCCAAGCGGCGATCGCCGCTGGGAGACTGAAGGCGGAGACTGAGCCCCACCTGAATAAATTATGCCGTTATCAATATATTTATCTTGACTATTATTGATAGTATTATATTAATTACCACAATCACTATTGTCTCCACATTTTAGTGCAACAAGAAGCTCACACACGTTTATTTGATTTCATTCAAACTAAACACATACATTTATCTATCTAAAACAATAACTCTGATGACTACAGCTTCCAAAGGTGCACCACAGCACAAGGACTGCTCCGGAGTAATCCTGGTGAAATCACAACATGGTATTGACTCTTCTAAGAGCGGTGCTCAAACTGCAGTGGTGCACCTGTGGGACCCCTGGAAGAGGTGATGTCCTCCACCCAGCTCCTCAATCACTGAGGGGTCTTCAGAGGAGGTGGGCAGTCGAGGTAGCCTAACAGACGGTCATCTCTCCCCGCTGTAGGTCATCAGATCAAAGTGTATGACTCCACATTATTCATAATTTCCCGACAATAATAAGCTTAAGGATTGTTTCTATCACCACAACTATGGGCTTCAACCAGTTAGAGAGCATATTCAAGCTGAGGCATACAAAATGGAGGACAGTGAATCACAAGATGGAGTATATTTAAAAGTATGATTAGGTCATTTACACCTCCTCCCCACAAAGCCATTCCGTTCCTTACCTGACCAAAAGACGCCGTTATCAAATATAGTTAATTTATACTATTATTGATACTATTACATTATCCACCATACCCATAGACGCTACTTATACACATATACGTACAAGTTTCAGGCGTCAGTCTTAGATTAAATTCTCTGATCATTTTGACCACATCATTGAGTTTGGCCAGTAGGTGTTTTGCACGTATTGCAAAATATGCATACTGATTTACAATCACGATGAAGGCTCATTTTCTACTACCGCATATAGTTTTATGCTGAACTGCAATCGCCAGCTGCCATGATTCACGCTGCGATCGCGCTTCGTTCCTGGCGGCCATATGATGCAATTGCAGCGAATGGAAAAAGCAGCCTGCACGATAGCAAACGGAGCGCACTTGCGCTTGCGATCGCACTTGCTAGTGTAAAAGGGCCTTAAGTGCAGTGTATCATATCCTTTGTGATCATATAATTAGATGTGACCAATAGTTACTCGGCCGTATTGCAAAGCTTGCATAATTTCTCAAAATCATTGTAAAGGCATTCCATAACAGTTTCCAAATTTAAATATGTCTACATGAAGAAGTAATGATGCTAAGAAAATTAAGGTTTTTTTTCCCTCACAGGTACTCTTTAACACAGGGGTGCCCACAATTTTTCGGCTCGCGAACTACTTTAAAATTTGCCGAGTTTAGGAGATCTACCAACATTTAGGTAGCTAGGTATAGGTGCCTTCAGTATAGGTAGATAGGTATAGGTGCCTGAAGAATAGATAGCTAGGTATATCGGCCTTTCAATATAGGTAGCCAAGTATAGTATAGTTAGGAATAGGTACCTTTCATTAGATAGCTAGGTGTAGGGGCCTTCAGTATAGGTAGCCAGGTATAGTGTAGTTAGGTGTAGGTGCCTTCAGTATAGGTAGCCAGGTATTGTGTAGTTAGGTGTGGGTGGCTTCAGGATAGTTAGCCAGGTATAGTGTAGTTTGGTGTGGGTGGCTTCAGGATAGTTAGCCAGGTATAGTGTAGTTCGGTGTGGGTGGCTTCAGGATAGTTAGCCAGGTATAGTGTAGTTAGGTATAGGTAGCTTCAGGATAGTTAGACAGGTATAGTGTAGTTAGGTGTGGGTGGCTTCAGTATAGGTAGCCATGTATAGTGTAGTTAGGTGTGGGTGGCTTCAGTATACTTAGCCAGGTATAATGTAGTTAGGTGTGGGTACCTTCAGTATAGTTAGCCAGGTATAGTGTAGCTAGGTATGGATGGCTTCAGTATAGTTAGCCAGGTATAGTGTAGTTAGGTGTGGGTGTCTTCAGGATAGTTAGCCAGGTATTGTGTAGTTAGGTGTGGGTGACTTCAGGATAGTTAGCCAGGTAAAGTGTAGTTAGGTGTGGGTACCTTCAGTATAGTTAGCCAGGTATAGTGTAGTTAGGTGTGGGTGGCTTCAGTATAGTTAGCCAGGTATAGTGAAGTTAGGTGTGGGTGGCTTCCGGATAGTTAGCCAGGTATAGTATAGCTAGGTGTGGGTACCTTCAGTATAGTTAGCCAGGTATAGTGTAGTTAGGTGTGGGTACCTTCAGTATAGTTAGCCAGTTATAGTGTAGTTAGGTGTGGGTGGCTTCAGGATAGTTAGCCAGGTATAGTGTAGTTAGGTGTGGGTGGCTTCAGGATAGTTAGCCAGGTATAGTGTAGTTAGGTGTGGGTGGCTTCAGTATAGTTAGCCAGGTATAGTGTAGTTAGGTGTGGGTGGCTTCAGTATAGTTAGCCAGGTATAGTGTAGTTAGGTGTGGGTGGCTTCAGGATAGTTAGCCAGGTATAGTGTAGTTAGGTGTGGGTACCTTCAGTATAGTTAGCCAGGTATAGTGTAGTTAGGTGTGGGTGGCTTCAGGGTAGTTAGCCAGGTATAGTGTAGTTAGGTGTGGGTACCTTCAGTATAGTTAGCCAGGTATAGTGTAGTTAGGTGTGGGTGGCTTCAGTATAGTTAGTCAGGTGTAGTGTAGTTAGGTGTGGGTACCTTCAGTATAGTTAGCCAGGTATAGTGTAGTTAGGTGTGGGTGGCTTCAGTATAGTTAGCCAGGTATAGTGTAGTTAGGTGTGGGTGGCTTCAGGATAGTTAGCCAGGTATAGTGTAGTTAGGTGTGGGTGGCTTCAGTATAGTTAGCCAGGTATAGTGTAGTTAGGTGTGGGTGGCTTCAGGATAGTTAGCCAGGTATTGTGTAGTTCGGTGTGGGTGGCTTCAGGATAGTTAGCCAGGTATAGTGTAGTTCGGTGTGGGTGGCTTCAGGATAGTTAGCCAGGTATAGTGTAGTTAGGTATGGGTGGCTTCAGGATAGTTAGACAGGTATAGTGTAGTTAGGTATGGGTGGCTTCAGGATAGTTAGACAGGTATAGTGTAGTTAGGTATGGGTGGCTTCAGGATAGTTAGCCAGGTATAGTGTAGTTAGGTATGGGTGGCTTCAGGATAGTTAGACAGGTATAGTGTAGTTAGGTGTGGGTGGCTTCAGGATAGTTAGCCAGCTACAGTGTAGTTAGGTGTAGGTGCCACTTACCTCCCTCCAGTTCCAGCGGCGGTGTCTGGGGCTCCTCCTGGTCTCCCCTCTTTCGGCCGCGTTGGCTGGAGTGTAGAATGGGTGGCTGAATGGCCGGCGCAGGGGGCGGCGGGCAGCGTGCGTACGTAGATACATTGTGCCCAGCGCTACCCCCAGCTATGACGTTGTGGCGTCCTCCACTCCCACTGTACCGCCTCTCCCCCGCTCTGCCTCTTCTGATTAACCAGCGGCCGGCAGCAGAATCTGATAGCTGCCGGCCGCGATCTACCAAATAGGCGGTCGCGATCTACTGGTAGATCGCGATCGACCTATTGGGCACCCATGCTTTAACACATGTTTACATACAGTGTATGTTAAAATCCTCCATCTTTGAGAGAACCAATTTGTACTTTTTATCACATGGCCGCTAATGTAAGTAGGTCTATAGAAGTGAACAAACACTATGCCTTTGATCCGCTAAAACTCATTCGGTAAAAATTTCATGTGGCACACTTTACCTCGCGGTAAAAAATATTCTTGTTGAGTATTCAGTAATACTTTAACACATGCAGTAACAGCTTGGTCAATCACTTGGTATTTTAACCTCTTGAGGACGGCAGTGTTAAAACCCCCTAAAGAACAGGCCATTTTTCACTGAATTGGCCACTGCAGCTTTAGAGACTCGCTGCAGGGCCGCACAGCTCAGTACACAAGTGATTCCCCCCCTCCTCCGTTGGTGGGGTCTGATCGCCCCCCAGATGGTTGTTTATTTTTTATCAATTTTTGTATTATTTATTTTTAAATACATTTCTTTATTTTTTTTCTCTCTCTCCCTCCCTCCCCCTTCAGCGCTGTACTGAGTAAATAACCGCCGTCTAACAGCCCCCAAGCGGCGATCGCCGCTGGGAGACTGAAGGCGGAGACTGAGCCCCACCTGAATAAATTATGCCGTTATCAATATATTTATCTTGACTATTATTGATAGTATTATATTAATTACCACAATCACTATTATCTCCACATTTTAGTGCAACAAGAAGCTCACACACGTTTATTTGATTTCATTCAAACTAAACACATACATTTATCCATCTAAAACAATAACTCTGATGACTACAGCTTCCAAAGGTGCACCACAGCACAAGGACTGCTCCGGAGTAATCCTGGTGAAATCACAACATGGCATTGACTCTTCTAAGAGCAGTGCTCAAACTGCAGTGGTGCACCTGTGGGACCCCTGGAAGAGGTGATGTCCTCCACCCAGCTCCTCAATCACTGAGGGGTCTTCAGAGGAGGTGGGCAGTCGAGGTAGCCTAACAGACGGTCATCTCTCCCCGCTGTAGGTCATCAGATCAAAGTGTATGACTCCACATTATTCATAATTTCCCGACAATAATAAGCTTAAGGATTGTTTCTATCACCACAACTATGGGCTTCAACCAGTTAGAGAGCATATTCAAGCTGAGGCATACAAAATGGAGGACAGTGAATCACAAGATGGAGGATATTTAAAAGTATGATCAGGTCATTTACACCTCCTCCCCACAAAGCCATTCCATTCCTCACCTGACCAAAAGACGCCGTTATCAAATATAGTTAATTTATACTATTATTGATACTATTACATTATCCACCATACCCATAGATGCTACTTATGCACATATACATACAAGTTTCAGTAGTCAGACTTAGATCAAATTCTCTGATCATTTTGACCACATCATTGAGTTTGGCCAGGAGGTGTTTTGCACGTATTGAAAAAATATGCATACTGAATTACAATCACGATGAAGGCTCATTTTCTACTACCGCATATAGTTTTATGCTGAACTGCAATCGCCAGCTGGCATGATTCACGCTGCGTTCGCGCTTCGTTCCTGGCGGCCATATGATGCAATTGCAGTGAATGGAAAAAGCAGCCTGCACGATAGCAAACGGAGCGCACTTGCGCTTGCGATCGCACTTGCTAGTGTAAAAGGGCCTTAAGTGCAGTATATTATATCCTTTGTGATCATATAATTAGATGTGACCAGTAGTTACTCGGCCGTATTGCAAAGCTTGCATGATTTCTCAAAATCATTGTAAAGGCATTCCATAACAGTTTCCAAATTTAAATATGTCTACATGAAGAAGTAATGATGCTAAGAAAATTAAGTTTTTTTCCCCTCACAGGTACTCTTTAACACAGGGGTGCCCACAATTTTTCGGCTCGCGAACTACTTTAAAATTTGCCGAGTCCAGGAGATCTACCAACATTTAGGTAGCTAGGTATAGGTGCCTTCAGTATAGGTAGATAGGTATAGGTGCCTGAAGTATAGATAGCTAGGTATATCTGCCTTTCAATATAGGTAACCAAGTATAGTATAGTTAGGAAAAGGTACCTTTCATTAGATAGCTAGGTGTAGGGGCCTTCAGTATAGGTAGCCAGGTATAGTGTAGTTAGGTGTAGGTGCCTTCAGTATAGGTAGCCAGGTATTGTGTAGTTAGGTGTGGGTGGCTTCAGTATAGTTAGCCAGGTATAGTGTAGTTAGGTGTGGGTGGCTTCAGTATAGTTAGCCAGGTATAGTGTAGTTAGGTGTGGGTGGCTTCAGGATAGTTAGCCAGGTATAGTGTAGTTCGGAGTGGGTGGCTTCAAGATAGTTAGCCAGGTATAGTGTAGTTCGGTGTGGGTGGCTTCAGGATAGTTAGCCAGGTATAGTGTAGTTAGGTATGGGTGGCTTCAGGATAGTTAGACAGGTATAGTGTAGTTAGGTGTGGGTGGCTTCAGGATAGTTAGCCAGCTACAGTGTAGTTAGGTGTAGGTGCCACTTACCACCCTCCAGTTCCAGCGGCGGTGTCTGGGGCTCCTCCTGGTCTCCCCTCTTTCGGCCGCGTTGGCTGGAGTGTAGAATGGGTGGCTGAATGGCGGGCGCAGGGGGCGGCGGGCAGCGTGCGTACGTAGATACATCGTGCCCAGCGCTACCCCCAGCTATGACGTTGTGGCGTCCTCCACTCCCACTGTACCGCCTCTCCCCCGCTCTGCCTCTTCTGATTAACCAGCGGCCGGCAGCAGAATCTGATAGCTGCCGGCCGCGATCTACCAAATAGGCGGTCGCGATCTACTGGTAGATCGCGATCGACCTATTGGGCACCCATGCTTTAACACATGTTTACATACAGTGTATGTTAAAATCCTCCATCTTTGAGAGAACCAATTTGTACTTTTTATCACATGGCCGCTAATGTAAGTAGGTCTATAGAAGTGAACAAACACTATGCCTTTGATCCGCTAAAACTCGTTCGGTAAAAATTTCATGTGGCACAATTTACCTCGCGGTAAAAAATATTCTTGTTGAGTATTCAGTAATACTTTAACACATGCAGTAACAGCTTGGTCAATCACTTGGTATTTTAACCTCTTGAGGACGACAGTGTTAAAACCCCCTAAAGAACAGGCCATTTTTCACTGAATTGGCCACTGCAGCTTTAGAGACTCGCTGCAGGGCCACACAGCTCAGTACACAAGTGATTCCCCCCCCCCCTCCTCCGTTGGTGGGGTCTGATCGCCCCCCAGATGGTTGTTTATTTTTTATCAATTTTTGTATTATTTATTTTTAAATACATTTCTTTATTTTTTTTCTCTCTCTCCCTCCCTCCCCCTTCAGCGCTGTACTGAGTAAATAACCGCCGTCTAACAGCCCCCAAGCGGCGATCGCCGCTGGGAGACTGAAGGCGGAGACTGAGCCCCACCTAAATAAAATATGCCGTTATCAATATATTTATCTTGACTATTATTGATAGTATTATATTAATTACCACAATTACTATTATCTCCACATTTTAGTGCAACAAGAAGCTCACACACGTTTATTTGATTTCATTCAAACTAAACACATACATTTATCTATCTAAAACAATAACTCTGATGACTACAGCTTCCAAAGGTGCACCACAGCACAAGGACTGCTCCGGAGTAATCCTGGTGAAATCACAACATGGCATTGACTCTTCTAAGAGCGGTGCTCAAACTGCAGTGGTGCACCTGTGGGACCCCTGGAAGAGGTGATGTCCTCCACCCAGCTCCTCAATCACTGAGGGGTCTTCAGAGGAGGTGGGCAGTCGAGGTAGCCTAACAGACGGTCATCTCTCCCCGCTGTAGGTCATCAAATCAAAGTGTATGACTCCACATTATTCAAAATTTCCCGACAATAATAAGCATAAGGATTGTTTCTATCACCACAACTATGGGCTTCAACCAGTTAGAGAGCATATTCAAGCTGAGGCATACAAAATGGTGGACAGTGAATCACAAGATGGAGGATATATAAAAGTATGATTAGGTCATTTACACCTCCTCCCCACAAAGCCATTCCGTTCCTCACCTGACCAAAAGACGCCTTTATCAAACATAGTTAATTTATACTATTATTGACACTATTACATTATCCACCATACCCATAGACGTTACTTATGCACATATACATACAAGTTTCAGGCGTCAGTCTTAGATTAAATTCTCTGATCATTTTGACCACATCATTGAGTTTGGCCAGTAGGTGTTTTGCACGTATTGCAAAATATGCATACTGATTTACAATCACGATGAAGGCTCATTTTCTACTACCGCATATAGTTTTATGCTGAACTGCAATCGCCAGCTGGCATGATTCTCGCTGCGATCGCGCTTCGTTCCTGGCGGCCATATGATGCAATTGCAGCGAATGGAAAAAGCAGCCTGCACGATAGCAAACGGAGCGCACTTGCGCTTGTGATCGCACTTGCTAGTGTAAAAGGGCCTTAAGTGCAGTATATCATATCCTTTGTGATCATATAATTAGATGTGACCAATAGTTACTCGGCCGTATTGCAAAACTTGCATAATTTCTCAAAATCATTGTAAAGGCATTCCATAACAGTTTCCAAATTTAAATATGTCTACATGAAGAAGTAATGATGCTAAGAAAATTAAGGTTTTTTCCCTCACAGGTACTCTTTAACACAGGGGTGCCCACAATTTTTCGGCTCGCGAACTACTTTAAAATTTGCCGAGTCCAGGAGATCTACCAACATTTAGGTAGCTAGGTATAGGTGCCTTCAGTATAGGTAGATAGGTATAGGTGCCTGAAGTATAGATAGCTAGGTATATCGGCCTTTCAATATAGGTAGCCAAGTATAGTATAGTTAGGAATAGGTACCTTTCATTAGATAGCTAGGTGTAGGGGCCTTCAGTATAGGTAACCAGGTATAGTGTAGTTAGGTGTAGGTGCCTTCAGTATAGGTAGCCATGTATAGTGTAGTTAGGTGTGGGTAGCTTCAGTATACTTAGCCAGGTATAATGTAGTTAGGTGTGGGTACCTTCAGTATAGTTAGCCAGGTATAGTGTAGCTAGGTATGGATGGCTTCAGTATAGTTAGCCAGGTATAGTGTAGTTAGGTGTGGGTGTCTTCAGGATAGTTAGCCAGGTATTGTGTAGTTAGGTGTGGGTGGCTTCAGGATAGTTAGCCAGGTATAGTGTAGTTAGGTGTGGGTACCTTCAGTATAGTTAGCCAGGTATAGTGTAGTTAGGTGTGGGTGGCTTCAGTATAGTTAGCCAGGTATAGTGTAGTTAGGTGTGGGTGGCTTCCGGATAGTTAGCCAGGTATAGTATAGCTAGGTGTGGGTACCTTCAGTATAGTTAGCCAGGTATAGTGTAGTTAGGTGTGGGTACCTTCAGTATAGTTAGCCAGTTATAGTGTAGTTAGGTGTGGGTGGCTTCAGGATAGTTAGCCAGGTATAGTGTAGTTAGGTGTGGGTGGCTTCAGGATAGTTAGCCAGGTATAGTGTAGTTAGGTGTGGGTGGCTTCAGTATAGTTAGCCAGGTATAGTGTAGTTAGGTGTGGGTGGCTTCAGTATAGTTAGCCAGGTATAGTGTAGTTAGGTGTGGGTGGCTTCAGGATAGTTAGCCAGGTATAGTGTAGTTAGGTGTGGGTACCTTCAGTATAGTTAGCCAGGTATAGTGTAGTTAGGTGTGGGTGGCTTCAGGGTAGTTAGCCAGGTATAGTGTAGTTAGGTGTGGGTACCTTCAGTATAGTTAGCCAGGTATAGTGTAGTTAGGTGTGGGTGGCTTCAGTATAGTTAGCCAGGTGTAGTGTAGTTAGGTGTGGGTACCTTCAGTATAGTTAGCCAGGTATAGTGTAGTTAGGTGTGGGTGGCTTCAGTATAGTTAGCCAGGTATAGTGTAGTTAGGTGTGGGTGGCTTCAGGATAGTTAGCCAGGTATAGTGTAGTTAGGTGTGGGTGGCTTCAGTATAGTTAGCCAGGTATAGTGTAGTTAGGTATGGGTGGCTTCAGGATAGTTAGCCAGGTATTGTGTAGTTCGGTGTGGGTGGCTTCAGGATAGTTAGCCAGGTATAGTGTAGTTCGGTGTGGGTGGCTTCAGGATAGTTAGCCAGGTATAGTGTAGTTAGGTATGGGTGGCTTCAGGATAGTTAGACAGGTATAGTGTAGTTAGGTATGGGTGGCTTCAGGATAGTTAGACAGGTATAGTGTAGTTAGGTATGGGTGGCTTCAGGATAGTTAGCCAGGTATAGTGTAGTTAGGTATGGGTGGCTTCAGGATAGTTAGACAGGTATAGTGTAGTTAGGTGTGGGTGGCTTCAGGATAGTTAGCCAGCTACAGTGTAGTTAGACGTAGGTGCCACTTACCTCCCTCCAGTTCCAGCGGCGGTGTCTGGGGCTCCTCCTGGTCTCCCCTCTTTCGGCCGCGTTGGCTGGAGTGTAGAATGGGTGGCTGAATGGCGGGCGCAGGGGGCGGCGGGCAGCGTGCGTAAGTAGATACATCGTGCCCAGTGCTACCCCCAGCTATGACGTTGTGGCGTCCTCCACTCCCACTGTACCGCCTCCCCCCCCCCCCCCCCCGCTCTGCCTCTTCTAATTGGCCAGCGGCCGGCAGCAGAATCTGATAGCTGCCGTTCGGTTAACATTCCATGTGGCACAATTTACCAATCGGTAAAAAATATTCTTGTTGAGTATTCAGTAATAATTTAACACATGCAGTAACAGCTTGGTCAATCACTTGGTATTTTAACCTCTTGAGGACGGCAGTGTTAAAACCCCCTTAAGAACAGGCCATTTTTTCACTGAATTGGCCACTGCAGCTTTAGAGACTCGCTGCAGGGCCGCACAGCTCAGTACACAAGTGATCCCCCCCCTCCTCTGTTGGTGGGGTCTGATCGCCCCCCAGATGGTTGTTTATTTTTTATCAATGTTTGTATTATTTATTTTTAAATACATTTCTGTATTTTTTTTCTCCCTCCCTCCCCCTTCAGCGCTGTACTGAGTAAATAACCGCCGTCTAACAGCCCCCAAGCGGCGATCGCCGCTGGGAGACTGAAGGCGGAGACTGAGCCCCCCCTGAATAAATTATGCCGTTATCAATATATTTATCTTGACTATTATTGATAGTAATATATTAATTACCACAATCACTATTATCTCCACACTTTAGTGCAACAAGAAGCTCACACACGTTTATTTGATTTCATTCAAATTAAACACATACATTTATCTATCTAAAACAATAACTCTGATGACTACAGCTTCCAAAGGTGCACCACAGCACAAGGACTGCTCCGGAGTAATCCTGGTGAAATCACAACATGGCATTGACTCTTCTAAGAGCAGTGCTCAAACTGCAGTGGTGCACCTGTGGGACCCCTGGAAGAGGTGATGTCCTCCACCCAGCTCCTCAATCACTGAGGGGTCTTCAGAGGAGGTGGGCAGTCGAGGTAGCCTAACAGACGGTCATCTCTCCCCGCTGTAGGTCATCAGATCAAAGTGTATGACTCCACATTATTCATAATTTCCCGACAATAATAAGCATAACGATTGTTTCTATCATCACAACTATGGGCTTCAACCAGTTAGGGAGCATATTCAAGCTGAGGCATACAAAATGGTGGACAGTGAATCACAAGATGGAGGATATTTAAAAGTATGATCAGGTCATTTACACCTCCTCCCCACAAAGCCATTCCATTCCTCACTTGACCAAAAGACGCCGTTATCAAACATAGTTAATTTATACTAATATTGATACTACACATTATTCACCATACCCATAGACGTTACTTATGCACATATACATACAAGTTCCAGGCGTCACTATTAGATTAAATTCTCTGATCATTTGGACCATATCATTGAGTTTGGCCAGTAGGTGTTTTGCACGTATTGCAAAACATGCATACTGATTTACAATCACGATGAAGCCTCATTTTCTACTACCGCAAATAGTTTTATGCTGAATTGCAATCGCCAGCTGGCATGATTCTTGCTGCTGATTTATTTTTAAATACATTTCTGTATTGTTTTTCTCCCTCTCCCTCCCCCTGTCTGCCTATCAGTGAGATCGGCTGTGATAGGCTTAATAGCGCCCGAGCGTCGATCACCGCTGGAGACTGAAGGCGGAGCTGAGCTACCGAGCAGAGATGCGCACGCATCAGCGCGTGCGATCCCCTGCAAAATTAGCCCCAAGGTTGCTACGCCAATCGGCATGACGCGGTCGGCAAGCAGTTAAGAAATCATGTGGTATTTGATTCAGTTCATTAAAGCAGCAGGGACAGCCTTACTATACCAGGAAAAGAAAATATATAAGTAGGTAAATACTAGTTCTACTTACATAACATAAGTGTTGTACCGTTAGCAATTTTATTTCAATTCATTATATACCTGTATCGTAAATAAAGAGAGAACTGTTTCAGGCAGTTTCCATCTTTACTTACTCTGAAGGCAACCCTAATGTCCTCCCTTACTCTTTTTTGCTCCTATAAACTGTGATATCTACCTTGCTTTGTCAACACATGTGAGCACAACATAGATCTTATTTCAGCAGCTTTTGCAGAGGGGTGAGGTGTTTTTCCCTTCTCAGCTTCGTGTCACACTGAACTGCCCTCAGCGAATCAGTGAGGAGCAGGAATGTGGGAGGGCAGATAACAAGTATCCCTCTCCCTGGCAATGTACCAAATAGAGTCAGGCTGACTGTGGTAAGAGTTATTTCAGCAGAAACATCTATGATTATATTGGAATGCTTGTAGTACTGGAGCCCAGAGAGGTGAGTGACCGGCCTCAGGCACACTGCAGAGTGCTGTGCTGGCCGTTTGCGCTGCGTCTGTGTTTTTTAAAAACACTCCTATTGAGTTGCATTAAAATTGTGGCAATATCAAGGCGGTCGCGATATTTTGAAAAGTTGCAGTCACGGCAATTTTGCTGTGATTTTTACTGTAATTTATATGCAAGTCAATGAGAGCATTTTTTTTTTTAATCGAAGCGGTGTGTCTAAGGCCTAAATGTGCATCATTGTAAGCAGTTAAAGAACAACAGTACATTGAATTCCCATCCAGACGATGACAGTGTTTCTGGTTGGTACATTGGCAGTGTAGGCCCGGGTGCAGCAACAACCTATGGGACCCCTCTTGGATACAAACTTCCCCATGTGACTGGTAAAACATACACACACCTACACTCCTTTCCCACCTGGCCCCCTCTACCCACATAGAAGGATAGGGGAGCAGTGCAATATTACACTGCTCTAGTGCTATGTCAGGTCTCTTCTGTACTTCCTGGCAGTTGCACGCTCTGTGCTTCCATACCTCCAGCTCCCGATCACATGACTTACATTTAGAGCCAGAGGTATGCAGCATAGAGCATGTGCCTGTCAAGAAGATTAGCGGGGACCCACAGCCGGAGGGGCTCTAGCTACCTAAAACCAGGTGGCACCTCCTGCTACCTAATACCTCGGTGGCACATATGGCTAGCTACTACTATTTGGGGGCACCATTGGCTACCTAATACTATTTTGGGGAAACCTCTGGCTACTCATTACTATTTGGGGTACCTCTGACTACCTTATATTATTTGGGGGGACTTCTGGCTACCTAATACAGTATAATATATTGCTATCTGGGGAACTCACAGGACTTTTAGATACAAGATAGGTGCATATCTAGCTACCTAATACTGACATCTACTTACTTCGTGTCTTCAAAGGGAGCACATATGCCTGGCTATACTGGCAGCACCTATGCCTGGCTATACTGGCAGCACCTATGCCTGGCTATACTGGCAGCACCTATGCCTGGCTATACTGGGAGCACCTATGCCTGGCTATACTGGGAGCACCTAAGCCTGGCTATACTGGCAGCACCTATGCCTGGCTATACTGGCAGCACCTATGCCTGGCTATACTGGGAGCACCTATGCCTGGCTATACTGGGAGCACCTATGCCTGGCTATACTGGGAGTGCCTATGCCTGGCTATACTGGGAGCACCTATGCCTGGCTATACTGGCAGCACCTATGCCTGGCTATACTGGCAGCACCTATGCCTGGCTATACTGGGAGCACCTATGCCTGGCTATACTGGCAGCACCAATGCCTGGCTATACTGGGAGCACCTATGCCTGGCTATACTGGGAGCACCTATGCCTGGCTATACTGGGAGCACCTATGCCTGGCTATACTGGGAGTACCTATGCCTGGCTTTAATGGGAGCACCTATGCCTGGATATACTGGGAGCACCTATGCCTGGCAATACTGGGAGTACTTATGCCTGGCTATACTGGGAGCACCTATGCCTGGCTATACTGGGAGCACCTATGCCTGGCTATACTGGGAGCACGTATGCCTGGCTATACTGGGAGCACCTATGCCTGGCTATACTGGGAGCACCTATGCCTGGCTATACTGGCAACACCTATGCCTGGCTATACTGGCAGCACCTATGCCTGGCTATACTGGCAGCACCTATGCCTGTCTATACTGGGAGCACCTATGCCTGGCTATACTGGGAGCACCTATGCCTGGCTATACTGGGAGCACCTATGCCTGGCTATACTGGGAGCACCTATGCCTGGCTATACTGGGAGCACCTATGCCTGGCTATACTGGCAGCACCTATGCCTGGCTATACTGGCAGCACCTATGCCTGGCTATACTGGCAGCACCTATGCCTGGCTATACTGGGAGCACCTATGCCTGGCTATACTGGGAGCACCTATGCCTGGCTATACTGGGAGCACCTATGCCTGGCTATACTGGGAGTACCTATGCCTGGCTTTAATGGGAGCACCTATGCCTGGATATACTGGCAGCACCTATGCCTGGCTATATTGGGAGTACTTATGCCTGGCTATACTGGGAGCACCTATGCCTGGCTATACTGGGAGCACCTATGCCTGGCTATACTGGGAGCACCTATGCCTGGCTATACTGGGAGCACCTATGCCTGGCTATACTGGGAGCACCTATGTCTGGCTATACTGGGAGTACCTATGCCTGGCTTTAATGGGAGCACCTATGCCTGGATATACTGGGAGCACCTATGCCTGGCTATACTGGGAGCACCTATGGCTGGATATACTGGGAGCACCTATGCCTGGATATACTGGGAGCACCTATGCCTGGCTATTGTTTTACACTTGAAACAACGTGAAGTGAGAAAAAAAAACGTATGATATAATGAATTGTATGTGTAGTACGGATAATAAATAGAACATTAGTAGCAATAGCTTCTAATAACAGTAGCTTATTTTTATTTTCAATTATATAGCTTTTTTTATAACATTGCATCATACTGTCACAGTTCCAGCTTTAAAATCACACTTTTTTAAGCCATAAAAAAAAGCAGATATAATGACCCCTTGAATTTTCCTGCAGTAAAACCTTATCTCAAGCTGTCTCTCACTGTTTCTTGGCTGTTTAAGTGCTTCAGAAAACAGGACTGTATTCAGCCCAGTGCCTAGCACAGGCATGGGCAAACTTGGCCTTCCAGCTGTTAAGAAACTACAAGTCCCACAATGCATTGCAGGAGTCTGACAGCCACAGCCATGACTCATAAAGGGAAATGCATTGTGGGACTTGTAGTTCCATAACAGCTGGAGGGCCGAGTTTGCCCATGCCTGGCCTAGCAGCTTGTAAGTTTCAAAATGGGATAAAGATGACAGTCCCTGGACCAACTTTCCTGCGACTTCCATTCGTTGTAAAGCAGCTCTCTCCCATTTTATGTGCAGCCCCCTCATCCATGTGCAGCAGCCTCTCTGTCATGTATGGTTCCTTTGAGCTGCAGCTACTCTTTCCAATATGTTGCTCCTCACTTGCAGCCCCTCTTTCATATGCAGCCTCTTTCAGCCCCCTTGGGCAGTAGCTACCTGAAGCCCTGACCTGCGTTACCTTTCCAAGTATCTGGCCCTGCTCCATGCAATATACACAGCCCTGTCACTTAAAGAAAACCTGTATCGAAAAAAAAGGGCTCCTGGGGGGTACTTACCTCGGAAGGGGGAAGCCTCTGGATCCGATTGAGGCTTCCCACGTCCTTCTCCTTCCCACGGTGGTCTTGCTGGGCCACTCCGCACGGCGGCCATGTAAATATTACCTTCCTGGCTCCAGCGCAGGTGCAGTAGCCACTCTCTGCTCGGGATCAGGCGGAAATAGCCGATCCCATTCAGGTCCATTCTACTGCACAGGCGCAAGTCACCTGCTCCTGCACAGTAGAGCGGACCCGACTGGGATCAGCTATTTCCGCCTGATCTGAGCCAAGAGCCGCTAGTGCGCCTGCTGGAGACGGAGAAGGTAAATATTGCAGGTGCGACCGCACAACAGCCTGACAAAGTGTCCACTGTGGCTTCAGAGGGGCCCAGCGAGACCACCATGGTGCAGAGGAGGATGGGAGGAGCCTCAATCAGATCCAGAGGCTTCTCTCTCCCGAGGTAAGTACCCCCAGGGGCCCTTTTTTCGATACAGAATCTCTTTAAAACTGTAATGACACAATACCATAGCCACTGATTTTCTGCACCTGGCTTGCTTCTTGTTAAAGTGCCCATACATGGTACCATTTTTTTGTCTTTTTTCAATTCGATAATTTTGTTCGATTATTCTGTTGGATCGAATATAAAGGTTTTTCCAACACAATCAAATTTTTATTGAATAAGATGGGATAATAGTTAGTTTTTCTTGATCCAAAAAGAAAAAGATTATTTTTTGATTTTCATTTGTTTCGATCGTTTAGATCAAATAGATGGGAATGTTTGTTATTGTACTGTGTATGGGCACCACACATTGGCAGCTGCTGACCAGAGATAAATGTACAGGGTGCTACTAAGGGCCCTTGTATGCTTGTCCATTATCTTTGCATTGTGTTACCCTTTGTGCACACAGATAAATCCAGAAGGTCCGCACACTCATATGTAGACCAAGTCTGCTGTTTTATTCAAAAAACGTGACACAATTCCCTTCCATAACCAACGATTCGTTTCGGGCCCCCGAGGGGTCCCCTTTGTCAAGGTAAACACACAGAATGGGTTACTTGGTCTACATATGAGTGTGCGGACCTTCTGGATTTATCATTGACTGTTACTCAGGTCCAGCACCTCCACAGTGGTGTGCGGTTCCTCCTCGGATTCCTGACTTTGTGCACACAGGGTAACACAACAGCAATGAAAGTCTATGTGACCTAATACACTTACTGCGTCGCGTCGGAAGTTCCCGATCAGCCGCAAACTCGATGCAAAGTCAACAGCGCACTACCCTCAGACTTCTGCTGCAACCCAGCGGTGGCGAAATACATGGAAGTCAATGGACGACGCAGACGTTTTTGGTGATGTGCTAGAAAATAATGATGGGCACACAAAATACTGTCGCTTTGGGCAGATATTTTGACATTCTTCACTTAGGGGGGGGTGGTGCTCATATTTGTTGCCAGCTGTCTACACATTAAAGGACAACTGAAGGGAGAGGAATATGGAGGCTTCCATATTTATTTCCTTATATGCATTTCCAGCTGCCTGGCTATCCTACTGATCATCTGCCTCTAATACTTTTAGCCCTAGACCCTGAAGTAGCATGCAGCAGTTCAGGTGTTTCTGACATTGTTGTCAGATCTGACTGGATTAGCTGCATGCTTGTTTCTGGTGTGATTCAGACACTATTGCAGCCAAATAGATCAGAAGGATAGCCAGGCAACTGGTATTGTTTAAGAGAAAATAAATATGGCAGCCTCCATATTATTCTCATTACAGTGCTCCGTTAATGGTTGTGTGTTGAGATATTTTAATGGGACAACATATTTACACTGTTAACTTCACATTGTACCACATTTTCATAGCTTCAGTGTTGTCCCGTGAAGAGAAATAATAAAATATTTTCAAAACTGTGAGGGGTGTACTCACTTCTGTGAGATACTGTACGTCATTACATGCACATAATGCAAAATTCAATATGTAGGATGGACTAGCTGTCATTTAAAAGATAGAGCAAGGGAGCATATTAATGATGTCCAGAATAGAAGAAACACTGAGGGCTCTTGCACACTGCAAGCGATTCCGATTCAGATTCCGCTTTTTAATCAGTTTTTACATCCGATTCCGATTAGCAGTTTGCTCCCTGCACACTGCAAATAGGAATCTGAATCGGATGTAAAAACTGATTAAAAAGCGGAATCTGAATCGGAATCGCTTGCAGTGTGCAAGAGGCCTAATGTGTCCAGACATGTCTTAGATCTGCACAGAGGCAGTCTGAAGACTTTTACCTTACAAGCTACTGAGTAGGCTCCTATCATAGAAAGGGATAGATTAAACAGTTAAAGGATACCTTAGTGCTAACTTAAAGGACAACTGAAGTGAGAAGACTATGGAGGCTGCCATATTAATTACCTTTTAAACAATACCAGTTGCCTGGCAGCCCTGCTGATCTATTTGGCTGCAGTAGTGTCTGAATCACACCAGAAACAAGCATGTAGTTAATCTTGTCAGATCTGACAGATGTCAGGAACACCTGATCTGCCTATGCTTGTTCAGGGTCTATGGCTAAAAGTATTAGAGGCAGAGGAGTAGAAGGACTGCCAGGCAACTAGTATTACTTAAAAGGAAATAAATAGGGCAGCCTACATATAACTCTTAGTCAATCTGCCCAAACATTGCTAGATGTATGGGCACCTTAAAGGATACTTTAGGGCTAACTTCAATTCAAAAAGGACCGCTAATGTGTGTATGGGGAGCGGGGCGGATCCTTACCGTACCTCCCATGCCTCGGCGCCTCCCTCTGTTCTCCGGTAATAATCCAATTCCTCCTCTTCCTCATCGGCGTGGTCGGTGACCTCCGACCGGGACATACGGTGCTGTGCATGCTCAGTATATGCACTAGGGTGTCTTGCGACCACTTGAACGCGCTTACATCATATGGCGTCAATGTGGAGTGTGGTCACAAAGCGCCCTGGCGGATATACTGCGCATGCACAGCGCAGGATGTCCGGGTCAGAGGTCAATGACCGCGCCGAACAGGAAGAGGAGAATTTGGATTATTACCGGAGAGCGGAGGGAGACACCAGAGTACGGGAGGTCCGGTAAGGATCCGCACAGCTCCCAATGCACACATTAAGCTTCCTTTTTGAATTGAAGTTAGCCATAAAGTATCCTTTAAGGTGCCCATACATCTAGCAATGTTTGGGCAGATTGACGAAGGGACAGATCCCTCTCTGATCGAATCTACTCGGAAAAAGATCTGTCGGCTGCCCATACACTGCAGGCCAATTCCCAATCAATTTCACCATGAAATCTCTGGGGAATTGGCCTTGTAACGCTGCCCTTCACCACCTGGCTGCTGTCCCCCCAAATGTAAATGTGCCCCCCCCCCCCCCAGTCCCTATGCATTGTAATCTCACCTGCTCCAGCTGCCACCACCGTCCTGCTGCTCCTGGTCTCGTCCGCTGCGTCCCCCGATCTCCAACACGTATGCTGGAAAACCTAAGGGATTGAAGAGTGAATGGCATATGTCAATTTTTTTCATGAATGAGTTGTTAATATGATTGTATTCTATTGTTTATATACGATCAGCACCACAAAAAATACATTTAGGCCCCATTCACACTAAAGCGTTTTGCCTGCGATTTCGGCAAAACGCTCAAACGCTTTTTAAAAGCGATAACGAAAATGAAACCCTATGGGCCCGTTCTTACTTGGGCGATTTGCGCTAATCGCCGCAAATCACCCAAAAACGGGCAAAAACGCAAACGCATCGCCTGCACCATTTTCAGTCGATTTCCCGGCGATTGCGTTTCAGTGCTATAGACGCGCTAAACGTGATCGCATCAAAATCGCAGCAGTGTTCAGTGATTTTTCTGCGTGAAATCGTGGAAAAAATCAGTCCTGCAAAACGCCGGTTGAAAACGCAAGTATGAATGGGGTCTTATGGACTACATAAAGGTGGTAAAATTGGTCAGTGATTGGCCAATGATAACGGAGGCCTGGAAACCACTAGCAGTAAGATAGCATTACATTAACAAGAGCTTTTCAAGTCACAAGCGCTTTGAAAAGGCTGCTAATGGGTTTGAGCCCTAAGTCTTTGTTCACATTGCATTCCGCTCGCGTGTCCATCCGCGGTGGGCTTTTTTGAGGCTTTTTTTTCCAATTCCCGACGCTTGGGTGGGCGATTCGTTTTCGTGGTTAGCGGTATCCAACGCGTTTCTCCCAAGCGTTTTGGCATTTCACTCCCTGACGCAGGTCAGGAAGTGGACTCTTTGATCCGGAAAAGAATAAATACAACGTGTTTATTCTTAAAAACGCAAACGCAATCAATCAATCAAACACAACTTTACAAAGTGAAACGCAAACAAGCCGCTCATATGTGAACTACCATACAGAATCATTGTGTAAGCGCTTTCAGGACGATTTTGAAAAATCGCCCGCGCTTAAAAAAATAACAAAAACGCCTGCAGTGTGAACAAGCCCTAAAAGTGTGTACCAGACTTAAAGGATACCTGAGTCCTAAACAAATCCACAAAGTGACGTCCTGTGTGTTGTGTGGGGAGGTGTGCATAGGCTTACTGCACCTCCCGCTGCCCGACATCTGCCTCTGCTTCCCTATCACTCCCGCTGTTATTAGTCCTGGTCAGTGTGGTCAGCACCCTCTGACTTGGACATACTACGCTGCACATGTGCAGTTTGTCCACTTGGAGGCCGTGTGACCGCTATCGCTGGGGACCACAGGTGCTGCACAGACATGGTGTGTTGCGTTTTTTTCCGCATATGCATTTTTCTAGCATTTTACGGGCATTTTTATGCGTTTGCGGTTCGCATATGCGTTTTGTATGCGTTTTGTATGCGTTTTTCGATTGCGTTTTATGCAAATCACTAGGAAGACAACAGGAAGCGCAAACACATCAGAAAATAATAAAAAGAAATGCATATAAAACACATGAAAAACGCATACCATTGCGTTACCATTGATGTTCATTATGTGCGTTTTTGATAATTATGCAACAAAACCAGCGTGTTTACAAACGCATGTTTGAAAACGCATATGAGTTTTTTATATGCGTTTTTTGATGCGGCCCATTGACTTCCATTAGCGCCAAAAACGCTGCGTTCTCTGCAACGCTAGCGCTTCTGCTATGTGTGTTCCTAGCCCGAGAGACAGAGGATCAAGCAGGGCAGCCAGGCAACATTTAAAGCGGACCTGAACTCATAACGTCATCTCTGCTCTAAAAGATATGCAACAGCATAATAACCTTTAAACAAAAAAAGTCTTTGTTACAGCTGATACAAATCTTATAATAAATCTGCACTGTTTCTACTTTCTAATTCATGTAAGCAGACATATTGTTTACAGCCTGTGCTTTCAAATGAGCTTATCTGCCATCTCTGCCGTGGCAGTCATGTGACACAGGGAGAGATCAAATTACAACTTGTGATTAGTCACAAATGAGGGGGAATGAAACTCTCTAAATACATACAGGGTACATTTCTCTATGTCTTCCTTCTGTTCTGTGCAAAAGTTCAGGTTCACGTATGGCAGCCTCCATATACCTCTTGTTATAGATGTTTATTAAACAGATGTAGACAGGAGGTATATTGGATCATTTACATGTGTACTAGAAAACACAATGCCCAGTACACACAATCCATTTTTCCATCAGATTGACAGTCAAACTGATTATTTCCGACAGCGCCAATCTGTTTTCTGGACAATTTTGTAAAGAAGTGGTTGGAAAATCGGTCAGAAAATCGGTCAGAAATTAGATTGGACCTGTCGGAAATAATCGATTTGACCGTCAATCTGATGGGAAATTGCATTGAGTTTACTAGGCATTAGGGATTGGTAAGTACCATTTTTTTTATTTTATTTTTTTTGACGAATAAGAGCTAGTTCACACCGAGGGCGTTTTGCGCATTTTTTCAGCCCGGCGATTTTCAAAATAGCCCTAAAAGCGCTTGTGTAATAAGTCCCTATAGGATAGTACATATCAGCGCTTTTCTTTGGCTTTCCGCTCAGCAAAGCGCTGCATGTACCATTTTTAGGGTGATTTTGTTACAATGGAAGGTATATGAAGAAAAATTGCGTTCGCGTTTTCATGAATAAATACATTGTATTTATTCATTTCCGGGTGAAAGAGTTCACTTGCTGACTGATGTCAGGAAGTGAAAAAACAGAATCACTCTGCAAAAGCGGTTTGTATAAAATCGTATCGCGCAGTGGAGCGCCGGGAGGGGGAAAAAAAGCACGCAAAAAATAAAAAAAATCGCTGGCGTCAGCAATTTTGATTTTAGATGTGAACAAAGCCTTCGTGTTTTTAATATAATTGGATTTCATCCATTTTCATGGCTGCACCACGTTTATATACGATTAGTGTAACAAAATATGCATTTAGAGGCTATACATATTTCATGCCACATGTCTATTGATTGATGACTACAATCTTTTTGTGTAATATACAGTATCTGCTCATTATAATCTGCCAGATGTTTTGAGGGACCTCTGGAAAGATCATCTAACAGGCAACCTAGGCAGGTGCCTGGGACCTAATGGGTGCTGGATTGGATTACGATGAAATGTGGCCATAAGCAAGGTTTTGCCCACCTGCTCCTATGGTCCTTTTGGTAACCTGAAATTAGAGGGTCAAACTGGCAGTAGAGCCCCCTGACACACATTAGGCCCCAGGCACCTGCCTAGGGTGCCATGTGGATGATCCTGCTCTGGCAGTACTGTTTGGGAACTGCACAAAATCATTTCTGTAGTGCATTTAAAAAGCACACTGTCCACATCACATATGATTTAATTAGAGAAATGCACACATTGTCATGATGGGCAAAACCTGGCTGTATAGTGTGCATAAAGCCTATCATTCCAGCCTGGGAAGGGGCCACCAGGAGGGGCGGGGAGACTGCGCTCCTCCCCCTCATCATCTGCATGGCCGCATGTCAGCTGTCTGTAGCTACCATCTGCAGCTGTCCTCCCTTCAGTGCCGACAGGGAGGGGCCTGATCCTGGATGGTTCTGCCCCTTCTATGTAATTCCAGCCAACAAGCGCCAACTATGGGGTACGGCAAGGTACTGTTCTGTTTAATGGATGCCCCGCCCCCTTACTTACTTAATTGCAGCACCGTCCACGACTTTCTCCCCTGCAGCTGCATTTATCTGAGTTGCCAAACAAGAGGAGAGGATCGAGCCTCGAGCTAAGCCTCGCCCCTAACATTCCAAAGCCACGCCCCCAGCATTCCAATCTCCGCCCCCGACATTCTAAGCCACACCTCCACCAACGTAAGAAAGGAGCGAGAGTCCGGGGCTCGCTCTTTAAACTGACTCTCCCCTGTATATATATATATATATATATAGTTTCAAATCACACTGTACATGATACACATTATTAATGGGAGAATGCACAAATTGAAATGCTACAAAACCGTGTATAGAGCGCATACAGCCCGAGATTCCAGCCAGCCGGGGGAGGGACCACCAGGAGGGGCGGGGAGACTGCACTCCTCCCCCTCATCCTACATGGCCGCATCTCAGCTTATGGACACTGCACTGAGGTTACTGTTCTGATCAGTGGCTGCCCCGCCCCTGTACTCACTTGCAGCACCGCCCACGTCTTCCTCCTGAGCTGAGCCGCATCCCCGTCTGAACTAGAGGAGAGGCTCGAGCCCGTCAGTCAATGCTCGGGACTCGGACCCGCCCCCAACATTCCAATCTCCGCCCCCAACACCTCCACCGGGCGAGAGTCGGGGCACGCTCTATGCTCTCCCCTGTATGTATATATGTGGATGTATATAGTATATATATATATACAGTTTCAAATCACACTGTACGTTACACATTACTAATGGCAGAATGAAATTGAACAACACATTGAAATGGTAAAAAAACGTTTAGTGCATAAAGCCGTTAAGCCGGAGATTCCAGCCGGAGGAGGGGCCACCATGAGGGGCGGAGAGACTGCGCTCCTCCTTCTCATCCATATATATGGCCGCATCTCAGCTTATAGGCACTCAGGTTACTGTTCTGATCAGTGGCTGCCCCGCCCCTGTACTTACTTGCAGCACCGCCCACTCTTCCTCCTGAGCTGAGCCGCGTCCCTGTCTGACGAGAAGAGAGGATCGAGAGGATCGAGCTATGCTCCGCCCCTAATTTTCAGTCAATGCTCGGGACCAGGCTCCGCCCCCAACGGGCTAAGCCACGCCCCCGCAGACGTAGGAAGGGAGCAGAGCGTG